>NC_139721.1:70438659-71038659 GCF_964211835.1 Anser anser
CTTTCACTGCTTTGCAGAGGAGCGGCTACTGACTAGGACTAGAGGCCACTTTTAGTGAAGGAAGGTGACCATTAGCCATTCTACCATATTATCCTAAATGAAATGCTACAGTTGATCTCACGATTTTTCCTTTCAAGTCCCCCCCCTTCGAAACTCTGTCCTGTTTTACCTCTTGCACAGGACTTGGAAAGCTGCTTCTCTGAACTCCTTACAGGTGTACAAACAGAAAATGAAAAATGTTCCACCAAGGAGAGATCTTTATAAGTCACAGTGGATGTCATTTTATTTTCTTTTGCAATTGCTTACCATTGTCCTCAATTTATGACTGAAAATTCCACTTACATTGGTTAGACAGCACAATCCATAGCCAAATTCCTAAGCCCTTGTAAAACAAACAAATGCTTTGGTACACTTCTGCTGCTTCCTCTTTTCGTCTATGCTAGCTGCCAGAGTAGATTCAACTAGTCTTTCATGTGAAAGCTGAAAGTGCTAATAATTTAAATTCATCATTTCTTACTTTGTAAGAAACAGCAATACTTTCCTCTTCCATTAAAAACAAAAGAAACCACCTATTAAACACCCAAATTCCATTCCACAGTTACATGTGATAGACCGTTGTGGTTGGTGCAATTATGTGAAGATGAAGACGCATGAAATGGTATGGAAAACAAGTTATTTGTGAAGCCTCAAACTTTGGCCTTCTGTACAAAAAGGAAACTAAAATGCATCATTAAAAATGTCAAAAGGAAAATTATCCTGGTATTTCTGCCCTAAATAAAAGAACTGGTCAGAAAAAAATCACAAGTAATGTAAAGTACATGTGTTCTCCATGCCTTCATATTACACTGCTCTTCATCTTTAGGTTACTGTTATTTTCTTATCCCTAAAATACGATCAGTAAGAACTTTTCACACCTGAATAATACATAGGTAATGCACCACACTTTTTTCATTGCTGCAGTCGGTTTATATAGGACACATCAAAGCAGAACAAGACAGCAGAGTCTTGCTTAAGATACTGGCAAGGCTGCACAAAGAGTTCAAGAGTCCCAGCTGTCTGATCACCAGACAGCGTAGCTGTTTTTACATCTATATGAGCAGCAGAGGTAAAGAAACAGAATCACGATGTAGACAGACTTTGGGGGCAATAAATACTGAAACATATACAGAAAGAGAGAAGAAACGGTGTTTTCAGAGCTTGGAACTGCACGTTGGTTGACACCTCAAGGTCACTGTTGTTGCCCCCTACTTCAAAGGGAGGGGTCTGGAACTGGCATCCAGCCAACTTGTTGTCTTTTTTGCCTCCCATCACATCACACGTGTAAAAAAGCTTTCCTGGCATCAGAGAATCATGTTTACAAATATTGGAAACCCACTGGGGAGGTAAACTATCTGAGACACAGATTCCAGTCCCTCAGACACTACCATTGGCCTCCAGAGACAAGGATTCAAATCCTGGTTCCGTGTTACATATCCTCAGGTAGTTAATCGAAGCTAAATATGCCGTAAAAAAAAAGACTAAGCATACATGCATTCACAGCATGCATGCTGTGCCTGCATTTGCCATGCAGTCATAACATCACTTAATGCTCAGTATTTTTTTTTCATTCATTTTGAAATTCAAACGGGAAATCTACCATTGCTACTACCGCAAAGTCCAGTGCTGTCAACTGGCCTCTGCATGTATACCAAGCATACAACATTTCTTTCCAACAAAATCCACAAACAGTAAATAGCAACCCCCTACTATGAAACCTGACATTTCTACAGAGGTATTTAAATTTGGATGACTTTTATACTACTGGTATAAAACTGAGGCAGTAATGGGACCAGTACATGGGATACTCATCAAGCTATAACTTCTTCCTCTTTTTCTTTCTTTCTTTCTTTTTTTTTTTTTTTTTTAAAAAAAAAGCAATTACCCAGAAATTAATCTATACATGAATGGAATATTTATGGTATGAATGTAAAAGAAAACCTTTCTTAACCTTTCTGATGTCTCATTTCTAATGCATTCCTTACAGGTGCTACCAAGACTTTCTTACAAAGCACAAGATCACAAATTTCACCTTTTTGTTCACCCTCCTTTCAAATCTGCTTGACTTCATGCCTCACATAACCCTACCCACATGAAAGAAGTAAATGTGGCCTCCCTGCCCCAAAATTCAAAACAAGCACTGCATTAATAAATCATTTTTTGTATGTTATTGTTGTCAAAGGCTGATAAAGGTTGGATGCTGTGAACAGATGCTACTTTACAAATCTGTTTAATTTGACACATGAATCTCCTTTCCAAAACCCTTGCTTTTACAACCCATTTCCATTTCTGCCTACACCAATTAAAATGTGAATAAGTTAATTTCTCTACAGTTATCATTGTAACTGATGATATCATAGAATCCGTTTTATTTCAAAGCCACTGCAAATGCTCGGAGGCTCAGATCACACACACATATGTATTAAATGGATCCCTAGCATATCCACACATGTGGCTGAGCGTTTGTCCTGGAAATGTTTTCTTTGTCTAGATTTGTGCTTCAGCTGCTTCAAACAACCAAAAACAGGAATCAAGGACAAATATCTAGGAAAACATACATTTGGTTCATTCTATTAAACCAATAAAAATAAATTCTTTTTCTCTTCTGGGCCTTTACTATCTGTACCAGAACCCAAGTCCTCCATTAATGCTAACACTGAGTCTCCCTTCCTTGCTGTTTCATACCTAACTGTATTTCTGACAGCAACTCTAAGAGACATGGAATGTATCCATCCTAAAAAAAAAAAAAAAAGAAAAAAAAAAGGAAAGTAAAATCCACCTACCACTGTACCCAGCACTTCAATTTAGAGCCATAAGTATTTACATAATCAAAACATTTCACATAGTGTAGTGGAAAGTCACCAGATCTTAAAACACTATGACAAAAACTAGAATTTTGCCATGGTAAATTCTATGGAAAATCAAAGATTAGTTATGGTTTAGGATGTCTGAAAACATGGAAAATCGTTTTAAAAAAAATTAAGAAGTCTCAGCTGTATTTTGGGCAAACTACCCCTGCAGGCCTGGCTCTACATGAAGCAAATTGAATAATCAGTTAATGGGGTATAATAGCCAAACGAAGGTCTGTGCAGTTGGTTAGAAACTCGACAGGAATCTGAAGTTGAGCAGAAAAAATGCTTCAGCTCAGCTATGTTCATTGTTTTCTGGTAAAACTAAAATAGCATCAAGATCCTTTCCTGAATCTTAGCAATCCTCAAGCATCAGAAACATGTATTTTCTAACAAAGACCCTTATGGCTTCTCAGCACAGCTTTACTTTGTTTAGACAACAATTTTCCATTTTTTTTCTGGGATTATAAAGGGTGTGAAAGTCCTTGAGTTCAGTATGCACCATACAACAGTGCTGTGTCCAACTAGCCTGGAAATTTGCAGGAAACTTTGGAATTCCCCATTTTACTCTTTGCTCAGAGGAAGAGTCATCACAGCCTGCCAGGCAGGACCCTAACACTACTACCAGGGAGTTTCTAACTTTGCTGCTCTTTCGTAGTGACCCAGCATATCTAAGGTAGTTTTAATAAGGCAAAAAGCACCTTGTTTCCTAGAGTCTTTCTTAGGAGGCTCAGCACATTTATATTTCATGGTAGGTACATAATTTCCTGTTGGGTGTTCTGCTGTTTGTTTCCTTCTCAGTACATGGCCTCCTGAAGGCCAAGTTTCTTCAGATTAAAATATCTGGAAAGCTCAGGTGAACCCAAACATTTGCTTTTCCTTATGCCTTTTTTGCTCCATAGTCTAAAAAGACAGTTTGTGAAATCCAGTTTCTCTCGCTGTGTCAGGGTGCAGGCTCCACTCTGATGGGACTGATCTGAGGTCAGTCAGATCTCGATGTTAGGTTCCAAGCAATACTGACACAGAACTCCTAACCAAGGTCTAGGTATCTCCACAGGAATATGTATAGTGACCAGTCCTCATAAATCTTTTGCATTTTTTTAATGATATAAACCAATTCTGAGCTACGGAAGAAAATATTTTTTAAAAACATAACAAAAACAAAAAACAGAAGACAGCAGAGAGTGTAGCAAAGTGGGGTAAATATCTAATCCTAGCTATTCACATCTTTATAAACCACAAGGTCTTTGAATATAAACTTTGAGAGTCATTCAGTTAAATTCTGGGAAGAGCTGTCGGTGTAAATCTCATAGAAGCTTCCCTGAGTATGTTTGCTAAGTCTGGTTGACGCAGCTTTAATGGGACACCGAGGGAGAGAGACAGGGATGGTCTCTGTGCAGTACTGATCAAAGGGAACTGCACCATAAAATGAGAAGCAGACTCATTCAAAAAACTGGGAGTTGTTGTCGTTTCTGGTTTGTATGTATAGGGCTCTTGCAGAGCACCTGTTCCAGCAAGACAGCACTGAGAACTCCCAAACTACATGCCTTCTATTCCCTCAAAGCTAGACACAATGAGACTGAAAGATAGGAATTTGTGTTTGAAGACTTATATAGCCAGAAATCACTGCATACAATAAAAACATCAACCTAGTGTTAAGTACTATGCCACTCCTTACATATTTCCCTGACTCTATCCATTGTGTGGTTGGAAAAAGCTAGCTTTTAAAAAAATAAAATAAAATAAAATACACACACAAAAAAGAACCATGAAATAATGTTCTTGAAAGTCTACCACTTAAGAAACAGAATGCTAGACCACAGATTGACAGCACTGAATTTGGACTAGGGCAGAAAACCTTAGGAGGTGCCCTCAGTGAAACACTTGGTGTCATACGTTAACAGGACAGAACATGCCCCCAGGCTTTAGGGCGCTGTATGCCATCCTGGTAAAAGAAAGGAGTTTTGACCGAAGCAAACCTGGTGGTGGCCAGGCCAGGTAAAACATATCAATTAAAGAATGCTGCAGCAGCTATGTATCCTTAAAGTAACCTTCAGCCTTTCTTATTTAGTAGTTATCAACTTATTTATTTATTTACTTTGTAACTGACACATTAAGCTGGGTTTCACTCTCCATGAAAACTATTTTAACACAAAGCAGACTTGGGTCTTTATTTGTTTTGAACCACAAGTAAAAAAGCAATACATTTACTTTGGAAGAAGGTTGCCAAATGGATGAAAAAGGCCTGCAAGTTTTCCTTTTGCTTGCCCTTAGCATTTACGGTCAACTTTTCCCAGCTCAAAACCCAAAGTCTGCTCTCAATTAGCCTGGCGTAAATCAGAGCAACTCCATTGACTTCAGACAGCTTTTCTGGATATACAGCATTGTGAGACAGAACAGAATTTGGCCAATATTGTCTTTTTTGTTTTACCGGCATCATGGATTTTTCTCTTTTTGGAAGACTTATCGGTTGACACAAAGCAGATGACTGTGGACAACCTGTTTGATGTGGTAAACAAAAGCAAAGTAACTGCCAAACCAGCCGATGGAGTTAGAAAGAAAAGAAACATGAACACTGTGGGAAGGAGAATGCTGAGGAAGAACTTGAACCTTCTACTGATTTTGGTAGTGAAGTCCAAAAATAACCAAGAATATTGCCTAAAACTGTGTAGGAGTGTGATTTTAATCTCTAATCATGCCCATCAGAAGCAATTCCTCTGAACTTGATGGTGCTAATCCACAGTAAAACCAGACACAGAAATCTGCAACCACACACAAAGTTTAGATACCAGCAGGAGCAACACAATAAAATTATCATGAACATGTTTGCTACTGGTAAAGCAAATGTAGTGAAGGAGTAGAGAGACTGAACTCTCTTTTGCAGAATTTATTTCTGTAAATACAGCACTGCAAAACCTTATTGCAAACTTTTTTCCTTCCTTGAGAGGCACTAGGATTATGAACTAAAAGAAAGTTGATAGCAAAAGACAGATCTTTCCTGGATGAACAAAGGTATTTCCAGTTTATGAGGCAAGAAATATTTTTAATTGATTCTTACAGATTCCTCTCTGCAACGCTAGTGATGGAAGCAGAATGGGCACAACAAGCATTTCTTTTGACAAAAGCATAGGATGTCATATTTTAACTTATAATTTTAAAATTTCATTACAAATTGTAGTAAGGCCTAACTTATGGTGTTCTATTAAAATCTTTTAAATCAAAAAAAAAATGTTGCTTCAGTGACCGAATGCTCAAGTTTGAAAACTTAAAGATTCTAGTAGGAACACTGCTGAGATGAAAACTTCTTTCAACTTACAGTTAATTCAAATTCTATAAATGTGCAAAAACTTTGTATGAGTCATTTGATTTCAATATTTTTGTTTATTTTTGGTCCCTTTTTAGCTGTCAGGTGTAGAGATAGTTTCATTCACCCGGACTATTCCCCTGAAAGTTGTGATACTCACTGGGATGTTATAAAGCAGAAAGGATGTTTTTTCTCTTCCTACCTCAATTACAGATTTATGTAGATGAACAGACTAAAAGTGTGAATGACGGAATCAGCTTTGCTGAAAAGTTTATTTACCAGAAACCCAGCAGGACTTACAGAGGAGCCAAGACAGACAGATTCTTGTTATGGCAACTTAGAACATTTCACTGGGCACAGAACTTGCATCTTTGGGCACCAAAAAGTATTCTTTGGTCTGTAATGACTCATGGGGAAAAACTAATTTGCTAGAACAACTTCAATATGAAATTAAACTTGAAATAAGTGTTTAAACGAGTACATGTCTGTAAATTTTTAAGTGAAGATTTATGTCTTGGATTTAAACTTAAATTATGCTTTAAATTATGTCAGCTTCCAGGTGGAAGTGGAGTAGAAGTGGCTATTTTTTCAGAAAAAGAAAATCATTATTGAAATTATGCTATGCTGGTGAAAAAAAATACTTCAAAGAACTTACAAAACTAATCTGCCTTGTTTCTACTGACTCACTACCAAAAATCAGTTCAAACATAAATTCATTAGGAATTACTGAAGACTGCAAAATAAAACTAGCAAGCAAACATTAACAGTGAGAAAATGTATTAGTATTAAACGCACAACTTGTATTTGTTTAATTACAGTAAGAGAATCAACAATTTTTGTAGAATTGAAGCAGTCCCTCATTTTTAATCCAAGCTCGTCATTTTAACAAATCAATGACATCTGCTGCACATCAGCTGATAGATTCCCAGTCACACTGGTAAGTCATGAAACAGAGCACAAGATCATGCACAAGGCTGTCTACACAGAGCAGCTGAAACCCCCAGCTGTACTCACACTGAAAATGCTTTAAACTCAGCCTCCAATGCACTGTCATCTTTATCATCAGTCTGTAAGACCATGTGGCTCTTGGCCTCCAGCTCACTAAACAGCCAGCCAATAGGATGTGATGGAAAAGCATGAACGTGTTGCCAAATGGCAACAAACAAACAAACAAAAATAGAAAAGAAAGAAAAAAGAAAGAAAGAAAAAAAGCCATTCTGTGATACACGTCATTCAACTACTGTTTATCTGGAGTCTTGTATTTTCTTATTGACAGAAGCCATTAAACTTTAGTCAACTCAGTTTGCTCTGTAAGATGGGCAGCTTTATACGTAATACAGGGTTTTAGGGCTCTAAGTTTCCATGCAGTGCTAACCAACAGAAACCCCCAAAGAACTTCCCAAATGTTATAATCAACACAGGAAACACTCTTCATAGAGCACACTTTGGTTTTGCAAATTGCACCCTGAGCCACTGGATGACAGACATGGCCAGCTTTAGCTATCTGCAGCAAACGTATCTTCATGTGAGCTAGCCAGCCAGATTCCCTTTATAGTAGAAAGAGAGAAATAGTTAGTTTCACAGTATGATTCATCTTAGCTGAAATTTCAGACATGTAGAACGCATTAGATAACTTAAGTCTTACAAGCACTTGCTCCGCTCCACAGACATCAAAGGGAGGCAAGCTGATCAGACATCTAACTTAGGCAAAATTAATTCCAGCCCTCTTGTGTGGTATTCAGACGTGCTGAGGATCTGCAGCTCCCATTTTTTCTAAGCATGCATAGCGCAAGCCAAGTGTAATGGTACTGGCAATAACGCTAGTTCTGACTGACTCCAGTGATGCAGACTGCTCCTCAACTAGTCATTACCGTCTCTCTTTTGTTAATTATAAAACATCAGATACATTCACTAATACAGTGTAGCCTCAAAGGAAAATATTTATGCTGGAATGCTGTTTTCAAAGGGAAAAAAATCAATGAACGGTAACAAAAGCAGGGCAATTACCTCTGCATTAATGTGACTTTACCCTTGTTACAACCTCCCGTTATGTTTCTATATTGAATATAAAATCTGTCAATGGATGATATTAACCTTGGTTAGTTCCCCAAATCAAACGCTCTACCTACCATTGTTTGGGTCCATTTACTTAGGGTAGATGGTGCCAAAGAACTTGGGTATGTAGGTAAATCAAGTCACCTACAAATTTTTTTTTCTTTTTTTTTTTTCTTCCAATTTGCTGGAAAGAGGCTAGCAGATTAATAAAGTGCAATGAACATAATGGAAAGTAAGAGGGGGAAAGGAGGGCCCATTCCTTAGCTCAGGCACCTACCTCTCACTGAGACCTTCAACGCGCTGCCCATGGCCTAGCATGAAGCTGGGGTTCGACTGACTGCATGGACTGGCAGGGGCCGATAAAGTGCTTTTGACGTTCTGTACCGAGTGTCTGCGGCTCCGTCGGCGCTCCAAGCCCCTTCGCTCACTGGCGCCCAGACTGGCCCTTCTTCTGTCCTTGCGCCCACTGGGCGGGGGGTCAGCGCTCTCATCTCCATCCTCGTGTCTCAGTGTCATCTGAGGAGAAAAGAAAGGCAAAGCTTCTGATATGCATCCTATAGGTACCTTAGGTCTTCACAATTAATCTTTAAAAAATATCTGATCTCAACATGAGTGAGGCACCGTTTCTACAGATATCCCTCTAAGTTGTTATCTATCCATTAGTGCAGTGTAGCAGCTCTAATAATGGAATTATACACGGAATTATGCACATCTTGTATGGAACAGTACAAGGCCTGTAACAACAGATATATTTATGCCATATTTATTTTTATTTATTTATTTATTTATTATTTATTTTATATTTATTTATTTATTTATAAGGACTTAATTTTCAAGGAATCCAAGCAGTGCTAGACATCTAGCTCTCTTTACTTCCTTTTAAAATACATAGGTGAAGTCCTGGCTCTGCTGAAATCAAAAGAAAAATTCCTATGCATTGATCAATTGAACACTTCCTGATGTTCAGACATGCCACTGGTAATGAGTGAGTGAAAGATAAGCTAGTATTTTAGGATAATGCTGTAATTTATTCTCAACCAACAGCAGATGCATACATAACTGCATTCCTCTTTAAGGTCTCCATTTTTATAGATCTCTCTGCAAACTAAACAAAGGAAAAGAAACTAACAAAACTGTTTCTGTGAACGCATACCACAATGGATTAAAAGCAAAACACACAGACCACACATCTCCTCTAAGCTTCCCAATTTTTAGGTTAGCATAATTACTTTCTCTTATGCCATTCAGTGGAAAATTCAGCATTTCCTGCCAGTTCAGAAGCACTGTCGATGCAGAGGAACATATGCATTATATAAGGAAAGAACAATGCTGAGAATGCATTGTGCATGGCCACAATGACATTTGACAGAAAATTCTGACATTGGTTGGGAGCTCATCAACTGGAAATAGTCCAGGAACAAAACATGGATGTAGCTGTATTGGGTTTACGTGGCAAGGGTTTGGTAGCAGGGGGGCTGCAAGGGCGGGCTCTGTGAGCAGAGCCCAGCAGCTGCCCCACGTCAGATCAGAGCCAGCTCCAGTCGGCTCCAAAGCAACCCGCTGCTGGCCAGAGCTGAGCTAGGGAGCTGAGCTGGATGGTCTTCTGGAAGACCAGAGTTAAGAAAGGGGAAAAAAAAAAGCTGTGTGACAGCAGCTGGGAGAGAGGAATGAGCACCAGGCCTGCAGACCCCCAGATGAGTGCAGCAGGAGCAGGGCAGGAGGTGCTCCAGGCACGCAGCAGCAGTTCGCCTGCGGCCTGTGCAGAGGCCCCTGGTGGAGCAGGCTGTCCCCCTGCAGCCCACGGGTCCCACACGGAGCAGATCTCCACGCTGCAGCCCGTGGAGGAGCCCCCGGTGGAGCAGGTGGATGTGGCCTGGAGGAGGCTGCGGCCCATGGAGAGCCCCCGCAGGAGCAGGCCCCGGGCCGGAGCTGCAGCCCGTGGAGAGGAGCCCACGCAGGAGCAGGGGGTCTGGGGGGAGCTGCCGCCCACCCGTGGGGGACCCGTGCTGGAGCAGTTTGCTCCTGGGGGATGGATGGAGCCCGTGGTAAGGACCCATATCTGGAGCAGTCCTTGAAGAAGTCCTTGAAGAAGTCCTTGGAGAAGTCCTTGGAGAAGTCCTTGAAGAGCTGCTGCCTGTGGGAAGCCCATGCCGGATCAGTTTGGGAAGGACGGCATCCCGTGGGAGGGACCCCATGGGGAGCAGGGGCAGGGAATGAGGAGGGAAGAATGGCAGACACAAAGTGTTATGAACTGACTGCAGCTCTCATTTTCCATTCTCCTTCACTTTCACTGCCTGAGGAGAGGAGGTAGAAAAGGGTGGATGGGGGGAAAGTGTTTTTTTAGTTTGCTTTTAGTTTCACTAAAAGCACTCACTGCTCTAGTCTGTAGGCAATAGGCAATAAATTATATCAATTTTCCTATGCTGAGTCTGTTTTGCCCATGACAGCGATAGGTAAGTGATCTCCCTGTCCTTATCTCAACCCATGAGCCTTTTTTCATCATAAAAAAAAATTTGATGAGGAGGGAGAGTCAGGGAGGGGTGTGGTGGAGTTAGCTACCTATCCACGTTAAACCACCACAGCAGCATCTAATATCTTGAAATTATGGCATGCCGTTGAAATGCCAGTGTGACACATCTCTAACAGACAAAAAGAAGTGCTACCTTAGGGTACATAAAGAGAGCTACTGCTAGCAGAAACAACAAAATTACTGGTGGGTCTCATCTGAAATGCAGCATAAAAATTAAGCAACCTTTATTTAAGAAGTATCCATTCACATAGGAAGAGGTAAAGGAAAGGCATATGTGGGTGACCAGAAAAATGCGTATTTTCTTGTTTCTATGTCCTCTTATTCTGGTAATTTTTACTAGAAGACACTTTGACAAAATGACGGTTGGGGAAGTGGGATATCTCTGCATAAGGTGCAAAATCTATATAAGTGTGAAGGAGAGATTTTTCAGATAAAGCACAAATTTCGGAGAAAAAGAAGGAATGTATGTGGATATGTCTACATTTAATCTGGTTATCAAGAAAAAGCTGGTATGCAACTAGGTAAACTGATAATTTTGCAATCAGGTCTTTCAGTAGGCACAGCATAAACAAAAAAAATTTGTTTTTAAGTTTAACAATCATTTTTTACAAAGGACATTACGAGCTGATGCCTCTAACAATAAGAAAAGAAGAACATGGAACCCTCTCATTCTCACATTCCTTTTTTTCTGGCCTGACAGTCCTCCTGCAGTCTGGTCTATATAAAAAGTAACTCTGCTAAAGTTAGTGAAGTTGCACGGGTGTAGAGCTGATGAAGAAAATGGAGAATCAAATCTACCACATCCTTCGCCGGACTTGGATGGAGATAAAGTCATTTCATTTCATCACATCAGAATATGAATTCACATTTACATTATACTGACTGCAGCCTAGACCTCCCCACTCCCAACACTTCCCAAAGTCTGAAAATTGAGGCTAATTATTAAGAAACTGGATATCCTACCCTTGCATATAAATATTTCAGAAGTAGTTATTTTATACCTAGGTGGTGAATGTGGAGTCATTCATTACTTCATTGCTGCAAACTGCACAGGATCTGGTCCAGTGTAAACTCATAAACAAGGACTTGCTGGATATTCAGCTACAGAACAAGTGGTATTTGTGAAGCTAAGCTCAGCTGAACCTTTTTCATGATCCGAATACGTTTGCATATGGAGAGGATGTGTAACTAGCAGTCTAAGAAAGTTTTAATTGCAGGCAGAACTGCCTCTAAAGAGGCTAGTAAATGTGCTGCTTTGCCTTGGAGTACACCCCAGCATTAGTATGAAATGCATCTGTATGAGCAGCTATATACTTGTAGCAGGTCACGTATATGAATGTGTATAATACTTCTAGCAGCCAGATGTTTTTCTTTTAAAATAAAATAGATAACCGAATTTCACCTAGGTTACATTCCCCCCTCCTCTAGGCTTTGAAGTTTGCACAAGCTGTAAGATGCATAAAACAGGGCATGTTATGTTACCTCATAAATGTTAAATTGCTCAACTAAGTCCAAGTCTGTTCCTTTCTTGTTCAAGTGTCTCTGTGAAATAGCTTCAATGCCTAGCTCTTCCAGACAGTCCACCACGTCGTAGAAAGAGTCTTGATCTGGCAACCCCGACAGCGTCTAAGAATCAAAGGAAAAACATTTAAATCTGTTTGTTTTGAAAAGAATTAAACAAAGGTTTTTAAAAGCGGGTGGCAAGTGGTGCTATGTATGATTTCAATAAAACAAAACCATGATGTGGGATTAGAGACACCGCTAGAAAATAAAAAACAAGTGGCACAGCTTTTAACAAACAACTCGATGCACTGTGTAGAAAAATGAATAATTGGCAAAACAAATCAATGTTGTTATTTCATATGAAAGTATGGAAAATGTGGGTCTTTAAAATACACAGTTGGATTCTTCCTGGCTTCATTCAAGTACAGATTTAAAGAACAGAGAAAGTTAAAGCATCAAACACAAGGATAAAAGCAAAGAGAGAGAAAAAAATGGTTCAGCTAAAACCAGTGAAGCTGATTTCCTACTGATTCTTGTAACTTTGGCCTTAAGAAGAAAAAGTCAAATGCACAGCTGTGTGATGTCAGGACAGCAGGAAATATCCTGCACCATGTGCCTACTGTCCTCAACACCTGCAGCAGAGGTCATTCTCCCAACGCACAAATTGTTTTATATTACAGAGATACTGACTTCTTTCCTCCCTTTCAACTTTAAAAGTCTTACTAAAGGTATGCTGACTTCTTAGCTCCAACAAAATGTTAAAAGTGTTACAGATTCCTGATTATGGGGTAAGTTGTTACCAGTGACACTGGAGCATTAGAACACTAGAAAATAAAGAATGCCAGTAACAACAGCTATTGAAAATAAACTCTTCGAATTCAGAGCTTTATATGGTGCCCACTCTATATTCAAGAGAGAAAACACTTTTTTTGTTTTTCCTTTTTTGGTGAATACAAAAAACTGAGAAGAAATGGAAGGCGGTCTTCTGCAGTATACCATGTACTTTAAACACTCCACTGCAGTGCACGTAGCAAGAGGGATTGAATCAAGCCACTCAACAGTGTACTGCAGAGTGATGCTTGGGAAGAGGACATGGACATTGCACAGATCTGAACAGAGCATGAGTGAACTTCACCAGTCCTGCAGACATACACAAAATCAACAGAAAACACAACTATTTTGGTTTGCTATTATTTTCTGCTCAGCTTGTGCTGATTTTTAACTGCTCTTTATGGATGATGCAGAAAAATGAGTCTAATCCTGCTGATGCTGAGCAGGAACTACTGAACATACACTGTAGCCTTCTTGTAGAGTGGCACATTGTGAGCATCAGTCTATCCAGAACCACTACTGCAAAACAAGGGAGAGTGCAGTCTGGAAGCAACACAGTTATTCTGGATTAGCTCTCCAAAGAGATACTCGTGATGAGGTAGCTTCCTCTCTCCTAGCTATTTAATTAGCTAAGTAACTTATCTATACTTCCACTAGAAGAGAGAAAGAGCAAGAAAAAGAGAGAGCCCAGGCAAGAAGCAGACAACTCCAGAGAGTTTCAGCTTCTCATGACCAGGATGGGATGAACTGTGCTCTAATTCTGTTTTTCTGGAGTGTGGCTTTCCCAAAGTTGCTTTGAGCAGCAAAGTGAAAAAGAGAACAGCTGTTCTGGGCTACCTCCCTCTACCAAGAAACTTTACATTCAGAAAAATTGGTTGGAATTACATGAATAACGAGAGAGAGCAATAGACAGCCGACATACCCTGCCCTGTTTAAGCACCTCTTTCCTATGAAATGAAGCACTGGGAAATGTGCCAAGCTGTGTTTCTTGTTCAGTCATTCTATTGTCTGATGATTATCTAGTGAGTTGCACAATAAAGAGGAATGCTTAGCACAACCCTAATAAAGTGTTAGGATATGTTTAGGATCTGATTAAACATTTGTGTCTGTCCAGGACAGTATTTAGGGCCTCTGTTTAAAACCCACTGAAGACCATGGAACTAAATTTTCCTGAATGGTGCTGGTAATACATAGCATGTACATTTTGTCCTTTCCTAAACTGACACCTAGCAACCCTAAAAAATGAAAACCTGACCGCAGAATTAAAATATAGCCACTTGCAGAACTGTGTTTAAACCATAGTCTTTGTTTTGTTGCAGAATTTTGTTGTGGCACTCCTAGCTTAGAGGAAAACAAGGACTTCAAATCTCAAACTCTTCACAATTCAGGTCTACAAAAGAAGACCAAATAAGAATGTCAAGAGTCATTCCTATGCCTCTATCCAGTTTTGGTTTGAGGAAACATCCCTGAATTAAGATTGTTTTATTTGTTTGTGCAAGTTGTGCAAGTTGCTCTCAGGACGTTATGGGAATGCTTGCACAACACTGAGTTCTTCCCTCTCAAGCAGCTGCTTTTGGAATGGTGAACTAAATTAAAACCAAAAACCTAGCCTGAGAGTTTTGAGCTTGATATATCTTCTTAACCACATTTTTACCAAAGCCTAAACAATACATTTTACCTACCACTAACTGTAACTGTCCCAACGGAAAAAGGCAAGAAACTGATGAAGTTGTATGGGCAGTGGAAAAGAAAAACCCACAACAGTTCTATGGAATTACAAGCCAAGTGTTTTCCTACATGATAAATCCTATTAGACGACATACGAAACTGGTAACAGCAGAATAACCTTATCTCGACCTGTCCTCAGTTCTGTTTATTAACAAAGCCAAATGTAAATTAGCACTAACCTATTCCTAGCTTCAGACTGAAAGGCTCTTTTTATTTGTGATTTTTTAAATGTGTATTGCTGGATGACATTAGGTAGCAAAATTAATAAGTATAGTGCCTTTTGTCATTTAGAAAATATTCATAGCACTAAGCAGTGGTGCAGACAGAATACAGACAACAGAAAGTCCAACTAAATGTATTTGGTGTGCATGCTTTGCATGCAAGTCCAAATAACATAAAAGTACTGCTCTGGTTACTAAACATCCAACAGATTGGATTTCAATAATGGGCCCACACACTATATAGAGAGATATTATCTAAATCCTACATGCTTTGGTGAAAAACACAGTAAATTTACGTAGTAAATAAACACACTTAAGGGCATTAGCCGAGTTTTCAATTGCTTTGGGATAGGAAGAAGCATGTCTCATGCATGCATTTTCCCAAGAACCACAACTTCTTCTAAAACATCTGCTGCTGCCAATGCTGAACACAGGATGTAAGAAGATCATTGCTCCAATGTGGCAGCTGCAATGTCCTTAAGGCAGGTCACTGAAGAAAGGGTGTGCCAGATGCTGCATTAACACCACACTGGCCTGCGAAAGGACTTTTCCAGCTGCTGCTGCTGGACCACTGGTGGGTGGCACTCTAAGCTCCCACTGCTAATCACTGGCCTGGAAGCTTGTACTTAAATTTGTCGTATACTGGATCTGCTAAAAAGCATTCAGTGCTTTATCTGGCTACACTAAAACATACTAATTTTTACATACTGAGTAATAATTTTACCTACCTGTTTAAAACAAAAATATTGTATAATACAAGAGAACAAACGTAGTCTTAAAAAACAGGTAAAAAGAAAGTCATCAGTAATTTTACAACTACAAAACTACTGGTATAATGACAATAATAGAAAGGTTTTGTAGCAAATTTAAAAAAACAACATGTAAGTGAAAGTCTGGAAGTAAACAGAAAAGCCAATTGAATTTAACACAGAATTCAATTTCTACATTTGGTGAGTGGGGGTTTTTATATATTTATGTACGTGTGTGTGTGTGTCTATATGTAAAAGGAAATATAAAGTGTTTAATCTATTTGGACCTCAGTAAAACTTCCAATAAGGGGCCATATGGGAAACAACCAATAAAAATAAAGAAAGTAGGGATTAGAGTAAGATCTAACAGACCATACGAACTAACCAAAGGAAGGTAACAAAGACTGGGACTATACAGAATTTGAATTATATCTACTGAGATCAATCTAATTTTAGAGATTCATTAATGAGTAAATCCCCCATAATTAAGAGAAGGTTAATGAAATGGTAGCATAAGTAAATTGGTTAAGCGTCAACAAAGGAGAGAATGAGGATAAAAGGATTGGTACAATTCTTGTATCAGTTTTTGAGCAGTAAGGAAAGCAATCTGTAAATGTATACATGGAAAAAGAAAATGGAGTAGGAGAAGTATGTCTCTTAAGATAAATTCCCCATGAAGTTTCTGCCTGCACTGAAAACTTTGACAATTCCTTGCCTGGAGAAGCTGAAACCATCTGAGCCTTCTTTGTATTCTCTGTGGGGGAAAAAAATTACAACTGTGACATGCTGCTTGCTGTTTTCTCTATAATCATGAAAAAAAATCCCATTAAAAGCATCATAAAACTGTCCATAAGCCAGATCATAATTACAAGTGTGGCATTGTGGGATTCCTCTATTCCTTGATCTTCATAACTCCTTTGACTGTGAGATGCTTTTTCTTTTTGTTTGCTTTTAAAGAACTACCTCCTCCTAAAAATAGCTTTAAATGTAGTGAAAAACTCGGACTAAATAAATTAACTATAAGATGACAAAGGAGTTAATATAGAACAATTTTTTGAAAGTTAGACACCAGGTAGTTACAATGGGGGCAGGGGAGGAGGGGGAATTATTTCAGACAGAGGAATCAGTACATGATACATCAAGGCTTAGAACAGAAACATTAAAAACTAGTAGCCTCAGCTTTAATAGCAGCTACAGACAAAAGCATAACAAGCAGGAGATGCGAGCATGTCAATACGTAAGATGGTCTTTAAAAGTCAAGAGGATCTTTACTGCCATGTAAGCAGGCGCAAGGGCAGCTCTAAGTAAAAGGACAGTGACAGCAGGGATGTCACTGGGAGAGATCAGGCCTTCTCAGGCATCTTGAATGGATAATACCAGCCATTAAGAAACCATTTTATTAAAAAACAAACAAACAGAACATCCCATTGCCCCAGCCACAAGCACAGAAAGGTGTCATCCTGGTATATGACCTCCACTGACAAACTCTGGATCTTTAAATGAGTATAATGAATAATAATAATAATATTCTCTGACCTATTAAGTATAATTATAAAACACAAAGTTATTTTGATTTTCTAGTAGTATGTTGACCTTCTGTGTTCTTCAAAAGATTTACTTTCAATTTTAGTCATCCTAGGATTTGTTTAGAATTAGAGGACTAGATGCTAATTTTTAAGGAATTCACACTCATAAATTTCTAACTTTTGCAGGCCTTTCATTTTCTCCATCCACATCGCTCAAGTTAGTACTTCCGAAAATGTTTGATTTTACTGCAGAACTACTACTTGTAATAAATGATACCAGAAAATACAAAGAAAGAAGAAAAAATCAAAGCATGTTTTTATCTCAGTTTTTAAAGTGGAAACACTCTCACTAGCTCTCAGACCTGTTTAATTTACCATACTTGGTTTGCAGTGAAAAAAAAATATAATTTAAACAATCTGGAACTAGAAAACTGTGCACAATGCAAGCCTTTGTGAGCATTTGATCTTTTCACCAGTACTTGCTTTCATTATCTTCTGGGTAATTTGTTAAGCTAGTTTGTTGAGTTTTGTTTTGCACTGTAGTGCCAGCTTTGGAAGAGGAATCATGTCATAATATGTTTATGCACAGCAACGAGCAAAATAGCAATTCTGCTGCTGCCAGCTGCTGCCTCTGGGTGACTGTAACATCTCTGGTCCTGCAACTTCTTTGAGACAGGTCTTCTTTGTCATATATTCTCAATACAGATCAGTATTATGCAACTGAAAATACTAATATCATCGCTACAAGTAATAGTAACAAAGCAAACAAACCTTGTTAACCAAGGTCATTGCGTACACCAGTAGTTCAGTATCAACCCCATCCTTCTCCTCCAGGATCTCCATGATGTTGGACCATGGCTTGGCTCCTAGAGATAAAGAAGAAAACATCAGTAAAGGTAACCAAAATGGAAAGCTGTTGCAGCAACATTTGTCCAAGAGGCAGCACGAGTTGGAATGATGTGGCCAAGTGGAAGATCAAGTGGATCAAGTGGATCTGCAGCTTCCTCTCCAGTCTGCCCTACTCTGTGGAGGACCAAGTAAATACGGTCAGCGAAAGCAATGGTACATCCTGAGGCAGGCTTCTAAAATGTCAGGCAGACTTTCCCCAGAGCTACTAATTTCTCTCCCTCGATGATGAAGGAAGCTTTGTTAGCCCACTCAATCAACAGTGAACTTCTAAAAATTGTGTGGGAGGAATTCTACCCCACCTATCGTAGGCTCCCACAGGCTTAGATAAATCTTACACAGAAGTCTGTATGCTACTCTTTCAGTGTGTTTGTTGCTTACATTCCTAGTGATATTACTGAGTTACACTGCATTAAGATAAGTCCTGTTAACAAAACAGTGTGACAAACAGTGTGACAAACAAAAAGACAATTTTCCCAAATTACAGGTTGCGTGTAAGATTAAAAAAAAAAAAAAAAAAGTTTTTGCTGTGGTTCTTACTTGTATTATTTTTAATAAGAATCCCCTCTATGGATCTTTCAGATACATTTATCTCATTTTTTTTTCACTCAGTAAGGTCAAAATTTGTGCTTCTAGTTATGAAGTATTTGCCTGACTTGCATTTGTATGCTCAATATACATTTGCAGGTTTATCTGCTGCCAAAACCCACGTGGCTTTAGCAAGTTATTGCACCAAACAAGTTAGGCAGGAAATGCCAACCAGATTCAAGATAATGTCTTGTGTGGAAGGCACCTTATAAAACCATTCTATTTAATTTGGCTAAAAGGCAGATGGCAACATTTTCAACAGGAAAAAAAAATTATCTAGGAAAATGGAATAAGTAACGAAAGACTACAAATCAGTATTTTGTTTGGAGTAAAGTTAAAGGCTGGGAGAAAAAATCAGAAAACTAATCCTAATGTAGAGATGCCCAATTCACCTAAAAGATCGTAACTGCGAGAGTCTTGGAATTCAAGGAGAAAAATGCAGAGTATTCTAGCAGATCACACCCCCTAAAAATTATAATGATGACAACACTTTGAATACAATCAGGCAGTAAAAAGGAAATGTTTCATCCCAACAACCTGTTGCTGACTGATCAGTGACCCCGAGGTTAAATCTCTGCACTGCTCTCGCAGTAATTACGGCCACTGCTTATTTGTGACGCTATTTCGCATACATGCAGATATATCCTGCTGCACAGACATGGATCTCTACTAACCAAGCATCCATTTTCAAAGCAGTGGCAGCGTGCTGTGTGAAAAACTGTCTAGTAATGAACACACAGACAGCAGTATTTCTCCTGTTTTCTTTTCCCCACACTTTTGAGACATTCTCTGATCTTTTCTCCTGAATAATAAAGCAGAGCTTCCTTATCTCAAGCAAAATCAAAGGAGAGGGGATTCACTCTCATCTCTCAGAAAGTATTTATGTGCATTACTGATTAAGTACTAATTTCAGTACACTGCTGTAATGAGAACACACTAGACACCTCTTTAACAGACTCTCTATATTACCAGACATTTTGTTCAGTACATATTCAAAAGACATGTGGAACAAATTCACTCGGCTCACAAATGATATATGATCAGCAGGAATGATATCCTCACTACAAAAATGTCTTCCTGTGGTTTCTAGTGAAAAATAAAAATGGAAGAAAATAAGACAGAGAAACAAAATGGGGAAACTGTACAAGCCTGACTTTTAACAATGCCATTTGGAAAAAAAGTGAGTTGCCAACAACATGAAAAGTTAATTATTTAATCCACACCGCATTATTCAGTGACAGTCTTTCTAGAGGAATACCCCTTTGTTTTGTAGACAGGTTTTATCCATAGTGAAAAAATCCTATTCTGTTTTCTAAAGACAATATCCTGGTTTTTTATTTTATTTTATTTTATTTTTTTTGCCTGGATGTCTGTATACTTCTCCATTATCACAACAGAGTATTTTTAGGATTGCCTTGCTGTTTCCATGCATGGATGACAAAGCTTTCCTCTACTCATGCTGCTTCTCTGTGTCAGACCACAATTAAAAAAAAAAAAAGCCAGCAAGGCAGCCCAGTAATAGCTCATTTATCCTTCGAATTCTTTAATTAGGACACTGTTACTAACCTTAGACAACTTCTAAAATCTAGGCTTACATCTGTAATTCTTTTCAACTGAAATTCAATCTGTTCCCCAATTGGTATCACCAGGAGGCTGTACAACGACTTTGACAGAGCTACTCCAATTTGTACCAGATTAAACCCTTCTTTTCAAATGCTGTTTTCCTCATTATCATCTCAAGCTGAACAGCCAAGGAGTAAATAAACACAAAATAAGACATAATGCTGTCTACAAGTTTGGGGACAAGGCAGTTCTGGTCTGAAAGCTGCACCATTTCCTTCCTTCTCACACTAATGAGAGTCTCTAGTTTCTAACCTATGATCCCAGCAGCATGAGGCATGGGTGGATCTACAGCAGGTTTCTCCTCTCATCCACACACAGGCCCTGAAGGTTGGATTTCCAAATATGTTGTTCCTGGAGAGTCATCACTCAAAGATGCGTCCATAAGCTGGAGTCTACATGAAAAAAAACAACTTCCAAGCCACATTTTTTTTGTGTGGTAATGTGGCTAAATGAAAAAAAAACAACAAAACTCCTTCACCTTCCAGTACGAACTGCCTAGAAAGATTTTGTGAAAGATACTTTGGAAAATCATGCATTACAAAAACTGGTGACTTTAGAAAAGTCATGGGCTGCTGTAGTAAAACAATGAGGCTCATACAAAAGATATAAAAAACACGATGTGTATTTTCTCTTTTGCTTTAGAAAGGTACTTGCAATATATTAAAAGCTCTCTGATTATAGACAGAGAGGAACCTTTGAGGAAGCTAGTGTGCAGAGCTAAAAGCTACTACTTGCTCCTATCTGTGCGACGGTCTGAATATAACAAATTACGGAAAACCTAAACTCATGTATTTCTAGTAAAAAAAAAAAAAGTAAATTCATTTAATATTTATGTTATGAAGTTTATTTTTAAAAATAGCGCAATAATTTCTGTGTGCCAACTGTCAAAAAGGTTTACTTTCCAGCCTGTCTCCTCCACCTGATCATGATGTAAAAGAATGACGATGTAGCATCCTATGTCTTTTTGTGAGAGCAGACTGTGATGTTCACGTAAAGTTACAACTTCCAGGTAGGACTCGTGGTAAAACTGCTGGGAGCGATGAAACAGGCTCACTAAAGTAAAACAGTAAAGGTCGAGTTTTGTGTGTGTTCTCCTGCCTTCTACTGGGTAAAATGGGAATTGCTCAACTGTTTTTTGCAGATTTCTCATTGGTACCAGCTATTATTGTGGCTACTCTGCCAGGAAGGCTGGGGCCTCAACCATGATGCTACCACAGCATTCTGAGTAGTCACGGATGGTCCATCAACACATGGAGAAACGAGGGGTTTTAACAGTTAAGCATATATTAAATGAATACAGTCTACTGAATAATGTCACCCATTGTTTTAAGTCTTGATCTTTTCTCAGTTTCCCCTTTAAAAGTTTTTGCAAATGAATCACAAAAAAAAAAAAAAAAAAAAGGAAAAAAGGAGAGAGAGAGATTAGTTTCATCCTGTCATTCATGCCTTACACATTTTTTTACATCACAACTACACAGGATGCACACATAACATACAAAGCATGAAAAACTTTGCATCAGGCAGGAACCATACATGAGGACTGTCACCAACACACAGACAGTTTCTAGGTGCCACAGGACAGAAAGACTTTTGGAAAGACCTCAATATCTTTTATTCATGGCTCTTTAAATATGTGTGAACGTATAGCTTTCCATCACAGCTACAGGATGGGCGTTAGTTTACTGGTTATCTTACAGTGTGCAAAATGGGAGGAAAAGGGGAGAACTAATAACGTCAGCCACTTAAATAATTCAGCAATAAGTCAGGTAGCAGAAACATAATTCACAAACAGAATGCTTCAGTGTCCAGTTCAGCCACTGGGCTTTAATCTCCGTACTAAAAAATGCTTGTGATAAAACAGCCCCAGACAGCACAGTGCAACGCCAGCTGTGCTCTCCAGAGCCCATACAGTCCTGGTATGCTTAACCTTAAAAGAGATCAAATTCCACTGGGGCTACGAAACAAGAAGAAGCTGGGGGGAGGAATCTATATGGAAACATAACTAGAACCTACATCGTACATGATGAGGACCATCCAGTTATTCACTTATAATCTGCTTGTATCTGAGAGTAAAGCAGACAATTCCATAGATCTTTGTACTTCAGCTTGCATATGGATGTATTCTTGCGTAGAAACCACAGATGGGATCACTTTGAAACAAGGCTGAGTTATTATGGGGTTCTTTATGTTAATCATGTGTGGTACACATGTTGAGGAATTATGTCATATCTCATCACCTTGTACGTACATGAAACATTGGACTTTTTTCAAAGCAGTGCTAAACTTAATTATATAACTGCAAGATTTATGACAATGTTTCAAGAAAAGGCACATCACTATTCTTCCACTTTATTTCTATTCCATTAAATCAGTCATTAAAGGCAGGTACCCTTCAGTTATAAGGCACCATTTCTAAATGTTATACAAAACATAGACCTCTCATTGCTAAAAACGAAGGGCTATTCCACTGATGACATAAAAATGGAAATAAAAATAAGAAAAAAAATCTCGTAGCTAAGCGTAACTGCTTATTAAAAAAAAAAAAAGATAAACTGGATATTTTCGGCTAGTATGGACAAGAGTTCCGCTAACCCACAGGTATGAGAATTCCCCCCAAACCCTCTTCTTGTACTCCTAAAAATAACCCATTGAACTAATGCATGACTTTTTTCATGTCTTAGCTTGATACTGAAGTTTTACTGCTTTGGGGCATGGAAATATTTGCCTGCAGCACTTTTACAGATACAGAAGGGAGTACACAGCACACGGTATGTTCAGGGTCCTACTTACTCTCTTTTTTCTTTAATGAGATTTACTTGCATGTGAGCAGATGGCAATTTGAACATGTTGAGTATACTAGGGAGTTCAGAGAGCTGAGGAAATGCTATGAATGGCTGTAAAAATAAATCATACAACTCACAATTACATGAATATTGTGATTACGTTTCTGCTTATGACATTGTAAGGCTTATTGGTTTTATTTCAAAACAGAAAGCCAACCTGAAGAGTATACCATTTAGAAGCGTTACACTGATTTTGAATTATCTCTGCCTGCTCCCCTACCATGAGAAACAATTTGGGGGTTGTTTTTTATGGTCTTTTCAACACACTAGATAGTTGAAAGCAAAATCTTGCTACCTTCTCCTATTTCTGGCACCCCCTTTCTCCCCATCCCCCAACTTTTTTGTTTCACTTTTACCATATCAAGTTGCTCAAACAAGTTCAGCATGGAGGCAGTTGCTCCACCGAGGGGATCTTGCTTTAAACCTCCATGTGTTTGAGACCACAACAATGGTTCTCTCAACCTCAAAAACTCTCCTTGAGGCAAAGGAATGTTTTGCATCAAGAGAGACTGCCCTGGGAGCTTAGCATTAGCTTTGTGGGAAGGATAAGAAAGAACCATTTTTGTTCTATTTATTTGTAAAAAATACGGTATGCATATTCAAGTATTTTTCATGAGCCTGAAGGGTAACAGATTTCATAGTATAATATCTGCTCAAGGGCTTTATTTTAATGTAACTACAGATGGTTTTGCTTTTACTATAAAGCCTGTACTATTACTGACCTCGTCTTTTTCTTCAAAGGGATTACGCTGATTAGATATCATTTTCTCTTGTAAATCAGACTGCTTCTTTTCAGAAGGAAGTGGAAAGATGGCCTGGCCCAGAGGAGCCTCCAAGGTCAGGATATGCAATGGGGCTTACATTGCCTGAGGGTGCAGGGAAGGGGAAGCAATGACTACGGTGTATCAGAAGCAGCATGGTTTTTCAGCTTTTCACTCCTTACTTTTCCAGTATAATTCATTGCTCAAAACAATCTTAAATTGTATGAATACTTAAAATGTGATTTTGATACAGAAATCAAGGGAATTGCACATAAAGCAGAAAACACAACAGAAACCCTAAAATCACTGACATCAATGACAAAATGCCACCTTGGTCTCAGTGGTGCTGGGATTTTGCAGCCCTGAGTAAGGGTACTCACCTCTCTTTTCATCAACTGTTGACACTGCCTGGATTAAAAGCGGTGCATTAGATTCGGTATACTCCACAAACACCAGCAGCAGCTTCAGTGCTGTCTTTACCACCAGGCGGAACTGGAAGAAAAGAGCGCGAGACTTGTCATTCGGCAAACCACAGCACTGCCAGATGTGCTACATGAGACTGAGCAAGATGCAAGCAGAACAATCCAGATCCAGTAGTAACACATGGGCAGAAGAGATTAAGTTGTGCCAAGACCAAAAAAATGGCAGGTAGCTATTTGGATGAAAATGTCATTCACTGGACAGTAGTCTCCCAGGGAAGTCTCAGTAGTCAATGAATCCCAGCAAAAGCTTAACGCTGCCACGTATAATAAAAGACTGAATGTCCCACCTATACATACACTTATGCTTATCCACAATATCTTTGTTCAAAGCTTACTGTATGCATAACCTAATGAAATAAGAATAAATATATTGCTCTGTTTTCAACACAACTTTTACTTTCCACTTTCTCTGTGAGATTTTAATGTTGTCAAACTCCTGTATGACAGGATGATTTTCTCCTCATGGTTTCTTCTTTTCTTGTAGTGCTATTATTTAACAGGTAAATGATTAAATAAATAAATATTCACTATTTATACAACTTGGGAGAAAGTGTGTTTAATCTCTGACTATCCCACCCCGTCACAAGATGTGTGATTTGCTGGAAGTGAGCACTCCGCCTGTACGTTTTCTAACTTATGTTTTGTACATTTCCAAGACTGTGAGTTCAGCAAAGACTCATCATCATTCAAACCAACCAACTGGAAAACAACAGCCAAACTCTACCACTTTTATTGCAGATCTCCCATTTCCAGAGAGGACATTTGACTATTAGGGGACTTTCTAAGTGCTGAGTTAGAATTTTCAGGTGTGTACTTGGCGTGATCAGAAATGTTTTCACACTCTTCACTTAAGGGAGTTTTGAATAATATATGAAACATGAAAAAGGAGGACTTCTTAATAGACAGGGCTCTGCATGTCCAGCCGAGAGGAATATTACCAGGAGAATTGATTCTAGGTCAAATATGCTATATCCTCAATCTAAACCATGGATTTAAAGCCAAATAGAAGGGGATACACTGTTGGTCCCAGAAACACAATTTTCAGTCCACTGAGATTGAATAAGGCTGCATAAAAATAGGTATTTGTAAGCTTATTGCATTGTTGTGCTATATTATATTGCAGTAAATCTATCAGTTTGTGAGATTTTTAATAAGATAGCTATAATAATGTGGTCATTAATCTCTTTCACCATTAATAGATTTTAAGTGATCTCTCAGATGCGTTCATGTAGAGATAAGCCACCCTCCTGAAAATCCCTGTCTTTGTCTCATTATATTAAGTTGGTAGGCAGCCTGAAACAAAACCACCTGGTCACTGCAATGTCTCACCGGGAGTGGGAGACAAAACCATCATTACCCTGCATTTCCTAATTGTTTCAGGGATGTATACATCTAAGTCTCTGCCAGTATCCCTAAGTCTCTCCCAGTCCCCTATTTTTTCAGTTCCTCACAATCTAACTCTCCTAAGAGGCAAGGAATCACCATTGATCACTTATAGATATATGCAAAGACTGCAAGTGTATCTATATCCTAAAAAAGGCTGCAAGTGCAATACGCATAGGGTCATGCTACTGTGTTCACATTGCCACTCACGGAGATGTACTAGAGCACAATTTATGGCAATGACCTAAAATGCAGCTTGCTGCTTACAGCTATAAACACAGAGTTTACTGTGAACAAACAACCCAGGTATTTCCCTGGTTTCTCACATTGTACCAACTTAGTGGAATTGAGCTTAATGCACTGCAATAACACTGCTAGGGATACAAAATCTTCTGTTGTTGAATCTAGATTGTTTCAGTCTCGACGTATCATTGCATCAGATACTTTCAGGGCTCCCAGCCAGCTGACAAACCTGACCAGGTCCCTTAAGACACTTGATTAGTCTAATTAGCAGTTGTGCTGCCACAGTGATACCCCTATGATACATGAGCTAGCCAAATTTAAGGAAATTGAAATCCCACGACACACAGCATAACTATACCATGGAAACACACCAGTGTGGGAGCAACAAATCAGTTCCCCACGGTTGTACAGGACACCCATGCATTTGCCTGGCATATGAATACCACACTCTTTCTGCTCTACCACGATGTTTCCCCTAATAGTCAAGTTCAAGTGCTTAACAGGCATATTCGGAGAACTTCCAGCAAGTCTCCACTAGTTTTGCAAAGGTTCTTTGTAAAACAGGAGTTACCAGATTACTGTAAACAAGACTTGGAAGAGCATACTTCCCGGATAAGCAGTTGTGTGCTAACTGCAAATCTGATCAGGACCCTTTCCCTAGAAAGGAAATCTCACTCCTGGATATTACTCACAATGGCTCTCAAAACCTCAAGACTTGGCCAGATGGTGACAACTGGATGTGTTTACTCGTCAGTACTCAACAGCAGGGTTCCATATGTTTCCATGTGACAGCAATCAGTGGCACATAGCAGGCTTATGTCAAATTTTTGCAACTCTCTTTTTCTTCCAGAAAGTATGAAGGACCTTCTGTAACGCCTTTGCTCTAACTGCTTCCTGCTGGCCACTGCAGCTGCTGTAAGGAGCAGCTAGCCCCTTGCAGCTTGTGGCTGCCAAGCTGCCAACCTCGCATGGCCTCAGGGCAGCCCATGGCTTGGGCTGGCCGACTGCCGGAGCGCGGCCTGCAGGTGCCAACCTCCTGCATTCACCATGCTTGCAGATGACAGCACAAGTAATAAATACCATCCAGAAGCAGCTCTGGAGAAAAGGAGTGATTAGAAAAGCTTCATTTCGCTTGTTGTTTTGCTAGTAGAAGGACATTGTAAGTTCAGTTCCTCACAAAACAGTCAGCCAGCTCTGGGAAGAAGAGGCGGGTGCAGGTGAAGGCACATAGTGACAGCTTTCTGCTGGTAGTCAGCATGGCCACTAGCTTTGAGAAAAACTGCACTTAAAACATGCTGTTCCTGCTCGGTAGACAATGGCAACTGAGACACGTGTGGGCACTTTAAGCCTCCATACTGCTTTGGATGCTTTGGACAAGAACAAAAATGAACTACTGCAGTCCGAGGACTAAAGCCGCACAATGTGCACATGAGGGGCTCCAGCGCTGAGACTTATTAGCTCCATGTGGCCCTCACTGCCTTTGCACACATCCTGCAATGGGGCTTTTTAATACTGGTTTAATAGTGCTTCTTAACAACAGCAGGCTATCATTGGGCAGCCGCACTGCCCCTTGGAAAGTGAAGTCCTCAGCCAACCAAAGCCTCTCCAGATCTGGCAGTCTGTCACCCCCATACACAAGGACATACCAGAGCCTGATGTGCTCACACTAAAATTAATTCTTACCCAGCATGGCACCAAGTCTCTGAAAGAAAGGCCTGTAGCAGGGACACTTGTTGCCAAGACCTGTATGAAACTGTGAATTTTGTTACATGGCCTCCAAAGTGATGTCCTACCTATTAAATGACCCCCTCATGACGAGCCCCCTATGGGCTTGACGTGCCTGTAGCAGCTCATGCTTGATACTGATGACACCTGAAGTGTTGGTTATTGCAAATGGGAAGGGTTTCAACCAAGAATGAGAATGATTGTTTCACAACTTTAAAAAATACCAGAGCTATATAGAGAGTTTCCATTTGTGATTAATTATTGTGAATTTCAAAGTGGGAGATCCTCATATCTTCATGAGTGAATTACGAAATGTGTTTGCAGGGCATGCCTTTTCAATTATTTCAACAGTTGACAGCTACATTGTAAGTAAAAGGACCGCAAATCTCAAAAACAGGGAGATCATTTAACAGAAAAAAAAAAAAAAGCAGCAAATCATTGACTTTTGTACTTCCATTTCTGAAGCCATGGGAGTTTTTGCCAGTCACTGGTATGATTTTATTTCACATAATGCACCCAGATGGCACAGTAATGGGAGCAATAGAAACAAGTTACATATTTCATTCCTGAATACGTGAATCACTAATTATTTGAATCAGCGTTAAAAACTTCTTGAAGGCCTTAAGGCTGTTTCTGGGATCTGCTGGACTCTGGTTTAGTAGCAGACAGCTTTCTGAATCACTTTCAGCAGAGTCCCAGTTCTATTAAAATCCACAGGGCAATCACACTATTAGTTCAGACAGGACTGGATGTCATAAGAGCAATAGAAGAGGCAGAAATATGTTGTTCTAGCTCAAAAAAAAATAAATCCCTGGTATCATTGCTTTGTGAACACTGGTTGTTGTGATTAATTCCAAATTTCCACCATAAACATCACTGTTCAATTAAAAAAGAAGGCTCACTGAAGCAATATACATACCCCCATAAAGTGATGTTTTAACAGCTCTGGGATTAAATCAGGATTCTTGAATTTCATAACACTGAAGTATCAAAACTTTTTATTAAAAAATTTAGAAAAGAAGAGAAAGTTAGAAAAGAAAGTTATATTTTTTTATCACTTGCAAGCCAATTTAGAGAAAGGAAATGACGTTAGCATCTTCTGGCTAAAGATAAAATGTAGCCAGCAATGTAAAAGGAAGGAGAAAAATTATAAACATTCCTTTACATTATGCAGTAGAGTTTGGCAGTCCCTTTCCTTTTTATCTCTTTACGTTTAGACAATCGGAAATATGTTACAGACCCAGCCAAACAGACTACGCAACAGACTGCAAAATTAATGTCCCATGGATGGGTTTGTCCCACCCATTAATCACTGGCTGAGAAAAACTTAGATGTCTACGAGGAATGTTGTTAAAAATGTCATTAGCTTGGAGCCCGAAGCAACATTTGTTAAGTTCAGATTTAAAAAATTGGGAATATTTTTTTAAAAAGAAAGAAAGCTGAAGCAAAATTGAGTAAAACAGTATTTCACTTAGGGTGATGCTTAGCATTTACATTATTCAAATTTGAAGAGAAATGTGCACCCAATGTCTCACTAGCAATTTACTAGACCCAAACCATCTGAGGCCTAATCCCTGCGTGGACTCTGCCTAGTAGGCCACGCACTCATCACGTCAGTATGAGACACGCAGGCAGAACGGACGGTGAACTAACGTAGCAGTACAACACGCACCACACCAGCTGGTGAGAGGTGCACAGAAAAGCTAAAAATCTTTCTTCCTCGTGGCACGTCAGGATTCACACGACTTCAGATCTAGCGCTGTGTAAATAGCTCGCGAGTTTCCCAATCGCATCTGTGGTTCTGCTCCATTTCATGTTGCACAGCGGGACAAAACCACAATCTATTCAGAAGAGGAGAAAAGGCCTTTCTGGAAGGAAAACAAATTGCTGGTCCTAGAGTCAAACGATACAGGACCTCATCCTTACTTGGATGGCCTAAAACTTGCACCCCCCATTCTGAAATCAGCCAAAAGCTTGAGTCTGGAACAGGTTATTTATTGAAATGGAAGTATAGAAGAATTCTGTATTAAGCTGCACTCAGAGAAGAAATTGTTCAAGACATTTTCTTTCAGTTTCAATGTATACACAAGTCTAATAATATCATGACATTAAAGCTTTTTATTTATTTTAAAATTTGCTGTAGTTTCTCCCTTGCACTGTGCATACATGGCACAGAGGTGGCTCCTACCTCTTAAATGTTTGAGGTTTAAATAGAAACCAAAAGAAAACCGGTACCTATAACATAGGGAATATCAACAATGTATCAAAGAAATCATATTGATCATCCTAAACTCTTGTCATTACCACCTAAATGTCTGTAACGTTACCCAGAGTACAAGCCTATTTTGCCCAGGCTCTGAGACCCAACCTTTTTGTGGCTACATGTCTCTTCCGTGGGAAGTTACTACTAATTGTTGCTGCTAAAGAGTGCAGAAAGCATCAGAGCTATACTTGCCCTAAGCTCAAAGTATAAACTCCTTGCCTTGAAGGGAGATCTTCCTATTAACAACTATACAAGGGAGAAAATCATCCCCTCGTTCTTGATTTTTTTCTATCAGGTGAGGAGCTGTACTACAGTATTCTCCTTTGTAATAAGCAAGGAAGAAGAAAACAAATACTGAGATTGATGGCATCTCAGGATAATTTAATTTGGAAGGGCAACCCTGCTTGCCTTCTCATCTGAGGTGAACAAACCCAGCTCCCTTTCCTCATATATCATGAGCTCACAGTGAACCCCCGCCAGACTTGCTTCAGTAGGTGAATATCATTCTTGTACAGAGCATCTCAAAACAAGACCCTTGAACTTTGCTCTAGTCTGACCAGAACCAAAAGGGAAGAACCACTTCCTTCAATGTGGTGGCTACACTCCCACTAATTCTGGATGTGGTTGGCTGTCTTTAACATAAGGGCACACTACTAATTCTGTTCAAATTAATATTCTCTTATTCATAATGAGTAGACAGAATTAAATGATGTGACCCTAAAAGGAACATCTATAATTTCCCGTGTTTTTTAAGAAGAGTTACTGGGACTTGATGCCAATAAAGTGTTTTGTTGTTGTTGTTTTTTTCAAGGAAGAATCACAAGGCAAATGAGTACAGGGCATGTTACTTTATCTACCGAAAAGTTAGATATATAAAACCAAACCAACCAAACAAACAAAACATTGAGATTCTCCCATTACATGTTCCATATATTTTTGTCTCTTGTTCTCAGTCTCTGTCTCCTGTTCAGACAGAAGAGTCAGACCAAAGCATAGCTTTGGCTTGCATATCTCCGGATGAACCTCATGAGATCAGCAAGGATAAAATTGACTTGTGACTTGTTTGAAAGCATGACAAGATGTTTTGCAGGCGGTAATGTCTTTTAACATACATACTTTGAACCAGATGGACACATCAGAACAGAAATCTATCCCTGAAGAACAAAGACGCTCTACAAATCAGCAACATACTACATACACCCTGAAGTCAAAACTTTGCTACTCATTCATAGCACTTCTAGCCTACTTGGAATGAAGGTAGAGTAAGCTTGCAATCTACCTGCAAAATATCAGGCAGATATACCCTTAATCTCTCACTAGCTCTGCTGTTTCTCAAGATCTACCATTAACAGCGGATTTCTGTTTACCTGCTGGGAGATTTTTCCATTCTCTGAGCTTTGGCAGAAAGATTGATAAACTTCACTTAGCCCAAGATATGAGCCTTTTCTGTAGATGAAAGTGTGCCATGAAAGTGCAAGAGGGAGTTCTCAAAGAGGTCTTGTAAGAGGAGATCACATTGCAACAAAGATTACCCTAGTAAATGCGGATCCCTTCAGCTTTATAAAAGAACAAAAGAAACAGAGAATGTTGTTTCTTTTGGCACGATGCACCTTAAGCTTTTGCAGGTAAGTGTATCAATCAAGAAGTTCTACCAAATGTGCAATTAACTGGCCAACAGTAGCATTTGCAATACTATAGTTTGAACTGGGTATTTTCCAGTATAAAAACTTATTTTGTGTAAGCTACAATAACTCTTACTACTGCTAGAGGCAAGGTTGCAGTTCCTGAGGGTCACACAGTGGCGTGGCTGCCTTGCAGTAGTCTTTTAGGGTCTTCAGTAATTTTAAAACTGAAATAACTTTCTAAGTACATTTCAACTTTGATGTTGTAACATGAACAGCCTTACAAACTAATTTTAACATAGATTCTGATATTTATCAAGCATTCCTCTAGCACACTGCCATTCCCCATTCCTGCTGTTACAAGAGAAGATCTGAGGAAGCAGTGTTTAAACATTGTTTTCACTATCTACCTGTTTGCTCTCAGCTCACTATTTTATTATTGGTTTACATAATACTAGAGGTCTCAGAGTTGTGCTTCAATTTCAGCATTACTGGATATCAGCAATAAGAGCTATCAGTTCAATATGAAAGAATGCTTGCCTCTAATGACCTACAAGGCACCCTAATCTTACTGAGGTTCTGGCATCAGCTGTGTAGTTTGTAGTGGTTCCCTGAACTCTTACCGGTTTGTTTGGTTGCTTTCTTTCCCTGGGAGATAAAAATGCACTTGCAATACTTCTGCCTTTGTCTCAGACAAACATCAATTCCTGAAATCCTCTGTACCGATGAGGAAGAAGAAAGGCAACTGGATAACATTATGTTGACATCGGCTTGCACAGCACAGCATTGCTAGAAATTAAGCTATTAACAGCCCATGAAACAAGATTTGTACAAAGCTGGAGGAGGCTGCTCTCACTTCTCCATCAGACAGTCACAGACCCAGGTATGTGGATGCATAACACATAAACACTTTTGGCCAAGGATGCATATCCACGGCCAGTCGTTTAAAAACACGGTTTAACTGGCAAGCACATCATCCTGGCATTTTCAGACAAATACTAATTTTCTTCAACCTCTGGAACAATACCGTTCAAGTATTTTACAAGTTGTTCACCCATATTTATGTAGCAAGCACTCATCCAGGGTGGCCAGCACCTTACTGGACCTTTTTCACATCTGTATGGATGAAAGCCAATGTGTACTGCTTCCAGCTAGGCAGGAACTCTGAAACTGGCTGCACAGGCAAGGAGTGCCATCTCTGGCATGATGATTGGAGACCATTTATCTCAAAAGCGTGTAGGGGTGCCTATATGTGGTAAAGGATCATAACTTTTTCAGAAAGAGCAGAGTTTTGTAAATGTGTCATACAGTCTTCATATAACCAGACAAAAATATATCAGATTTTCTTTTCCTTTTTTTGGCTGGGGGGGAGTGGGGGGTAGGGGGAAGGTAGGGGGACGGGGAGAAATAGGGTGTCAAAGAGAAAGACATTGGGGGGAAAACATTTGGAAGCCCTATTACTAGGATTTGTAAATGGCTTACAAAACAAAGAAACAGAGTTGTTTCCATTCTCTGACTCTCTTCTCCAAAGGCATTTCAGGCTAAATTCCAAATGGCCTTTATTCCAAAAGGGAATTACTTTATTTAGTAATCCAATTCCCTTTCTACTCACAGCACGTGAACGTAAGAATGATCAGATGAATTACAGCCTTCTGCATCACCTGAGCTGAGTGTGAGTAGAGTCAGCCTAATTCCATCTAAACTTTAAAGAAATCTAGGAAGCCTCCTTTAAGGAGAATGATAAAAAATTTAAAAGTCCAAATAAGCTACAGACCACCACAAAACTTCTCAAAGGAGTGTAATCACCCTTCTATAGAAGGGATAGAAGAGCTCTCATGTCCTGGTGCCTTAAAAGCTGCTTTCTAGGCTGCAAAGAAGACCTGCCAATCTCTCCATTTTGTTATCAGGAGGCAACAATGGCACAAGTCACGGGGTGTGGAGGGCATGTAGAAATATTATAGACAAAGCTGAGATGCATGAGAAGCAACAGGTAAAAACAGTTAGTATGCATAAAGTCTATGAATACCCCGATCGTAGATACAGAACCATTGTGTACACATAGGCATTTTATTTCACTAGGAATCTAACCGATGTGCTTATATACCAGTAACAGAAATAAGACTATGTGTGATGCCATGTTCTCTATTTTAAGCATTGGAATTTTTATAAGTTGGTGTATATTAAAATCATACTAGATGCCATTTTAATATGCAGCCGTTTTCTCTCAAATCTTCAAAGAGGGATGCTTAAGTAAGGCAAATTTACTGTTGTTAAATGCTGTGCAGGCTCAAGACTGAAGGTGCAGACATTGCAGAAATTAGATTAGATTATTAGATTAGGCTAGATTCTATGTGCTAGCAGTGATTTGATGTTTGACCAGCCCGTCAAGGCACTGTGCCTCATTTCTCCAAGCTGAGAAATGGGGTAACATTACTTCTCTTTCTGATATGCTCAGTTCCATCAAGATGAAAAACTTTGTAAGCGTAGATGAGAGATGCTCAAAAATATCAATTAAACAACCTTTAAGTTCATAATGTTGTTTTAAGCTTTTCTTTCCGTAGCCCGTGTAATGGCAGGAAGGGCAGAGAAATGCATGCATTTACTATTCTCATAATGAAATTTCTCAGAACTTTGTAACGTACCGAATAATGATTATAAGGTCTGCACACTGTTACATATGTGGTGTGTATCTGCCATTTATCTGCGGTGATATTTCTGACATGAAGAGAAAGAAGGCTATTAAAAAGAAATTTATCTGGCTTACCAACAAAACGCAGAGATGAGCAAGTAGTGATTAGTGACTGGTCAACAGAAACAAAACAAAACAAAAGGCTCATGCCTGGAAATGATTATTTACATCATCAATCATGGTCCAGAGGCAGAAGGGGGAAAAATGAAAAAAATCTGTACACAGAAGCAGGCAATTCATGCAACAAATCAAAATATATTATAGACCAATGTGTCCCTCAGATGAATATATGCAATTCTGATGGGAGCTTTAAAAGAATATTTTTGGGGTAGAAGTTGGCCCTGTATTAAACCATTTGTATTGAACTAACGATGTAGCTGAATTTCTCATGCAGCAGTTACCATGTCATACAGACATTGATTAAAAAAGCTAAGCACTGCAGAGCCTGGAATGAGACAGGAAATGCTACTGTTTTTTGGGGTATTCCTCCCTCTCCTCTTTTGGAAAAAAACAATTATGATCTTCCAGTGAGATGGGAAAGTGATTTTCTCATCCCATTCCATTAAATAATTAGAAGTTATTTTTTTCTTTGTTCTACAAGATGCATCTAAGATCATGCACAGTTTTACACTACAAAACACAAAGTGAGAGAAGTCTCTTCTGGCTTTCTGACCCTACAATCAGAACGATCCCCTCAGTTTCTCGTGTAAGAACTGTTCATTGTGTGAAAGGTACACACAATTTTTCAGCCAGAAGGGAGGAGAGGACAGAACCTGGAGATAACAGGACACCGTTAGTGTCCTGCAGACACCACTAGGTCAAACTCTAGTATCGGGTGACTCTTGAGATGGTGTCATCACACCCTTGTGCCAAGGGCCCTAACCACAGAGCAATTAGTTATTCCCCAATTTTGAATGTCTTTCTCTTTTGACCTTTCAGAAATTCCTAAACCATAAGAGTTTGGTTTCAATTACATTTTTAGCTTTTTCCATTGCAAAACATAAAACAAAAGTATTTCATTGGAAATTTGCCATTTGTCTCCAGAACAGGAACTATGCTCCAATTGTAAAGATTTACAATAGGATTCTTCTTTTTTTTTTTCTTTTTTCTTTTTTTTTCTCTTCAAATTGTGCAGTTTCAACCTGTTTATGCTGCTATCAATCCTTCTGAAATGCTGGTGTTTTTGACAACTCCAGGCAAATGAACACCAGCAGTAGTTCTTGACCTGCCTCCTGTAACTGGGTAAGGATTGTGATTATGCTATCCTAGATAAGGTACTAAACACTTCACTTGAAAGAAACTACAGCAGCATGAGAAGCAATTTCTGCTAAAACTCACGTTAGTATGAAATGTGCTATCAAACAGCTTTTGATAAGGACCATGCATTTTTCTTCTCTTTTTTTCTTCTACAAACACACACCTCAAATTGTTTATATATAGCAAGGGTTTTCCAGCATTTCTAGTTACAGATCATAGAGTAAGACTATCCAGTAAAGCCTGTTCCTCTCATTTGATAATATGACCTTTGTTGGGCACATATGAAAGCAGTCCTATGGGGAAAAAAAAACACAAACGCACAAAAAAAATCCCGAAAACACCACCAACAAAAAACTGTGAAGTATATGATGTCATTTGAATGCAACTTAGCATTTGGAAACATTCTGACTAGTCAATTTTTCAGTAGTTACTGCAAGTGCATGACCCTGAGCTCCATAGATCACTAACAACGTAGCTGAAGAGTACCTCCCACATTTTAAACAGGAATGGTGCTTAGGAATTAGTCATACTTCTATTAAATAAAATGTGCATTTCTGGTGACCAGAATGAATGAAAAATAACCTCGTCTCTCTTGAATGCTATGCCCATGATCTGTTCAGCAACAGACACAACAGTGATATTTCATGTTTTGATAATAAGATAATCAGTTAATAAGAAACAAGATGTGAAACTACTTGTAATTAGAATTCCATGTAACAGATGAATTTGCAGACTAAAATTTAACCATCGAGGACTTTTATATTGATTACAAGATTAACCGGGTGTGTGCCTACACATGAGATGGCCCTTTGGCACCTGTTTTTTTTTCCTCCCCCCCCCCTCCCCCTTTATAATGATAGAAGTATTGCATGCTGAACCTTCCCGCTATCCCTCCCCATTGATGTATGAGGTTAGCCTTGAACTCTGCTGTCCGCAGCAGATGTTCATTGGGCTGAACCTCTGGCAACAGGAAAAGTTTGGGAGAATGGCAGTTTCAGCAACTTCCTTTCCTCGGGCAGGGCCAAGTTGATATTTCCTTATCTGTGTTCCAAAAAAACTAAGAGCGGAAAAGAGTTTTTAGGAACTTAATCCCAGACAGGTCTTTCTCTTCATTCCCCTCTCCAAAATCCCCTTCATATCACATCATTCTTCCCTTATGCAGCTGAGTGCCATCTTGCTCTGTGAAGGCATCTAACATAAAACAAGGTAACTTACAGCACTTGAGACAAAAGGAGATCAATTTTTAAGAGAGAAGGGACTAGACAACCTGTTACTACTATGAAGTGCTAAGATGTTACCTGATGTGTTACTTATCTCATGCTTTGCATTTAAAGATCTGAAAGCCATCTACAGATAATCAAGCCATGCAACAGTTGTATGAAGCAGGAAGTGATTCACCACATTTCACAGATGGGAAAGCTGAAATACCGAGAGTTTAGAAGGCATATGGAAGATGTAACATTGCATCTTCTTTCATTTGTAAGCCTCCAAATAAATATTTGACTAGCGTGTTTTTGGAAATATTTCAAATTCTAAATGCAAGCTTTCAATTTAAGATTAAGTCACTCGTGTAATTTTCAGGAGGGGTTAGGAACTATTTGGAAGGAAGTCACTTGCTCCACATCAATTTTCTGTACCAAATTGCTTTCTTCTGAGACCCGTCTCCTGTCATAGCCAGACCTCTGATTTGTACAGATTGGCCTGTATGTGATGAAAAAGAGAATTTCCTCGTGACACAAGCCTCAGACTTGCAGTGTGTTTGACATGGGAAGTGTGTACAAAGCAGCATCTCGCGTGGAACTGAAGTCTTCCTCCTAGCCAATGCAGAGAGTGGCTGCTCAGGTGGAGTTTCAGATGGGACCCTGTCCCTGCCTGTGAAAGTCATTACCATTAAAATGTGTGGCTCTGCTGAGTTATGACCAGAGCCAGAGGAAAACAGAGAAATAAAACTATTTGAGTACCTTCTCTCAGAGCCTTCTTACAAAATTAAATCCACAACAATCACAAACAACACTCCATTTTCACCTTTGCTTCCTCAGACAGCCACGTTGTCCCGTTGTAGGCTAACTCTTCCCTCTGACTATGGAAACCTACCCCCCAAATTCAGGCATACCAGGTCGTAATGCTGAGCTACTCAACTTTCCGACTCAAATTGCAACCTGCATTAGAAAAGACCCCAAGCTGGTGTTCCTATCAGAGAAAAGCAAGTTTCCAGCCATTCGGAAAGGGAGCCAGCTAGAAAATCAGTCCTCACACACCTTCCAGCCAGCCACACCACATGCTGCGGGTTGTACAGAGAGCGCACAGGACATGTAACAGAACCGATGGTATCAAGAGGGTGTGGGATGGGAAGGAAAAACCAAGGAAGGAGGAGAAAAAGGATAACAAATCGCTTCATTAGTTCTACTGCTCCTGAAACAACTTGCTAGAGTTAGCAGCCTTGACGATGTCCTGTTTAAATAATATCAAGGTTGAGTTCAAGGGCCCTAGGGGAAAAAACTATTTGAGTCTGTAAGTACAGTGGAAAACTACTCTGTTATTATTCTGTGGTTTTATGCACGTGAAATTTGTTCTTTCAACAGTTCCATTAAAAAGTACTTACATTAAATACCAGAACTATGGCTGGGCTTAAGTAACTTCACCTGAAAACCCCTGTAAGTTTATTGATATGGTTGGCAGTCCTTTCCTGACACTGTACAATATCATAGACAATATATTAAAAAAAAAAAAAAAGGGCAAAAAAAAGAAAAAAGCAAAAACACAAAATGAAAACAATCTATATATAAAATGTGTGGAAGTAGTTAAAGTCAGTGTATTAGCAAAGGTTTCAAACCATATTCTATTCTCCATTGCGACATCTTTCTTAAGCAAATAATTGGTAACAGGTTATCCTTTTTAAGCACCCTAAAAAGCAAAATACTAGTGGTTTGAACTACTGAAATAATAAAACTGCTGAAAGAACAAGTATCATACATAAAGCTATGGAACAAAACCACCACAAACCCTTCTTGAAAGAATAACTATTAAAGTAAAACTAGAGAAAGGATATATATTCCACTTATTGCTGGAACACTAAGACCACTAGTGTTTCACTTCAAGTATGGACTGAAGATTTTTCTTTGTTCTCAAACTTCTGAGTACTATCAGGCACTAAAAAGAACCCAGAAACAGTGCTTTGACTGCAAAACCAGACTCATTTATTTAGGTTTGGACAACTTGCCAAATCAAATTAATGAATAAAGCTTCACTCTGAGGAGCAAATTTGCTCCTCTTTGTCAAACAGTGTAGTGATAAGACAAGGGGGAATGGCTTTAAACTAAAAGAGGGGAGATTTAGATTAGATATAAGGAGGAAATTCTTTCCTCTGAGGGTGGTGAGGCAGTGGCACAGGTTGCCCAGAGAAGCTGTGGATGCCCCATCCCTGGAGGTGCTCAAGGCCAGGCTGGATGGGGCTTTGGGCAACCTGGTCTGGTGGGAGGTGTCCCTGCCCACGGCAGGGGGGTCGGAATTAGGCGATCTTTAAGGTTTCTTCCAACCCAAACCATTCTGTGATTCTATGAAATACACGTATCAAAAGCAGTCATGTTTTTCGAGCAATCACCTATTTGTCACAGCTTTCCCAGGCTTAATGCTAAGGTTTGCCACATCTATTCTTCACGTCATAACCAAGCATCCTATTTTTTCATACCATAATAAAACAAATTTACAGGCAGGGCAGTGTTAACTCTCTAGTGTTACAAAATGCATATACATATATGCAAATATTTGGAAATGTACACATATTTTATATGCAAATACATATACTTGCTAGTGAAAGAAAAATTCTCATAACAACTTTTCAGTTATTTTTCAGTTTATGTCTATCTAGAGTAGCAGACTTGAAGAACACTATGCCCATACTGCAAACTTAATATGAAGCTTTGAAAAACCTCTAAGATAGTTCACTAAGTAAATCTCCTATCACTTTCAAAAATAAAATTAGAAATATCTTTAGGATTTATTCAGAAAACGAAGACAAAGAGGTACTGAGGCTTCCACACAGGGAGATAATGCAATTCATCTGTCCCAAGCTACCTTCTTCCTCTGACTTCTGCCAGAGCAGAAGTGGGTGCTCACACACACTCTCAGCTGCCACAGCAAATCAAACACACCAGCTGAAAAGGTGTATGCTTGGTTTTGAATCACAGAAAGGAGAAAGAGGTGCAAGGAGAACCCTCAGAGTCCTGTTTCAATAACAAAAAGGGAAGTGCTTCTCATAAAGCACTCCTCAGGTGACACGGCAAAAGCTTCCCAAGCCCGAGTTAGGGTTAACTTTCATCACGCTGATTTTGGCTTTTGTTCAGAAGGTTGGCAAATGAGATAACATCGGTCTCAGCTTCATCAGCTTCCATAAGAGGACTCTTGGGATCCAGATTCCTCACCATGCCCAGCTCCCAGCTCTAGCTTGACTGAAAGCAAATGTCTGTGTTACAACTTATAAAAATTATCTGACTTTTTGTTTTCTTTAAAGTATGAGACATATATACCACCTTGGGTGATTAAACAGGACTAAATTATAACAGCTTTACCAAGTACGTGAGCAAAAATATGGAGAATTCCACATTTTTTATTTTTAAACACTCTTCCTTTTATAAAGCCTGGCACCTGCAAATTATTTTCTTTCCATCTGTCTCACACGCACCCATACCACCCCTCCCCAAACACACACGTACCGGAAGAGATATCAGGGTGTCAAAAAGATCAGTAAGACTTTTAAAATAGGTCACAGTGATCATGTAATTTTGGTATAACAGCAGTCCTACATGCACTAAGATTCAGCTGTCCATGGAGACGTCCAAGATAAACTTTTCAGTGCACAAATCAAATCAAGATAAGACCTTCTATGAAATGAGTTCCTAGTAGTTCTCTGCTTATGAAGTGTGGCCTGGGACTATGTAAGCATTTGTGATGCTCAAGCTTACGTGACTTAGTTTTCCCCAGCATTTAGAGAACACTGAGCAGCTTCCTAACGAGCCTCCTACAACATTGACTCATAGAATCTGTGTTTCAGATCCTCATCAGTACCAGAGTGACAGCAATCCTTACTTTTGATCAAGTTTGATAGGCTGAAAGGGTTAGAAGTATGTTCAGCAGACCCTGAACATGGCTATGGGAAGTACTCAAGGCTCAGAAACCCATTTTTTAAACAGACAGGTCCAGCAGTGCTTCTGAGCTCACACACGGCTGCATGTAAAAGTCTCCCTACAGCCTGTTTTCCTGGAAACCTGGATGTGTGGCTCCAAGATGAGACTAGACCAGATCCCTCACCTACATCCTCCAAACTCACCTGAAACATGCCACTCTTGCCATACACGTGTTTAAATTGCCTCCTTTGGGAATAAAAAGGGTTGACCTTGCTACCAAGCTACAGACAGGTTTTCAGCAGCACTGACCAGGACAGGGGAGCAGCTAGCAGAGCAGAGCAACCCACATTTCCTTTCATTTGACCCTTCTCTGTTGCCCTGCTCCAAACCTGAGAACAAAACACCTTTGACCAAGCCACTGCTTGGGTCACAGGTAGGCCTTTACTCTGTCACTATTTAATGTGCATTTTGGTTTCATTATTGTCAGAATGAAATGTATTTGGGATGTAGGATTTGAGAATTATCCAGCATCTGGGACTTGCATAATTTTTAGCCAAGTAATTGCCATGGTCATTTGAAGAGCTGAACCCTCAGAAGCATGAGATCATACTCAGCAATGATTTGACTTGCAACATAGATCAGTTCTGGGTTGCTGTTTCAGTTCTTTGGGAGCAGCAGAGACAGAGAAAGAAGGGGAAACAGTTGAAGGGAAAACAAAAAACAAAACCAACCACCCAACCCTTTCTTTTTCCTGAAGTAACCACAATGGATTACTTCCAATTTTTTTGGAAGTCAAGAGTAACTGCAGGCAAAACCAGTAGATACAACGATGCCCTAATGAGGGGCAGCAGTTCACAAAGGCAGTAAAATAAACTACTGTATAACATGATCCTTTGTAGCCCGGAAAGCTAAACTGAAACACACTGTGGTAGCTGTGTAATGTCTGACAGGAACAGTTCCTATGTATTTAGCCAAGGGAAATGTAATCGAGATTTGACCCTTTCAACTCAGCAGAGTATTATTTTTGAAGATATGAGTGTATTAAGAGTACTAAAATCACACTGACCTCTTACTTCTGGTGTTATTTTCCCTAATGTTAGAAAGAGTTTCATGGTAGGCTTTTGCAGCGCTTGACAAAGAACATTTACTTAAGCATCTAAATAGCTCCACAAAAGAGAAGTATCATGGAGCAACTGTATGAGGGGCACAAAAGACATTACCACAGTGGTCATGGAAATAACAGATAAAAGTATTTTTCTCTATTTTCCAAGGTACTGCATAGACACATTTCCTTTAATAAAAGTAAAATGTCTCACAATATCTGAAAGTCAGAACATTTTAGGTGTCCACATATGGATTTAGTTGTATAGTTCTTGGCTCTGAATAATAATAATAATCATCATCATCATCATAAAGTTTTCCCAATGCTACAGAGCAAATTAAGAGTCTTGATAGCCAGTCCCCTGCTTTAACCAGGAAAATAAGATCTCAGAACCTGGAAGGGAATGGATTTCAGGATTGCTGCCAGAAATCCCTCTCTACTACCTCTGAGTAGTAAAGCAGATCTGCCTACATACGTAATGCCAAACTCAAAAGCTTTGCAAGCTGAAAGTCCTGAAACTCCTACCCATTCCTGAGTCATGTTTCTTCTAGCCTGTATCCACAATACAATTCATAGGAAGACCAGTGCATTCCTGAGTATTTCCTTGGAGGGCCTAGACAGTCTCCCACAAGTTGACTTTTCCACAGTCCACCTGTTCAGGATGGTGCAATAGAGGTTCAAATGCAGTTTAAGGTATGGAGAGGAGCAAGAGTAATCGAGCAACAAAAGAAAGGCCATAGCCTGAAATCTGCTAGTTTCACAAATAAACACTTCACCTTCTGCAGATCAACAGTAAGCTCAAGTTCTGGTCCCTCTAGGACAAACAGAGGCAGCCAGCAGCTGCAGCTTAACTATTTTCTAACACTTTCCCCCAGCTGCAGTGGGTGAGACCATGCTGTACAACCAGTGCTCTTCAAAATCTGTGCTTTGGCAGTATTCCTCAACAGGATGCTGGGCAGCATGGGCTCTGGCACCTTGAACTAATACGGACAAGAACATAAATAAATTGCAACAGAATTAATAAAATCACTACTCTGATTAAGTTAAATGCTTTAAAAAATACATGGTGCCAAAGACCACAACAGAATAAAAATAAAAAGCAGAAACGATCTGTTTTGTTGAACGTGCACAGAGATTAGCTGTATCAGACTACAAATACCTGACTAAAAGGGCAACAAAAGCTGCATGAGGGAATGACAGAGCACCTAAGCTTGTAGAAGTGACCCATGCTAGATAATAGGTGGAATCACTTTCTGAAGACACATAGATCTGCTCAGCATTGTGTACTCCCAATCCTATCCTCAGTCTGTTCATAGCCATCTGTACTCAACAATGTCTGCTAGGTGGTGCTGTGGGATGGCTTTTCTAAGGCACAGAAATCAGCTTTTTTTTTCCTTTTTCTTTTTTTCTCGTCTCCTCACTGATGGTGTTTTGTTTTTTTCCCCTCTACATGAGAACAGTTGTAGTGTCTTCTGCTTCTTGGTTGTACTAAATGGGCACTGTCTGGTCTCCTTTCTTGTGATTTACTTGCTGCAAGCATGCAGTGGCCACCGCTGATTATGCTGCTTCTCCCGAGCAGTCAGAGAAAAGGCATGTGCCTGAGCAGTCACTGCATGTGTCTGCACCCATGCAGGAAAGGAAGAACCTCAGGTGAAAGACCTCAGGTGAAAGCAGAAGGCTTTAAAATATACTCAATAGATTTCCAAACTTTAATTTTCCTTTTGTTTTGAAGATACATGATATTTAAGCAAATTATGTTTTTATTGACAAAGGAGGATTTAAAGTTAAAACACACACACACAAATTAGCAGCATGGTTTCAAAGGAAAGGGTAAGTCTAAAACCTCCTGAGTCTGCAAAAAATAGTAAAATATTACCCTTTTTTCCTTTCAAACTGCAACCCATTTCCACAGGGAACGGCTTTCTAGTGAAAAAAGCTTTAGAAAATAACCCCCTGAAAGGGGAGGTAACTGGAAGGATGCTGTTTTAGACTTCATTTTCATTCTGGAGCTAAATAACTGAATTGGCAGGATGTTATCAGTGCTCTTGTATCCATAATATCATATCTAGTGCAAACTGGGATCGAACTGCTCAGACCTGTCAAAACGCGCTGTGCTCATGACCTGTAGCGGAGGGCAAGTCACTACCCTTATTTGTCAATCTGGTGATGTCCACCACATCTGTTCCACATAACATTGTATTAGTTTAGCCAAAGATGACAAATAATCCTAACCCACCCTTCTGAGCAAAAGGGAAGGAAAACAGAACAACCCCCCAGATGAGTAATCGCAGGATTAACCACATCAGGTGATGACGTCAGGTACGACTTGCGTTCAACTTTCAGGTCCTGTCCCATGGCCCAGCTCCTTGGGTTGTTCTTGGAGTACTTGCTGCTTGTGTATACAACCCAAGCTAGTAAATGACATGGCTATCTTGACGCATACAGCAGTTTCTACTTAGTAAACGGACATTTTCTGTCTGATACTCTGCTCTGAACTTGGATCTTCCACTGGAGCAAACAGAACTTGGGCATTCGCCTTGCATCTCCTCTGTCAGAAGGGGATGACAAGGAAAGAAGAAAGGGTATCGTGCAAGGCAGCAGCGAATTTTGAAGTCTATCAGGACTCTAAGCAAGTTTGGCAGCAATCTCTCTATCAGATTTGCAGCTTCTACAGATGGCCAGCTGAGTAAATGACCAGGCAGCGCAGATCTGGAAGCAAACTTTTTCAGGTCTACCCCATCCTTCCCTCCACTGGCACCCTGAATCCACACTATGGGGGACCCTACAGCTCCTCTCTGCACAGAAGAGCAGCCCAACAGACATCAGATGAGGAGAGCACATACATGGGGAAGCTAGTACATGGTAAGAAAGACAAAAAGAAGTGACACAAGAGTAGAGCACTACAAACCACCAAGAGTCACGTGGAAGTTATACCACCAGAGACACAGAGGAGAAAGTGCAAAGAAGTGGAATTCTGTTCACTGTACTTAAAGGAAAACAGGGTGAACAGAAACAGCCCACGTGGGATTAATCATTTTGAGGCAATCCCATACATTAATACCTGCTGGGATCTCTTATCCAATTTTCCACTTTTGTTCACATTTTGCACAAAAGGCTGTAAATATGCAAAGCTCTACTATGGAAGTATTCACACTGTGAGTCAGAGGAGCTGCTTTTCCCTACAAAATCATAACAATAAGGTGCTTAGACAACAACACATTGAAATTTTAAGTGCTGTGGAGGAAAAAAATAAGGCTTCTGAAGACGATGCTTTAAATTTATCACTAAAGGATACAGCTATACTCTGCTGGAAATGAAATAAACCAAACATTTACTATAGTACTGTGTCTTTTAATGAGAAGAGGAAATTCAAAAATAAAAGGGTCCAACCTAAAAAAATTCCACACTGGGTAAGGTATTAACAGTATTTTTATATTGAGCAACACATTCTTGCTTTTTATTAATGTAGTCTTCAAGGAGGAAAACAGTAGAGGGAGGTGGGGCAGGCAAGTAAGGAAGTATCTGAACTCCTCGTCCAGTTGCTGTGATCAAAGAGGATCACAATATTGGAAGAGAGTACTCAGCAGGTCCAGATGAAACACATTTCAGTGTGCCATGGGAGCTAGTTAGAGAACCTGCTGGTACGCTGGAAACTATTCTGAAAAGACTTTATATGGTATAAACCACTACTAGAGGACTGAGGGGAAAAGAAAAAAAACAACACAGAGAACTTTTCTTTTGATCTTGATCTTATGAAAAGTACTTGAAGTCCACATATTTTACCAAACATCTTCCCTCCTGAGCTGAAGAGGCCAAACATAAAAGCTAAGAGATAACAAAGATGAGTACTAGGGCAACAACCTAGTGCAGTAATTTTAGTGACCTGAGCTGGTAGGAACTCAGAGGCTTCTTGGGATGCACTACCTGCTGAATATAAAGCCATCACATACGTTTTGATGGTTTCAGTTTTTGATAGAATATTATTATTTTTAACCACTGTCCAGGTATCTTCAGCTAGTAGCTGTTGCTTTAAAAAATGACTATATCTAAATAAAGGAATGACGAGCATTTTTGAGAGATGCCAGAAGGAAAGATATGGTAACAATTAGTATCAGGTTCAGCTTTCACCTACATATCTGTCTTTAACGCATATAATCTGTCCCTCCACTCCCTCATGTTCTTCCCCCAGGGCTGTAAAATCCAAATGCCAATTTTCCACATGAGGGACTTAGGCACAAAGGGATTTGGAGACTGGTTCAAGAATGTGCCAGGACTCTGGATGCAGCCTCAGTGTCCCAAAGTACGGACTCCTTCCATAGCTGGGTCATTCTTCCAGGCTAAGCTACAAGCAAAACACTGGAATATTAACTGCTGTATTGGCTGAGCTGTGTCAGATCTGGTTTACATGATGCTGTGAAAAATGCTGGATACCACCTTTCCTGTAGGCAGGATTCCACTACTGCACTATATGTATGGCAACTAAGACAGTGACTAATTTAGGAAGAAAATCAAGACGAATTTAAGAAGAAAAATAAAGACAAGGCTGTACTGATTAATTCAGTTTCTGTCTCAATGGGTTTCCTAGTTCCAGAAAGATAGGATATTCAGACAAAAGATGGAGAGAGAAGGTTAAGCAGCACAGGTCAACAGAAAAAGATACGCCCACATGAGTAGACACAGAGTACACAGTGGATTCAATTCAGACTTTTAGAGGAGTATGAGATCCTTATGCAGCCAAAAGTTTGAACAGAGTTTGTGTGGAATTTCTGCTGTTGTTTCCTTACAAATTGCATTTCTGCAAAATCCCATAAAAAGGGTAAGCCCCAACAGTGCAATTCCTCTCAGAAATCTTTAATAACAATTCAACAATCATCAGAACAGAGGGGAGATGATGCAGCAACTTGGTAACTAACTCTGGGGCTCCAAAAGTTTACTATAAACAGTGAGAAAAAATGAAGCAATTAAAAGCATCTTGCTCATATCTTATAAATTAAACTATGCTTGTCACAGGCTGAGTATCTTGAGGATACTGTGATAAATTCATAAGGTAAGCCCAAAGCTCTGTTAATATAAAGAAAGGCTGCCTACATTCTTCAAACCTGAGGGAATAAATGAAAATTAACCATAATGCCTGCTAACAGTCATAAAGAGCCAGCATCTTTAAACACATCAAAGAATGCAGAAAGCTGACCACCTCCTTTCTTCCTACAAAACTGGATGAGTGGTCTCAGCATACATATCTACGCTTTCTGCTGGCAGAACAACCAAAAACCTGTCTCCAAAGCTCAGGACACTTAATTAAGCTTCAGAGCATCTGGATGCCAGTAGTTTTTTCCTTCCACTGGTCTCACTGTGTGGGGGAAGAGGAACAACATAACAATTGGGCAATAAATACAGATGAGGTACCTGTCTGTAGCGCTTTCTGGAAACATGCCTATTCACTATGCTTTGTTCTCTTATTTTTTTTGCACTGATCTTGTATACTTCTCTCCTGCCACATGGGATGCATGCCTTGATCCCCCCACTCACCAGGACTCATGGCCCCACTGCACACCAGAACATCTGGTGCCCATCTTGAACACAAGCGCTTGTCCAGCAGCTTGCTGAAACGAGACATGGGAGACCAAGGGGAAATGAGGACAGAGTATAAAGGCGTTTTTGCTACCGTCGTAAGCCTACAACTTTGGTTTTCAATGCCCATTTACTGGTGAGTATTAAGTACGTAAACCAGAATCAGTCATCTGATAGATGAGCACTGTAGCAGGTTTAAAGTACAGCTGTACTCAGTAATGCTCATTTCAGACCGAAGATGGCTGATGCCCTGCTCCTGGGCTCCTTTACTGCTCTCCTTTCAATATCAGATGCTGTAAAATTTGGTAGTATTAGTCTTAGTTTTGGACATCAGGACTCGAGGGAGGATTGCTGAATAGCTTCCTACCAGGATGCCAACACTCAGGCCACATGCAAACATGCACACAAATATGCACTCCCTGTGCCCTTCCATGTCCCAGGGCTGCAAAACTGAAAGCAGCTAAGGTCTTGTAACCGGACACTGAATTACTGACTGGACATGGGAAATCATTATGATAATAAAATCCGAGGAAATTAAAAGGAAGTGCATTAATTGCATTTCCTGGACTTCTGCACACACTTATTTTACAATTAGAGTAAAAAACTCCACCTCATCTGAAGTTCCAAGATAACAAATTTCGAATTTGGTAGCATTTCAGTAATCAGATTAGTTTTCCTTGTTCTTCATCAAAACCTCATAGTAGTCCACCTGCCCTCCACCAAGCACGAGACACTGCCAGAAAAGATGCATCCCTGCATCACGTAAGAACAACAGAGACCAGAAGATGGGTAACCGTGCAAACTGAAGCATTATGCATCCGAGCTCATTAAACAGTTCTTCCAGAGAAAAATCAGTCACAACTGCTTCTTTTATTTTCATAACGTGCTGCATTCCCTTAAAATGCAGTTTACTAAAATCCTGACTGAGGACTAATGGTATTTCTACCTGCAAAATAACAATTTAGCTATCCCAAAAGGTTTGGCATAATGACAGCAATGTGTTTTATACAGGCCAAGATGATTTCCGTGTTTAGATATACGCAAGTATCTCAGGGAAGCATACTTTTTGCATCTGATGGCACGTACTATAAACTTGGATTACAATCATCTGCTTTTTATCCTCAGAACAACTCTTTTGTATTCCTTCCCTCTTTTCCATCTGACAATTTGTGGCTGAAAATTTGCTGCTTTTCTTGTTCAGATTTTATAGTCAAGGACCTTTCAAACTGGTGGCTTCGTGCAGGCTGAGAAGACAAGTAGGCTCCATTTTCTTGCCCTACATGCCTCACTACAAACAAGCTTTCCACCTGCATCTTTGCCTTTCATAGTAATGCTGGACTTAATGCTAGTTAAAAAATACTAGTAGCCAACAGCAAACATTAATAGCTAGGACCTGAGGCACACTTGCCCACAAATGTCAATGGTAACAGATCTGTGACTGAACTGCTTCAGTGAAAGAGAACAATGATATTCTAAAAGCTAGCATCAATTTTTATGTTTTCTCTCTTTTTTTTTCCTCCTCCCCACTTAATTCTAGTATTACACTTTCTTTTTCTTCATGCCTTTCATTTGCAACAAGAAATTTGTATATCTATAAAGATACATGGTATTTTCTGGAAAATATTTGGATATATTTCACTCACTGCTAACAGGACATTTTCTCATACATGCTTGAATAGATGTGATCAAGTGAAAAGTTGAGCCTGAACATTCACCACATTGTTGGCAGTTAATCATTACGTTTTCTCATTCTCCACTTCAAATGAGTTGAAATAAGATCTCTGACATGATATGGGGGAACTGTGTGCTTTCTAAGCATCATCTTGATCTACAAGAATTCATTTTGAATATAGAAAAACAGGTATTTATCCCTTCAAAATACTTGGGAATGAATGCAACAGGCTGAGCTGGAGAGATAACTACTGCTGCGAGACTGGACTACTGCAAACAGCCCAATTTGATGGGATGCCTTTGAAACTCATCTACAAATGTGGTTGGTAAAAAAGAGGACTTGAAGCAGTCTGTCTGCTAAGTTGGACAGAAAACAGCGAGCACATAATGTAGTCTGCACTGGCCGGCTTATCCTATTCCAAGTTTATTGCAACATCCTGATCCTTATCTTCAAAGCGCTAATTAAATACAATTCAAAATAAACTATGCTCATGCAACAGTGTAGTTACAGATTCTTAGTGGAAGACCAAGGGAAGCTTTCCACTGACTTTGGTAAGCATTGGCTCAGGCCCCTGAAAGGCAGGAAGTAGAAAAGTTAATTTCCTATAAATCCAGGATTTTCTTTCTCCGGTACACAACCATTTTCATAACAATAGTTCTATGGCTAACTGCATATCAGATTAGATTTAAGAGCCAGTTCCTAAGCTGACACGAATGTTCACAGTTCCACTGAACTCAAAGCAGTCGGGGATCCCTGAGCTATCCCCATCCCTCTTCACCCCAGCTCAAGTTCTCGAGCATGGGGCAGGGCAGAGCATGGGGAAAGCACACTGACTCGAGGGGAGAGTCATCACTTCTAGGAGGCAAAAGAGCTTGAGGAACCAAAACACTGACACCAAATGGACATTTCTACCTGGGACAGACATAAAAACAGAACAAAAATAAAGGTTTATTGAACTTGTTGCTGGAGGTAAGAGACAATGCCATCTATGTTGTTTGTACATTAGTTGTATATGGAGTCTCATTAGTCAAAGGCTGTGAAGGAGTTCATTAACCACCAAGGCAGCAGATTGAGAAGATGACAGCATATGAAATTAATCAAAGTTGGTCTCTGAGCTGTGCAGTTGCTCTTGGATGCTTAAGTTTTCTATCAGGCCAGCTTTTCTTCTAAACATATTAAGAATAAAGTGCAAGAGAATTCTACAGCACTACCTTCTGCTCAAAAATTGGGCATATTCCTGTGCATATTCCATTTCATCATCCACCCAATGTTAACTCAAAACAGGCCATCCATACACAATGATTTACAAAATATATCATCAGAAAAATTCATGAAATGCAAATACATGACATTTCCAAGAACCTCATCATGAAAGTAAACCATCCAACCTCTGTTGGTGAATTCATTTAACATGTTCTGGTCTTCTGTGGTACTCAAGCTAATATCTCCAGTCTTATTTAGATCTTTTAATTCCCTGTGATTTGTAACTTTCTCCACGGCTATAAATCACTTTACCGTACGATCTGTAGATTCAGTTTAACATCTATTTGTATAGGATTTGGTGAGAAATTTCTTGAGGAAAAGCCCAAATTCAAGCTCTATGGTATTCTCTGCTTTGTTCATGACTTCAGCTGAGTGCACACATAAAGGGCTTGTGAAACACACTGATTTAATCAAGTGCTTTAACTGAGTATTTGCCTCTACATACCTTACATGACTCACTTGTAAAATTAGGTTTAGTGCTTTGTGTGACTAAGAATATTACTTCTCTCAAAATTCTAATGAAATGACTTACCAACCATATAGATGTTTCACAGTAACCTCACAGGTAAAAGCTCTACTGAACTTTTCTCCTGAAAACAGGAATTTTATTTTGAAATCAACGAATTCATACACTACAGCTATGTCCTGTTTAAACATTGATTTCAAAACAAAAGAGAAAAAAAAAATCTTTTTCTTCTTTTGGATTGGATTATATTTGAAATATTCAAAAAGTCACTATTCAATACAAAGGGAAGCAAAAGGTTCGCACAAGGCACAGGGACAACTTGCTAGCTAAAATTCATGTTTAACCTTGCAATATAGAAGTAGCGAAGTAGAAAAAAAAATTAAAACAAGATGTGAGATAGGAATCTTTAATCAACCTTGTTGTGTCAGCCTAGGCCTAGCATTCTTCCCAATCTTCTGAGGTTACCCAGCTCCACTTTGAAAATGGATTACTTTCCACTGAAAACAATGCCAAAAAGGAGCTTTAGCTCTCCTGGGGAGAATTAGAACGGCCTGGATCATCAAATGGGAAAAAATAATCATTATCAGTAGCAGTCAGAAATGGAGGGGAAGAAAAGGTGAAACCAGACTCAAGATGTGGAATGCTTAATGTCTTATACATTTGAAGACCAGCATGAAGTGGCAAAACCTTGCAGGTTTGTGATGCAAAGGAACTTTTGCTTCCATTACTGGATGATATAAACAGTTGTTTTTTCTCCAAGATGTTTTGTTCAGAAATGTAGTTTTTGTAAACAACTTGGTAACCAGTCCTGGAGAGGGTAAGGCACTGATACAGCACTGTGTGCTTTCTGTTAACAGTTCTGAGTGAATACCAATGCATATGAAAGATAATATATATTACCTCATACATGCTAACAGATGAAAAATACATTACAAGGACTAAATATGGCTTAGCACTTCTACATCTCTAACCTGGTGTCCCTTGTTTTGGGTAAGAGAAATTTTCCAACAGTCCTTGCCATCAACATCGAACCAAGCCTACCTGCAGGTGATCCTACAGAGAGCTCCAGAGGGCTCTGTGGTGCCAGCACAACAGCCTCAGGTCCCTTTGTAACCAGGCTAAACATAACTTGCGATTTGATACAAAAACTTAATTCTAATTTCAACTGCAGCCGTGTACAGCCGGCAGAAAAACCAAGGAAGTGGTAGAATATCATTTCCCAGATGCTACGAGGTTGAATCTAGCTTAAAGCAAGATTGTTCAAAGGTTAGTTTACTTAAAAAAAATAATAATAATAATTAAGGAGCAATTCTGAAAGCACTGTTAACTAACATTCATTGACTCATTATTTGGGGGTTTTGTTTGTTTGTTTTTAAGCAAACTATCTTGCATGAATGTTCCATACTACCAATGAATGCTGAGAGAAAACTATTGACACAGATACTTCCTATACATGTAACTCTTAGCTTATATAGGATGATCACGCCCTTGGCCATGCTATAGTCCTCTTTTGTAGTAGTACAGCAATACACTGCTGACTTCAGTTAGGGATTACTGCTCTTCGGACACAAACAGAATGTAATCATACACCTACAATTAAGTACATACTTGAACGCTTTATTAAATGGGGAAAGCCTAATGAATTGCTGCGTACCTAACTAATGATGAAATAGTAGTGATACATATATTGAAATTGGGGTTATCCTGTGGATGCGATGCACCAGTGATCTACTAGCCACTGATGACTGGAAAGCAGTGCACAGCGAGGCTCTGAAAGGCCACTGGCACGCATCAGCATGGTCACACATGGGTGGAGGTGTCTTGCAATGGCCCTGAAAGTCTGGGATTTGCTGATAATGTTCTCATCCTTAAATAGGATGGCAGAAGCTAACTTAAAGTTTCCAATCTAATGCCTATGTAATACCAGTTTGAATCAGAGGCTCTTTCTCCACTAGCACATGAGTCATCTAAGATTAACTTTCCTCCCTTTTTTCAGTTCCTCACCCTGATGCCACTGGTGCCTTTAACCTTCTGTAAGGGCAGCAGCGCTAGTACAGCCACACTGCTCGAATTTTAACCACCTCACCAATAACTTTGTTGAGGGAAAATTTAAACTACAACGTTAAAATTAATGGCACTATCCAATAATCCATCTATCTAAAAATTTATTGATGCTTAGGGAATAAAACCAGAGTGGAACTATCAATAGTAACACATATAATGGTGACAACCTAGAAAGGCTTTTAGTTAATTGCTTATACTTTTTTTGTCTCACTAATTTTAAATTTTAGTCCCCTCCCTTCCCCTAACCCAGTACAGAAGTATCACTAGGTGCCTAGAGTGGAGCTGGGTGCCAAAATTACAGCTGTCACAGTGCTGAGTGTGACAAACCCTAAGGTCCTTCACTAAATGCATGTCCTGCAGTGGAAAACCACATGAAATCATATACTGCTCTAAGCGAGGAAGGGAGACAGAGGCAGCAGCCCTACACAAAAACAGCAGAGCAAGTAACAGTAAAAGGTCAAAACTGTTATAGAATTTGACAGAAAAAATCCGCAGTGGAAAAAATTCAACCACCTCCAATGCTGAGTTTATTAAACCTCATCAGAGTTTTTGAGAGGGCAAGAAGCAATGTGTCCAGACACAGCTGTGGCAGCTGAATGACTGCATGCCTTCTGTTTCCTCTTAAAGGGATTTGTCTTGATACTTAATTGGCAATTTTACTATTCCTTTTTGTTCAGCAGTGTTAACAAATTTTCCCTTCCTTTGCTGTAGAGAAGGAACCAGCATAGTAGGACTGCAAGTTAGGCTGTAGGTATGGTGCAGATTCCACAGATTTGTTTTTCACAGAAAGCCCAAACCATCTTAAAGTGCATAAAGCAGCTGTCACACCACATTGTGATAGTAAGCCTGTCATACCTTCGATTAACTTCTGGCACACAGGCATGGACTTACATCTCTTCCAAGACAGTCAAATAATAACAAAAAAGCAACTTCGATGCTACCTGAAACCAAACCATTCAAAGCACATTACCCGCATTCCTTAGCTGCAGGCACTGAGCCAGGATATGGAGATAATCATTTGGGCTGACCATGGGGGAGGGAAAAAGGAGTTTAAGGACTGGAGAGTTACTCTGGTCAAGTACTCCGGTCAAGAAAATCGAGCCAGAATTTCATCTGCAAGGTAGCAATGCAGACTTGTATCTCCCTGACTATGTGCACTAGAGAATTAAAGTAATTATGGATATCACAGCATTTTTTTTTTCCTTTCTTTGCTTGCCTCTTTCGTCTGTTCCATAGAAAATAAGGATCCATTACAAGCAAACCATTTCTCTCCTTCTGGCACTGCTTTTCCAACTGTGGCTAACATTCCCTGCTTCAGGAGGGCAAACTGCCCAGCGTAACACCCAGCCAACAGTGGAACACTTTACGTGGGGGAAAATTTTCTCATCATCTCCCAAACATGAACTGCTCATTAACCATGCTCAGCAAGCCCGAGATTTGATGACCACAATTATGATCTTACTTTTACATATCTACCGATATTAGCAGTCAACTCAGATGAATCAGTTCTTTTAATATTGCAGTATCTATTCTTTGTTTGATTGCCCTCTGCAGCAGTGGAATTTGCACACTGCAGAAAAAAATCTGTAGTGGCTAAAAAGCACCCGTGGGACACAGACCTCTTTTTTTTTTCCTTGTCATGAATACTATTTTTAAGAGGGGAAGGGGGAAAGCAGTAGCATCTCTATGTCACTGCAGTATCCACAAAGCAATTTTGTGACTCAGCCACTTGAGGAAAAATGCCTGGACATTATTATTATTTTTTTTAATAATTCTAACTATGGATTCAACTCTACCGAGCATGGCATCTTTCAGGTTGTTAACAATAGCTAACATACCCTGTTCCACTTACTGTGTCATTCAGATCTGTCCCAAGAAGGTGGGGAGATGACAAGAGCAGGAGCAGTCCCTGCGGGACTTAATAGACTTCAGCTAAAGTTGGAGTTGCAACAGATTGCAGATTTGTGGCTTTACCTACCCTGTAACTCTTCAGGATGAAGTATAAGCAGAACATACGTTCTTCTTTTTCAACCTCCAACATAGATAGCCTTAAAAGTGGGTTGTTTATTCCATTGGATAGTAGCAACACAAGCAACATAGACTCTGTTATAGGTCTTCGGTTGTTGCCTCCTCATATGTAGGGAACGACAAAGAATCCTCTGCAGCCAGGTACTACTAGACTGTCATCTAGAGCTCTCTAGAGACAACGAAGGAAGCCATTCTAATTTGTTCTCCCCCCATGCTCAGCAAAGTTGAGCAGTACAGAATGGCTAAGCTGTAGAAAAGGATTTGCATTCACAGAATGCAAAGGGGAAAAAAAACAAAAACAAAAAAACACACACACCCCAAAAGTGGTCCCAATTAATGTCTTGGTAACTGCAGCTGCAACAAAAAAAAACAAATCTGCTCCATGGTCAACTGCAATGGCAGCACTTACAGTAACAAAGGCATCTCTAGTTCAGCCCAGAGCAGAGCAGGCTGAGGGGAGGCCTCATGGCGGCCTGCAGCTCCCTCACGAGGGGAGCGGAGGGGCAGGCGCTGAGCTCTGCTCTCTGGGGACAGCGACAGGACCCGAGGGAACGGCATGGAGCTGGGACAGGGGAGGGTCAGGCTGGGGGTTAGGGAAAGGTTCTGCACCCAGAGGGTGGTCGGGCACTGGGACAGGCTCCCCAGGGCAGTGGTCACGGCACCAAGCTGCAGGAGTTCAAGAAGCGTTTGGGCAATGCTCTCAGACATAGGGTCTGGTTTTTGGGTGGTCCTGTGTGGAGCCAGGAGTTGGACTCGATGATCCTGTGGGTCTCTTCCAACTCAGGATATTCTGTGATTCTAGTAACTTTGCTTTCAAAAACAGAGTAAGTACCAAAAGCATAAAAGAGAAGGAAAAAGTTAGAAAAAGAAATAACAGCCCTGTGTGCCCTGGTTTCTATACAGAGCGTTATGTACTCATTTAGAGCCTAACACAGTCTGTTAAAACCCTAATGCATACGTAATACAAATAGAATGTATTTAAAGAACACCAAAAACATATAAAACAAGAATTTTGGAGAGTGTCTTACCTTTGACCCAATAAGCGTGTACAGCCACTGGATGGTTTCATTATGATTTATTACTCCATTCATGCCATCAACATAGAGCATAATTTGTCCCAAAGCTATTGTAAAGAAAAGAGAAAAAAATATAATCGGACCTGGTGAATATATATATACACATATATATATTATAACCCTAAGAATTGCTGGCCATTTACCGTAAGCACTGTTTTCCAGGGACATGGGGTGCCCAACTAACAAAAGCTACACTGGGCAAGGATTCTGCTGGACAAGATCCTGGGCAACTGCAGTAACTTTACTGACTTCATCTGGATGATATAAGTGTGAATTTCATCCAGTGGCAAGCATGGGCACTTGTTCCTTTCTAAAGGATGTCAGGTTTTATTGCCCCAAACTCTGAAAACGGTATTCTACGTGCTGCTTACTATCCTAACAGATCCATTACCTAAAATGCGTTAGATCTTGTGAGTCAAAACTTTTACCACTTGTTTCAGCACTATATAATGCTTGAATCAGTGGCAATTGGATTGACCATTCCAGTTAATTTCAGTAATCTGAAATTACAGCAGGGCAATTAACACAAAAAAGGAGAGCAAATATTCACCATTGCATAGTGCTCACTTGCAAGTAAGAGTTTTGCATTTTAGTGAGAAAATACAACAAAGCATGGTCAACAGTGGATCATCTTTATTCATTTATTCTAAAGCATTTGCAACGTTTCAAAACATGCTAGCAAAATATTTCATAACAATAATTCCATAGTTTGTAATCCTGATAATATAAGACTTTCTAGAGAAAACAGCTATTAAGTCTTTTCAGACTGATAAGGAAAGACATTTTTCATAAGGATTATGAAAAGTGGATTAGCAAAATTCATCTATCATCTTCAAAAGTTTCCACTGTTAGATCTTCTGCTTTATAGCAGGAGATCAAAGCACAGTGGGATGAAAAAGAAATCACTGATGTAACACCTTTCAGCACAGCCTGTTGGCATAACAGCTCAATTATATAAGGCACAACCTGACAAGCCCCTCGTACATTGCTTTATGGAGGAAAAAAGGAAAAAACCCACAGGGTGAGGAAAATTACGACATTATTAATCTTCCAAACACATTCTAAACATTTGCTGAATATGATATAGGTTGTGAACCATGCAGTACTGCTTTCCTTGAGGGGAGATCTTCAAAGAAATGTGCATGTTAAGCGAGAGCTTTAAATACCTCTATAAGCTGAACAGCTTTCATTTTTACATCAAGTCTCCTCCTTTTTCTCTGGCCTAACATTAGGTACTTTTATTCCTTATCTAATCTGTTACACCAAGCTAGAAGCAAAGCTTGACCCTCCACAGTCACGAAGACAGAAAAGGAGAGCAAGAGTGCTGTGTCACGGCGATAACTGGCATCTTAGGCAGGTTGCCCTGTTCTGGGGAGGTGCCCATCTCTCTCCACTGCTGTACAGGAAGAAATCATTCACCATGCTTCTAAGACATGTCTCAGGTGAATAAAATTAGGTGGCAGGGACACAGGCCCAAGTGTTAAGGTAAAATAAAAATGTAAGGCAGTCAAAAAACGAGATAAGAAGTACACCGACTGAATAAATGGCTTCTTTGTAGCACTTTCCTTGCAGGTCTAAGTGGAGAACACTGATATCCCATCAGTAATCAGAGAAAGTTCTTAATTCTTGTTTTTACTTCCTTTCAATACCAAAAAGATTTGGCCCTTGATCAGGATGAGATCCAGTCATGATAAGGTCACCAAGCCTTTTTTTTTTTTTTTTTTGTACAAATTCTTCGGTTGGGGGTGAAGGGATTTAATTTGAATTTGAAACAAATGTGAAACAAATTTTACTCTTGGCACATGCTTTCCAAATTAATATAGAAATCAAAGGCAGCAAGAAGTCTGCTTTTAAAGGCAAAACATGCACACGATACAAAATTACTCTACTGCTTATACTTAAGACCAGTTAGAATGGATGTTTAATCGAGATCTGGAATGCATTACTCTTCAGCCTCTTAGATGCAACTCTTCACTACAATAGGTTAAAGCAAATCAGTAGACCTTAGAAAGAAGCCACAGAAAAGTTTAAGGGATTCCTGATAGCTTTCATCTACTACTACTAACCTTGCCCCCATCTCCCAATTCCTTTTCCCACAAACTTTTTTTTTCTTTTTTTCTGTTATTATGAATGATATCCCAAGTACATGACAGCATCTGTATCTTTCCAGCAACAGAAGGGGTCTTTTGGTTATAGGTGAAAAATTAGTAACACATGATAAAACCACTGGTGCTGCCACTTGATGTAGTGGCCAATAAGCTTCATGGGACAGGAATTACAAAGAATGCCATGAAACACCTAAGACAGGAGATACATTTGCTATGGAGTCATGCTGTCCACATACAAGGCAGGGCTCCAGTTGTTTTCTGCCACACATCAAGTTATCAGCTGCTGACAGACCTTGGAACAGAGCTTCGTATTGTTATTTCCTGTCTCCAGGGGTCAGAAAAATGAAAGCAAGACATGAATGGCAGGGCTGAGGGGAAACTGACTTTCATTAGAAGGAAGAACAAGTTATGGAATATCTATATGTACTTTACATAATGTTGATGCCTGATAACTTCTTCAGAAAGGAAAATAATTATATGAGAAGAGTGGCGTGGTTTTGTTTTTTTTTTTTAATGTAAAATGTTTTTTACGTAATGTCAAATGTCTGTGCTGAAGAAGCAGAGGTAACACCCGGCAAACAAACTACAGAGGTAGAATGAGATGAGGAGACCACAAAAGCACTAGTGTAGGAGCCCAGCTGATGGGCTGCACGGTTCACAGGCTCTCCTGGAGCTTGGGACTGACTGAGCACGGCACAGCAGCCATGCACTGAATGGACACACGGCACCCTACACCATTTGGTATTCCCTGCAGCTTTTTTCTGCAACTGTTAGCCTACATCTCGGCCTATGGCCATAGATTGCTATGATAGCTGTGGCTGTAGTGCACACTCTCATACCCCATGTGTACCCCGTGTGTGCATGTCTGCTTGCACATGCACAAACACACACAGCCTTGTCCAGGAAGGGCAAGCTAATTTGCAAGGCAATCTAAGGTTGTTCAGCAGGACAATCTACTCCAAAACCATTTAAGTTCACATTCGTACGTGCCTTCAACCATATTTTTTTTTTGACTGAAAAACGAGGAGGTTATTTAATCCGTTTAATCCCATCTCTCAGCCAACTGGAATTCTCTTTGGAAGTATATCGACAGCATACTTGCATTAGGAAAGCTTGCTGTTGTGCAATAGGAGGCTGGGAGAGGGGGGTTTAAATACGGAGCAGACTTAATTTGGAATTTCTTTGTTCCCACCACCCTTGTCAAACCCTTAATCTTTTGAGAAAGTAGTTTGTGACTTTACCCATAGCTAGTTTCAAGGGGAAAATTGCTCCATTTCTTAGGAAGGGCTTAGCTAGAAAAAGGACAGACCAGCCAAAAACTTCATAGATTTGTGTGAAATAAAAGGTTTAAGAAAGCCTCTAAAAACTTGCCGGTACTGGCATTGATGCTCTCTTGGGATCCTCTATAAAGTTAACAGCACCAAAGGGGAAAAACTCTAGCACAAAACATCATCACGTTCCCATCCAGGCTGTCAAACTTTTCAAAGCTGCTTCCTGCCCACACACCTGCTTCTATAACCTCCTCTATCTGCTTCATATTTTACCACAAGCCTGCTTAGAGAAAACAGCAGCACTGAACGAGCAGAAGTACTATTTGCTTTCAGTTTCCAAAGAGCCAAAACACCATTCATCATGTCAAGAGCTATGGCAGCAAAGCACCTTGTGTTTAAATCTGAATAAGCAAACATCCACGGTGAAGTGGGCCAAAGCCAGGCCCTGCCTGGAGGTTTCAGCTCCCAGGGAAGCTCCTGGCCCAAATTCAGCAGGCACTACATCAACAGCTGCAGCAGTGTTTGCTGCGAGCTGTGTAACAACGGTGAGCATCAGCGCCTGCACACCGCACCTCAGGGAAGACCTTATTGCCTCCAAAACGTCCAAGGATTGCATGCCACAACCCATGGAACCATGAGCTACAGGGCATGTGAGCCTATATGGCAATCTACATGGATTTCAAGGCAATCAGTCATTTCCACTTGCTTGGCACGCAGTCTACCACCGCTGTAAGACTTCCAATGAGCAACATTCACACAGGCAGGATCAGGGAATGCCATAACGGGGCAAACAAGCCACAAAACACCACAAAGGCCTAGAAGAGTTACAGTTACCATCATCAGTTTACATGAAGATCCTTTTCCCCAATGGTGATGAGAAATCATCGTTACTTACAGCTTTGTTACCACCCAGCTACTCGAAAATTAACAAAATCACAGCACAGCTCTGTGCTTGTAAGAGGTGAAATCAGGTAAAATAGATGACCTGGCCTCTCCAGTGCTTCTGAAAACCATCTTACACTAAGCAGCACCGTGCCAAACCTTGTGACTCATAGTCACTCCACAGGCTTAGAACCAGCTTAAGTTTTTATGATTTTTCTTTCTTTGTTAGTATTGGTATGCTTCATTTTAGCTTCAGTGCAAAATCTGTTGTTTATATACCTATTCCCATTTCTTTACTCCTGCTAAAGATACCGTAATGTCATTCAGGAAGTTAAAAACATTTTTATTTAAAACATTTATAATGTTTTATAAAAACATTTATTCCTGGCCACAAATGCAAGAATATTTTGTTTCTTATCAAAGTTTCTTTAAATCCCTCTTTGTCTAATCCTTTCTTTTTAGCCCTTAATTTTGGTGAACCTCTAATGATACTTATGAGACAGACACACATTTTTGCTTCCATGAAATTGATGCAACCCCAGAGATAAAGGAGATGTGGTGAGCACAGTTTCTTGACAAGCTGTGACTGTGGCATGTGAGGAGCAGTGTCCCCAGCCATTTTCTTTTTGAGGGAAAGGCACTGAGCACTCCTTTGTAACTCTGCTCCAGGGCCCTTGGATTAGCAGGGCTCTGGTTACAATTCCAACAAGGCACACACACAATGATCTCCTTTCCCTAAAGCCTGCTACCCAACGGCCCTTAGTGCCCCAAGCATTCAAATAGAGAGAAACGTGGCTCTTCCTCGAGAGATAGCCAACATATCGCCATTCCAGGACCTCAGAAAGCCCTCAGAGAGAAGCCTCCTCCACTCCATGCTCCTCTTGCCACCCTTTCCCCCCCTTTAAAAAACAGCACCCAGCAAGTTCAAAGGACATAAGGCAGCTTTAATCAGCTCAAGTATTTCAGCAAAAGCTGCTCCTTTACACATGACGTGCAACACCTGTGGCAGTACGCCAGCCAGCCAGATGCCAAAGGAGCACACCAGAATTGCATCTGCTCTAACATTTCCTTTGTGATATTTCTGGCAATTCACTTGATACGACTGCAAGGAAAGGATATGCTCCAAGTTGACTCTGTCAGCAGTTAACCTGAAAAATGCATTTTTATACAAACTGAAATCTGACTTACACACGTGCATTATAAAAACTTCGCCTGGTTAAACATAATTGTTTTAATTCTTATTTTATGCTGCAGACCTCGCATTTTTAAATGCAACATATTCCAACATGTTTTACAAGATTAATAACACTTAACAACATGCAATAAACTGGGTACATTTAATCATTAAAAATAAGTATGTAACAAAAAATATTAATAAAAGAGCAAGTCTCCTAGCATTAGAGCACTATTTTGCAAGTTGACTACAAGCATCTAAGTATGAAACGCTCATATAGCTTTCCTAACAAAATCTCAGACAAAGATATAAAATCCTCAGGCCTGGCAGTGCATTAAATTTCAACCAGGGACAGAGGTTTACATGCATGACAAACCAAAATGGTCACATTTTTCATTGATCTGATACAGACATACGTGAAATTCAAGAATTTATAACAATTGCTTTTTTTTCAAAAGCTAGAGAAATAATGACACATATTTCCAAGATTTTCAGGGGGAAAAAAAAAAAAAAGCCCAAAGACAAAGCTGATGGAACTTTATAAACAAATACTGGCTCTTGCTGATACATCCAATAGAAATACTTTTAAATGGATTTTTTTCTCCTTGATTTCTCTGGAACTCCTATTTCTTCTCTGCATCAATCTGAGCTACAAAAGTAAACAACGCATCATTCATTAATGATGAATAGCACAAAAAAGACCATGAGAAAATTCATTCTACCTTCAGGGCAAGAGTATGAGTAGTGTGTAAAATTAAGCATTGGGCTACATATAGAAAAAGAAGAAAAAAAGGTTGAATAGATGATTGCTAAAAGATGACCGTTCTTTCTTGGAGCTTTATGAAGCAAAACTCCTGTGTAAAAAGAGAATGTGTAGTAACCCTGAATTAAGATTACAGATTGTTATGTATGCATACATAGGGCTGAATTTGGGCAGATGCTTCTCAACAGAAACAATATAGGCTGAAACATTATTTAATATTCTTCCATCGTGTATGTAGTTATGTATTTTTCGTAAAAATTTAGATTTAAAAATATTTTCCGCAGAGACTTCCACATATGCCCACCTATCTTCATTTCTTGAAGAACAGAAAATGATGGTAAGATTCCCTGAGAGATCTTGTAAGGAGAGGTATTCTGCAAAAGCATCAGGTAAGTGCAGGACACCGCCCGCGTAAATACTAAAGCATTAACTCCACTTGGCTTACACCCAAGTCTGGGCTGTAACTTCTTCCCGCAGCAAAAGAGACATGGTTTTGTTCTAGGGCAGAAATTAATCTCAACTTTTAAGGATTAGGTGTCTCTTCTCATCTCCAATAAAACAGTTCACATATCCGTACAGTTCTGAGAAGACGCATCTTTAAACTTTTTATAATGGATTTATCATGCTTGGGCATCTGAGTGCTTTACAGCAGCACAGTTTCACAGACTGGGATGGCATCTCTGGAGATTGTCCAGTCCAGCCTCCTGTTCACACCAGGGTCAGCTACAACAGTTTTTTCAGGACTGTGTCCAGCCAGGTGTTGAGTTGTCAAAACCAAACAGCCCCTCTGGATAACCTGTGTCAGTATTCAGTCACCCTTGGTATTAATTACACTTTCTTAGATCAACTTTAAACTGAACATCCTGTATTTCAGCCAGTGCTGATTGACCCTTTCCCTTTAACTGGGCACCCCTGAAGTCTGGCTGTCTTCTTACTTCCTCCAGCCATGTGTTTACTCCCTCTCATAATATTTAAATTGAATTAAAATGAACTGAAATTGAAAATTAATCCATAGCCAAAACCACGCTGAGCTAGAGGCCAGAAAAGAAAATTTATCTTAAATTTAGGGATAAACCAGGGAAATTAGCCAAACTCCCAATTAGTAACTGTGTAACGGTTAAACAAGCAACGACCCTAAATAACATATTTCAATAGGCAAGATGCAAAGAAAATTGCCTTAGCCATTCTATTTGGCAGCCGATTGAGTAATTTAGTCTGGCAATGTGCTAGATGTGACGGATTTCAAGGCCTTTCCCTCCCCATTAATCATCGTGAATGTAAGCCTTCTGTCTGTGTAAACAATACTAATCCTGACTTTGAAGGTACAAAGAGAGAAGCACAAACCAACCTTTGCAGAATGGGAAAGAAAAAAAAAACAAACAACTTTCTGCATCTCCCTTCTCTTGAACTCCTCAGAAACCTATTTACCCTGCACAAAGAAAGGTCTCGCAGGTGCTAGCTGTCTTTTATCCATCATTATCAGTTACACCCAGCACATGGGGTTGGAATTCCAGCATCTCCTCTAAACACCAAGAAGCTAAGCCCCGTGAATGAATTTGGCATTCTCACAGGGAAACGCACTGAAGTCAAATACGTGTTTTGAAGAAAATGCAATAAAGATTTGGTCTGAGCAAGAGCAACTTATTTTGATTGCACACCTCAGGCACAGAAAACCAAGGGAATACATGGAGTTGTTTTGTTTTTCTCCTCTTATATGCAAATAGGATCTTAACTGACTACAGTCAGGTACATTGGAAGTGATTATCAATAAAAAAGCACACTTTCTTGGGGTTCCTGCCCTATGTGCAAAGAAAATCATGGGGTAACACAGTTGGACTGTTTAGCGAGTAGAATAGTGTGGGAACAGACAAAGGACAGGGTAACTTTTCACATACCAAATATTTTTGGTCATTAACAGAATCTCGTTAGGACAACAGTAAACCTTCTAGGATAAAACCTGACAGTTGTGAAGTGAATAAATGTGGATTCTCCTTGGCTGACTTTTTTTAGTTATTTTTCTTGCAAGAAAATCATAGAATCATAAAATATCCCAAGTTGGAAGGGACCCATAAGGATCATCGAGTCCAACTCCTGGCACCACACAGGTCTACCCAAAAATTCAGACCATGTGACTAAGAGCACAGTTCAAACGCTTCTTAAACTCCAACAGGCTTGGAGCGGTGACTACTTCCCTGGGGAGCCTGTTCCAGTGCGCGACAACCCTCTCAGTGAAGAACCTCTTCCTGATGTCTAGCATAAAGCCACATTTCCCAATATTTATGCTTTTCCTAAATAAAAAGGGAGATTCTTGGGAAGCAGAAAGCAATGCTCTGTGGTCATGTAGCAATAAGTTATTACTATCACGAGCGCTGGTGTAAGTTCAACTTCGTTCTTCAGGGTGATACTCTGAGCAGGTAAACATGGGCCCATCTAGCACCCTGAAGAAGGAGTATTGCAATTGGTAAAGGAGCTGAATGCATCTAGACTAGAACATAAGCAGGGAGACTTGCACAGAGTCAAAAATGATATCTGTGGGAATGTAAAGCTATTTCTGCTACTTAAAAACCAAAAGCTAGTCTCCAATATCCAAATATTATGATATTTTCTCAATAAGCATGGATTGATAAAAATTTACGTGCTATATTCTTGAAGAACGGAGAAGCAACAAAAGATGAATGAAGAGAAGCACTGAAAATAGTAATCTTCTACCACTGGTGTTTCCCATCACTTCCCACAGAGGGTTCTGCAGGAAACAAGCATGCTGCCAAAAGTTACACTTAGGTAGCTCTCCAATTTTCAGTAAAACTCAAACAGTATTTATTCTAACTGTTAGTGTAAATTATGCTTGGGGAATACCATGGAAGAGCTGCACTGAGAACAAAAAAGACAAGTAAGTGTCTCCAGCTATTTTCTTTCTATATGGAGCTCTTTTAATTCTCACATTGCTTCTTCATGTGGCAATGTATGCTAAATGGTGTTCCCTTTTCTCCCAAAATAAGGAACTGCATGTGAAAAAGTTTCACAATAGAAGAAGAAACATTACACCATAGAACACCTTAAGTAGGTAACACTTAAAATTTCTTAATACTTGTTGCTAAAATGAAAGGTTTTTAGATAAGTCAGAAAAGTTCCTATTAATGTACGCGTCTCTTCATCTCAATGGACAGAAATGCAACAAGTGAGCAAACAACACAGAAGCACTGTGATCATTTTGGGGACACTCGAGTAGTGCTTGAAATAGTGGCAAAACCGTATAAAGAAGCTTTACTTTCTATAATTATTGTTTTCAATATAAACTTGAGATTTCTTCAGATTTGTCATCTTGAAGCCAACTGATTTAAAAGTCTCTGCAGAACAGCACACCAAGCCATATTTTCCTGTCCAACTATATATCAAACCATCCAAAATCAATGATGAATAGTAAATTAAAAGCTTCCTCCCTTGCTTATGAAGTATTGACTCAAGAGAACAAATCAGGATAAATAAGAATTTAATATATTTTTAGCTCAGCAACTAAATTAAAATAGTTCTTAAGCAAAATGGGACAAAGAAGTGTGTCTAAAGCAAAGACTGGAAGTAAGGCTATCTTAGCATCCCAATTTCTGCACCATAGTGTCCTGTCTAGAAAAGCTCAAACAAAACCTCCTGATAATAAAAACTGATTGATTCAAGATCTCTGCATCGTTGTCTGCTGAGGAATGCATTCCAACAAAGTGATTTTAAGAAAACATACATCTGTCATATTTTATTCACTATGCTGCCTTAAAACAATAATGAGTATATCCTTCTAATTTTCTCCATTGGAATTATACCAGGACAGATACCGAAACCAAATTCCTGATACACTTTTCAGATATTTATTGTTCTTCGGCTTGCCTCTTGCAGACGCCACCCTGCAGTAATGTGCGTGCCATTAAAGAATTCACTTTCATCTCCTGAGTTTTATGCTTGTTAGGGCAAATCAATGAAAGACTCTATTCTTCAAGTACTGCCTAAACAAAGCCAAAGTCAGCACTAGAAAGCAAACTGATACAACACTTCATTAAATGTGCTTCTTATTCTTTCTGTTTCAAGTATGTCTGCTGCTATGTGAAATTTAGGGTTATGTATTCTCCTTTCAAATCTCACAGTAAAGAATGTGCTGGAGGCACAAGTTCGTATCTCGCATTTGAAGTGGACTTCCCATGAGAAAGAGGTGGAGGGATGAAACATCATTACAAATCCTTTTAAAGTACAGAGCTCACACATTTCTAAAATATCGATTGAAAATGCTGTTTTGTGTCTCTGCTCATTCATCACAGATACTGAGCAAAGATTCCTTCCAAATTAATTGTAATTCTCTTTTAATCCCGCTATTCTTTTTTTCCCTTCAGCACACTGAATGTGAGAACTCCTTTGAATACTGAATCCCATCTTCTTACAGCAATTTTTCCAGAGAAATGTAGCCGAATCAGTTTCTTCAGTGTCATGCTCAGTCTTCTTTTTTCCTCTCTAACTGAATTTAGATGGCTTACTATCCAAATAGAGTGCACACTGATTACACTTTTTTCCCTTTCTCAAAATTCTCAGGCAAAAATATGCTTACAAAAAGTAAGAAATCTTAAATTATGGTCATCAGAAAGGCAAATTACAGAATCTGTGCCTTTCATTTAGCTTTCTTACTGTATTATAAAGTTAGTAAAATATATTCAGAACAGAAGGGAAGTATCTGTGAACCTACGCTTCATTTGACCTGAACATGAGGTCTGCCATTGGTGGCTAGTTTTCACCTGCGTGGTGGCAGGGGAGAGAATCACATACTGGCTAAAAATGAAGATGGAAGGGGCGGATTTATCAGTGTGGCAGTCTAGATTTCTTATTTATCAGTACTACATAAATGGGAAATGCCACTGAATAATCAGTTTACTTCCAAAAACATTTTGGGCTGATTTCATTCCACTGTAGTTGTGATGACACGATTCGGTGACCATAGCATGTTGGTAAACCTCTGTATGAATGCACGCACGTTTCTCTGTGTGGTTGGTCAGTACTCCATTAGCTGGAGCCCACAGGACCGAGATCCCTGGGTAATACCAACACTGAAGAAGACGATAAAGAGGCAATTTGGGGACAGGGGAGTTTAACAGCTTTTCATGTTAGATTAAGGTTTCTGAGGTCTGCTCAGTGAGAAAGAAACTCAAATCGCACATGGAAGCAGCTAAATTACTTCCAGACCCAAGCCAGTCCTTTAAGTATCACGGACACTTCCATACAGGCTCTTCCAGTAACTAACGTGGACTGAACCCAAACCATCTGTGAGTAACTGGTGCAGAAGACCATGCATTGATGCAATAGCTAGTCCACAATCAAAACAAATCCACCACGGCTAATTAACAGTTTCTGGATACTTAGAAAGAAGTTAAAGGAACGCTAGACCTACAAAAATTAAGCACTCAAAATTTAAGAAATGACAGAATTAGGATTCCTGTAGAAAACTTCATTCAGCCAATTCTACACATAAACTTAATGTCAAAATCAATTTATAGAAACATTTTTTTGAGCTTTTGACTACTGCCTTATTCAAAGTTAGGGCTGGAAAATACCGTGTAAAAAGCACTTTCACAATGTGTGGTCCTAGGAACTTTTTAGTGCAAACCTCCTCTGAAGACAAAGTATTTCATTTCCTGCAGGATTTTCACTGATGTTCATCAACATACTAAGTACTTCTCAGCTCTGAGCAGACTTTCTGCATAGCACACCTCTGGGTTAAAAAACAAACAAACAAACAAACAAACAAAAAAACCCTCACTATTCTATTGTATTCTGCAAAGAAGTCACAGCTTCCACTAGCTCTGGATGTCATATTTAAGACGATCTGGTTTTTGAGAATACGCTGTGCTGTAACAGTACTTCAAGTGTCCATTTGACAGCTGCAGCTGAGGTTATGTTCAGCTGTCGCAATATGTCCTCAGATGAGTTCCCCAGCAAACAACAAACACAGAAGAACAGGGAACATCACAATACTTTCTTAAAGGTTTAATTGAAGTTACTTGCCTAGCACTCATTGCATAAGAGTACCAGGGCAGAGTTTCTGACAAAATCACAGAATCACAGAATCATCTAGGTTGGAAGAGACCTCTAAGATCATCTAGTCCAACCTCTGACCTAACACTAACAAGTCCTACACTAAACCATATCACTAAGGGCTACATCTAAACGTCTTTTAAAGACCTCCAGGGATGGCAACTCAACCACCTCCCTGGGCAGTCCATTCCAATGCCTAACAACCCTTTCAGTAAAGAAGTTCTTCCTAACATCCAACCTAAAAAAAATCTCTGTCTCTATTCCAGGACACCTGAAAATTAATCATAACACCACCCTTTTTTTCCCCCCCTGCACTTTCAAAACTCATTTGTGTTCTAAATTTTGAAGTAAAGAAAGGCACGGTGCCACTGCAGGCACAGCTCCTCCACAAGATGGCCCCTCCTCTTTGTCCAAGAAAGTTGACTTTGTATACTGAACAAAACGGAAGCCTAAGAAAAAACATTATATGATCATAAAATTAAAGACTGTATTACAATTCAAACAAATCAAGTAGCGGAACTGAGAATGACTGGCAATCTTTTTTCCCAATGTCTGGAAAACCTGGGTGTACAGGCATTATATTGCTTTATTTTTTATTTATTTATTTATTTTATAATATATTTTATTTTGTAGCTGATATCCTTGTTTCTTAAAAATAATAATATTAATTAAAAAATTCCCACATCATGCCCTAGTGGGACGAAATTGCTAGATTCATCACGCTGCTTGTGGCCATTTAATTGAACAGAATAAATACTACCCCTATCAACTCTTTACAGACCCTAAAGCAAAACAATGAGCAAATTTACCAAACAACTCTGATTTATAATAAAAGTCCCAGTCAGACTGGTTCACCAGACATGATTTTGAAAGTACAGGATGCCATTGCAACAACTCATGGGGTTTGAAGAAGTGAGGTTTGTCTCAGATGGACAGTCCTTTGGGCTGATACGTCCAGAAGCACGTCGCAGATCGGAGTTTTGTCAAACCCAAGCTACTGCCTATGTTCTACAAGACACCATTCCCCCACATGCAACCATCGTCTTGCGATCATTCTCCCATTCTTGGGATGACTCCTATCTATATCCCTGTTTCCTTAAAAGCAGCACTGATAAAATGTCACTAACTCCAAGCTTTCTCATCGCCCTCATAGAGACTGAAGAGCATCCTCTTTGCACCATGTTATGGGAAGGGAAGATTGGGAGATGGGGATAGACAACAGACCTCTGATCTGCTCCAAGACCACTGCTCCTGTAGCCTCCCACTTGTCCTGGAAGGGCATCTTTAGCTCCAAGGAGCTGTTTGACAAACGTCTCACCCTGTTTTGGGACTGGTATTCTGACATCTGGGAGACTGCTGCAAGCACCAATTGCTAACACTTTGATTACCGTTGCCATTCAGAACGATTTCTCTTTGTAAAATGAAAGGCTGTGAAACAAAATGGGGTAAATTACAGATTTTTGTCCACAGAAAACTAAACTATGAGGTGGGTACCTGCTGCTGTCTTTAGCTATAAGACTTCTTGCTCTTCGCAAAATGATTACTACTATCTCTAGGGCTGTTAAATTTGCTTCACAGTTGCAATTGGGAATTAAATTTCACTAACCTCATCCTTTCTGATTGCTTGAGGCAGAAAGGTAGGCTTTCACTTTTCATACAGTATAAATAATGGGAAAATAAATAAATAAATAAAACACTCGAGTTGCTTCTTCAGTGAAGAAAGTTCAGCGGAATGGAAATATACCCATTTTGATTCACTGCTTGATTCAAAGAAATTTATTGTAGAATAAAGTGCAAGGGAAACAGAAGTGCCTCAAAGCCAGTAATTCACATTTTGTGGTCAAATAGCAGAAAAAATAAATGTAAACAGTAGTTATCAGTTGAATAAGGACAGCTGCTTGCTACTGCATAGAAAAATCTCGAAGAGCTTTAAAAAAACAAAACTGCAGTAACAAAGCTGATTTAAACCTGTAAAAAAAATTATACACAGCCATTGCATAATAAACGTTACTAAACTGTTTTACATCTTCCTGAGAATGTGTTGAGACTCCAATATACTGCTCTGTGTGAACCTCTGAGAGGTTGCACACCAACTTGCAAAAGAGCTTCTTAGTTACAGAAATCAGTGACCTAAAATGCATGCAATCCAAGTGACTTTACAAAAAAGTAAAATATGAAGTGGTGAGAGAAAGAGTCAACATTGTCGGTAACAGTATTAAAAAAAAATAAAGTCTATTCTTTCTCATTTTCCTTAATCTCATTTCAAGTTTAACATACAGAAGGGCTCAGAGCCAGAATTCTTATCCAAACTACATAAATCTCTAGACAAACTCTGCAGACTATAAGGCCCTGTCCCCACAAAACCTTCCAATTTTTCCTAATGCTGCTTTTTAGCAGGAAAGATAGCTACCTTTTCCTCCAAAATCTTCCTTTAGAAGAATGACTGCTCTTCCTTGCAATGCGTTTATTAAATGAAGCAGGAATGGAAACCAGCCCCCCTCCCAGCCTGCAATGAACTGGGGTGACTGTAACAACAAGGTACCCCATGCTGCTTCTGAAAGAGATGCAATTTCCCTACAGCCTCCCGAATTCCTGAGCAGGGTCAGAGGGAGGGAGCCACATTCACCACCACACAACCTATTTCAGGCGACTGGTCCAGCAACGTAAACGTGGTAATACCTTGGGAAAGGTCTCGTAGAGGAATTGTAGCATTAGCAAAGCAATTAATTTGTGGATTTTTTTTCCTCCCCTGGGTTGACCTTATACATAATGACCTTTTGCTTTACTTTCCTCCCTTGCTTCTCCCTCCCCCCACCTTGTAGAAGGAAACACAAGGAGGGATTTTTCAGAAATTTTCAGAAGGTGAGAGAGGGGATTTGCTTGAACACAGAATGTCTTCCTTTTTTCAGGATGATTTCCAGCACACTATTTTATTTATGTCTTGCCAAAAGAAACACTTTATAGTTTTATCATTAGTCAAAGGGCTTTAAGAACATGCTTGAAGGAAATGATCCAACTAACAAAACAAGCAAACCCCTTCCATGCACTTCACACGCTTCACGAAAAGCAGCCGCCTCATGGAAACAGCACCTGTAGGGCTAACTGTTCAACCTGAGCTGTGCTTGCCATCTCCTTAAAAATCCCTATTTAAAAATGTCTCATGGAAAAGCTGCAGATCCTCTTTACCCTCCTGTCTTCTGAACAGGGTCCCATTCCCCATAGGCAAGAGCTGCCTGCCCTCACAGCCTTCCACGGCTACACAGCTGGAATGGGATACAGCTGCACTTACTGCCTCTGCCGCCTTCTCATCACATTTTTCCCTCAAATCTAGACTGCCAACTTTTAACAAGCCCTCTGTATACAGCGTGCACAGTACACATTTCTCACCTAATGTACATTAACGATACAAAACTGATATACTAAAGAATTCAAGGGCTAGCCATATTGTGCATTTCCTTGCACGACCAGTCGCGAACACCCTGGTGTCAGCAACACCACACAAGATCCATGGTAAGAATTTTGCCTTCCAATCATGAAAATGTTTTCCTTTTAGTTTTCCAAACCCACCTAGCATTAGCACTTACAATTATGACTAAGCAAATAGATTTGAGAGAGCTAAAAGATTAGGAAACCCCAAACTGGAGATTAAATGCTTTATTACAGTGTACATTACTTCATTTCTACAGTCCAGCAACATTTTTCTTCTCCCCACATCTTGCAGCTACACATATTTGTTTTGGTGCATTTGTGCACATAGATATTCATAAATATGCATCTGTACACAAATCCATGTGTAGATAAACACACCTAACTATATGTATCCACATCTACATATCCCCGCCCCAAGATACTAGTCTTACAGTACCACAATAAAACACCAGCCACTATGTGATAAATTCTTTCATGTGTGTATGATCAGTTTAAAAAAGGGCCGCAGTTTGTTTGTACACGGTCTTTCAAAAGATGTTTCAAAGCCCAGACCTTCGCAGTGGTTTCAGAATTCTATTTTTATAGCAAAAATGCATGGTACAAACAACAGATGACATTGCCTTGTTTAGTGTCCAAGATGATATGATATACGTGGACAGAAAAGCTGATGTTTCACATTGTTTTCGTCACTGTTTTCCACCTGAGTATCATTTCAGTTGCTGCTGCAGAGAGAGATCCCAGAAAGCTCAAGAAAATCTCATTTTGAAAGCTAGCCTGTCCCTGCTGGTCTGCAAGTATTTTCCTCTTTTTTTCCCCTTTTTTCCTTCAACTTTTTTCTTTTTAACTTTTTCCCTTTTTTATTTTTTTTCTTTAAGTTTTTCAAAGCTAAATTTTCAATCACTGCTTTTAAGCCAACATAACAGGATTTAGTGGAAGAGCAATGGTTCTGCTGCTTTCGCTTTCAGAGTTTCAGTGCAAGGCACATTCATAGCCTGAGTTTTTAAGAGCAAAAAGTCCATCCAATCGAAGTCACAACTCAAGTTTTCACTGATGGAAAATAAACAAAAGAAAAACTGCCACAGGAAGTTTCTGGATAGAAGGAATATGAAAACATGTGAGCAACACCTGTGATTTCTTACATTAAACAAGCCCAAATGAGGCATTTTACAAGAAAACTCCTTCCGTAAGCAAGAACACTGCAATGGTATAAGCAGCAGGAATGAAATGTGTAATTTACGAACAGGAAAACAAAGAACTACAGAGATACTGGAAACCTGTGTATTTACACTGATAATATGTATACGCATACAGAGAGAGGAGAGACTATACAAGATGGTGCCACATTAGGACCATGCTTGATTCTACTAGCTGAGGTAAATATGTGATTAATGGGTAAATCACAATAAAAACCTCAATAAAAAAAAAAAAAGGAAGTGATGCACATCAACTGCCTATTCCTGACTTTTTCTTAGTGACTTTCTGAGTGACTTCCTGCACAGCTATAAAAAGCCACAAAGGTAATGTCAAAAGTGTAGACAATACGAGCCTACTGCTTCCTAATAAGCTGAAGTGCCTTCTCATTAAGTTTTATTTCCAGGAGAGAGAATTACAGGAGCAGAGCTATACAGACAGACCATTTACCTAAATTATGCCAGTCTCTGCAGTATATCAGAAAACAGATTTCCTGCTGAAGCGGGACAGGCCTTTCCTTTGGACAATTTCCAGCAATTATTAGCTTATGAACACCTTCCCTTCCACGAGACAGAAGCTTCATTGATGCAGGACACAAATTAGTGAGAATAATAGAATGGGCAGATGTTACAGAGCCCATGAAATCTCGTCAAAGTACCCGCACTGCCAGCTCTGTCACACATTCAGGGGAATGAGAGGATGCCCCAGGGTTTTGAGGTCAAGAATGTAATAGAAAATTACAGATTACAGATTATATTACACAATACAGATTATAATACATAATACAGATTATATTACAGAGATAAAGATTGATTTCAGAAAACAGCTTTACGACAAACAAATCTCTTCTACTTGTTAGTTTTACTAACGAAAGGCACAACAACCAAGTTAATTAAGGCTGCTTTTCTATTAAGTACTCTAGATGTTGTCACACCACCCAAATCAGCTGTGAATCTCACCACGAGACAAGTGATGGTTACCTACAGCCATCTACGAGGCTTCCTAGCGCTCAACCTGTAGAGCATGACTTCACCTACCTGCCTTGTCTCGCTGCAAGCAGGAGGCCTAGCAGAATCGAGCAGGGACACAAACGCTGCACCAATAAACACAGGTTTCATTTCCAGGTTTGGAGATCTTGTTTTTAGGTGCAATACAAAACAAAAGTTAGAAGTACAGAATCAGCTGCCATTGTTATAATATCTTTTACTTAAGAAAAGAGATTGCTAGAGTAAGAGTTTTCCATTCTCAGACCCAAAATACAGTAATTCTGACACTGAGGCCATTCTCCTGCATGTCTATCATCCACACAGCCTTGGAGAAATACTCCACAACTCTCTAACTAGTACAGTGTTCATTGCATCATCCTCTAAAAAAAAAAAAAGCACACTGAAAAATGGCATGAGCTGATGGAACCACCACTGTATTAACAATTCAAGGGAGAGAACAAAAACTTGATTCTTACGAGGCGAAGTGAACACAGGTGCAACCTAGCTGAAGCGAGAGGATGGGCTAAGCGTGATAATCAAGATGGCAGGGAGGGAATTACATTAGCCTGCTTTCACAGCCAACATCTGTAAACTGTTAGAGAGTTTCATTCTCCTTATATTTTTGCATCTCAAACACCTCAGTAAGACTGGAGTCAGAGAAAGGGGGGTCAGTTTGCCTTTCTCTTCAGCAATAAGATTCTATTCAAATATCATTGATCCTGAACAATTTACACAGAAAATGAGTTAAATGGCAAATAAAGTGGAACCTCCTTGTAATCTGTGTTTCATAATACACACTATCAATTTTCAGACTGTTGCATTTTAGTCTGGTACAGGAAAGCAATCCTGTAACGTCCCTAGTCTTACTTCATACTTCAATACTTAGGAAAAGATGTATGAAATCCTGTGGATATTCAACTGCCCTCTCTCTGATGCTCTCTGATAAAACTATTATGACTATTATGCATTTTGCCATTATTTTGAAAGCGTTTCCAGGTTCTCTGGCATGCTTTAGAAAACATCTACACTTAGTTTCCAGCACCTCATCTTACAAATTTGTTCAAGCAGTAGCAGCCACGTGCTGTTCCCCTACATCTCTTTTGGAGCAGCAGCAAGTAGAGCTATCCAGGTCACTTCCCAGGTGTCTGCAACTCAGTGCTTCCCATTCATGAAATTCAAGAACATCCTCCTCCTCTGGCAGCAGAAAGGGCCCTGCTGCTTCCACCTTCAAGCAACATAATCAAAGTCCAATCATTACAGGGAGACGCCTCGTGTCATCTCTATACATGCTCAAGAGAACATCCTGAGTACGTAATTTTACCCACAAAATTCAAAACAAAACATACTTAAAGATAATAAATGCAACAAGATTTTACAGGTGGTCAGACTAAAACAGCTAGAGTCGAATCTGTCTTGCATGAAATCAACCCACAGGCCTGTAAGAGCAAGAAGAAAACAAAGCCACTTTAGGCCAGTCACTGGAGCAAGAATTTCACACGCTGTGAAACGGAGCAAGCCAACACCAGTGCTGGAAAAAGCAGCTCAGCTCTCTCCTGCTTGAGGGAGCCACTCACGCTGGTATTGCTGCAGCTGCTGCACACACGCCCAAGATAAACTGGATCAAGAACTGAAAGAAGTCAAACTGACCCACCAGCAGTAAGAAACCAGATAATTTAAGCCAGAAGAGCTCCATGTTGGGGACCGATGGTGTGGGATACCGAAACAAACAGCAACAGTGCAGGAGGACTGGGAGGGACTGTCGTTTTGTTCTACTTTGGGGGGACAGGAAGGCAATGCTTTCCTCCCTAAATTCTTCCAGCTAGAGGCAGCAGAAGCTATCTTTTTACTGACGTACATACATCACAGTGTACTGCCGTTAAGTGATGCCAATAGAAAGCTTAAAGCCCATTACTGTGGGAATATTGTTCTGTAAAATTAAAGCTGTCTTTACAATTTTGATTTGCTGGATCTTTTCTGCTGGCAATAATGGCAGTATAAAGAACTGAAGCATCAAGGGTACGACATAAAAAAATGTAAATTTCTTTCATTTGACTGAAAGGTCTCTGAATTTCATCTGATTGGAAAAATAAGACGCAAAAGAAATCATTTCCAAAAATATAGCATGAAATGTTCCTCATTAGCAGCAAGAAGAACACAGATTTAAAATACTTTCAAGCTATTAAAGAATATAAAAAAGCCCATAGATGCAATATGGTTCTTGTTGGGAACACAACAACTGGGGGAAGAGTAGAAATGCCAAAACAAAACAAAACAAAAAAAACCCACTATATTTAGAGAAACCACAGTCCTATGTATTCTATATGAAGTATATATTAGGATATGTACTGGCATTTCAAGATGTGCAGTAATGTGCTTGTGGTTCTCACAGGATAACCCAGTAAGCAGGATGTTTTAATCTTAAGATATTTTTTTTTAGAAAAGCTTATAAGCAAACACAGAAGAACATTAATGAAAAATGGGAATTTGAGCTAAAGCAGCGCTAAATTACCCTGATTATTTTTAATGATCTTTTCAGAGTGTTCACCTAAAAAAACAACTCTTGTGTTTCGAGGGAGTGATTATGATGCCATTCAAATGAAAAAAATGTCAGTAAATGTCAATATAATCAAGACTGATCTTTTGGTGCTGTAGGAAAAACAAATTATTTTTTCAATAGTAACATCATTTTCAGTATTACGGTGTTTTTGTTTGCATGCACATTATAACATGACAAGCAAGCAACTATGAAGGACTTTTCTTTTTTAAGAGTTCTGGATTCAATTTGTGTGTTTCATACACATCAAGAGTTAACTCCTATTTCCGTCAGCAAGATAAACAAGAGCGCAACCAAGGCCAATCAGGTCTTAATCTTGTTTGAAATGAGACTTCCAAAATTCCTGCTGGTAAGAACCATCCTGGTTTACAACACCTAAAACAGAAATGTGTCACAATGTACATGCATCATGCCTGTGTGCAGCACCATCATCTGATAAGGAGCAGTTCCCATAACTCCACAGCAATCTGTTCATGTTTTAACTACAACCTAAGGTCTGGAGTGATGTCATTAGCTGAGAATCTCCTCTAAGCTTCTTGGTCTTTTGACTGCAGAGTAAAAATTAAAAATACTATACCTTTTACATGCAGAAATCACTCTATAAATAGAAAGATTCCAGATTGTTTTATTTCTAATAACTTGTTGTTCTTTAAACTAGACTTATAGCTTCAGAGCACTGGGATTCTCCATGTCCTCTTCAGTCTTGTAGGCCAGAAACTGCTGCTGAAAACACACACTGAATAAATGAATTCCTGAACATCAGGTCAATGCACTGATATACTGACAAGGAAGATCAAAAATAAACTTTTTATTTATAGAATTCAGCCTGTAAATTGAATTACAGCAGGAAGTGCAAAATAACGTGACATTGGAGTGAAGGGAAAACTATCAGCCTAGCTACAAACAAGACAACGCAGTGATTGAGGTGGTGAAGTTCTGCTCGAGTATGGTTCATTCCTCCTGGATTCGCTCTGATGTTGCACGTGGCTCTCCAACACGCCAAGCACAAAGGACATAGCAGCCATAACACTCCCCTGAATCCCTGACAGTTACAAGTGCAACATGTGGGAAGAACACTGAAATTGAGGATAGAACGTGTTGTTTTATTCACACTGGCAACATATCAAGAAATTACAGATTCTTGGGAGTAACAAATAGTTCTTCTGCAAGTCCCTTCAACATGGCTAGGACTGTTTCAGAGAAGCATTTTCCTCATAGAAAATGCAGAAATAAGAATGCATAACAGAAATAGGAAGCCTCAGTCTCTCAAGTTAATTTAACACTGCTTTTTTTTTTTTTTTTTTAATGATCTAAATATAATGTCTCGGTCTTTCTTTGTACTTGGTCTTGTCTGAAGCAAGCAGATGATGTCAACAGTCATTAGTGAAATGAACCTTTATACTTCAGGATGGAAAAAAAAATATGTATATATATATATATATTTTGCCATAGCCTGTGCAAGGGAATGTTTCCAACAACACCCATCTATGGGTAACCACCACCAAACAGCAGTCTGAGTGCTCCAGTTGGAACAAAGCAATATATTCTGATAGACATCTGGAAGAAGCATGTCAATGCCCCATCTGCAGCTTAGCTCATATGAAACTCAAAAACCACTTTAGAACAAGGCTGGTTAAGATCACAGCATCACTGTGTTCAAACGAAATGTCATTTGAAGGGTACAGGCCATGACAGCCTGACATTCGCTCCACACAAAAAAGGCATTAGAAAGGGTTTTCTCAGCACAAAGTGTGAAACACTCGGTAAGAGGACTTCATGAACACCTGCAGTGCCTTCTCAAAGCTTCACAAAGGAATAGCTTTCTTTATCACACAGCATTTTAGGGCCTTGAAGAGCTCTGGACCAAACACAATCGCACGGGAGGTCTGAATCCAAAACGCCTGCGAGAAGGAGCTTAAGAAGGCACGTCTATTTTACATGCGATTAATAATTGCTCATTTGGCACCAATTATTCAGGCTCATACGACTATTTTGACACTGTTGGCAAGTGCTAAGCACTGCACAGGCTGATGCTGTGCCGCCCCTGTCCATGGTACTCAGCTCACCAAACCTGGGCCCACACAGGCCACCACGTTGGCTCGAAGTGGCACATCTGACCACAGAGCTGTTACGTCAGGTTTAGGATGTGCACTACAGCTCCTGTTGGCCAAAGCTGGCAAGGCTGGCATAGATTAAAGAATAAAATCCTGGATTTCTCTCCTGATTTGCAGAAATCACAAATCTTTCTACTGAGGTCATTGTTCAACAGAGGCAATGATGCTAAAACCCCCTGAAATGACCATTTTGCCATCCATGAATGCTAGTCAAGGAAATCAGCTAAGGACATCATCTTGCTAAGATGCTCCTAAAATCAAACAGCAAGTCTTATTCTTTTACTGAATGATTCAGGGAACCATTACACCCACTAAACACATAATGGTGGCTTGGCTTTTTATAGCAAGTATTAACTACGCTAGAGCAACAAATGTGTTGCACCATCAGGACTCGTAAAGCCTGAAAATGTCAAGCGTAGATGTTTGCTTTCTCTGATGCCTGAGTTCAGCAGCAGGTTGTCTGGGCTTTTCTGTCTTTTTCCTCATCTCAATACCTCCCACCTCCACCTTGCAACCCAAAATGCAATGAAAGGCACTGAAGGACAAGTACTTTCACAAAGCTGACTATAAGACAGCTTGTTGAATGTCTTCAAAGAGAAACAGAATAGACCTGTTTTCCACCTATTCACTCAATCAAGTGAATTGAGGGAAATGATCACAGACATTCAGCCTGGGATGTTATATTACCAATGTCTTTCTTGTCATAACAGAGATAGCTTACAGGTCTGAAGCAGTTTCTGCTGAGTTTCTTCCACTGTTTTTGAGGAACTAGTTGAGACTGAAATGAACTGAATTGCATCAAGTACTCAAATTCTTTCTACGTTAAACTACAATTGCAGACACAGACTAATGGCCTGAGATGGAAAACAGAGAAACAAAAGATACCAGCAGATATGAAAAACTGCTAATCAAGCAGCAAACCCAGTTCAATCACAAAGGTGTGTTTTCTCTTGGGGTCTAGCTGACTACCTGAGACAAGTTCACTGGAATTAGGTGAGATGAATCCTGCCCTACAAACCAGCCAAAAAGGATTCTTTCTAATGATACATAGTGTGTATTTAACTGCCCTTACTTACTTTGAAGTACTGATATAAAATTTAGCTCCAAACAGACATTCCAAAATTTACTGCTCAGTCAAGTAATGCTCTGCTGTCTCACGGTGAAGATTTTACACAAGAACACTACATTAGAATACTACTTAAAAAATAGCAAAGTTTTTGTCTATTCTTTCTTAATAAAAATCAAACCATTACACTATAACCAGTTTATTAGTCACCGTTAACAACACATTATTATAGCTAAAGACCAGAATAAAGCAAAGCATAAAGCAACAAGAGGGACGTTATATTTTAGCCAATAAAGCATGATTTTCCTACACATTTTCAGTAGTGAGCCATGAGTCTCGTGAAATTAAAATTGAAGGTTCATTAGATATGGCACAGGTCTTGCTGCTTGTTAATACAACTGCCTGATAATTCCCCTGAAAACTCTCCTGCGGTTAGTTGTACATAATTTTTAAAGTTTTCAGTTTGGACTGAAACTTCCTCTGTGTGGTGTTTGAATCACATCACTTTCTTTTTTCGTGGAAATTTTCTAACATTGCCTATATTGACGGTGGGTTTGTAGAAGGCAGGAAGAGGAAGGAGAAGGAGAACATACTACTAGAATTAAAAATATTGCTGAGTTCGATTTCTAAAAATAAATAAATAAGCTGTGCTCTTTGGAAAATTCAGGAAGACTATAATGTCATGTCAGTGAAAAAGCTCATATGGACCAGATTAAGATGTGTCCAAATTGTGTAGTTAAAAGGTTTTGAAGTGACCCATGTTTGACACTTACAGTAGTCTACTGAAAATATACAATCAACAGAAACCACAGTCCTTGGTTAACAAAAGATCCCTGTAACAATCCCAGCAACTGCCCACCAAGGAAGGACATGGCACTCAAAATAAGACCAGAAAGTTTGTAAGTATTTTGTTTTTATTTTTAAATGAACCATCTGGTTACTCAGATAGTGAGGAGGAGAATTCTGATCTGAATGCAGAAGGAAACAAAGTTTAAGTCCAGAGAAGCTCAAAAAAGTGGAAAATTAAAGCAGGAACCCTGATAGAAAGTGCTAATGAGCATCTGAGAGTTATGCAAAGAGATGAAGTGACTGGGATAAATGAGGGAAGTAACAGGAAAGACTAAAAGCTACTTGGCTGGAGGGATTAGGACTAATGTGAGAGATGTTGAGGAAAGAAATGGACTAGAGATAAGAGACTGAAACTGTGACAACATACTTGATAGCAGTACTGCAAAACTCTCCCTTACTTGTTTGTCTTGGGTCAAACTGAGGGTTTTGCCAGCACAGGGGCTTGTGCCCCAACACAGAGAACTGGACCGGGTTATTTGACAGCACTGAGAAACATCCAGAAAAACAGCAATATATACACCTCTTTACCCCACCGAGCAATTTTTCAGACGAACACATTCTTCTGTCAAATTCATTATACTATCACACAAACACAGCTGTGGTGCCAGAACCCAGGAGACAGTGCAGCGGTAGGAAGAAGTGATGGGAGAAAAGATGTTTAAACCAGCTTAAACTGATGAAGAAATTAATGCAAATAAATTGATGAAAATTGATGTGTAGTTATTAATTATTTGACAAATATTGATTGATAATGTAAATGAACTGATAATCTGGTGATGGTGAAAAGAAGTTGATGTGGGAAGGAGAAAACGGTTCTTGTCTATACAGATCAGAGAGAGAGAAAACTAGGACAGGCTAGGCAAGAGTCTAAATGGGAAATGAAGCCCCAAAAGTAAAGATTTAAAAGGCATAAACAGAAAGTACCATATGAAGTCTGCAAAACAAGCCCAAGTAATCTCATAAACGTCACCTAGTCTCACTGAATCATTCTGGATTCAGAATACGTCTAGTCCCAAGTACCTCATTTCCTTATCTGCCACATAAAGATTACGCTGCCCCCTCAGCTTCTGGAAATAGCATGGTATTTGTGAAGGTCTTGGATAACAATTAGTGACAAACCACAGAAAAATGCATGAGAAAAACAAGCGTAACAGAATTTGCATAGCAAGAAATAAATCTCAAAGCCTTGAGCAGCCTTGAAGGTACAACAAGCTATTTAAAAGGTGTTCATTAAGTGTACAGGTGTGACAGTGCTCACTAGCTGAATCGAGCAGCTGTGGAAAAAGCCATACCCACTGTGTGATCAAAGACTATCAGCTTACATACAAAGGGGATATGCATGCATGCAAAATAAGGCATACAGGTATTTATTAGTTTTCAAGACTTATTAATCAAGCTTAATGATATTCTAAGTGCATCTGTTCATAATAATCTTGGGGAACATAGTTTTTAGAAACTTTTATCAAAAGCCTCATAGATGTACTTTTTAGAAGCCAATATACATGATTAATAAATACTACAATCACTGTTTCCATCACTGATATTAATCTATATACTAAAAGTAACCGCCTGGTGTCCCAATATTGATTTTTGGGAAGCTGGAAAACATGTCTCAAAGTTAGTTTGAAAGTCTGCCTTAAAAGCTAAACTTTGGCTCATCGTATTGCAGGGTGAGAGAACAGAGTCTCCTCCCTGACGCTGCCCTCTGCACAGGGGCAGGCTGTTGAGATATGGAGCAGCCAGGGGAAAAGTCTGCAAACAGAAACTTGAAGAAATAGCAGGAGTAAGTGCTGTGCAACCCCACTGTACCCAAAGCCAGCCTAAGGTGTAACTTTAAAAAAATGACAGAACTGGTTTCGAAGCAAAGGTTTGGAGTACAAAATGAGGAAATCAGGGCACTGGGTGGGGAGGTACAGAAGAGCAGGTATAGGGGAAACTGAGATCCTTGTCTAGGCAGGTGATAACTCACAGGAGGAGGTAACAGGATATTGCTCAATATTGGCAGAAGTCTTTAAGACCCCACTTGTCATTTAAATAAACCCACTTAAAACATGCTACAGGTATATTAATTCCCGAGTGTGAGTATGTACTAATTCCTGAGTATTCCTGAGTAGCACTTCAACAATAAAGTCAATGCATTGTAACATCAGAGCTATCTAATTGTACTCCTCCTGGCAAACAGATTTTATTTATTTATTAAAATTTCACCACTTCAGGGAACTGTGAAATGTAAAAAGAAAAACAGCAACTGTAAAAGAGTCTGTTCATCCCAACATTTCCTTAAAGCTAACCCTTAGGATGTGCCCTTAATCAGTAATCTTTCCTGAGGCATGTTACCACTCCTTAGCTTCTCGGCAGCTTTCTTTGTGCTTTTCTCTCTCTGTAGCTCATAGACCATTTTCTTGCCCCTGATGCGTCCTTCTGGGCCCAGTATGACATGGAGCCACTCAGTGCAAACTTGAAACTCCTCTTCTCTACGTGCTCTTTCTTCCAGAGATGTTCAGATTTCTGAGCAAGATTGTCATCAATACATCACCCCACTCCTACAACTTACTCAGTGCTTTTCTGAAACACCAGTCTGTGGGACTGGAACACTCCAGCCTTGATCCTAGGTCCACAGGGCTACAGATCCTTCCTACTGTCATACACCCTGAATAATCCCTCCTCTTTTATTCTGTAATCACTGTCATCATCTCTAGGAAGAGAAGAGAATGCTTGTTTTCTAGCTGTCAACAAACTAAAAAGAGGCAAATGAAAATAATGACGTATTTTGCATGGCACCTACATCAGTAAACTCTATTCACTAAAACCTCCAGGAAGAAATTTCAAAGTGATCTATTATCGAAAAAAACACCCTGAATAATGCATATACAGTATTTTTGGCAGCTAATGAAACTCAGTGCCTCGTGTCACTAGGGGGCAGGAGATCAGTACCTTCTTTCCTGGCTTGACAGCACAGGCTTTAGCTACCGAAATTTAAGTGGAAAATACTGGAAATGCCTCACACATTGAAAACTGGAAAAATTCCTTCTTGCCTGGAAACGTGATGAGAAAGAAAACATGTTAAAATTCATAAATCCACAGCTTAAGGTGGTATTCAATTCCAACTTTTTGTTAAACTCTAAGGAATGCACTAAACCTGTGTGTTCCCTCCTCTAGCAGGCAGGAACTGCAAACCTCACCTCTTTTCTCTCTGGCTTCAAGAGGGAAGATGCAATAACTTGTCTGCCTTGCCACAGTGGCTGGGCTTTGCTGCATGCCCACCGTTTGCTCAGTCCCTGCCCGCATATTCTGACTACCTTTTCATCTATAAGGGCACCAGAGCACATTCTCCTCTCTTCGCTCTAATGCCACCATCAGTAGCTTGAGTCCTGCACGTGGGAGGTGGTAGAGGTGGGGAGAGGCAGAGCACTAACGGAGAGTAAACTGGTCCCTGTATTTCATTAAGGAGCAGCAAAAAGAGTTCCCATCTTTTCTTCTTCAGCCCTTGCAAACATGCAGCCATTAGCTACTTCTGCCTCCCTACACAGCGTACCTTCTGCGCTCCTCCGTGGTCCTCAGGGCCGTGCAGAAGAACAAGCAAGCAGAAACCCTCCACAGCAGCAAACAAATGTTAATATTCTCATATGCTCACTAAAATCATCCCTCACTGACGTCAGGTTCTGATTATATATTTTCTTCCTTATACACATATGCATGAACACTATCATATGTTTATAAATAATACTGGACTAACACATGCAAGTATCTTAGATTTCCTGAATTCTCTGGGGCTCTTAAAAATATTCTGATACAGAGGCTTCAAGAAGATCACTGTTCATAGCAATTAAGATAAGTATTTTAGGAGTTCAGTCTATCACTCTATTTTCTGATTGCTCCTATGAGAACATGAGCAATAGAAATGCACATCTACAAAAAAAGAAGTATAAATAGACCAAAAGGGCTCAGATGTAACTTAAAATAATTCAGGTATATCTGTATAGGGAAATTAACTCTGAAGACATTCAAACAAGCTCATTTTTGACACCTCATTATGTCATATAATCATCATCTCCACAGAATAGCAGTCAGCACTTTCTAATTATCCTACATTTAAAATACACATTTGACTCTCCCCCCACATCCCTTTAAAGTCGTTAGTTTTTTTATTTTTGCTTTTGTATTGGGATAGAGCACTCTGTGTGCCACCCCAATTATCGCAATCACAAGGAGCTGTGGAAGCATCTTATCTTGAAATGGGGACAAGCAAAGATTATTTTCCCCAGTGTATTTTGTAGCATATTAAATGCATATATTCTTTACAAACAGTTTATAGCAAAATCCCTAATAGCGGGGTACTTTGTGCAAGTGTGCACGTATGTGCCAGCTTATGAATGTCTTCATTTTCTGCACATTTCCCCCCTTCTCTAATGAATCAGGTTTTGGCTACTTCATGCTCAAAGATTACTACAAAAAGGCCGAAATCCTCTGTAATATGCTCCTTCCAGTTGGAACCGGTGCATTGTTTTCAAGACTTGTTCATAAAGTTCGAGTAGTTAAATCATATAACATCCAAAATGGCTTTAAAGACCCCTGAGACCACTTCCAAGTACTTATTCTTTGCTTAGTAGTTAAGGATGTGCATTTTTCATGGTTCAGCTCCTCGTTTTACATGGAGTCTGCATAGCCTGAGGTGTCACATTTCATGGGAATTTCACAAAGCATAAAAATTACACAAAAACCCAAAGATTCATTTTCATGTAGACAGAAAGCAACCCAAACCCTTCCAGAGTCTGTCAGTTTTAAAAACAAGGGAAATCCATAATTTTATGGTGGTGTTATTGCTGAATTCCACGTAGACTATGAGAACACCATATTCTCCTCGCGAGCAGTCACAACACGGACGGCCAATTCCATACGGCGCACGAAGCCGCTCAGTTTATTTGTAGATGTGTAAATTACTGTTTGGTGGTTAAACTTTTGAACTCACATTTGCTTCAGTGCCAATTCCCATCCCAGGCTGGGAGGACCCGTGCTGTACGCAGTGCGTTAGGACCATCTGGCTCTGCTTCCAGACGGATCACAGATCGGAATCGCATCCAGGGAGAAGGGAGGGAAGCGGAGGAGGAGGGAGGAAGGAGAGGGAAGGGGTTCCTCCACGAACTAAGGGAACACTTAAGGTTGCATTTGGTAGGAAACTCTCAGCGCAATAAATGTGTAGGTTGACTCTAAGGAACGTCATTTAAAAATATGCAGATGAGAAAACAAGAAAGGAAGTGCTCTAAGTACAGACAAAAGCAAGTAGGATGCTTTCTGTCATTTTAAACTGCAAGGCTTCCAAGGTCAAGCTCTCCTGCTACCCTTGGAAAAGTAAACAAATGCATTTGGCCTTAAAGAGAGATTTGCAGAAATGAAAGAGGATTCAGCTTCTGAGTCAGGGTCTGCTGTTTATATTACTGGTCGAGGAGATGGTACACTGTGCCTTCTTTTCCAGTACAATGAAAAGCATCCTAGTCTCACTATTTCTAAAGAGTTCATGACCCAGGATGCCAAATCCATTCATATTTTTTGATTCCACGGCTTTTCAAGACACACAAAAGAATGAACAATCTACTATTTCTGTACACATATAAAAGGTACCATGCCATCACTATTACCTTCAATATGAGCTCGATCTCTCTCTGATGGAAAGCTAGCAGCACAGGTATCTCTCAAAAGGAGACACCACGGCTGCATCACAGAGGCGCCGTACCTAAGCTCAGCAGTGCTGCTGACAGGCAGGTCTTACTTGCACAGGTACACTAATTTGCTAATGCAGCTATCATTCTATTTATTTACTTTTTTAGGTGTGGGCTGGGGGGGGAACCAAGGCTGTACCTCCACATGGAGCTTCCAGGCAGATTTGCTGAGCATTGGCAAAGTTTCACGGGACTGCAGTCTGCTGTCCCATACAACATGAATGATGCACTGGTCAAATCCCTACAGGACAGGCGTCCAACTCTGATACTCTTTCTAATGGACTCTGCAGAAAGATCAAAGAAATGGCTTTACAGGGAGATTAGGTTGAGTCCCTCTCAGAGGCAATACCCCTAAGTAATCAAGCTTCAGGCACTTGATTTCTCTTTAAGGCCCAGGCCCTTACTGAAGCTATTTTGAGATCAGCTGAGAGGTTTACATAATTTTTAAAGGACTGCACATAAGAAGCCAACTTGAATATGTAGAGATAAGGATAAGAACTTCACAGCTACATGTGGATACCTGCACACTGAAGGTCAAGAGTAGAGCATCAGGAAAGTTTTGGTATTTGGCTTCAGAACAAGAAATAAATGTAAAGAAAAGACTAATCATGTGCTGTCTGTTCTATTTTCTTTGAGCTCTCAGCATATCATTCTGAAGTTGCTGGAATACCTTCCTACAGCTGGAATACCTCACACAGTTCTCCAGTCCACACTGAAAAAGAAGTAATGTCAAGGTATGCATGCTACATAGCATTAGCTCTTTTTCCAGTACTAAACATATGTTACTACCACCTGTTTTACTGCTGTGGCACCAAATCAGCAAGATACATTTATTTAGGATAGACATAGCCTCTTATTTTATTTCTATTCTTTTGGTATTTGTACAAGCAGTGCCAATGATACAAAGCATTGCATACATTTACTGCAGAAGCATATGCTTGTTTATGCTAAATGCTTTATAGTACCCAACTTTTAATGTAAAAGGCGAAAGCCCCACAGCCTGTCCAGGTGAGGGAGGAAAATATAAGAGCACTGGAGGATTTCTGGTCCTTGCAACAAAGAGGGGTCTCTTTGGTAAATACAGCCAGCTGGTTCCTGGAAATGGGTTGCCCCGTTACAGAGAGCACATTTATAAACCCAAGCATTCCAAGTAGCCCTTGGCTCAATGCAGAAATACCCTCAGCTTACTGATAACGTTGTGTTTGGCTTTCAGAGCAAGGGGTTATCAGCAGCAGCTTCCACTGCCCGCTTGCAAAACCTCACCCTCGCTCTCTACTTCCTCCAGCTTCTTGACATCTTCGGGCACACAGCACCCTGGTGAAAGACAGTAACCAGATGGTCTCTTACCACACAGCACTGAGCTGTTTTAGGACTTTAATCAGATTTCCCAGAATATGCGGCATAGCTGGTTGTGCTAAAGTTGGTGTGCAGGTGAAATCGCGTGCCTCTGGTTTTATAAATAGGCCTAACTGCTGGAGGCCTCAGCGCATGTTCACGGCTGAACTAGTTGCCTGTTGTGGTAGAAAACCTGACCCATGGCCTGGAGAGCTCTTGGTGAAGTTGGGTGATCCCAGAGGTTCTGGTGCATGCTTCAACACTGCAAGCAAGTAACTCAGCATCTCCAAATTCCAGCAGTGAAATCTTTCTTCTTCACAACAAGCAGTTCTTACTGTAATTTCTTTTTTTTTTTTTTTTCTCCTCTATATTGTTAGCTACATTGCATGGATATGGATTTTGAATTACCTTGTAATTTGAAAGCAGAGGTTACTAGAAAGTTGACTACCCAGATACAGCTACTTCCTTTCTCTCCGTCCATCTCCTTGCAAAGATTGGCTCCCATTTATTGGCGAGGAATCAAAAGGTTCCTCCTCATCATGTCCCACTGTGGGATTGGGAAGTTTCAGGCTTCTCGATTCCCACTCCTGTGCTTTGGTAATCCCCCTGCTCCTCTGGCATTGGCAGTTTGCAACAGTGTAGATCACAGATACTAAGGTTGAAGTGAATGGTTTCAATGGACTCCTACCTTTTAAGCATGTAACAAAGATCAGAATGCGCCTTGGAGTTACTTTTCATACATGATTTCAGTGGTTGAAGATACTTTGTTCTTTCTTATTTACACTTTAGGGCTCACACAGGACTTTTCTGGTAAAAGCCTCCCGTTAAATTACTTAAAAATCCCCAAAGGCCTTGCAAAATGAAGAGAGAAAATGAGTGCTGTTATATGCTCATTTATCTGTGCAAAGATAAAAGCATGCTTGTAAAAAATACAATTCCAAAATAAACCACATTTACTATGAAAAAAATGTTGGGCATAATAATTAAATTGTTTTTCTAGCAGATTAAAGATGCTGCTGACTGTGTATAGGAAGCTATGGACTTTTAATCCTTTTAAATGCTATGTCACTTTCCCTGAGGATGTATCCTATCCCTCAGTCAGGACCATCACCTTCATCTTCTGTACTTGTTTCAATGTCTGTAGAGACCAACAGGACTTTCTCACTTCATTGGAAGTGCAGCAGGCCTGCAATACGAAACCCCAAACTGGTTCCACTACAATCCAGTCTTCTGCCCAGATTATTGAATCGAGTATAGATTACTCCAGTAGATGACACATCATATCTTTCTCTTTCAGATTATAATAATAGTTTTGTTTTTCTGGGGGGAGGAGGTGACTTAAAGCACAAACTTTGCCTCAAGTCTTAACTCCTAGGCTCCTTCCAAACACTTGTTTTCCTTTTTTCCTTCAAAAAAGGAAGACAAACAAAAACCACCAAACAAAACCCATCTCTCATCCAGACTTTAAACCCAAATTCTTATTCCCAGTATAAGCATACAGCTTCTGCATCCAGCGGCAGAGGTTCATTCAAGCACACACTAGCACACGCACGCACTGATGGTACAATTTTTTCCTCACGCTTAGTTTCTGAAACCGTGGGCTGCAGTGAGGCCAGGGCCTCTTTCTGCTTGGACTGGACACCTAGCTTGTGCTTTCAGACCACCACAACAAACTCTATCTTTTGTCTAATTACGGGTTCCACTAAATAATGATTTGAATCCACCACATAGACAATTAGGGCTCCAAGCACGAAACATGCTCTGCAAAAAGGCCAGAGGACCTTTTTAACAACCTTTTCATTGGATGCAAGGGGCAGAGGGGACAGGACACCACTGGGCAGTACTTCTCATATCACAGTGTCAGGTGAATCCCCAGACCTCTCTTACTCAGTGTTTTTAAAACTATTAATCCTTCATCTACACAAACTGCTTTTCCTTCTCACCTTCCCAACAGCACCAGTAAATTAACAGGAAAAAGTGAAAACTGCCATAATTCTATCAATTATTTAATTATCCTGTGCTCAGACACTGTTTCAGATGTTGCTTTTTCATTCAGTGAAAAAAAAAAAGATTTCCAAATGATACACACCTTCAAAATTACAGTAAAGATTTATATTAATCTTCATCAATTGTGACTGTTTTCAATCTTTCACCATTTCCATTTAGCTTTGAAAATTTAGGCAATCTTGTAACTGGCACAGAAACATTTAAGTTCAGTACGATGAGTAGAGTTCATTGCTCTTACGGATACTTTCCCCCAAAAGTGGGGAGAGAGGAAAAAAAGTAAGAAAGCCTGTTTCTGTGTGTGGGGGGGAAATATCCCACAAAACACAGTTACTCTACATCTCCATGACAATTAAAAGGAAGATCAAAGAGGAAAATTTAGCTTGAAGAACTAGTAACTAAGGAGGAAGAAAATATGTGTCCTAGACTGGTATTTTAACAGAATAGTTGAAGAGAGAAGACCTGACTACTGTTGTTTCACGTCCATAGACTACAGGCTGACAAAAGGAAACATTTTTGGAAAGGTGCTGTCAAACAATCCTATTTCACAGAACCTAGCAGAAATAAACGGTCACTCTTCAGCACTCGACAAACAATTGCCCTGATTTCTCAGCACTGCATGTAAAAGACACACTTATCTTCCATTCACCCGTTAAAGTAACTAAAACTTTTGTGACTCATATTTAGTCATTTTTTTGGCAGCTCAGCCAGCCTTGAGCCAAGTCAAAACTGCTAAGCAGAAATGCACAAGCAGGAAGCATTAGAGTGAAACAACACAGACTTTTAGAAAAAAAAGGAAAGCAAGTTCAAGAAAGGGCTAGTACCTGGGAATGCGTAAGGTATTGAACACCTACAACAACTACAAATACCTGTATAACTAATCTATTTTCATTTCTAAGTACAAAGTTATTTCTTGAAGAATGCAGGCAAATAGGAAACACTCAGAAACCACTCAGTCAAAACCAAGGACAACAGTGCAGGGGTAAGCCCTGCCGACAGAAGCAATGCAATGGCTAAGGCTGCTATTTATTGTCAGCCCTATAAGCTGTGTTAGTAGCACAGGAGGAAAACAGTGAATTAAATGAGAGGTGCTGAAGAAATACAGACAGGATATGGGACTAAAAAGAAATCCTATCCCTTTATGATTCATGTTAAGCCCATTGAAAACAATGAGGATACATTCCACTCCAATAGGAACCACAAGACGAGGACACCACAGCAGTAAGGGAAAAAAAATCTAGACAGACTTTTTTTTTTATTTAAATATCAATAACAAAAAAACAGCCATTGTCTATGGCATTCCAAAAATAATACATCATGTAAGAGTGTTTTTCTGGTGTATTTAATGTTTCTTTTCAGCACTGCTCAATGTATTCGGATAAGATTGGCTAGCTACACTGTACTTCCAAACCTATCTTTATCTCATTGCACATGCAAGACCTATTCAGAGAGCACACGCTAGGTCCTGGAACTGAAAACCAGCTGACAAAATCTTGGAGTTGTAACAAGCTTTGAAGTTTCTGAAAGACAATCGTGACAATTTTAATTTCTGAAATAAAACCCACATCACATAGAAAAATCCTATTATTGTAGCAGACGATAGGATACACTACCAAGAAAAAAGCTTCAGTGTCAAGAACCAGCAAAATGGGGGGAACAAGAGACCTGATTTGGGTATTTGAAAGATAGTACCAATCCCTGAAAGCATCTTCTTAAAGTAAGTATCTTAGTTCTGATGTGACCAACTCTGGTATTAGTGGGTGATTCTGTCAACGAGGAGGCTCAGTGCCCTGGATCTTATCTGATACTGGAAAAGAAGAGCTGCAGGGCAATCCAGTGTTTGGACTGCAAGGCCACTTGGGTGCTCAGGTAGTGTAAATACTTACCAGGTTTCCTTGCTTTGAGTTTCCAGTATCTGGTTGCAAAAGCCTGCTGAAGCGCAAAGACATCACCCAGCCACTAGATCAATGCTCAGCTAATGAAACAGTAACCCCTGAAGGCCAGACTGTCCAATGCAGCACCTTTATTTTGCTTCCAGACTGAATTTTTGGAGAGTATCAATAGCTGATTTTCTCCCAGAAAGGTTTTTTTTTTTTTTTTTCCAGTTGTAAAGAAAGCCTTTTTTCCTCTCATATGTTTCCATGTTCTTGTCTACTTGCATTGCGGTTAACAGTCTTTTACTTCTGACTATAAGCAAGCTACTATTCAATTACATTTACATCACTGCATGACTACTTACACAGAACATAATTTCTGTGGTACTGATTTGGTTTCTTATCCAATCCCAAAAGCTGATATTTGTACAGTCTAACCTTCCAAGTTCTTTGCACAAAACCACACTTACTATTTGAATTCTTGCTTTCAGTAACTTAGCACTTCTGGTTCTTAGAAAAATCTTTTTCTATTTTCGTATTTTGCTCCTCAATTTGCAGATTGAGTGTTGTCAGCTAAATATATCAAACTGACATTTTCAGGGACAGCTATGTACATCAGTCTAAGAAAATTCAAATGAGCAATCCACCACAGTTATGCATCCATTAGCGCTCTCTCTATTGACTATGAGATCACCCAGAAGTACGGATCCCTTGTTATGACTGCTCTGCCCTCAGTCATAACCTTTTAAAACACTGAAGGAACTCTCCTAATTTGCAGCCTGGGTTTCCTTGCTAAATAAAAACGGCATGCAGTCACACATGATATGCATGCAGGAACACTATACATTAAGTCAGCTTTCTAATTCGGTAAGACTCTTTCCATGTCATTCCCCAAATTCTACCTTTGCCAGTTGTCTTAAGTGCAAAGAACAGAACACAATCCTCTGACTACCTATTTAGCTCCAAAATATCAGATAGCTGAAACTGCTTCCAGCCTACTTACCTTAAGGTATGACTGTCTCGCTGTTTATTCCCTATCGTGTGACAAGCTACTAATCCAATTCCAAGAAGTTATGTTGTTCTGTGACCTTTGACATTTACAATTATCCAACTCAAGCTCTAGAATGCCTTTTCTTTCTTAGAATTAGTGTTTTTCAATATAATCTAAATGAGAAGCTGGACAATAGAGAGAACATCAGCATTTTATTTTTCCAATTCATCCTAATCAGCAGTGAGCATTAATCCCAGCCTAATTTTCCTACATACACAAGACTCCGGACCAGAAAAATATGTTTCTAACATGCTGCAAGTTGTAGCAGACCTGTGAGAGCCTCGCAGCTATAGAACACCTTTCAGACACGTTTGTCTTACCTCTCAGGATGTAGTTCTGATAGTTCTGGTCTGCCTCTGCTCCCACTTTGATTAAGCAAGTCAGGCCTTCAGCACCAACAAACTCATGAACCAAGTCCTTGTCATCCTGCCACAGAAGAAAAGAAAAGCTATGTTAGAACTCTAGAAGACAAACAGATAGGATATATCACAACCAAGTCAAATGTATGCCTGCAACACTGACTGTGTTCTCAGATGATTTAAGCAAGTTTATATGGAAGATGTTATATACAAGACATATTGAAATCAGAATTAAACACATGATACAAAGTGATAAAAACCAAGCTTTTACATTTAGGTCAACTAAAGAAGATTAATATCAGTAAAACATTCAACTTTGGATTTTTCATTAAATGTTTGCAGACATGCTACCTGATATTAAGATCTCTTCATATTTTATAAACAGACATTCTGAAAGCCTTAGAGTGTCAGTATCAGTTAGAGAAATCCACCACTATGCCATAGCAAAACTACGGTTTCAGTATTTGAAGTGCGTATAAAACAAAACTTTTAAAATTGTTTTTTATTACAACATATTACATTTTTCACTTTGTGATACTTGTTATATTTACAATGGGGAATTATACTGTTAAACAAGAGAATGTTCCATGGATTCTCACATTATGATGGAAAACACTTAATATAAAAGCAAATACTCCTTAGTGCAGCAGAATGACACCATATCACACACCAGGACAGCCTCACTGGAAGTTACACGCTGAAAAAGATGCCAAGGAAATATAGAGCACCGTATCTAAAGCTTGTCTTCTCACCTTACAGAGGCTCATGCAGACAAACAGAAGGCTGTTAAAGACTTGATTAAACAGCACTTCATGAATTAGCTACACAAATTAGTAATGAAAACAATTTGAAATATTGATGAAACAGAACTACTCTGTGGAGAAAATCATCGCTGTTGCTGAGTCCCTCTTTGGATTATTTTTAATATAATTATTTTCATTATTTTTCATAAGATCCAGATATTAGATAGTTTCATTTTGAGTGATTTCTGATTTCACTGCATACACTTTCAAAGCTGCTAAGTGAACTAAAATAATCAAGTCCCTTAATGAATTCATTCACTGAAAATTCTAGCCCAACAATTTATTCTGTATGAATTTTCTTCTTTCCCTAGAGCTGATATAGGGATATTTGTAAGGTGACCTAACAAGTCATCAGAAATTTAGAAGTCTTGAGAAAAATCTATTTAATGGTGAAATTTGTTAAAACAATTTAAATATATACAGTATGTTAATGTATATAGACATGAAGTTTACCATGATAAAGGTTATTTATTCTTTAAAAAGTACGTAAAAAAGAAGCATACAATCATTCTCCACATCTTTGCAAACCTCTATAATAACCCCCGCCCCCCCCCAAATCAGTAAGATTAAATCCACAACTGAGCTCTAAATTTTATTTAAGACTTCTATTATTTGAGGGCATTATATTTTTCTTTGTATAAATAAATGCCTTGATAACATTTTCTGAAGAGCCATGACATTTACGAACTCCCATGTCGGATCAGGCATTATACGTGCAAGCACAGAATTTTATTAAGACAAGTTTCCTCCATCTATCCATTTGCCAAACTCAAAACACAGTGGGACTATGGTGATACCAGAGAAAGCATATGCAGAGGATCTGCTTATTAACATAGAAGACGCTAATTATATTCTGAATTCCTCTGTTTTACCTAATGGTGTTTTACAGGTGCATGGAAACATCCATCCCACAGCAACAGTGGGGCCTTCTCTTTGGCTTCGCAGGGGTGAGGAGCCAGACGAGGTGTTTGCTCTAAGCAGTAAAGGACCTCTCCACAGCAGGGGACTTTTGGCAGGCACAGGGCTGAAGAGCAGGGCCACCAAACCCGTGGCCACAGTGCCAACCCAAGCAACACGTCCCAATGCACGGGAGAGGGCCCAGGAAGGGGCCCGGTCAGTTGGGACACTCAGGCCTGCGGCTGTCTCCTACGGGCAGCAGGGCCCTAACCAAATGCCAACAGAAAGAAGACTTCATGCTAAAGCAATTCATCCCAAATTAGTTTGTGCAACAAGTGATGACAAAATTCAAAAACAATGTAAAAAAAATAAAATAAAATGACTGGGGAGGCACAGCCATACCCAGGAGAGCCCAGAGGACTTCCCACCCCTCAGAGCCAGGCAACTGCTCCTTCCCCAAAATCCCTTTCTATACGTTGTTTTTACTCAAAGAAACCAGAGTCACCTCTTGTTGTCCTGTATTTTTCAAACTTATTTCTCATGAAACACAAAGGAGAGGAAGATTTCCCTGGAATTTGTTGGCTAAGCTTAAAGTCAAGTACATTCAGGGTTGAGACACGCTAACTCTGAACTCCGTGGAAATTCAACAAGGACTTTGCATGGCATTCACAGTGCTTGGAAAGTAAGTTACACTGTAGGCCAAGGTCAGTGCTTAAAAACTCCCCGCTACTAAACTAAGGAGGAAAAGTTGCCAGATTTCCCCTACAAAGAGAGTGGGCAGTGGTGGGAACAAGGGCGAGAGACAGAAAGGGCAGATGTACACAGAGTGAAGGAAAACTAACAGAAAGTGGAAACATTGCAGAATCAAAAAAAAGCTGCGAGGAAAATCCATCCCTCAAAACAGTTTCTCATAACCCTGATGACAAATAAATGCTTTTGTTTTTTGAATGAGATGAAATAATTGCAATGGTTACAGTTGTTGGAGCCCCAGAACATCCTAGTTCTTCACATATATTTTATTGATATTTTAGTAGACATCTTGACGTTGCATCAAGGTCAGAGAAGTGTGTGGCATATCCTTGAGTCAAAGTTTAAAAACAAAAAAAGAAACCTCCTCCTCTAGGACTGACCCACAATCAAATATACAAGAGTGGCTAAGTGGGAAGGAGGAGGAGGAATAACCATGGTCTGCAGGTTCTGGTATTTGTTAGTAGATCTAACATTTCCATTTCTGAAAAATAAGTAAATAAATAATCAGAAGATACAAAACGTTATCTCTACACACAGAGAAGTTAAAAGTAGTCCAGCTGCAGAGAACTTAAGACAAAAACCAAGAATGAAAGTAAAGTTTTAACAGCACACAGCAATTAAGGGCTGCTGACGTTCAGTGAAAGAAAAATTGAAACCCTTTACAACTTTAAGATGTTCCCCATAATCTTTAACAGTGAATACACGTTAGAATATCACCTGGGGAAAAAACAGCATCTACTTCCCAAGATACCCCATGCTGAAGATCTGCTTTATCTTGATGACTTTTTTGATTTTTTAATTATTTAAAAAACAAGGACATTCAAAAAGAAAATGGTGAGCTGTGCCTTCTGGAACTTTTTCAAAACAGCCAAAGGAGTAAACTGCTGCAGCATAGAGTCGTCCTTGACCGAAACGAGATATATTGCAGGAGAACTGCAGAGGAAATGAAGGGGATGAAGGACTTTAACCAGACTGCTTTTGGAAAGCACTGAATAAACAAATCAAACCTGAATTAAAAAAGGCTTTTAAGGTACTTCTCCTTCCCCAAATAAAAGGGAAAAAGAAGGTGTAATGAAGCAGAGCACAAACACATCACGCTCTAGACATAAATTTGAACTCAGTACATTATCTATCCCATCATGTATATATGATGAGAGGAAAGAAGCAAACATCTGGAATGTGCACAGAAAGATGAAAGGAATCCAGGCCCGTATATTCTAAATGGAAAGGAGAATGTTTACATCAATTTTGTGCTACGATAATCTTTTCAGACCCATTAACTCACTGACTTGCCAAGTTAGGTGACCTCAAGAGGAAAGGCTACTCTCTAGCAGGGGTAAGAGGCTCGGGTTTCCAGGAAGAGAGCATTCATTGTACAGAACATGCAGCGTGTGACAACGATATGGACAAGTAGCTGCCGCATGCGTGTGATAACATTTAAAAGGAGGCAGGGAAAGGGTGTCATTTGCTATGGAAATGGATTCCTCCACTAATACTGTGAAGATTTATGAGCCCTTAATCAGGAGGCATTAGAGGACTGATGAGAAAAGCAGCAAAACACAGTTAAAGCTCTCTAGGCTTCCGACTAAGCTCCTGTAGCCATAAAGATTGAGCAGTGACACAAAGATGAGCTACTTAAAGTCTTTATGAAAAGATACTGGTGGCCTCCTCACAGGACTGGGTATTTTACACTTTCATTCACAGATTTGGAATGGATCGTGTCTTTTCCTTTGTTTAGGTATCTCAGAAGGAAAAAAACACAAGATCTTGTATGTTACTTTGTAATTGAACTCTGTTTTAGACCAACAAACAATGAAAAAACATTAAATATATTCAAACTGGTAGGTTTAAAGCTTGCTTATCATGCCAATGACTGACAAAATGCACAAATCATACTTTTTTACCTGCACACCAGTCTAGCTATCAGAAAGACCCCCTAAACCCTGTGGATAAGCAGTCTCCATCACGCTCAGATGCCACTAATGCAAAGAAGAGCAGCCAAGATTTCCTTCAGTCCTCCTTGTTCTCCTGCCTCTCCACTACTGGATACATCTCCAATGCAGTTTTGTGGGGTCTTATCCAGAGATGGAGACTTGAGATTTTTTTCAAGGAACACCGCTTTGCAAGAATGCATCTTATCTGATGTGCAGCTTACATGTGCAAGTATAAATTGTTTACGTACTGTTACAGATAAATCTTCCTGAAGCCTGCTATTTCTGTGAGCCATATGTTTGAAAAGTTTTACCCAAAGCATGATTTTTTTCCTCTGCCACAAGAAAGTTGCTTCAATTTCTAATAAGAATCAAGGTTTTGGAACACAGTTCCTCAAGTGAAACTTTTTTTTGTTTAGCTAACAACCACTGGTGAAAGCTCTATTCCAAGTATTTGGGGAAACTGGATTAGTAACTGAATAATCACACTTGGATATGCACATGCATATTTCCCTTTTACATGTCTAACAGCTGTGCAATGCACTGTCTTTCCAAGGAATCGTAACAAGATGCTTGTCTATGAAATTTCCACCAAAGGGGACGTCATTTTTATGTTTTTTTCCTTCCTTTCATGAACTATCCCATTGTTTTTGGTTGCCTGAGCATTCCCATATTTAATTGCATGCTGTATGATTCTCTCCTGTTTCTGTTACAAAATTAGACATTGCAAATTTTATAAAGTTCACTTATTTAAATACGGAACCGTGGGACTCCCCAGCCTGTGCTCTCCGCACGACACGCTCTTTAGTGAGCCAGCAATCACATTCTGTACCGACCAAACTTTCCAAAATGCAAAAGTTGCAATAAGCTAGTGTAGAAGTGACAAGAGCAGAGGCAGCCAAGGTACTAGCCACATGCACAAGAATCTTCTTGCTAAGCACAAATAGGAAAAGGAAAAAAAAAGTTTTGATTATTGGCTTACAGGAGGGTCCTGCTCTCACACCAAGCATGAACCCAGGGTTCACACATCTCACCCTCTGCAGAGCAGCTTCCCTTGCTGCTCTGTCACTCCACAGGATCCCTTTAAGAAAGATTTACTCTGGTTCCTTAGGCCAGCTCCGATTTTGCCTTTAAAAGAAAAGTTGCTAAAAAAGACGACTTCACAAAGTTATACTACATTCACATTTTTAACATTGTGGTAATTCACACAGGCAAAAGATGAATATTGCCAAATTGTCCTGGGTTTAGCATAAGGAGAAATTTAAACTCTACCTGGTTCAAAGAGAAAGAGCAGCCTCCCCTGCACTCTGAAACTTTGTGGAGCAGGATGCTGGCAGTGCACTGACACAGAGCCCGACCTTCAAGAAGGGCACAACCCCTTCAGATGTTGACTGGCTCCAGAGGTAAAAATGCCTACTTTTTGACGGGGAAGCTAGGGAAATCTTCATTCATAGCTGTGTTCAATCACATAGTGTGCTGGGAAAGTGTGCTGTCCTCACTCTACATTAATGTGTAGGAGCGATGTGATGTCTCCTTGGAAACCCCTTTTCTTCAGATTCTGCTTTCAGGGACATATGCTGCATAGCAAGGGGGCAGAAGTGAAACAGAAACCCTGAACAATTCTGCTCAATGTGGAAAAAAAATAAAAATGGGAAAAATACATGAATCACTAAAATGCCAGCCCACTCACCGAAACTACCCCACACCCCCTAATGTAAATGACAGCCACACTTCAAAAAAAAAGAAAAACAAGAAAAACCTTAAATATCCTTTAAAGTCAAGATAGGATCACAAAGTTGAGCAGATTTTAGGAGGATTAAGGGTTAGGGATTAGCCTTAATTCATTGGGGGATGTAAATTAGCAGCAGAGGGACAGCAGCTGACTGGTGAGGAGAGGGAGGAAGGAGGCAGGTCAAAGAGCAAAGCATGCACGACTGAAAGCATTTGCTCATATAAATCTCAAATGACAATACATCTGGTGCTCTACCACAAGAAAAATGCAGCACTATTGCCCAATACACTCAGAAAGCCTCCTGTGTTAGCAAGCAAGTAAAGGCAGAATAATAAAATCTGTGTTTCTTATTGTTAAAGATAGTAGTAATGATGGTCCTTAGTCTACCCTTCACATTCCTAATATTGCACAGAGAATAGAAGTCTAATTTTTTTTCTCTCCTGAGCATTCCCCTGGTTCTGGCAAACCCTAATGCATGCAAAACCACCCATAGCTGGTCCCTAACCTGACAGCCCCTGTCAGTACCAGCAATGCGGGAGCACCTGGCTGTGACCAGAAAGCACTTCCCTTACCTGAGGGCTTCACATCCACAGGTTCCCCATATAATTTAAAATGTTTATATGGTGCTCTGCCCCAGTAGCAATGGATAATGAGCAGCCAGTTCCTCCCGGCCCTTTCAGCTGCCTAGCTAGCAACATGACCCCTGAGCCTACATTAGAAATATCCCCCAATAAAGCCTCCACAAGAATATTTTTAACTATTGCTACCTGCCTTCAGTGCACACCGCATCTGCTAGTTACCAGCAAAATAATTGCTCCCATCGACAAGACTACAATGATGTAGTAATAAAAGAGTTATGCTGTGCTCTATTAGAAACAGAAATCCCAGGCTGTTTCTGGAGTCCAGCTTTTTTATTGGCTAAGCAACAGGTTGCGTTTTATAGATCAAGATTGGCTTGCAATGCTTGAAGTCAGAAAAGCTCATTTTGGCTTGAAAACTGAGTAAACACGGTCAGGAAGTGATTGAAGGAGCATGGACCGCCAAGATATAATTTATAGTTATTTTCCCACACTTTAAACTATAGTTTTGTTCTTTGGACTCCAGAATTATTGATATAATTAAAATATTACACTGCCAATCCAGAAGTGCCTGATAGTATCTAATTCAATTGTCACTGTTTATTTCAGTTCATTTTAAGAGCTAAGTCACCTACTGCAAACAAATCTGGAAAGAAGTCATCCCAAACATGCACACACGCATGCATATTTATATACACGTCAGTGCAAGTGCTATGAGTCCCTCAAGATTGTGTTGCTGTTTAAAGCTAAGTTACTTAAGCATCTATGAAACATTTCTCTATGTGGATGAGTCAGTGGTTAAGCAGGTAAATCTTAGCCATTAAACACCTGCTCTGAGGCAGGGCACTGCTTTTGGAACATGAACCAAGCACATCTCCCAGGGGCAGTGAGGAGTAGAGAGTCTTCTGGTGTCACGAACAGTCCATCTCAAAGTATCTTTACTCTCTGCTGCTTGACAGCTCTTCTCAGAAACTATTCCAAGCTGAGGATGCAAGTTTACCTGTTGCCCTTTGCCCAACAACTGCCCCCAGCACAACTAGGAGGAGAGTCCCTCAAGAACAAGAGTGCCCCAGACTGCCACATCCCAAAATTGCAATCAGTTGGTGGAGGTAACCAAGGCAGTGGCAGAAGCAGCCAGTTTGTCCCTTAACCAAAGCTCCTTCTGCTTGCTATCTCTGTTGATTGCAAATGCACTACAGCCGCTTTACAGCCCTCACTGACTGTGCCACAGCTTTCACCACCCGCCCTTCAAGCTTTTCTCTACACCCTTCTGCACTGACTCCATGCCTCCTATTCACTTCCCTGCTCTAGCCTTTCCACCTTGCCAACCCATCACACATACAGCTGTGATAACACTGTGCTGTTTCTTTCTTTCCAAGATTAAATTGATCTTCTAATTAAACTAATTCAAATACAGTCCAAACTATTGCTGATTATGGATTGCCACCTTGGCACAAATAAGCTGATAAACAAAAGTAACGTTTTATTTACAGCCATTAATCCCCAGGAGCCTCTCTTCTAAAACATCATCAATACAGAAAATGAATATTCTGTTGATCCGCAAAACCAGAAAAGTTCACATTTTGTATTGCATTAAAAATACCAACAAAACATAAGCATTTGCCAGCATTTCATTTTAGAGAAGTTACATGTTCTCACATCTGCTTTATAAAGGGACAATTTTAAATTTCATAAAGGGACAATTTTAAATCGTATGCCAGTTTCTTCTGAAGAGTTGGAAGAATACACAGGGGCAAATTAGAAGTTTCAATTTCGTAGTTAGCATTACTTTTCAAGTTAAATCACATGAAAATTAAAGCAATATTCAAATACCAAACATGCAGTTCTAGTACATGCAGAATTACTTCAAGCTTAAGGATATTGGGAAGGATTCTAATCTGAAATATCTTCAGGTTTTGTTCATCTCTCTGGAAACTATACACTTGTATGAGTGTCTCAAAGAATGCAAAGACTTCTCAAGGAAAAACACCTGAGAAATGACAGATACTCAGATACCTAAGACATCCAACATCAGCCACATAGCTACTCCAGTAGCTGTCCAGTAGAATATGAAAGAAGTCTTGAGGAAATAAGTTATAGATAAGAATAAAACGTTGCTTTATTAGATTTGTTGAGATTCCTTAGAGTCAAATCGGTGTTTATTAGACACAGTTAAGGTAAATTTCGGTCAGTACGTTCTAGCCAACAAAAACAGAAATAAAAAGTATAGTAGCAGGTAGACAACAAATACTTCATGCATTCATGAAAAGATTTAAAAGTTTTAAACTTTTTAGCTTTTTTTTTTTAGAAGAATCTATCTAGCGAAATAAAAGCAACTTCTTAGAATAGTTGCTCTTTCTTATTGGACATCCAAGAAAAAAGGATAAACTTAAAACCTGAAAACCTTCAGCTCATATTCATATTGCTTTGTCAAGGTTTAATACATTGTTTATTTCCACTCATTTATTACTTCTTCCTCGGTGAGGTATGTTTCATTTGTATGTGAATGAAGAATTGGTCCATTAAGACAGTGGGTTTCTTTTCTTTTTCCCCCCTTTAGGGCACACAAAAATTCTTAGAGCTGGGAGAAATATAGTTTGCAATGTTCAGAATTTTCTGAGATTTAATCAATCTGTAAAATACATATAATGGCACTTATCCACAGAAGGAAACAAAAAACCTGAAGGCCAAGTTATCTTTAGCAGATGTAATCAAGAACACCAAAGAATCACTCACGTCTCAAATTGATAAAAGACTATTTAAAAGTTAAGGAGGGAAGGGTGCTTAGTCTGCATGACAAAGTTCTCCCCACAATACATTAATGTTCTTACTTTAAGTCTGTCTTATTCAGTTACCGAAAATCAAATTGTTATGATACTACCTGATCTTTACCATCATCATCTCCTATAAAGTTCCTCCCCTTTACTCCGAATGCAGCGTTTTGCTTCTTCAGTGACTTTGGTCATTACCTTCACTACTTTCACATAACCTGCTCATTCCTTGTATCAATTGAGGGAACTGCAGGCAGGAAGTCATCTTACTGTGACACTAATGCTCGCTTATAGGGCTTTCACTGCACTAACACTGAAGATGCACGATACCATGTTTACCAGAGGAAGACCCCAGAGTCACCATCCAGATCTACCTGGACTACCTGTTCAAGTAGCACTACACTGATGAAGAAAGAAGAGTTCCCTGTTCTTTCAGGAGAGGGAACTGAGCTGTACTAAATTCTTCAAAGAGGTTCAAAGAAAGAATGTTGGAAGACGAACTCCACTACTAATTCATTAAGTTGGACCATCAGGAAATAATTTTATTATTGCAATTAATGAAGGTACAGGTAACTGGGATCTTTTTCCCCAGATAATGTTTTATTTTCCCTCCATGTGAGTACAAGAAGCAAGAAAAAAATCACACCTCAGTATCAGATTAATCTACATATTTATTAGCCAGAAAAGCTGAAGTTTCATCACTGTAAAATTTTCTGCCATTGACTTGATAGGAATAGAATTCCATCCTTTGCACCTGGACAGAATATACATCAATATACTGTGCTTCCTTCACCTCCAGTTAGTAACTGGACTAAAAACTGCTAGAAAAGCCACCTTGAGCAGACCCTGTCAGAAATATTCTTTGATGGCAGCTAAGCAGCAGATTAAACAATATTCTTGCATTATGTTACTTACCTGAGGAAGTTAAAGTAGATAGGCAACAGAGATTTCTCTCTTTTTCATGACTTAAGAGACCCTCCAAAAGGGGGCAGGTGACAGTCTGCTTTACAAGCGATGACAGAAGCCCCTAAATCAAGTGCCATGCCGCTTCAGACCCTGAGGAGTCATCAGTCATGCTCGCAAGAGTGGAAGGAACAGCCTCCTTCCTTGAGATCAATGAGGCAAACACAGAATACTCCTTCTACTCAGCTAAGGATGATTGATGACCCCTTAGCAGCTGAAGTGTGTGACATTTGATTTCATTCACTGATAAGATTATGTCTATCCAAACACCTTATAGTTAATGTTTCCAGGGCCCCTACAGCTGTTCATTGTAACGTTTTATACAAAGCTCAGCTGTTCAATGATTAATGATTTTTTGTTTTAAACAATAGAAGAAAATTCTGTAAGAGAATTTTGCAACAGCATTGTCTGATATTCTGATCACAGCACAAAAGGGGAATCTAGGCTCCTCAAGGAAGATAGTGGGAGGTCTCCCACATTTGTCAGATGACACTTACTGGGAAATTCGTCCAAAAAGAAAACTGACTTTCTTCCTTAATACTTCAAAATATCATTTAAGGTCTGCTTTCCAGAAAAGCTAATGCATTGATTGATTAAAGATACTTTCCAGAATGTTAGGAAGCCATGCAGATTTACAAGATTACAGATTTTCACATGGTTGAAATATGCTTTGTAGCTCTTTTACATCATATTCTTATCCATCTTATTCATATTGTGAAATTATGCAATCAGCATAAATTGAAGCTATGCTTTGCAACTGCAAGGCACTTTTTTATAGTTTCTAAGACATGCTTACTTTACATGAAGTCTACTCATATCAGAGGTCTTGTAAAATAAACCTTTTTAGTATCAAGTAAATGGCATAGCACTGTTTACACCTATTATAGTGCTCAAACCCAATTTTTCTGTTTTTACGATTGATAAAGATTGAATTAAATGTTTTAAGCGGTTGTATTTTTATCACTTTTAAAATATCACTATCAGGTAACACAATGTTTTCAGATTCTGATTTTTTAAGTGCCATGTTTCACTGTATTCTGTTCCTGTATGCCTTTGGGTCTTTTGATAGAATCACTAAGGTTGGAAAAGATCTCCAAGATCACCTGGTCCAATCATCACCCTACCACCAATGTCACCCACTAAACCATGTCCCTAAGCACCACGTCCAACCTCTCCTTAAACATCCCCAGGGATGGTGACTCCACCACCTCCCTGAGCAGCCCGTTCCAATGCCTGACTGCTCTTTCTGAGAAAGAATGTCTCCTCATTTCCAACCTAAATCACCTCTGGCACAACTTGAGGCCATTCCCTCCAGTCCTATCACTAGTTACCTGTGAGAAGAGGCTGACCCCCAGCTACCCATGCCTTCCTTTCAGGTAGCTGTAGAGGGCAATAAGGTCTCCCCTGAGCCTTTTAGCACTTTGCACAAAAATTCACAAGTCTCTAATGACCTCAAGAACCAATACTTAAAACACCACAGAAATCTTTCAGAAAATACATTAAGAGAGAGTTAAACTGCAATCCAACAGATTGTCAATTATATCTGTATGGGTATATGCACGTGTGTATATACACACACACGCACACAGTTATTTTAAGGTCAAGTGCTTCCACAGTACAAATATTACTTTCTTTGCTCCATCAGCTTTTTTTTTTGTTGAAAAGAGTACTGGTAAATCCAAAGAATAATACTGTAGTATAGTCCAGCAAGAGATCATGGCAATGACTATATTAACCCTTCAGAGTGAATTACAACAATCAAATGACATTGCTGTTAAAGCAAAATGCTTCTTATATCCTTTATCATTTTGCCAGAAACAGCCCACCATAAGAAACCAAACAAATTCCATGTTTGTACTTGCCAAATGAATCTTTCATTTCAAATCTGAAACAAAGACACTACTTTTGCCAAACATTGCTAAGCTTCGCTGAAGCCTTGCGTGAAAAACCAAGAGCTCTGACTATTTGGAATTCGTATTTGATGTAAAACTTGGTCTGGTTCCCACTTAATGCAAATAAGCGACTGCACACTACCTTGAAGCTCTTTAAATTAAAAAATGATACTGACACAGAACTGTGCCAAATTAACTCAGCTCTGATGAAATGATTATAAAAACATGGTGTTACGAACAGTCTTGGCACTTAAAGATATAATGAAGTCTCCATAACTTTCTAAGAGTTGTTAAAATAAAAATAAAGACTAGTTTTGAAGTCAACATTTTATTTCTGCAACAACATAATGCTGATAAATTTAATACACTAAATACAATGAGATACAAAATCAAACATGCTTATTTTGAAAAAAATAGATTTCTAATGGTAATTTCATTTAATGTCATAGATGAAAAGAGAAATTGGGTATGACCACTTGGACAATAGTGTTTGGTCTATAATTTTTTTTGTTAACTTGTACTTTTCTTCACTAAAAAATAGCTTATTTTTCTAAAACATACAAAAGTTATCTTATTCTCTCTCATGGTTTATTCTGAGATAAACCAAAATCAAACTTGAATGGTGCCTTTAGCAATGCTGCTAACTATTAATGACAGCAAAGCTGACAGGTAAAATGAAGCTTACATCATGCAGCATTTCATTTTCCAGCATTAAGTACACCACCTCAAATACTTGAGCATATGGCATGAATACTCTGCAGCCTGAGGAAGATTTATCCGTTCTTCACTAATGAGAACCTGTAGTCTGAGAGTATACAAAGATCTTCAAAGTGTGCCTTCATTCGATGAATGGCCACAGCTCTACTAGAAGTAGCTACTTAATGTGCTAACAGATAATTCCCAACTTCCTTTCTGTATCATATACATTAGGAAGCAGGGAGGTCAAATTATTCAAGGAGAGTTATGTTTTGAAACTGTAAGACAGACAACCTGAAAACTAAATTCACTCCTGGTGCATTTCCAATGATCTAGATTTGAACTTAATTCTTTAATACTAGGCAGGCAATGCATCTCAAACAAAGTCTGATCATCTATTTGTAATAACTAAAATGTTGAGAGAGTACTGCTGACTTGCCAGGAATTAAATTAAAAGCCAGGAAACATGAGGATAACATCAGTTACCTATGCAACTTTTATGATTAGATTATGATAAAGTCTTCAAATGCACCACCACAGTTCTACTATTCCCGTCTCCCACAGAACCACAGTTCATTCACAGATAGTATTTATGTGCCTCTCTTTTCCGTTTCCTCTTATTACTCTTCAACCCACTGCAATTAAATTTACTAGATGGATAAATATTTACAACATCTCCATGAAAACAGCTGACAAGCTGGAAGACTTATCTTACTGGTGGGTCCACTGAGAGCACTGCACGCTAGGTACTCAGAAATACATACTAAACTTCAAAGAACCTACATGGAAGAGAAAACATCCAAACTGGGAAACCTTTTGATGGGAGGTGTGAGAGATGATGCATGGATGGGAAGAAAAAGGCTTAGCACTCACAGTTAAGTGTGTCTGAATGCTCAGATTAATGTAAGAAATACGTAAATTGATAGAAATACAAATATTTCTCCAAAGGTGAACCAAAAGAAAAGCAGCCAAAGAAGACTCTTGAAAAGCTGCCTGATTTCCTCTAAGCAAACAGTCCACCTACTTGGCAGTCTCACAGGCAAAACCAATTTGCATCATCACAATTCTTAAACAGCCTTTCCCTGGGAATGCCTTGAAGAGACAACATTTTTCCCAATCAGTTGACTACAAGATGATCAGACCTGTTTGGGAACTGGAATTCCTTTCCTTTCCAAAAGTTTCAAAATTCAAAAGCTTTGTTCTGACCCAGAAAAACAAATGATTTCAACTACAAAGTTCTCTGTGAAATGAACCACCCTTTATCAGCTATTCCTGTACTCAGAAAAATCTTCATCCTGGCATTTACTAAGTTCTGAATGCTTTACCTTGAAATTTTTAAAAAATAAATTGCGTATTTTGGAAAACTTCAGAATTCTAAGACTGCAGAATTGCAATGTTTTTCTCCCTGGAACAAATGTTTATTTAAAACAAAATAAAAATTGCTAAACTAACAGCTTGAAACCCTTGCAGCTATTTCACAGACTTGCACCTACCATTGCACTGAATAACATATGGAAGGTTGTCATCCTCCATATGGATCCATTAGTAAAGGAGGACAGGTGTTTTTCTTATTGATTTCATTTATATTTACTGATCAAGACAGAATGTGTCATCCTGAATTCCATTTTAGAATCACTTCTGAAGTATGCTCTGGTTTTCACCTATTTTTCATCTTCCTGACTTGTTCCTCCAACAACGGTTTCCTTTTGGCCCTGTATCTTTTCCAAGGTGATTTCCCTAGCCAGGAAAACCAATCTGAAATCTGAGCTTTTTATCCAGTTTGTTTCTATATCACTCACACCACTTATCTATCACATTAGCTCCTTCTCTGCAGGACCCAAACAATCCTGCTGCTTCCAGGTCTACTCCAAAATGAACACACATTCAAATCCATGCCTTTCCTTAAAATTAAGTTGATTGTGGAGCTGAAGGGTGTTAGTTGTGACCAAAGAATCCTCGGGGCTAACCCATAAATAAGTAATTCTAACCTAAATCTAAGTTCTAACATCTTCAGAGCTTTACCACTACATTTTGGTTCCTCATCAGAAATGTCCAGTGTTTCTTGCATCCTTTTCTCAGGTTTTGGCATGGCTTCAACCTAGTGTATCTGTCAACAATACGTCTATAGATGGAAATTAGCCCAACAGTGAGCCACCACACCAGTTTATAGATTCCTAGCTCCTCTTTTCACATCCATCCCCCCTCTGCCCCTCTTCCACTCTTCCCAATGCAAAACTATGCCATTGTCCAAACGAGCAGTGTAAGTTTCCATGCAAGAGTTCAAATTTTCTTCTCTCTTCTGTCAGGTTCCAACCACTATGTCTGCTGTTACTTTGCATCTGGTCCTGCCTTTTGACAGACTGAAGGAACAGAAATGAAAAACACAAAGAAAAAAGGCCCTAAGAAGCAATTAGATACTCACACATTACAAATGAAGTCCTAAAATTCTCCCTTTTACCAGAAACAGTAAGTTATTCCGCATGAGAGAGAGAGAAATTGAAGTCATATTCAAATTGCAAAATGGAGAGCCAGAATTTGCTCACCTGGAATATTTGTTTCAATGAGAAAAGTGCCCGTCTCAGCTCCCGTCCATTGGAGTTGTAAAGTTTTTCTGGAAAAAAAGACAACCAGAAGGAAGTTCAATATTAACCAAACTGACAACACCAAAAAGAAAATAGTAGTACAGATTTCAGAAGAGTTGATGGCTAGTGCTCCAATGTTCCATTAGGTAGAGTTCTGTCAAATTAAGCAACATTCTTTTTTTAATGTATATTTAGATAGACAGATGTATCTATCTATATATATAGTATTCACTTATCAAAAACACAAGTAAAAACTGGGTTTAGTTGTCCATATCTTCAGATGGCATCTCCCAGGTAAATTCACTATAGCTTCAACTAGATCAGCAAGAAACTATGCTGTAAGGAGTTTTCAAAAATGCCTAGAAATAATCAAATTCTTGCATTAAAGCAAACTTAGGGTTTATTGAAATACTAGATTAGTATCAAAACATATAACTCAGAGCAGTCTTTGCTTTTGTTATCAAAACTAGAGCCACTGAATCCCATCCTTGACTGCCTTCCTTCTAGACATTCTTTTCGTGTGTTCTCATCTTTCTATTGTTAATTCCATTCTACAATGGCAATGAACGTTAATACCAGAAATAGACGGACAGTCTGTTCTAAGCATAATTCAAAACAGCGTTTTATTCTCATGAAAACTGATCTTGATCTTTTTCCTAAATGAAGCAGAAGTCTTCTTTACATCATCCAGTATTGAAATATATCTGCCTTCATTTATTCCCCTATTAGTGCATACTCATAGAAATAATTTTAAGTAGACAAAAGGAACTCCTTTGCTATCATTCTGTATCCTAACACAACATCTGTGCCTTTGGAAGAACTCTTGTATCATATGTCTCAAGTTCATTGCTGTGTGTTTGGAATTGTTTTGTAATTCTGTGGATGGATGGAGAAGAACATACGGCTCTTTGAGTCTTTTTAGCCTACTACACAGGCAACAGCCTTTATAGAATCTCCTTTATACAATCTTAAATTTCACCATGTTGAATTTTATTACACAGATGCAATCTGAGGTCAATTACAAACAAAAACCTAATCTTTGTGGCCACCTGCTGTGACACACTTCTCTTGACTCACAGACCATCTGACAAGGACCTGCTCTGCAATAGGCAGTAACAGTGGACTTGGCAGGTCATGAGATCAATGTGGGCGTGCCTGTGGAGTGGGAATATTCATATGAGAAGATAACATTTTAAAATATGAGTTCTCTCTTGCTTTCCCACACCTATTTCTCTTTTAATCACTAATTTACACTACAAAATAAAATTAAATTCTCTCACTCAAGAAGTTACAAAAAAAGAAGCCCAGCATTCAAGGGTTTAATGCATTTATAACTCAGTAATCATTTTCAATTTCAATTAAAGAAGGCAGATTTTAATTTTAGAGAAACATTCCTTATTCCCAACAGTCATCTTCAACCAAGAAAAAAAGTGAAATAAAACTTCAGCAGAGCTTACACTTTTGTTTGCTAAACTTTGAAAGTAGTTTTGTTCATCCCTAATTGCCTTTGATTTCAAAGGCAAAACGTGTAGAATTGGCAAAACTATTGTTGTTGTAAGTTGTCTCCTTCCTTGCACTGTTTATAGATTCCTGACAAAACATTGGAGGAATGGATTTCACTTGAAGCCATAAATTTAGAGGCATACTTTAATTACTCTAGCTTAAAAACACACAGGCATGTGAAACTACACTTCTTGGCAGGATAAAGAGTAATTTTGTCAGAAAAACTTAAAGAATAATAAAGGCCTTTTAAAGACCTGCTCTGTCAACTTTACATGCCATATAACACAAAATATTCCTCTTTGAAAGATACCTCCATCTGGCATTTGTTATTACTAATTCCCCTCTATTCATAATTCAGCATCATTACAAGCTGAGTCTCTCCAAACAAGGCAGCACATTATCATCTTAATTAAGAGAGGCACCATTTCTTAAAGTGCTGGCAACTTTGTACATAAATATCAACTTTCTAACAAATGCCATCTGTGTTTTTTTTGTTGTTGTTGTTTTTTGTTTTAACAGGAACAATCATCATCCCAGCCTGGGGTAAAGTACTAACAAACTATTGTTATGATCCTATAACACCAGTTGCTTTCATTGGTGCATGCAGATTTTTGGTACATCTCAGAGGAACAATGCCGAACATTTTTTCTGTTGGTCTTTTCACAGAATATAACATCATCCTTGGCAATCACCACAAACAATGCTATCCCTCCTCATACGCAGCAAAGACGACAAATTACAGAATGCAGTCCGTAATAGGGCCTATCATTAGAGCCGAAGGATCAATACCTACTAGAGGCATCACATTTTTTAACAGCAGTGGCAACAAGACAGCAGCGCATAGCCCAGACACTTGAGCTAGTCTGACACACATTTTGAGGAGCAACAGTGCAGGTAAGTTGTCTCATTTCAAACATTTATTACAGGGGCACAGCTATCTACACAGAGACAACAAATGTACACAGTTCCCTCCTCACATTGAGCTCATCTTGTTGAATCAGCTCAGAAACTCAAGTTTCTCACCATTTCACCCGATATTCTTACTCTAGGGCAGTATGAATGACTTCTGATACTGCTGGTGGCCACCAGAAACATTCACAGAGCGTGACCCAAGGGGGTAAGCGAAACAGTTGCCCCTCTGAGCTATGCTCCATGAGAAGATGATTTGGTTTAGAGAACTCCAGTCCAGGGTGAACCTTGGCCTGGGCAGGAAAGCCCAGGTAAGGAAGTCTGTCATGGGCTGCTTTCTACAAGCTTTATTCTGTTTCTCTGTGCTGTACATCAGAAAACCCTAAGTGCGTTTACCAGATGAAAGCTCCAGGGCACTTGGTAAAAAGCTTTTGGGCCTTAAGGGATTCCCATTTGCCAACAGTGACCTAACACCACAGGGGCCTCCAGCCTGGTACCAAAAGGCCCAGACTGGAACCAAAGCTATCAAAACACACGAGCAGAATACGAAAGGCAAAAATAACCAGTAGGGCCTCTTGCTGTGGTAGAAAAACAAATTAAAACAGAGATGGAAAGGCACGTTTCCTTACAATGTTTTCACACTGAAGGTGATTCAGAAACCAGAGAAAGCAGATAGCAAATGTTTTTTTAATGCTGGCTGTTTTACCTTAGAAATTTAAAGCATTGCTCTTTTTCAAGAGACTGAGAAGTAGCTTTCCACTTTAAAGTACAGAGGTGACCACAGATACATCCCTGACAGAGGCTTCTTAAACTGAAACAAATGGCTGTGAAGCAGGACTACACACTGCTGCAGTTAACAGAACCAAAAAGTGACCAAGGACAGCCCATAAAACCCAACTGAGTTGTATAAATGTGTTGTATGCAAGCTTGAATACTTGTATCCAGCCTGCATTACACAGAAATTGAACCTCTGAACTTCAGGCAGGATTATGTGCCACTACACCTTTCCCTAAAACATAATGACCCTCTGGCCCTTTTGTAAAAAAACACCCACAAAACAAAAACACACCCACACCACAAAACCTCTTATCTTTACACAGCTCAAGTATGGACTCAAAGATACTACACTCACACAATTCAAGATTGGAAAAGATAAGTTACATCAGTGAGTCTGGGGTATCTGACTGCATCTACCTAGCTATAAATGATCACATTTCTGAAAGTTATGTCACAATAAGCTGTGCTATTGCTTTTCTTTCTTGAACAGTCGTCAAGAAGAAAGGAAAGAGTGGCATCTATGTCTGTGAAAAAGGTTTAATTGCTGTTATCTAGATGATAGAAGTCTCCTGGTGGTTTCCTCTGATGGCAGCTAACACTAGAGGGCACTGCTTATTTCTTTATTTTATGAAAGAAAAGGCACTCTGTCCCTCCATGGCAGCTTCCCACTGATCGAACAATACTGACTGTGATGCTAAAATTGGTACTTCATTAACCTTGAAAGCCTGCTTTTTACTTGTAGCCTGCAGGACATCCTGAGAAACCAAAAAGCATCAGCACTGCCATCCTCAAACATTCAAAATCAGAGTAAACTCTTCTGAAACCACCTGACAGAAAAAGAAGTACTGGTATAAGCTTCGTTTTTATTTGCCTTTCTGTAACATGCAAGAGTCACATTTGTTAAATTATCCTTTGCACCATATGGACAAGGTGTATTTTCTTGACAATGACAGTCTTTGCTCACCACCTCTTTCCACAAGCAGATGTTAAACATAACTGAACTGGTGATATAAACACGTACACAAGAGGCAACAAGCTAGAAGTACCTTTTTTTTTTTTTTTTTTTGCAATAACAGCACTTGGAGAACATGCTTTATGCTCTAAAAGAAAACCATTATTTATTACCCTAGCTTTTTATTTGTTTACTTTTACTTCTGTAAAAATAACTCTCCTAGAGAGGAAAGAAAAACAACACACGGTAGGTGAAAAAGGATTTCTCTAGATGAATTTTGTACAAACTTGATGCTGGACGTGAGGCAGTGGAGTCTGCAATTGGCATCTTTTCAGAAAGCAAGAAAAGACTTTATAGATCTTTGTTTTATCAGATCACCGGTAGCTTTCAAAGGTGACTATATATTTTCAGAAATGACTGTCAGAGGCTCAAGTTTCATGGAGAATTCAACTTCTTTGACTACATGGGAAGTGGGATTTTAAGAAAGTAGTATCTGGCCTTTAAATTATTGAAGAATGTGGAAGAGAACTCAGTACTTTCATTGTGAAAATAACTGTTTTCAATCCACAATTAAAAATAAAAACAAAAACAAGAGAACTGGCTGAATATTGCCTGGTTCAGTTTCATGTGTTACACCTGACCTCTGACCGACAGGGTACCATTCTCCTCCCTTCCTCTTCCATCACACCCATTGAATTAGTCCCTGGGATATAGTAATTTATGTAGCATCAGCCTTTTGAGCTATTGGCAAAGGCTCGCAAACATCTGGCTGAGCACAAATGGGAGTTGCTCTGCTTCACTTGCTGCTGCCTGAATGACCTCCACATCTCCCATCTATGCCTCTTTTCTTTAAACGATAATTTCAAGACGAAGCTCCTTTCCTTACAAAAACATAAAAGGAAGATTAACTCTACATTTGATTACATTAGCAGGGTACCTGGTGCAGATCTAATTAAAAGGCATTTTAAACACTTCCTGCCATTCATTGCTGAAGTCCTTGCATGGAACAGAAGCAGTAATATTCTGTCTTCCTCTAGCAAACTGGCTACTGTTTAGAAACTCAAATCTCATTTTGCCTCCCTGAAACAATGAATAAAACACTTTAAACAAAAGTGCTCACTACAAGGAAGTAATAGTTTCTCTCTTTTAGAATTTAAATCAACCGGGTAGTTTTCCACCAGCACTGATGTGGGGTGGGGCAGCAAGAGGCGAAAAGAAAAAACAAAATTGTTTAACAAAATAGAAAAAACTATTTTCTGTAAATGCCAAGTACCACACCGCCAAATTTATTACTAAGTTACTACAACTTTAAATGGGTGTTACTCTATCTGAATGAATTTACACCAAGAAATTACAGAGAATTGGATAAAAAACTGAGTAGCAAAGCTAAAAGATAGGTATCCCATCCCAAAAGCTGGCTTCATGGAACAGCCTGACAGACCTCACCGCATTACTCGAGTGGGCCCATGGCTATGTATAGGGCTATGGATCTATAGAATGACTGTATTTAAAAGTAATTAGTGCAGTGTGACATTCTTTCACTGTACGTCAAACAAATTCAAGCAATACCCTAAGAAAAGACCTGGTCCTATGCCAAGAAGAGTCTCTCTGTTCTGTTTTTGTCCACAAAAGCTAGTAATAAATTTGCTGCCAAGACAATACATTCTCCTTTTACTCTTGGATCCCCTAGAAAATACACCGTGAGGGGATTCATTCATAGGCAGATTGCCCACTAATAAATTAACATAATTGGTCCTTCTGCTGAGATCACTTCGTTTCGCACATTACAAATCTTTGTGTTTTTTTTTTTTTCCCTTTCTGAATCTGATCTTATTTTCTATGTACAAATAGATGGTTATGTATTCATGAGTGCTCAGTGTCACACAATCTCAAACTACATATTCTCCCACTAATCCAGGGACAAATGCCGAACACTTAGCAAGGAAAAAAGGTTTTTCCACAATAAAGTACGACCTGATGAAAAGCAACGGGCTGAGCACAACTCATGCTAAGCTTGGCAGCAGGAGCGTGAGCCCACCTTACCGTCAGCGCTGACCGAGCCCGAGGAATTTCCTTGCTGCCTCGTGAGGAATGCCACCCAGCCTCACAAAGAGGACAAAATCCATTTCAGCTCGTTTTCATTTAGAGACAGCACAGCTGCTTAGCTAATTAGCTGGGACAGCCCCTCTCCTCAGCATGAGGTCCTCTGCCCCCACCCCAAGAGGGGGATCCTTTGTGAGGGGAGGTTCCTGTTGCAAATGCATATGAGAGGAGCATGCTGTGAGCCTGCATCCTTGTTCCTTTTCTCTGTGAAGGGTCCACAGGTGGGAAGTGGGAGGAGAGAGTCACAAAACAGCCTCAGACATCCTGTCCTGCCCCATACCCTGAAGACAGAGGCTTAAAGAAGTGGGTGCCACAAGCCACTTGCGGAAAGAAGGCATCTGTAAATACAGGGTAGCCCATTGGCTTGGGAGAACCTCTGGGACCTCTTGGGAGACAAGTGGGACCTCTGCTGGGAGTGACAGATACCCAGTACCACCAGGATGTCAGAGCAACTCTATACACTAACACTTCAGGGGTTTCCTACCTCTTAGGCATGCTTTCCTTCTGCTGCAAGAAGCCACTGGCAACAACCACCCATTGCATTTCCACATGGAGAGAATATAGGACAGACCTCATTTGGGGAGGAAGGCTTTCAGCTGATGTTTTTTGAATGTTTCTCTGAAGCACCAGAAGAACTACTTTCTATCACAAGTGAATTAACGTAAAGCTATCAGCATAAGAAAGCTTACATATTTGTCACTGAATTCAAAGTGTATCCGCTCCTCTTGGTGCCAGTGTCCTCCAAACTAAGTGTACCTGGGTTCCTGCTCCTATATTACCAAGGGTTGTGAAATGAAATTCAATCATCTGGGGAAAAAGGAGTAAACAAGAAAACTCCAGAGGACTGAGGAAAAAAAAGTGAGGACCCTGAGGATGAAGAACAGAGACATGAAGCAACAGATAAACCTCTATCCAAAATTTCTTTCACAAAGCTGTAAACCACTGTTCCTCTGCTCTTGTAGCCCCATCCACATGGAACTAGGAAGAATATTTATCACACTGTCCATACACACTACAACAACCAAACGCCAGTGATTTACACTAAAAGGAAAAGCTAAAACACATTAATAATTTACACAGTAAAGTGCAAGAGGCAACCTTAGTTTTCTTCTGGATCCTGCAGGTTACAGGTCTGGAGTCTGGTACTCTCCATAGCTGTACATTTTGTCATGCTACGAATAAGAGAATATTAAAAACTGATGGTGTAAAAACTTCCTTTTGCTATTTTGATTTCTAACTTACTTAGCCTTTTAAGGCCCTGATTTCTCATAAATAACAAAGAAGGAGATACAAGCTGATGTGGGCTGAGAATGGGGTGAAGCTGGCTGACAGAAGCAGGCTACTGCATTTTCCCTTACTTTCCACTACTATTTTCCCCACTCAGTTCTACAGAAAGCTGTCTCAGTTGTCTCCTGCTGGTGCTGTGGAAAAACAAGGACGAAGACAGTAAAAAAAGCTCAACAGCAGAAGAGCATAACAGCAGATTATACATTTAAATTACGAAGACAAAAAAAAATCAGAATGCAAGAGTAAAACCCAGTGTCAACACACTAACTGCACAAAAAACAGTGGGAGGAAAAAAGAAATCAGGCTTCATGAATTAGTTGCCTCTGGAGAGGTAAAGAAAATACAGGGGCTGTTCATTGAAAAAAAAAAAATCTTTTATAGAACTGGCTTTCCTGGGCCAGCTGGAGAGTTCTCAGAATTCATTGCCAGGCCAAAGCCACAAAAAGCATCTGCCCTTCTTTACAAGCTGAAGGCTATGAACAAGCAGGGACAGCAAGGCATCTTTCACTAATCATTTGAATTCACCACAGCTTTTCTTTCCACTCCCAAACTACACCTCCCACATTTATCCTTTCTGATTTTGCCAGCTAGAATATTGAATTCCCTCGAGTTGTACTTCGCATCCAGTCTGATGCCTACTGACACGTTTTGAGCACAGGGGGATAGATGGTTCTTCAGAGCAGTGGCAGTGAAGCACACTGTGCAGGTCTGTGAACCAAGTACTGAGCTAGCAGAGGCTGCTCAAGCAGGTCTTCCTTCCTTCCGTGACATAAAAAGCTGCACTAGAAAGGCTTATTCGAAAGTTACAGCCTTGCCAACATATTAACAAAATAAAGATCCTCTGCCTGTTCAGCATATTCATTCCAGCTATGGAACAGGCACTGCAGCACATTTCTCTGCGATGATTTATTTAGATAGGTCCTCCTCACTTGAATGCAAAGGCACTAATATGCTCTTTAATTCTCAAGTGCAGGAAACAGCATTGCAGTTTGATAACTTCAAAGGAGGGCACTTCCATACGTCCAAAAAAAAAAAAATGCTGTGGCTGCTCTTTTGTAAGAGTCAAAGGGTTACAGAAGGGAAAAGGCTAAGGAACGAGGTCAAATATTACAGCACCGTATTACAGAAAGTGGTGATGGCAGAGACTTAAGAGGTCATCTTGTTCATCCCCCTACTAATGCAGAATTGGTCCCTAGAGAGTAATACAGTAGGAAAGTATTTGTTATACTAAAATACAGGTTACATAATTCAAGTGAATGGAGACAGGGAAAACTGCTAGCACAGAAAATAATATAGAAGAACGTACTGTTTTCTTTAGAGATTACTGTAACCAATCTGAGGCTAAAGAATAATTATAGAAGAACGTGAGTCGTGATGAATCTTCAGTCTCTGTTTCAGTTTACAACTAGGTCTCTGAATTGCTGAACTGTATGCCTATGCTTGAGCAAGCGTATCAGTGCCTCCTGGATTACAAGCATTTAATAACATGATGCTAGTCATTATCTGAGTTTCCTGGTTTATTCCATTTTAAATATGCTGTGCCAACATGCTGCCCTGCATATTCAGCAAGTATTAGTAGGCAAACAGCAACCAGCAAATTATAGCAACCAATCAAAAAAAAAAGGGCCAAAAAAATTTAGGCACACACCTGCTATGCCTAGAATTATGACTGTCTTATCTGTGCTGACAGCTTGGCAAAAGGCAAAAACATCTGAGTGCAAAGAGAACACAGATTGGTGCCAAGAACGTGAATGAGCTCCTGAGCTTCAAGTTTAGACCAAGTTTTATTGTTGCATAAGACATGCCAAAATAGGTCAGAGGATATCTGCAAGACTAGCGTGTTCAGTGACCCCAGACCATCCTCAGGAAGTGCATCAGGGTTTACCAGCCTAGACATCTCTGAGGATGCAGCCTCTTAATTAACTGCAGGCATTTGACCCCCAGCAGAGGTTGCTTGAAAATTTAGGCAGCAGGTATGGATCAGATGAGTATCTGACAGTAAGACACGCACTCAAAAGAGACAGCATCAGCAGGGAGCAATGATAAAAATCCGATAAAGCCGCTGCTTCTCAAAACACTACTAGCAGTTGCAATAGTATCGTGCATACTTAATGAAATACCTGAGTCTGCATTACCAATGCTCAGAGACTTCCCAGTCTTTCTGCCAGTCGTTGAACATTTTTAACTGGCCAAACTTAGGCTTTACCTATTTTGAGTACAGAGGAGAAGAGCATTTCAACCAACCAAGACTTTATTTTGCTATGTATTACACAGCCATACAGCCAAGAACAATCCCATAAGCAAGTCTCACAATTCCTAGCAGACATGATCTCAGAAAAAAACATTAGGTTAGTGAAAAAGGCCTGCTTAAATAAGTTGACCAGTCTTTTTCCATGCATCTTGATGTGTTTTACGGTTCTTCTTAACAGCAGTAGGGCAATTTTGTCCTGGATTTCTCTGACCTGGTTGCCTGCAATACCCACCTCATTATGTAAAGTCATGGGGCATACTCAAGATACACAGATCAAAATGAGAAAGAGAAGTTATGTGAAAGGCTGTATGAAAGCCCAAATCCTGGAAGAGGATGTATACATAAAGGATATAGTTAAATTAACAGAAATTAAGTTAACATAAGCTGACTTGTAACAGAAAAAGGAATGAAGAAGCCATCAGATATGTGCAGAGGGTAGCACAAATACTTTAAGTAGATGTCAAAATAGTTCAAGGTCAGCAAGTTTCCCATTGCTCTGGCATTGCTAGGACAGATGAAAAATGCACCATTTTGACAACTGAATGGACAAGAAAGCCCCTAGAATAAACTGGAATGGAATGGGTAAGATTTTAGAAATAAGCAGAAGGGGGCCTCCAGTTAAATCCGTGCCAATGCGGGAATCTCACCCGACGTGGATACCTGGCAGCTGGCCCATCGCGGTTGCATCCGCCGCACAGTGCCTTGCAGCCCGAGAGACGTGCAGAGGCATCCCAGGAACGTGGCACAGGCACTGCGATAAGCTTAGCGCGCCAGCAGGCGAGGTAACACCATGTGGGAGCTGACGGTCCCGAGCTACACACACCAGACCTGGCAGACCTGCGAGGCAGCACTGCACTTGCTGTTACTCCTATGCAGATTGGTTTTCCCTCGGGTGATTTTTTTTTTTTTTAATTACTACTGATTGCTGTGAATGCAAAGGCTTCTCTGGCAGCAGGGAAACACACCTTCATATTCTCTAATGGACTGCAGACTGCAAAGATAAAACAGTGAAAGGATTTCAGCCCTTCACGTGCTTATAAATATGAGGTAAAACCAGGGTACGTTCCTCTTCCCATGTACCACAATTGTGATGAAGGGAGGGGCCCAAAGCCACACACATTTAAAAAAAAGTAAATTAGTGATAAATGACCATGTTCATCAAGTGAGAGCTTCACTTTTGGAGTTCCTCCCACATTTTCACAGGTGAAAAATACCACACGTGTTCCAGGAACAACATGTGTAGCACTGCCAGTCTCCACAACAGCATGGTTGGATGTAAGCGTGAAGAAGAGTATCTGAGCAGCCACTTCACCTCCACTGACAAATATAACAAATAAAAAACCTCTATGCTAAATGCTTCTCTCAGTTGCATTTGGAAATCAATGAATTTTGCATGAGCCCTGCAGATCCTACACATGAGCACAGAGATGCTTACATACCAGACAGGTTTCTGTTTAACCTCCTGTAAAGAAAATTATTTCACCTTTTGTTGCCCATCCACTCCTCCCCCCAAAAGGAGATAAAACAAAGACCGGAGGTTGTCTTTTAAGCTGCACACTCCTGAAACCACAATACTATAACATGAAGCCGAGAGCTACAGAAGGTCAGTTCTGCAGCATTGTTTTTGGATTATGGGACCTCTTTCCATCTGCTGTCCTGATAGAGCCTTCTCTCCTATGATTCCTGTCAATATAGGGATGCATATCCAAGTGTTCATCTGCCACTCATAGAGGACAGGGCAGACACGCTACTTCAGGAATGACAGCACACCACATGTTTGCATCCTGCATCCCTGAGTCTATATAGCAAGAATGGTGCTTCTTGCTGTCCACTGGGCCCAGACATCTGGAGTTTCAACCTCCGCAGCAGCAAGCTTCTCACATGGCGAGGCAGAGGACAAACGGCTCCTGCTACCAAGGGCTGGACAAGCAATGCTCAAATCCTGTCCCCAAACCTGCTGAGCTACCACCATGCTGGCTACTGAAATTCCAAACCCTTTAGATCAAGGATTGAAGTTCGGAGAAGAACGAGCAGTGAAAATTGCTTGAGAAACTATATCAAAACATGACTGAAAAATACCAGAATGCAGCTTTGGAATGAAGTCAACTTTACTTCCAAATTCTTGTTTTCCTCATCAGCTATGTTATTACTTCCTCAGCAGACTACAAACCGTACATCTCTTTGCAAGCAAACTGAAGAGAGACACTTCAATATATTTGTAAATTTAGATTGACAGAGAGTTGTGTTTTTTTTTTTTTGGCTTGTCTGTTAACACGTGGGACATGGTTTTCACAAAGGAACTAGCAATATCTTTTATTACTTCTTTGTCCAGTTCAAGCATTGGATCATTCTTATAGGCCAGAGATAGTAAAAGGAAAATGTAATGTAATTAAAATCCTTACCTTTAAATTTACATATTATGAGCTTTAAGACACATAGATGGCAATTTACTCAGCTAGTGCATGTTACTTAGAAGGATCCAACTTCCCCTACCGCAGCAGCGATATAATGTCAAGCTCATCTACAACCTAATGTACATACATATATACAGATTTTTTCCGCACCATGACAGTTTGGAAGAAGATTTCTTAAAACAAACAAACCAAAAAAGAACCCACCAGCTCTATCAACAGGTTTGTCTTTCTGAAATAAAAGCCTCCTAATGCCTCCCCAGGCCATGCTTCCCCTAAGGGGAAGCAGCTCTCTCCACCTCATGAGGGTGACAGACCCTGCAGCACTCCTAGCTTCACTTCAACTAATTTTCTGGTGAGGTTTCACTCCCCATCAACAATTTTCCTAATAAATATAATTTAAAAGAAAAGTCACTCCAGCTATTGCTTTCCTTCCCATATGGTTCGGTTCTGTGCTGGTCCAGGCAGGTTTGAAATAGGCACAAAATACACTGCTCACCCCTTAACAACTGAACAACCCAAACAATCTTCTTCAGCACCAGCAAACCTCTACGCCTGTACTTATTAAAAACAGTAATAATAATAAAAAGCTATTTCTGAAGCATTTTAGAAGAATTTTTCTTTTACCCTCCACAGAGAAAGCACTATCCTCAGAGGGCTCTTCAAAACCATCTATCATCCATTTATATTTTCAAACATTCCTGAAGTGCAATCTCTGTTTACCATACCGTGCTGCACTTGGCCTGAACTTGTTTAACACATGTTAGCATTATTTATCTGAAGTCATTTATCACAGTTGTAAAAGATCTGACATATGATGGAGGTTTTCCAGCATATATCATGCCTCTCACTTAACTCAACCACTGATTATTTCCACCTCAAAGTAATTTGACCAAAGCCACACGAAAGCATTCATCCACACTACATTTTTCTCTGTTCATTATTAATTTAGTCACTGGCTGCAAAAAGCCCTAGCTCTACTTACCTAATTAATCAGGAGAATATCAGCTATGTATACACACATGCTAAATATATACAGACACCACGTATACATGCATTAATTGTATATAATATTATATATATTCAAATATATATTTATATTTTTATATATTCTTTATACATATTATAAACATATAAAGGCAATGGTTTCCCTTTAGGAAGCTCCATGTGGTAAGAAAAAGCAGCTTAATTGCCATGGGGATTGGAAATTTTGATTTGTAATATAAATATAATTACCTGCTGTGCAAAGCATTTGTTTGCTCAAAATGTAAGGTCCCTCAGTGCTGCTTCCTCACTTTTTGTCACACCTACAGAGAACACAAGTATTGCAGTGGCCCTCAAGGTGACAGCACTGGTTCTTCTGCTCTGCTTACAGGGATAGTAAAGTCCCCACAGCCTGAGCCCAAATACACACATAGTCCATTCACTTCTGGTTCCATCTCCCTTTAAAACCCATTTTCAGCACTGGCTTCGGCACAGCTCAACTTCAATCCCTTCAGCTGCTGAACAGACCTAACGAGCAGCACCTGACTTGTGCAGATGTTTCCAGTTTTAAGGCCATTAGAAAGTTTATGGGCCTTTTCTCAAGTCTTTCTCTCAGCAATGGGATTTCTAATGGAAATTTAAAACTAATTTAATAGTTCAATAAAATACTGCACTTTTTCCTCCTCCTAAACTTCCCATTTGTCATAGCAAATACTTGCTGATCTGCATTTCAGAGCCTCAAAAACACCAGACAAAACCAGAACTGATGTAAGGCTGACCGATTAGATGCTTGACTCCAAAGCTTTCCAGCTTCACCCCCACCACTTTTTTAAAGTATACGTGCACACATACATCTATGCGCACACACATAGTTATACAGATCACCTATTTCCATTGGCTTCCAAAACAATCCCTTCGAGGATTATATTAGTAGCCTCAAAACACCAGTTGTAAGCAAGTTGAAAAACTACTATGAACTCTTCAGAACACTTTGTGTTTTCCTTTTTCCACTTTACTATCTTTCTTAGCTACAGCTCCATCATTTCCAATTACCAAAATGTGGTACATCACAAATATGATGATTACGACTGGCTGTAAAGTCTGTCAAGAAAAAGACATATAGGCACTGATACTGATGCAGAAATTATTCATGCATCAGTGTGTTGTTCAATCTTTCTTCAAGGAGTTCTAAGTCAAGTGATTCAACTGCTCTTGCATTACTCACCGACGACAACACTCTCTTCCACCCCTTCTGTCCGCTGATAACTGGTAAGTAATATTTCTTGGGAGGCAACGAACGACATAAAGACAGCAACTCACTGTGAAGCAAAAGGCAGTCACCCAGCGCAGAGCTGCTAAGACCTGAATAATTCTCAGTTTCCTGGCGTAGGCTAAAATCTTACAGCTATGGGCGGCAATGCATTACAGTAGTGGGAGCAGATCTTGTTGCAAAAGAGATACTTCATTTCTAAAATAGGTCGCTGTTCTAACTAAAGCTTGAGAATGCTCTTTTGGGCCAGCTTGGGTGAGTTCCAGTGATCGCCCTAAACAACAGCTGAACAGAAATATTAACTTCGAATTTGTTCTGAGGACAGTGAAATGTCTTGAAAGGATGAAAGGAAAGATAAACTTTGCACCCAGTTACATGAAAAAAAATGTTAACCAGTCATTCCGTCTGTTGGATCAATACACAGATTTCCTATTCGTGTTCACAAGTAATGAGCCAACATCCCTCATGTACATGAAGATGCGGAAAGTTTTACTTTGACTGAGGATCCCTCCTGGCTAGGTCATGCAAATTCTGTCCCACATCACAGAAAGGGTATTTGTCTTAGTTACAAAACTAAATGATTCACTGCTAAGTATTAAGGTCATGAAACTACAGCTCCTATTTCAGCCACAGCATTACACAACTTTGGTTTCTTATCACAATCGTGTACAAGTGCAACCATTCTTGAACCACAAAACCATCTTAACAAAACACACAAGGAAGAGTTGCACAACGAACACTGGACAGTCACTCCGGGTTCACTTTTCACAAGCACTTGTGGATTTGTGTACCACTCGTGACTTCACTGAGGAAATACTGTGAAAGATTCAATATGACTTTTACATAAACAATTTGCACAACAATGTGCAAAAAGGTACTATTTCTGTTAGTGAACAGGCAATTTTCCTGTTTCCTATCAGCTCAGCTAAACCAAACATAAGAAAATAACTTCGCATATAAGTTAAAACAATCAACTGGTTGTCAAGTCTCCATCCTTGGAAGTATTCAGTACTATACCCTGCACAGCCTGCTCAAACTGACCCTGCTCTGAACAGGTGAGTTGGACTGGGACTGGACAACTACCAGGGGCCACCTCAATGGTTGTGTGAAGAGTCTTCAAAAAAATCTGCAGTTCCTTATCCACTTAGTGGAGCTGAATCATGTGCTTACTACAGCACCCACGTTACACATATTCAGTTACTTAATGCAAACCTTTGAAAGCTGGAACATAAAATTCATAAATTCAGTTAGTATAAGCATCAAGTGAACTGAGAATGTATTTTGGAATTAGATCCTGCAACTGAAAAGTAAAAACTGTTTGGTTTTCAGTGATTACTGAGCACAAGTAATGTATTTCCTTTTCATTTCTTGTCTCTTGCTGAAGGAAAATATTTCATTGTTTCCCCCCTCTTTTCTTTTTTTTGGCATACTTAACATTGCTCATTAATCATACTGACAAGTATATAACCATGCAACTAAAAGCAAGTGAACAGCTAGGATCTGCAAGAACATTAAAGGACGAGATCTTCCCTTCAGGGTACTTAATAGGCTTTGCAGATTTTGAAAAAACGTAGTTCGAGAAGAACCATACACATTATAAGAACTCAAGATCCATTGACTGCTCCTGGTAAATCCACAACTGTTTCTTGCATGGTTTGGCTGTCTCATATTTTACATAATTTTTTTCCTTGAAGAACTGTGTAAAACAATGTTGTGAACTACAGCATCACATTTTCACTTGACAGCACAGATTGGTTAGCACAGACCTCAAAGTAAATAAATAAATCCCTTTCCATTCCTACTTCAAGAATTTGATGTGGGCCAGCAGTGTGTGCTTGCAGCCCAGAAGCCAACTGTGTCCTGGACTGCACCAAAAGGAACATGGCCAGCAGGGCGAGGGAGGTGATTCTCCCCCTCTGCTCTGCTCTCGTGAGGCCCCACCTGGAGCACTGCATTCAGCTCTGGGGCCCCCAGCACAAGGACATGGATGTATTAGAACAAGTCTAAAAGATGAAGAAGATGAGCAGTCTAGAAGAAGGCCACACAGATGATCAAGGGGCTGGAGCACCTCTCCTGTGAAGACAGGCTGAGGGAGTTGGGGTCGTTCAGCCTGGAGAAGGCTCTGGGGAGACCTTACAGCGGCCTTCCTGTACCTAAAGGGGCCTACAGAAAAGCTGGGGAGGGACTCTGTGTCAGGGGATGGAGTGATGGGACAAGGGGGAATGGCTTTAAACTAAAAGAGGGGAGATTTAGATCAGATGTAAGGACGAAATTCTTCACTCAGAGGGTGGTGAGGCACTAGACCAGGTTACCCAGAGAAGCTGTGGATGCCCCATCCCTGGAGGTGTTCAAGGCCAGGCTGGATGGGGCTTTGGGCAACCTGGTCTGGTGGGAGGTGTCCCTGCCCATGGCAGGGGGCTGGAATGACATGATCTTTAGGGTCCCTTCCAACCCAAACCATTCTGTGATTCCATCCATTGCTTCTATGATCCTATATGAACATATTTGTTGTGAGACTGAATCCAAAAGGAATACTACACACACACTTCAACTTTAGTTTTCAGATATTTCCTGGGAGATAACAGAAATGCTGTATTTTTTGTTAGGGTTTTTTCCCTTTGCCCCTAGTGCATTTGTTAGGCTAAGGTAAGGAGGGAAAGTGGGGTATAAACATTTCTAGATTCTCCCAACAACAATCTCAGTCCCAGTTTGCTTGAAAAAGGAGGGGAAAAAAAGCATCTAATCACTCCTCCAAGTCTGTTTTGTAAATAAAGTCACTCCTGTCACCAGTGGCTTCTCCTGTGTGAGGGTGTTGACACAAAACATAAATTTAATTCATTTACATGGTCATCAAAATGAGCCGAATTCTTCTGCCGCAGACATCAAACACCCTTGCTGGCATCTGCGTTGGCTGCCAGGATTTAACCAGTCAGCTGAAAGGCATCTCAGATACCGAGCAAGGAGGATAAGCACAAGACCCATGTGTCACCTCCAGCCTTGGGAAGGAGTAGGCCTGACAACCCCCCCCCCCCGGCTGTGTGGACCCCAGCTGGGCAAAGGACAGGGGGGCTTCTGCTGTCCTGCAAGGCCTCCCCTGTACTGGGAAACCACCTTGGCACTAGCCAAGGAGCTGAGGAGACCTTTCGGGAGGGCCTCTGGCTGGAAGGGTGCTCTCCTACTGCTTTCTGCTCATGGCATTTAAGTCGAGGCCTTCACAGATACAGACCACCCTTATCCTCCTACTTCTTCTACAGCCTTATTTCTGAGCAGAAATTTAGGCTCCTCCTTACTGCTCTTCTGTAGCCTTGGCAAGGGATAGAAAAAAAAATCATGTATCAACAACTTGGGAACCTTGCTTGATGCCTCATTTGTCATGGCGACTACTTAACTACTGGTCCAGCACACAGAAAAGAGGTCTTTCAGTTAAGGTTATTCATTCACCCAAAGTGGCCATAAGTATCTATGAAGGACAGAAAGACCACTTACGTTTTTTATTTAAAAGATAATTTTGTACAGTTGTAGCTTCATGCCATGTTGATGTTAGTTGATGGCTGGGAAACACACAGAGCAAGCTATATATAACTTAAAGGACTGCCAAGAGGAAAGAGGACTTCTGAGAGAATGACACGTAGGTGCAAGCTACAGCAGAAAACAGAGTGAAAAGCCTCTGACTCTCTGAAGTCAATCGAATCTCTGACACTGCATTGGAAAGTCTTTACCTTCTTGGAGCACTGCCTTCTCCACCGACCCCTGCAAACACGGTCTTTCTTTTTAAAGTCTACACAAAGCCACTAGAAAATTGGGATGATGACAGGGGATGAGTACAGAAGAAGGCTCCAGCAAAAAAAAAAAGGGGGTTTATACATCTGATTATATTTTATTACATATAGAAAACAGGAAAATGTGGTTTCTTAGAAGAAATGCAGGACATATTATTACTGCTCTCTACAGAACAAAAACCATGAAGAAATAACCAGTTGTTCAAGGTTGCCTTAGTGGCATTCCCAGTCTGCAACCGCTACTAATCCTCGCGACACAGAAAGCAGACAGTGAAGTTGAAGGGACAAAACAACCATAAGAAAAAAAAAAGAAAAAAAAACTTTTCTTGGACTCAAGAACTAGTTCCTACTGTGCACCTCTTTTTTATTGCTTTTGGCTAGGCTACTTATGCAAATGAGTGCCGACAGACTACTGCCATATGCTGTGTATGAGACAACCTGTCAAATGTGTTTAGAAAACTTCAGCTGGTGCAGGCTCTGGCAACTTGCTTGTTAGTGGCATTTTAATTCATGAGCATATTAAATCTGCAAGGCACAATCTGCTTGGGCAGCCTGCTAGTTTTAAGATGTTAGTCTAGACCTATAAAGCTTTAAATGGCTTGGGACCTATTTATCCAGGAGTCAAACTTCTTGGAGCTTTTCTGACAAAACAAGAATTATAAGCAGAAAATGCTGGTCACTACGTTGGAAACATTGCATTCAAAGTCTTTTGCAGCCAACAAATGTTCTTTAGATTCAAAATAGGATCCTATGGGGGTTTGCCTAGATTCCTTACAGTCGGGGACCCAGGACACATATGGTCTTCAGCCCTAAGATGGTCCTGTGGGAGGCTGCTGCTTCTGTAAGGCTGAAATCTCTCAGAGCCCAAATACCACTGCAGGCATCCCAGAGAGCTCAATCTGGAGCCAAAGCACCAAGAAAACGAGGGACAAGAATTTCAGCTGCAAATTGAAGAAAGGGAAAATTAATTTGTACCCAAAGTACATGTACTTCCATATCATTCTTCTGCAGAGGTATTAGGATGGTATTTCCTGAGCAGTTTCAGAGCCATGCCACAGAATATTGGGTGTGTTTGTGAAAGCTCTGTCACTCCTCACTCCCTGAAACTTCAGGGGCTTGCATGTCTGGAACAATCTTATTTTTTTCCGGTGTTTTATTAGCAGCCCCTTTCTGACAAATGCCAGGTGGCAAGGTGCCCAGAATCGTTTGCCAACTAATCTCAGAGGATTGGGCATCATGCCATTTGAATTAAAAAAGCTCAGCTCTAACTCACTGATAACAGTTAGGAAGCAAACCAATAAAACTGTGAAACAAAATGAATAATTTCTAAATGCACACAGATGATGGCTTCAGCTGAGAATGTTTACAGTTACAGAAAAAGACAGAAATTGGTAGTGGTCTCTTCCCCAGTATATAAACTGGTTTCAAACAAGAATAATCTGTTATGATTACTTTAGTTTCTAAGAACAGCAGAAAGAAAAAAAGGCATTTGCATATGTGATGACAAAGGTAACAATAAGTCTCTTCCCCCTAACATCACAGGGTTCCCTGCAATGCTGAGCTCAAGCTTCAGACAAGCTGTGCTACTCTGGTCACCCCACAGTGCGCAGGAGAAAGGGGGAGAAAAGAATTTGCATCTGAAGGGAGCAATGGATTTCTTTTCCTCAGCCCCTTCCTTCTTGCTTTTCGACATGTCCTTCCCAAATAAAGAGTACATGTAATTTATGAAGACCAATAAAATCATAAATAACCAATTAAAAAGCTCGAATAATCCTCTCAAATCTTGCCCACATCTACAATAAAACACAGGACGCTTCAGTATGCACACATAGATGAGCAAGCAAAAAATATGCTACAAATGACTAACAATTCTATAAATTGTGAACTGCTTTTCTCTAACAAGTTTTTAGATTTTATAGTGTAGAAATTCCCACATACAACACAGCCCAGAGCGGGGGTATGGGAAGGAAAAACACAAGGCTAATAAGGATGTGACTATTAGGAAATAAAACAATTCAAAACCATTTCCTATAACGCAATTTAAAAAAAATATGGGAGGCAACCCTGGCTTACTCTGACTGCTGTCTCTAAAAAGCCTGTCTGTGGTATTTACATCTCCTCTATTCTTTCAGGGAACACCACTCAGCAGAGGACAGTTATTTTTCCTTCAACTTCCTCGGTACGCCTCGCAAGGTCAGCGAACCCACCACAAGCAACATTTCTCTCTCTGAACATTTCATAGTTTAATTAATGGAGACAACAGCTAATGAGATTATATAAAGCACACGAAGAAAACTGCTCTTTTCCAGTGGCATAACGACATTCATTTTTTCAGAAACAGCTGTTGAAAAACAAGTGAGAAAGGAGTTTGCATGCAGCTCGCTCTGCCCCTACGTAGCACGCTGCTCTTGGTTTCAGCACTGAAATATCACCCTGGCCCCAGGGGTTTAAAAAAGATGGAGAAGGACTCTTTACTCAGGTAGATAATGATAGGACAAGGGAGAATGGTCTTAAACCAAAAGAGGATACATTTAGACTAGACACTAAGAGGAAATTCTTCACCTTAAGGGTAGTGAGGCACTGGCACTGGCACAGGTTGCCCAGAGAAGCTGTGGATGCCCCATCCCTGGAGGTGTTCAAGGCCAGGTTGGATGGGGCTTTGGGCAACCTGGTCTGGTGGGAGGTGTCCCTGCCCATGGCAGGGGGGGTGGAGTTAGATGATCTTTAAGGTCCCTTCCAACCCAAACCATTCTGTGGTTCTATGATGTTCGTCCAAAAGCAAAGCCCAGTGCCTGTCTCCCTTTTGCACACTCCTTGAGGAAAACAGAGCTCTGGGAGCCCTCAGCCTCCCAGGGTCTCTGCATGCAGCAGCCCCAGTTATGTCTGGACAACTCTTTCAGCCTGCTGCCTGCTTTCCCTGTGTCTGCTCCCAGCGAAAACATGGGCAACACCCCTCCAGCATCAGTGCAGCTCTGCCTGACCACCATGGGAGTCAGGCTGGCCCCCAAAGCAGTGCAGACAGCTGGGTTTTTAAACAAATTTTAACAAATCTTACCTACTGCTCAAATCAGCATATGGCAACAATTTGGATCAAGTGCAACACAACTGACTTTACAGACGGATGTAGCCTCCCATGCGGCACTACTCCAAGCCAACCAGGGACCATCCACAAGCAGAGAAGGACAATCTTATGCCAAGTACCACTGAACATTTGGCCAGGAAAGATCCAGGGCAAAAGAGCTGGCTCCCCAGATTTGTTGCTCTGGATGAGCATGCTGCTGCATACAGACACTTCAAACCCTGCTCTGCAAGCTCTGCTTCAAGATACAAACACTGACCTTGATGGAGAGGAGACAAAACGCAAGGCTTGTTGCAAAAACCCACGACTTGCTTCTGCCATCTAGTTTTTCTCCTGTGAGCAGCCCCACGTCCAGCACTGGCAGACTGCATGGAGGAGAGGAACCCAGAGCAGCCTCCTGAACTCTGCAGCACTTGCTCATCCTTTCTGCTGGCATGGCTTGCAGTAACGGTGACATACACAAGAAAACAAATCTACCAACAAAAGTAAAACAGAACATTACTGAAACACTGAATTTCTTACATACTGTACTCGTTCCATGACACATTTTTCTTCCAGTGCACAGCAGCATGTTGTCATATTGATCATTCGGCTGCTGCAGGATCAGATTAGTTACAGGGCTTACATTGCCAGATAGTCACAGATTTTCAAGTACTTCCACACATCCCATACTTGTCAAGGTCACAACACACCTCACACAATTCCTCAGGACATCAAATGCTATGGGTAGGCAGGCACTACCCAGATGTGCGCTGCATGCTATATCAATCCCATTGTCAACACTAAATAATCTTATAAGACAATTTTTATTTTTTACTTTTTTGAGGGGATGGAATGCTTAACACTTGCACACATAAAAATGAATGCAAATACTAAAAGTATGTTGTGCCACTCACATCCTACCATTGTCCTTATTTTAGTCACACTTTTAATCAAAATAAACTACTGTTCTCCCCTACCAACGACACGGCTGGTAACTTATCAACTACCTGAATACCAACATAAGACAGTTCACTGAAAAATTACATGTCCTGAAACGTGTAAAGCAATACCCGCTGCAACTGCATTTACTTTGGTATGCTGACCTTCTTCCCAGCATGAACGGATGTGACAACAGCCAGGTTATAGTTCACAGACTACAAGTGAAATACCCTGGATAAACAAGCTGGCCAGTGCCTGGCAGCTAGTTGTGCATGATCACAAAATCAGCTCACTTCAAAATCTCCGAAGCTAGAAAACAGCAAAGAAAAAATATCAAAGTTCCTGTGAGAAGTGACCCGGTGCCTGAACTTCAGATTCAATTATTCCCCGAGCCCTAGATTTGTAGATGAATCTGAACTTGGTAAACGTGCTTTTCCTACAGACTATCAAAACAAACGGGACTTTATTATGCAATTAAAATCAAGCACCATTTTTCTGTCATTACATCAGAATTTGCCTAAAGAAATCCACATTCCTGAAGCCGGAGTGCTCGAGCCATGCTACATGTGCTGCTGGAGGCAGGTTAAGTCGTTCAGGAATGCTCGGTGTCTCGTATCTGGCTTCAATTTTCCCTGGCAGTTATTTTCTTAGCGTTAAACTCCATTAAACCAGTGTGCCAGAAGGAGTATTTCCTTTTCCTTTTGAGGTGCTGTCCCATGAAAATCCTGTGTAGAGGGTTTTCGAACACGGAAATCACACAGCAACATCTCCATGCAGCCCTGGTTCGGCCGTGAAGAATGAAGTCACGCTGCCTCGTGCTGCCTAGAGCCAAACTGCTCTCCCATTTCCCACACCACACGTGTAAAATCTGCAGGTGAGGCTCTGCCAAAATCTGAAGAAATTAAGTGAGGGTAACAAGGAAATATTTCTTCTTAATTTCACGCAAAGCTCATAAAAAAATTGCTATGAATTTAGAGAAGGTACAGAGACATGGTATGCACGAACACTGTTACCTGAACTGCTTACTCAAAAGTAGTTCCAGTGACAACCCAAGGCTGAAGTCCTGTAATCTTCTGCTCATTTGGTTTATTCGGGTGAATACCCGGAATATAAAAACTGCTGTTTTCACACCATCCCCAGCAAGCAGAACTGAAGCAAAGGCTTTGGATGGCTATTTTATGTCAGAAGTACTGGCTTGAAAGCAATGGGGACAGCATGGTGTGGGTGGGCCTCACACTACAGCTGTCTTGAAACAAAGAGCCTATATATCAGGAAAAGCTCACTGGATTTATACCTTGGAAAAAATTACCTCCAACAGGAATGAAGATGAGGACGAGGATGTGAGTACACGTGTGTTTTGGGCAAGAGGGAGGAGAGACTCATGACACAGTAAAGAAAAAATAAGGAAGGCTGCATCCAAGCCCAGCTGCTACCATTTACAGTGTTTTTTAAGAGCTTTCTGACTGCCTTACAGTATCTGAGCAATACCAATATAAAATGGGAGTAGGCACTTGAGCTACCCATGGCACAAAACCTGTCAAAAAGCTGGGAAGTTCTGTTAATTCCATGTCTCTATTCAACTAAGTTGTCCCATGCATCTACAAACTGACTGGGAGTGACAAGGACCACCCCAGTAATGAAAAAAATGAGGGTGTATGAGGAGCCTAAACTTGAGATTGTGCTTTCCACCTCTATGTGCCGCTGCAGTGGGTTCAGGTTCAGGGTGCTTTTGCTGGTTAAGCAATGAGAAGTAGCAAATACCCCCACAATTCTTGCCACTGTGTATTATCAAAATAATATAAAGCATAATTTCATAAACAGAAGTGAAACAGAAGTGAACATTTCCAGGGCAAATCGTAGCCACAGCTCCCAGTGCCTACACCTGATTTTGCAAACGTATTTTATTACAAGTGAGAGCTTCAATTGCAACATTAGTTTAAAATGTTTGTCAGGTTTTCAGGTCCTAGGAGCTGTGACTTTCTACTGTTTCATCTGCCTAAACCAGCAGGTGTGCTCACCCAGCGGCAGCATCTTCCTGCGCCAAACAGCACCACTGACAGAAGCACCATCACCAGATCTGCCACTATGTCCCTTTGTACCTGACAGACACTGTTTTAGGGAACAAACCTGCCACATTTCAGCACGTACTGTGGGAGATGCAATAAAATCAGTGCTTCCCGAACCTCAGGAGTGCCCACATACAAAATATCTGTGAACAGAGGAAGCCCAAAGGACATAATAATGCTCTTGACAAGGGTGTCAGAAGTCAGGTAGCCTGGGGAGCACTGACATTTGCACACCTGAGGAAAGCAGTAACCTCCTGCCACGTGGTTTCAGCATTAGATGGAGCAGTTCCTCTCTAACCTGCCTCTGACACCATCACACAGCCCAGAGCCAGGCAAAGTCCTTCTCCTCTTTGAGCCACAGAGTGGGAGGTAAGTGGAGAATGATGGAGGGCCCATTACCAAAAAAAGACGACTTGTCCCACCTGGAGGAAATAAGAGTGCTCTGGAGAGGAAAGATACTGACTCTCCCTTCATTTTTCAGCAGGTTACTTGACCAATCCTGCCCCAGCCAAAATGGTATTGGGAATTAAGTCAATGCAGGGCTCATTTCCATCCCTCCCTCCTGATGATGCAGCTGTACGGAGCCTCCTCACCTTTGAAGGCTCCACTCTGCAAAAGAGATGACGACGAGAATTTTGCCTGCTACCTCAGAAAGGCCACGGCCTCTGACCACAGTGGGGTCGGAGGATTAGTGTGGATAGGAGCACTGATATGGGGCAAATCGGGGCATCTTCGTATTGAAAATCTCGCTCTTTCATGTTGCCATGCACAAAAACTTGCTGTTCACCACCTCTGCCTCTGAGTGATTTCTGCGTGGAAGCTGGGACCCTCAGTCTGAGGACAGTCACTTGGTGGGGGAAGAGAGAAGGGGAAGCCTGGGGTTATTTGATCCCTATGCAGAAAGGACACACATGGCTCCTTTTGCTCCCCACAGGGTATTTCACTTCAGGGGCCTCCACGTAGATTAAAGCTTGAAGCCTCTTTTGCTAACCTTCCTTTGTTTGGTTTTTCCCCTTTGCCAACTATTACGACTCCAGAGTCGCTGATAACAAAAGCAGATGTTTACAGCCACATGGGAGACTTCTTTGTATACAGTGGCTACTGCATTACATCGCATTAGTCACTCCGTGACACATACCATATGCATCATATTGATTAGTAGGCATTTTAAATCCCATTGACAGTGGTGGGATTAGATGTGCACAAATATCAAAATGTAGGCGCTCCTTCCCCATATGGTGATCATAAAAGCGGCCCTCAAATGCTGGTTTCCTTCACTGTCCTCATTCCCCATTAACAGAAATGTGTGTGGCTGGATGTATATTCTGTTGAGAAACAAGAATGACGTTTTCCAAGTGCTTAATCTAATTGCAGGACCATCACACTGTGATATATTTTAGAAAGCAGAACTTGGCTTCTATTTTGCATACTTCTGAAGCAAGAAATTATGCATACTGCAGTGCAAACACCTCTGCCATTCAGCACAACTGACAAACCAGGGAGTTTTATCTATTTTATAGCATGCAGAAAAGAGCTTCTAGAAGAAGAAACAAACCTCTTTGAGATGACTCACCGATATATTCACATCACTGCTGCCTGGCCCTGGCTAGGAAAACTCAGTCTGTGAATTACTTCCTGCCATCTACTCAATTTTTTATTTTATTATTTTCCTTCCAGTTCAGCATTGATTACCTTATTGGCCTGATTCACCTATAGTTTTACGTGACACCAAAGCCCTCAGTGCTGACCATCATCTTTCCTTTTGTCCATACTGAACCCGGTGCTGGTGCTCCCAGATCTCCTCTCACCCACACAATCGTTACTACAACCAAAGCCTGGTAGGCTTAGGCTTTTTATTCCACTAGGAATAAAACAACTGCTAGGCCACTTGGAAAATTTATGAGTACTATTTACAGACTAGGCATTTTGCTGAAATTGTAAGCACAGCTTTAAATTAGTAACTTAGGCAAACACTAATTGAATGGAATTGCTCAACTAGGGCTACGACATCCACATTAAGTTCTCATTAGATATCCATTCACAGCACAACCTGACTTTTCTATGCTGGCAGAGGCACAGATTTTAACTATCAGATCATGCCGGGGGTATAGCACAGGAAACTTTTTCTGGTGAAGTAACTTACAAAGACAACTTGTTACACAAAGCTGACTGGGATTTGACATTGTCACAATAAAATCTTGAGGAGATAGCTTAAAAGAAAATCAATTTTATAAGCATCATATATTAATACAACACAGGTGAGAGCCATTCAGATTCAGAAGGAAGGTGTGGTGAGGATAAAAAGAACTCTGTGGTCCCATCTTCCAATTGCAGGCCCAATTCCTAAGTTAGGTAGAAATACGAGATCTCTTACTATCACGAGTGTAATTTTAAGGGATTTGGGGATTCAGCTACTCCAACAAGAGAAGACCACTTTTAGTATTCATTTACTGTTACAAAGGGAACAAGCTGTTTTCTTGAAAAGGCTGTTTGCATGCTCAGTATGGCCTACCACAATATATTCACCAAGGACTGATAGAAGTAGATGAAATTATCAGATCAAATCCCTGACCTCTTGTATACGTTAGGAACTGAGGTGTTACAAAACCAGTCAAAAATGTGTGTTTTTCATCAAACCCCAGGTAACAAACTCGACTGCGCAGCCCATTTGCTGCACTGCAGTGTGCACAGTCTGCTACAGCTCCATCCAAGGTGCCTCAGGATCTGAGCCCTAACGGGAGACAAACAGGACTGTTCTGGCTCGGTTTAGGGCTTTTGGGACCCACGTGCTAGCACCGCTTTGGGAGGCTCTGCAGCACGCTGAGGACCTGGTGGGGCTGAAACCCCCTGGTTTAGCCTCAAAATCACACTGGCAAGGGTAGCCACAGCCATGCCATTTCTGTGCTGGGGCAACGTGGGCGTATGTTTATCTACCATCTTCCCCTACCCTTCTCAGCCCAAATAGACCAAACAAAGCCAACTTTGCAAATAAATGTGTATGGTGATAGCTTTTGCTTAGCAGACCTCCGCAGAAGACCCGAGCTCTCTCAAGAAAATTCATGGGTCAATTTAGGGTCAATTCAAGCTTCTCAGTAGGCTGAATTCTGTGTCACAGGACATCCATGGGCAGCCCCTAAACTGATAAGCAGCCTTAAAATTGCAACTTCTCCAATAGCCCCTTAACTTCATGCAAAGCAACAGTTGTGACTACAAACACCACATTATGTTTCAAGTGATAATCTCACTTTTTTTTTTTTTTTTTTTTTTTTTTTGCCTGTGACATATGAAGCAGCAAGTATCATGCTACTGATACTCAACTGAAGCAGCGCTCCCTTGATGGGATTCACCGTGCCGGAAACAGGGAAATAGAGGACTTACAGTCAGGTAGGTTTTTCTTTATTCTGGTGCAACTTGTGCTCTTTATGACAAAACAGATGCAAAAGACTATAACCCCAACAGAGACCACTCCCAGACATGACGATTCACTCGGAACAAGTTTTGATTTCACACTGAAGTGCTTGCTAAGTCTCATCAAGAGACCATACCAACCGATAGCTTCTACCAGCTGCCTGTGAATCACATCAAAGTGAACACCTGCTCAAGCTTTCAGGTGAGAGAATTAGGAGATACGTTTGGCCACGTGCATGTGTCCATCTTTTTGTTTCTCCTTGCATATCAACTGCTTGCCTCCTCAGCTTTTGCATTTATGCCATGAGTAGCTTCACAATCCTTTCTTCCAGCCTAGAAACAATCACAAGGAAGGTGATCTTAGACAACCTCTATATGATCCTGCAAGCAGAACAGGCTTTGATCTAAGAAATTTCTTCTCGTTTGTTAATTCTGAATAAAGCCCCAAAGTCAAACCCACCATTTATGTGCAAAGATTAAGGCTCAGTCCAGCAGAATCTTTGCTCAATTATATTGTATATTGGATTCCCGTATTTAAAATGGATGCAATAATGTTTTCATACTTTACAGAAATTCAGGTATGCCTTTGGTGCAGGCTATTTTAGCTTGTTTTATGATAGATTTACAAGCACAAGTCAAACAAATAGGTTTCTTAATGGATGCAAGACAGCACCAAACAAGTTACATGCAAATCCAATTGGTTTAAATGCAAAGGGAGCAGAGTCAAATCTGATTCATCCGACGCAATTACATACAATGTCAATCTCCAGCCTGAGAGGCATGTGGTCTGCTGCTATGCACCATTTGCACCTGGCTCTGCACAGCTGGCTCGTGGAGCCGAATCACTTCACAAATTTTGTTCCACTTGGAATTTGACTTAGCTGCATGGCCAGCTATTTGCCTCATCCTCAGCCCCAGATCAGAGACCTGAATGGCATCTTGCTCTGTTACTCAGCATGTTTTAGACTTGAAAACAATTTTAGAGCAGAAAGGGGAGGGGGTGAGGGAGGTGTCAAGATGGTTTAGCTCCGATGGTTGATGATCTAGGATTTCAATCTACTTTTGGAACAGTATGAATCCCACGCAAGTCCAGCTCCATTGTTCAGTGGCACCGCTCCTTTCCTGGCAGCAGACCCTTGGAAACTGCAGAAGGTGCAAAACCCAACTGAATCGAAGTTCTCCTAAACATTAGAAAAACATGAGTCTGAAGCTTGCAGCTGCATTTTATCACATTTATCCATATAAATAGACCAAACCCAAAGCGGATCCAGACCTGAACTTTTCACCTTGAGTCCCTCTGTGATGAAAATGTATCTCATTTTGTCAGTCAGACCAGAAATTCTTTAAGAGACTTGTATTATATTTCTAGCTAAGGAATAACACTCTCACCAAAACCCTACTGTGCTATGGTGCCTAAAATAGTTAGCTCACTAATATTGTCCAGGTTCAGAGGTTACATTTTGAACAACATGTTTTGACTGAATAGGTTTTTTTTTTGCTTTTTTTTCCCTCTTAATAATCCCTTCAGCTTTTCCCCATCATTTATCTTCTTGCAGCATAAGTGACTCTGAGCCTGGACGGGTTTCAAATACCAGTGAAGAGAACACTCCCCTCCTGCGGGCACCACCAGAGCACCACGAAGAGGGGAAGAGATTCAGGAGGATACCACAATTCCTTTGCCTGATCTTCGGCATATCGTATATCCTGGAATGTCTCCTATTATGTCTTGAATGTCTCACATAATGCATAATAAAATTACCGATGACTAATCAACTGCCCTACTTTATCAAGCCCTGTCTTTGGTCAGAAACAGATGGTTTCACAGCCCTGCGGTGATTCGTACCCCACACTTAATCCCAAGACATCCTCCTTTCAAAACCATAGCTTGCAAAATTTCAGAGAATGTTCAAAAAATTATAAACTGTAGAATTCATAGAATTTGAAGATTGTATAAAAGATATGAATCACATGCTCTGGATACAGACATTATCAGTATTTAATTTGGGAAGTATTTTTAGACCCCAGAAGCTGGGATTTTAAGCTTAAGTAGCGTAATTAGCTGAAGTCAACTCTGCACTGGCTGTCCTAGCAGGGAGTGAGGGAGACGCTCGTTTTCTCGTTAAGAGCAAATATAGCCAACATTACCACTCTCTGACTTTTATCTCAGGGAGTCAAGCTCAGACAACCTTGTACCACACGTCCTGTTGCATTCAGTGTCAAGTTAACAAAAATTGACAGTGAAGTCTGATGCCTGAGCTACTGTGCCATACTGGACTGAAGCCAGACCCTACGGAGCCAGCCCAGGATCCTCAGGGCTATTAGCACAGCTCTTGCAATCTGGTTTATTTGCTCATGAGAAGAAAAAAAAAATCAAAGGTGATTTTTTACCATTTTCTTAACAAATATCTAAAGGCAGATGTCAGCCTTTCAAGGTATTCAAATACCTAAATAAGTTAGAAATATCTCCAGTCAATTTCAAAATAGTAGAAAACCAAGTTTCCCACAAAGCATCAGCCTTGAATCTTAGGTGACTGATGAAACAGACTGCCTTTTAAATGAAATAACAGTTTCCTAAACCAGTTCTGGAAAGTCTCTGCTGTGACACTCATTCACTCACATTGATGACTTTTTTCTCAACCAGAATCCATTACTAGCTTCTTTATCATGTTTTGGGGGGGAGATGTGCAGGCTGCCCCTCCCGTCCAGGCCATGGTGTTCAAACACCACAGTTCTGTCCCTCAAGCAGGTTTTTACTCAGTCCCACGAATGACAGAGCATGTACAAAGAAGGCATAGATTGTGTAAAACACGATTCCTGGTACATAAAACAAGGACTCCTGATCCCTGATCCAACCCTGCTGCAGAGTAAATCAAGAGCAACTCTGGCTATGCTGCTGCGAAGCAGAGCCTACCCTCATCCTAGCACATGAATATACAACATGAAGCACACGGGACTACAAAGCCTCTGATACAACTCTAGGCTTGTACAGATCACAACAAGACTTTAATCTGGTAAACTCCAGTGAGAACACAGAAACTGGAGCTTGGTGCTTTGCAGAGGTTTTTGCTCTTGCTCTCGGATCCATGCTGCTGCACATGCACAAGCAGTGAGTTTACAGAGGGGAAAAGGAGGACAAGGGTGCAGCAGATCTCCATTTATCCTGTGCAGAGAGAGATGGACTCATTCTCATAACAGGGGATCAGCTGTGTCAACCAGCAGCTCCTCTAATCACCGTCATTGCATCATCCAGCTCTGGAACAAAACTAACACAGCCTTAATTGTGATGTGCCACGGCTGCAGCATGTCATATGTGCTATGAGCCATCAAGGTGCAAACATACTTTTACACATCATCCAAATTCAGAAAAAGAAGCGTTTAAAGTTATAGAATCAAAAAATAATCTAGGTGGGAAGGGAACTCAAGGACATCTGGCTCAAGCCCCCGCTCAAAGCACATACGAACTAGCTGCCACACTGCATGCAATAAAAACAGGAAATACCACGACACCCAAACCCAGCATTCCCTTTAATGGGGCCACGGTTTGCTACATCCACTTGCGAAGTCTCTGTTGCGCTAATGAAAAGTATCAAATCCCCTTTCTTCCACTGAGTGGTTCTCAAATGCAAGGGTCGTATCATTCAAGAGCTGTTTTTTCTATCCAAAGACACCCATTACACCAAAGAATCTGCAGCTGTTAAAATTGCCTGGGCTCACGCACTGAAATAGCTCTGCCTGGCTATTCAGAAATATGCTTAGCAAAGGGCGAGATGCCGCAGCTATTGGCTAAAAGGGAGGCTGAATCTACACAGGGAAAAAAAATAAAGCAAACTAGGAATCATCTTGCTTGAGCTGAAAATGAAGAGCTGACCAGAAATATTTTGTTGTAATTAGGAGAATAAATGTAGGAAGTGATAAAATGGGTGGGGAAAAAAAAAAAAGAAAAAAGGAAGGAGGAAGAAATCATTAATGCTTAAACTTTTCTTGTTTCCAGAGTTGACAGCATTTGAGCAGATACGAAGAGCCAGGGGTACTTGAGAGATAAATGTCTGTTGTTCCTTCCCATTGTCCTTCTCATTGCATGAGTTTCAGCTTCAAAATGGCAGTGCTGCTCAGTGCTGCAGAAGGTAGGGACTTCAGAGACATGCTCACGAAGCTATGTCATGTGAATAGCTCCAACAGCTTGCCAAGTTTATTGAATTCAACTCTGAAGCGCTCCATGCTGGCTTTCTTGCAATGCCTGAGCAACATGCAGAATGAATGGCGTAACGCTGCCTTCACCAAAAGCAAAGGCAAGGTTTGCGTTTGTTCCTAAAGGATCAGGCTTTAGGCTCATAGAATCACACAATCATTAAGGTTGGAAGAGACCTCCAAGATCATCTGGTCCAGCCATGCCCCTACCACCAATGTCACCCACTAAACCATGTCCCTAAGCACCACGTCCAGCCTTTCCTTGGACACCCCCAGGGACGGTGACTCCACCACCTCCCTGGGCAACACTTTCCAATGCCTGACTGCTCTTTCGGAGAATAAATGTCTCCTCATTTCCAACCTAAACCTCCCCTGGTGCAACTTGAGGCCATTTCATCTAGTCCTGTTTACACCATCTTCCCCTTCTCTGTCCTGTAAGTATACAGAGTCTTGCATGAGCAGCGCTATTGCCAAGTACTCCATTAACCACACATCTTACTGCATCTTGTAACAGCTCTATGGAAACAAAACAATCCATGTTCCTTGCTTATTACACCAACTGGACTTTGCAATTTCCCCCCGCAGAAGCTTCCCTAAGGTAACTCTCAGAGAAACCATACAACTACAGCCAGCCTGCAGTCCTCTCCACTACAGCCTAGCCTCACTGCCTGATGCCTCCGTCCCCCTTGGAGCCCTGCTCTGCTGAGCACAACCCCTCCGTGTCCAGGCCGGGGCTGCTCTACTGCCGAGGGCAGCGTCCACCTGCCCTGCCTACGGGCCCTCGGTGTCCAGCCAGTGGGGCCGGGTATTCACCACACAAAACCACAAGTCCACTTGTGTAATTCCTCACAGAAGAGAAGCCTCTGTTCGCACAGATCGAGCCCCATCGAGCAGCTGCCAGAGCAGCAAAAATAATGCACCAGCGATGCAGAGCACGAAGCTCACGCTGCATTCAGTTATGGGTGCCCCAGGACGGAGAGAAAGCAGAAATGCTGCAGCCGCGCCTGAGGAGAAAGGCTATGTTCAGACATAATGCAGCCCTGCCACAGAGCGCTGCTGTTTAGCCATTGTTTAAAATGTCACGTAGTCAAAACGCCCACTTTTCAAAGGTCTCCTCAGGGCATGACGGGAGGAGATCAAGTGTCTGGCAGCGAGGACGCAGCTGGGACAGACAGGAGCACGAACACACAGCTACCCGCACTGGGGTATCGATGGGCACGCAGCCAGCACTGCCGTCGTGCAGCTCCCCTTCTCGGCAAGGAAGGATGCCGGGCATTTGAGAGCAGCCTCTGAAGAAAAGGTATTTCTTCTGTTTGTTTGTTTGTTTGTGTTTGTTTGTTTGTTTTTCTATTTTAATAATAAAAAATAAATTACCCAGAACTCATGCTGAAGTAAGCAATTTTAGAACCTCCTAAATGCAATGACCTATTGCATCTACGACATCTTTTCAACTTAAGCAGTTAAGATTTAATTTCATAAAATAAGCAGCTTACATCAGTACCCATCCATAACCAAGCTCTGACAAAGCCTATCTGATACACACTTATTACTTAACAATTTCAGATCAAATCACAATTCAAACTCCATTAATGTAAATCCATTTACGAAATTCCCTTATTTCATGAGAATCTGCAATCCCTCAAAGGACGTTTCATTTATTCTGACATACATCTAAACATTCCAGTAAGTGGGTAATCAAGATTAACCTGCAATGGCTTGCCATGATGACAATTTCGATTTTAAAATTGTAACTATTGCCATATTATTGCCATAGGGGCAATACAAGTTGGGATTACGACTTTCCCAATGCAAAAATAGCTTGTGAACACTTACCACATTGTGGCAGTCAGTTCTTCAGTCCTGCAGAAAATCACAATGCTACAGATGCCTCTGGATCTGCCCTTAGATTGCTCCATCCTCTAAATTTGAACTATTTCAACATTTTTGCTTTTATTTGTTATTTTTTATTACAGAGAGTTCAGAAACTACTTTGGAAAATGCTTTCTTAACGCCTAGTGCAGTTACATAGATTGAAAGGTGAAGTTCTCCCAAACAAAACAGAAATTTTCAAAAATGTTTTGATTCCTCCCTGCCACGATTCTTGCTTGGAAGCACGAGAGGTGACACAGAAATCCCAGCTGATTCAGTTCCTGGCAGTGGTGGTGAAACACACATCGCACCTGCCCTTTCATTTCTGCTGATTCCCGAGTGACTGCCCGTGCCCTTGAGCAGCAGGTACGTGCGGCCCCCATACCTGGCGCTCTGCTAATGCTCATCAGTATTCATGATGCACCTCCAACAACATACTTAGATGACTATGGAGAGCCTCGCCTCAAGCCTGCTCTCTCCTGCTTGTCATAATGCAGCACCACGAATAACTTGGCAGTTGGCAGTTCCTCTGCCTATGCCTCACAAAAAGTTGCCTCTGATCACAAAACAGGCTCTTCTATATGCACGATAGAAAGGCCAAAGATATTATGGTTGTAACGCTATCTTTCTTGGCAAATATCCTAGACATAATTGAATTTTAGATATATATATATATATATATATATATAATTTGATCAAGAAATGCAGCCTGAAGTCTCAATATAAAATTGCACCGAACATTTTAGTGTTATTTCTTTAATCTTGGCTTATCCTATATTCTTTAGACAAATTCCACAGCACGTCTGAGCATATGATTTGTTCTCATCACCTTCTAGGCTCCAAGAGTTATTTTCAGTTCCAGACCCAACTTTTAGTTATAGCCTGCTCTAAAATCACTGCATATCTGTAATTGGCCTTAAGACTTGAAATATGGTCTGAGACACACAGCCCCCTCCCCAGATGCAAGAGACTGACAGGAAAACACTGGGAAACTACCCAGGCACAAAAGGTTATTGGAAAGTAATCAATCTTCCCCTTATTCCTGACCTGTTCCTTTCAGCCCTCAGTTACACACTACCTTTTGTCTTCTCCGCAGTCCGCAGAACAAAGCACGCGCACAATTCAGCAGCGTTCCCTGGAAGAGGGCCTGGGGAAACCTCCTTCTACAATTGGCTTGCTGTTCTGAGAAACCTGTCTTCTAGCCATCATTAAAACGCTTCGTATTAAAACAGCCAAAAAGCACGAGCCTGAAAAATTCACCTAAATACGCCTGCTAATAAAGCGGCAAGGTACCCTCAGATGTATGTTGATCGTATTCCTGTGTTCTCCAGGTACGGAAATAAAAAACAGATATTCCCCTTATTTAGTAAAACACAAGAATAGACTTAGAAATGTTTTACCCCAGGGCTATAAATTATTAAGAGAGATCTTGCGCAGCCTGGGAAAAAAAAACTTCATCCTGGCAATACTTTCTCCAGCGCTATTAAAATGTGAAACAAGAAGACAGCCGATCGGGGGAACTGCTGTGACTTACAAAAATACAAATGTTTGTGACTCCACTTTCCCACGTCTTTTCCAGCTCTGAGATTAACAATATATTGTGTCAAAGTTAATAGAAAAGAACAATGAGCTCTGCAAGTGTTGGGTGTCACTGGGTGGACCGGGGGGTCTACCTACCAGGTGAAATACCTACCAAAAGCCAGCAGTCACCTCAAGGCTGGCTGTTGAATCACGTTGCCTGGATAACCTGGGGAATTTTCACTTGCTCTCAGCCATGGCATTTAACATACCGGAGACAAGCAATTCATGCTCCAGAGCTGGCATGTCCAGCAATATTAAAAACTACTCAAATTTCCAAAGTGATGCTCATTTTCAAACTTTTTCCTATGCACTTCCACTGACCAATTTTGGCCAACAAATTAATAACTCAAAGGGGCATATTCATCTTAACCACACATTTATCAAACTGTTTATTTCTGTTACCAATTAAGAGCAAAACTGATAGCTGAACTGCAGTTTCCAGGATATACCACAGCCCAGTGACATAATGAAATCTGGTTGTAGGTTTCAGGACAACTTCACAGGCTCACAGCATGGCTGAGATTGGCAGGTACCTCTGGAGCCATTTGGTCCAACCCCCTGCTCCAGAGCAGAGCAGGGGCAGGCTGCCCAGGACCACGTCCAGGTGGGTTTTGAAGATCTCCAAGGGGGGAGACTCCAGAGCCTCTCTGGGCAACCTGTGCCAGTGCTCAGTCACCCACATAGCACATAAGTGCTGCCTGGTGTTCAGAGGGAACCTCCTGTGCTCCAGGAGCAGAAGCACTGCGCACCGCTGACAGGAACCTGGCTCCATCCTCTTTGCATCTTCTCTTCAGGAATTTAGAGACACTGATGAGATCAATCCCACCCAACCCCACCCCCCCGGCATGTCTGTGATGGCAAATGGAGACTTCCGAATTCACGCAAATCACAGAATTTAAGCATACGCTTTCTGAAAACATGCTCTGGTGCACCCCTGCTTTCTGAAGCGCTTTTGCAGTGACACTAGACAGTTGAAACACACAAAAACGTTTTGTTTTGCTTTTTAAGGCTTTTCTGAAATATGTCTGCATAACATACCACAACAGATTATATTGGGTAGATTGGGATAAAGCAAAAAAAGGCAGTGTTCTTTACCTGAGATTTGTCAGGAAGGCTCTCCCCTAAAGCTATACAGGTCTGTGTGGAGACTACAGACTCAGGGGGAAGACAGACATTGACTTTGCAATTGGGGGAGAAGGGGGAAGATATGATATAGATATCACACAGAAAACAAATGCAGGTAATACCGATTACTATTATAAAAAAAAAAAAAAAAACACTTGGAAATAACACACAAAAAGCCTCCCAGTACATAACAGAAAAAACTCCATTTAAAAAAAAATAATAAAATGATCATAGTTTCACATTAACATTTTGCACTTATGATGCAATTTCACTGAAACTGTGTAAACAAATGGCCTCAAAGAACTTCAGAATAATAATACAAATATTCATGAACAGCAGTATTTGCAGATATTCTCTTTTTGTTTGTCTCTAGAGAATTAACTCAAGATGGTTTTAAAGCAAACATTAATGTGCCTGAAACTTCTGTGCTGTTGAATGCAAAAAAAGCCTTGAGGAAAAGCTATCCTTCCAAGATCAAGAAATCAACAAAAATGCTACAAGAACAGCTGGTGTATATCTTCATTTATCTCAAGTCACCTTTTGTACCCTCACCAGACCCTTCCCACTGCCTGAGCAGCAGCTCCTCAGCTACCAGGCCGTACCTGGATGGACAGGAGAGGGCTGCTCCCGTCTCAGCAAACACCAACTCGAGTAGATTAAACGTGTGCTTAACTCCTGCCATCTCACTGCTTTCTAACAGCACTACCACTCAAACAGAACTCTCATTCTGACAATCAGTCAGGACTGCAATAACAGTAAATGCAAGAAATTGAATATTTTGAGGTTGAGAATGAGAAAAGGAGCTAAAGTGCATGAAAAACAGCCTTCTGCCAGCAGCAAAAAACAAAGGATAGGGAACATATCTGTGCTTTCTGCCTCTGGCTGTCACGGAACACTGGTTTTGAGGGAAGTTCTCCTTCGAAAGGCTCAGCCCACCGACTTATGGCTGGCATAAAAAAAAAAAAAAGTAATCATTTTACTTCCATGTCAAGTGAGTCGAGCACAGATGTTCTGGAAAAAAAAAAGACATAAATGGAAGAAAAGAGGTGAAGAGCATGATGCTTGCGTATTTCCTTCAGTTATTGTTAAACTAATTTTCTGGCCCTTGAAGGAACAACACTACTTACAGAAAAGTATGAAGAAATGAGCTTATTCCAGGAATCTTGTTCAGTTTACAAAGCAGATTTTTATTTGTACTGCTGGAAGACACACTGCCTTGTGAACTGGAACAGACAGGGCCACAGTTTGTTGATCCCAACTCAGCGAATTCACCTCAGTTCTCTATGTTACAGAGTGGGAAATTCTCATTTGCAATGAAAATTAAACCCAGAAAGTCTTACTTGGATATCTTGTCTACCTTTGTATTTTTTTTTTGACAGAATCCAATAAAATCTTCTAGAAAGATAAGTCCATGGAGTTTACTTCCTGACCTCCACTTATGCTTCACGTTAACAGAAAGATTATCATTTAACAATACTTCTCTTCAGTGATGGACAACAAAAAAATCATAAAATTGGCTTTTCTACTTTGTGCAGTATTGCCATATTTGCTCTTAGACCAATCACGGACTCACAGAATGTTTCCATAGGATAAAAACATGACATCCATGTTCCTTTTGTATTTAAACAACTGATTAAAAGCCTAGGATGAAAGTTATGGGAAATTTTAATAAAGACTAAGCTGACTTACAGTAGATGATCACGCTGGTAATTTGGCAGGAGCCTCAGAGAGCCTTGGCCTCTCTGGGCTATTGTATCCTCTGCAAGCTGGAATTGATTTCAGTCACTGTAAGGAGCTGCAGGGTACGAAGCTCCCACTCCACCACATGCCCTATTACATACCTGTGGCTTGGTGGCTCCCATTGAGATGGAGTGTAACATGTTAATGCCAGCATTTTTCGGAGACCCCTCTATCCTGACGGACTACCCCAAAAATCAGGTGAATACCTGTTGTACTTCAGAGTGGCTTCAGTGCTGATAGCACACAGGAAAGAAAAATACAAAAGAACCTTGCATGGCCGAGGACTGTAAAAATCAGTAGTTTGAGCACCCCTGGAGCAGGGTGTTGGACCAGATGGCTCCAGAGGTCCTACCAACCTCAACCATTCTGTGAGTCTGTGATTTGCATTTCCCCGTGTAAATGCTATGTATATCCTTCCGGACACGCTGGTGATTATATTCCCGCACAAATTAAAACAATGGCAGGTGAAGATTAAGCACCAGCCATGTGATTATTGAGTATCGTCCAATCTAAGACCCAGGAAGACTAATTAGCAGGCTATACATATATGGAAAAAACAGAAGCAAGCACTGATACTTGGATACGTGGATTCATTTTTCAGCCCTGGACTGGGGCCCAGGCCAAAGAACAAGAGTTAATCTAATTCCCTTACAATGTAAAAATCAATGTAGTAGACCACTCTTGTTCTCATGTGGAAAAGGATACAGGCAAACTTTGTGAACCAGAAACAAAGACTCAAAAGTATATTAAAATTACCATTGTGGACCAGAATATGGAAACTCAATCTAAAAACTGGCTGATGTGAGAACGACAAAACAGCAGGGGTGGCGGGGGAGATGGGGCAGAGCAAGGAGAAGATCAGGAATTGTGAGTTTCCAAGGCTTACTAAAAGCACCCCACCGAAGAACCTCGTGCACAAACAATCCTCTTGCATTGGACAAATCTATTACAGCCACCAAGAAACACAGGGCAGCAAATACTGAGCCCCGGCTTGGCTTGTTGATGAGATTACCCCAAACCGCAGGGCTCTGCAGCACAAGTCTCAGCCCATTAATGAAGAGTTGAAGGATTCATGCCTTAAGATGACTAAAAGCCTCGCACTAAAATAATGTCTTGACAAACCATGGCGGCAGTTATCTTAGGAAATTTAAGGATCTCTCATTTACCAACCTTATTACATGCACTGTATCAGATAAAGTTTTCCAAAAGCTGTAGGCAGGCGCCTGCTCAGGAAACCGGTCACGAGAGGAGACAGAGCAAGGCAACCTTCTGCTTTTTCCTCCGACACCCAAGACGGTTCAAGACAAACCTAGGACCAAGAATTTTCTTGCAAACCCTCTTGGTAGGAGCTGAATAATTTTTTGCTGTGTCTGCGCAGTTTTGCGAAGAAGAATAACTGACAAGTCACTGCCAAAGCAAGAATTCACAGATAGCCTTACAGCAAGGCATCCTGAGGGGAGGGAAAAGAGGAGGAAAAAAGGAAAATTAAACCTTAAAGAAACAAAGACTGCAATCACCCGAAGGTTATTCTTTCCAAAAAAGATTCAAGAACATATTTGTAATGGCAATAAACACTTCAGTTATGTGCTTACTGTATTTCAGATTAGCAGATATGTTAGCAGTCTGTCGTATAATAGCTTCGGGGGGCAAATAGTTTGCTCAATTCAAGTATCTACTCCGAGACCCACAAGAGAATAAAGCAAAATAATTTGAGCCAAGTATTTGTGTAAAATTCTTATTTTGCCAGCACCCTAAAGAAAATAAGCAGAAAAATCTCAAATTGCAACTTAAACATGAACAACTATTACTGTTGCCTTGCGGTTTATAAATCTAATCTCCCTGCCCATACATCAGACTTAGCCATGCCTTCTGTAACTCCTAAAGTGTCTTTCTTCTACAAAACCGTAGTCTGCATTAGCTTTTCTTTTTCACATGCATTTGAGGTGCAAAACCAACCTTTTCCTTCCTGCAATTATACTTTTGAAAGACCTTACAATCACTTTGACCTTCTGCTTTTTCTAACATTAACATAAATGAAATCAGCAGCCTGGTGTGGCAGCCATCCTATGACTGACTCTGAGGATCAGCAAATTCATCACAAAGCCAAAACCAGAAAAGTTGACACTGAGAGCAAAAAAAGGCTGCCATCCCCTCCAAAAGCTCTTCATTTATGCCAATACCAAATTACCAAGAGATGAGAAGTGGTTTTGATGTTAAAGTTGCCCTTAATTTTAATTTGTTTGTTGCAATGTTAGCTTTTCAAAGTCATTTTTACTTAAACTCAAGTAAAGGATTGCACCCATAAAAATCTGCTTGAAAAGTGCCTTCTGAGCAATGTAGATAATGCTTTTTAAATGGTTAAATTACCCATTTAGTATATGAATGTTCTGTACTTGTCTTTACAAATGTATACATCCTATGGCTGTGAGAGCAATAATCTCTACATCTCAGACATTTGTGAAAATAACACCTCAGTCTAGCAGTATAAAAAGCAGTGGACTTTTTAGTATCATTCTTAGACAAATAAATGAACAATGAAAAAATAGCCTAAACATTATGAAAATAGAATCAACATGACCACTTACTGCATCCTTAGCTGTATCCTAACTCTACAATTAGCCAATAAAAAAATTATTTTTTTCCTTATTTCCAGGCAATGTTTCCCTGTGGTCAACAAAGAGTACAGAATAAAGGATTAGAAAGCTATCCCACAGAAGGCAGCACGAGTGCTTATTAACCTCAAAAGACTGACTCAGAGGAAACTAAATTCCAAACCTTGACACATCCTACTTCTCCTATCCCAACCGGCTCTGTGGTTTCCACCACGATTTCTCCATTCTCCAGCAAAAACATCAAGCTATTTGGAATCAGATGCAGCTCAGACAGTAATGGAGATCCCAAAACACAACTTTTCTGAGCCATGGACAGACATCATCATCCAAGACTGGGCTTACGCAAAGGGGCATGGTTAAATACAGATGTTATTCCACTGGAGATGCAATGAAAGCTTTGAAGTTTTCCAACTCATTTTAGGAAAACTGCTCCACAGTAAGAACGCTGTCATATGCAGCAGTGACACAGCTGCTCACAAAGCATCCATAACCCGCTCTTTATGCTTTTATGCTTGCACTATAGCCAGCGGGACATAAGGAAGGCATCCATTTTTTTTTCCTCAACAGTGGACTATATCTTCCAAGAAGCCAGACAATAACAGCTATTTTGTTTGTTTGCTTGTTTTCCAGGACACTGCAATCCAAATTCTTGAGCTGGTAGCACGTTTTTGAAGATTCCTGCTTTCTACCTCTAAAGCATTAAAATTGGTATATTTTGTCTTAAAAACACAGGATAAGTCACATCAACAGAAGAGCAATTTCAGAAGGCAATTAGTGAGTCATTTTTTGATGAATATCAGCCTAAGGAAAGATATCAGACTGAAAATCACTTAAAATCATTTCAACACAAGTATTTTAAGACTGCTGAACAACAGAACCCATAGAACATATCTGTACATTGCAACATTTAATATTCTACCATCTGTTCAGCAGCTGCTTATGAAAATGTCTCAAAACTTTCTCATGATTAAAATAATTTCATATTTCCATTGAATAACTGGAGAATATATCCTAAAATAGACACTGTCAGCTTCCACTGTCTTTAGAGAGGGTGAAGGATATACTCAGGAATGAACTTACATGTATTTTTTTCATGGCAATGCACAGACTGACTCCATGATATTTCTAAAATACACCTTCATCCTTGCTTGAAAAATGTGTTATGTGGCAAAAGCTAACAAAGGATAGCCATGTTTTGGAGGTCAGCTCATGAAATGTTCAAAGAATTCCATGAGCTAGTTCATCACGTTAGAAGGCTTCCAGCTCCATCAGAAATGGAAGATCATTCTTCTCAGCCCTATGAGACCTGATGTGAAAACAAACCCACCCATGCATTCTTAGGATTGGAGGTTCATCATCCAGAAAGTTTCTGGTATGGTCAGAAATTTTCTATTCATATGAACAGTGATTGCCTTCTTTACAGTAAACATGTACCACAACCTCCCATGGCATCTAAGCCACGCTGTTAACCACAGACATATACAGACATATGATGTGTATTATTATTTGCTGTAACAATCTGTTTGCAATCATAGGCTCTTACTCTGGTTTATCAGTCAACCTCTGTCACACAATGCATATTACCATCAGTGGTTTTGTTTTATTTATTTATTTTGTAGTCTCGTCTTTGTTAACTTCTGTGCTCCAATTTTCTAAGGTTTGGGATTAAAAAAGCCCCTCAAACATCCAAAACTATGAAATAATGAAATCAATGTGTAGAAACAAAACTATGCTATTGTGAAATTTCAAGTAATCATCATCTAAGACTCGTGGTCTCATCTTTAAGCTCTCAGGTCCCTGGATGTTCCACAAAATATTTTGGAACAAGTCTTGCATTTTTACCTGCATGTGGTACAACTATCACCTTTTTTTATTAACGTTATCATTTTAAGTAAAAAAAAAAAAAAAAGGAAGAAGAAGAAGAAGAAAGAAGAAGAAAGAAGAAGAAGAAGAAGAAGAAGAAGAAGAAAGAAGAAGAAGAAGAAGAAAGAAGAACAAGAAGAACAAGAACAAGAACAAGAACAAGAACAAGAATTAGGAAAGGAGAGGGATCTTATCCTGCACCAGTTTAAAACAAGCCATGAATCCAATCCATTCCTGTTCATCCCTGTAATGACATGTCAATTCACTCATGCAAGCAATGCTCACTGTCCTCTTTTCTACTTTTCCAATTACGTCTGGCAGAAACAGTCTGCTGCTTTGTCACAGTCACCAAGACTTGATTTTTCTGACAACAAAATATGTGTTGACTGAAGTATGGATTTCTGAATGCAAGTCAGCCAAATGATTACAGCTGCTCCCTTTAAAACAATGATAAACCCTCACTTTCCCTACATGAAAGCACCCAGGCACCAGCCAGGGAGTCTGTCCACGTTTCATGTCAAGAGGTGAGATGCAACAAAACCTTAAAAGCAACCCTGCAACTACTGGGGCATAGGGGTAGGAAGGTTTGAAAATGGGAAGCGAGGTTGAAAGTGGACCAAGCGTCTCCCCTCAGTTCTTTTACCATGTCCTCCCCTTACTGCTTTAACCTAGAGAGGAGCAAAGGACGGCAGAAAGAAGTCAGTCAGTTTGATGCTGAGCATTCATTCTGCTGTGAACAGACAACCAGCACTTTTACCACCACATGTGCTAAAAATTAAACAAGTGATTCCTTCTGAAATATGTTCTTATTTTGCGTTTAATCACATTTTACACATTCCCACTGTCCTTTTCCATTTCGCAGAGATTGCTTCCCTCAGCTTTTCTAAAGGCATTGCTTTTGGAAGCAGCACAAGACAACCTGGATTCTGCATCGCCTGGCCTGCTGTGCTCTTGCAGTAACTCTGAGAAAACCCCTGAGTCAGCACAATTCCAGAGCTCAGGTTCCTTTGCAAATCACTGGTAGCAAACAGTTTTGCAAGTTTGCAAAGTATTAGAAGGACACGTGCTACAGTCAGGAGTCACTGCTTTCCTACCCCCAAGCAGCAGCTACAAATCACATTAAAAAAAAAAAAAAGAAAAGAGGACAGTGTGAGCTGCTTTCCCAAGGGCACCAGCCTCACCACCACCAGCAGAGAGTGAGCAGAACTTGGCACGGCTTTCCAAATGAGGGCAAATAGGATTTTTCCATCCTGTCACTCAGTATTACAGAGCTAGTAAACAAACATTTTAATTGATATAGCTGGTGTTTCCATCCTTCAAATAACCTCTGTCGACCCATCACTCTAGGCTATATGCTGCTAACTTGGTGACTGCAGAGCTCTACACTGAAACCCTTCCTGATTCTTCTGCAAATTGGAGAAAAGACTTGCACCTGGATTTTAGGCGATGCAGAATGAACACACGTGAAGTATTTTAGTCAACAACCTTTCACAACACACCTTTTTCTCTCTCTCAGAGAGCGTTCCATAAATCAGAAATACTATACCTCTTCTTTAAATCCTGGAAAGCATTCAGCTTCCCTTTTCCATCACAGTTCATTTATCTTGCAAGAAGTTTCTAAGTGCTTGCTACAGAAAAAAAAAAAAAGTGTGGAAGGAGAAAAATTTCATTGTAGCTGCTGTTAGCCTCTGGACCCCACTTTCTGCACATGCAGCACCATAGAGAACCTTGAACTCGGAGCCTTACAGGAGTACCAGCTCAGTGCTAAACACTTCAGCCACTCTTCCCATTGAGCTTCACACCTACAGTTATGCAAGTGCAAACAAGCGCACTGCAAAATTATACTGCTGTTTTGCTCAGGATTTAACAGATCTTCTCCTAAAACTCTTTTCTGAGTTTTATGACAGTCTTCAGAAACATTTGAAACCTTGGCAACAAAAGAATACAAAACCATCTAATAAATGTGCCCGAAAAACAACAAAAACAAAAGTCATGCAATTAAGGCTTGTGCAACACTAATATATCTTAAATGTGACAGCACTGATATTCAAGGAGGACTAGAAACAATGTATTCATTTAACAGATTTCATGTGACTGCTCAGCAGAGCACTGCAATTGCATACATTTGGGCATGATACCCATCAAGGTGGCTGTAGTGTTACATTGGAGAGGACCAACTCTTAATACTGGAAGGAAATGAAAGGAAAGCGATCAGCTGGAAGTTGACTAAATGCTGTGCACCTACTGCTGGGGTGCATCCCTCAGAACCTGAAACACTAGCAACCAAAAAGACGCACACCTGGTTTCTTGAGGATCTCCTACAAAGCAGCCATTTTCAATGAGATACCAGATATGCGTGCATCACTTTTGTTCAATCTATGCCAAACTCGCTCCTTAACTGAATTATACTTTGAAAATGAAATTTAAATTTGAAAATCATTATCGTATACTTATGTGACCAAAAACAGAATGCCTGCAACATATCATTTGTTACAGCAAAGCACATACTAGATGGATACATTACACTGCAATGTTTCTATAATAACTACTGTTTACTCTATTACAAGGGAGGATAAAAAATATGGATGTGAACACAGCTACAAATTATTTCTCTTTTTCAGAATATTCTCATAACATAGCATCAGCCTACCAGCACTGCCAGACAACATTACTCAACCGTTCCCAATGAACCCACACCGTTTTTTACTCATTTTGTGTTCTGTTGAGTGAGTCGTTCTTCTCTAAACTGCTAGGGTTCAAATACAGAGGTTTATACACAGGGCTTGTTTTGCATATGGATAACAAGAGAGAACCTTTACACACAAAAGCTGTTTGGTCACTGATTATCTGTAACAAGTTTTTTTAACGTCTTTTTTTTTTTTCCTTCCTTTAGCAGCAACTTCATTTTGCATCAGCAAGACAGTCTCACCACCCCGTGAATCATAATTCACTCATCACCATGTACAGGCAATCTAACCCTTATCTCACTAGTCAGTACTGGTTCCTCAGTCTAATTTATTACTTGTTCTGTCTGAAATATTTAGACGCTGGTTAGAATGAGGAATTAGTATGGGGAATTTTCACAGATGCACACATTTAATAAGGCCAAGTGACGTGAAGACCATGGACTGGATCCAGTTAATTAGGGTCAACGTGCCAACTTCTGCATCTGTGTGCAAACTCTCAGCACAAGCATTTGCTAGACGAAGAGGGTCCGTAACACCTATAAAACACGTTGAATTTCAGAAAGCTCAGGGACACTTCTGAGGCGGAATTCTTTTTTTGCAGCCAGATACGTGAAGGGAGCTGAGTGCTTTCTACCTATCCTAGTTCTAGATAGCCTTTCGTGTAAGCCACACCTTTCAACCTGAGGCAAAACCAAAGCACAAGAACAAGAGAACACGGAGGCAGCAATGCATCCTCCAGAGAGGCAGCATCTGTGGACAGCAGCACGTCCAGTGACTCCGTTTCCAACCCTGGCTTGTTCTGCTCTATGACACTGCTGTCCACCAGATGGATCACATTGATGGGAGGCAGATAGCAGACAAGTCTGAGCCACGGAGCCAGGCTTTGTAATCGCTCATACCCTGTTTTCACCCATTGGCAGGCACTGCACGGGTCTTCACTGAGCTTACAACGTGAAAAAGTACCATCGCCAAAGGGTGAAGTAAGAGTGACTGTACTACTGACAGTTTTTACAAATATCAGAAGACACTGCGGTGCATTTTGCAGCTCTGGGTCTGCTGCTTGGCCCAGGCTTTCACTCACGCTTTGTATGTCAGCACAAGGACAGGGCTGCATCCCTGAGGCCACATCAGGATGGTGAGGCTGTGCTCCAGCCACCCCGGGACACAGCTTGGGCCATCCTCCTTTTGCTGTGCAGGTAGGAGTCAAGACAACCGAAACAAGAACAACCCATCGTGATTACTTGTACCTTTCTGACCGTTGTTTTTAGATCAAAGGCTTTTTTTGTTTGTTTGCTTGTTTCATTTTTTCAGTACATGACAGAGTGGACAGGTCTGGCAGGACTCTAGAGCCTACTACAAAAAGAGCTTGGAAGAAGATGAATGCATAAGCTCAATGTGAATAAGATGACTTACAGTTTTGCAGACTGATTCTTCTCACAGGGTTTTGGTAGTGACAAAAGCCACCTGGAACAAACTGAGTTCAATTCAAAATTATTGCAGGAACAACCCTAAGAAGGAACTACCTTTTCTAGAGGGCATGAAGAAGGAATAATAAAAAAAAAGTTTAATGCAATACAACATGGGAACAAAAACTATTTTGCTTAGGAGAGGTGAGCTGTACTTAAAATGTGCAAAAATTTACTTTTTTTCTGAATTTGGACGTGCGGTGGGGTGGAAGTGTCTTCTTTCCAATTCAGCTAAGCTGAAGTTGCACAAGATTTTATCTCATAATGGTAGAAAATTAATCCTATGAGATTTTACCTTTCAGTAGATAATTCTAATGATAGCAGCAACTTGGAAAAAAAAAAAGAAAACTTCATAAAAACATGTCAAGAGATTTAGTTGCATCTTAAATGTGATCTCTGATTAATCTATGTATCTAAATTACCAAAATAAGACCAAAATAACTCAGGTAGGATTATTCAACAATGATAATTGCATGAACTATCATTCATACCTAAATGGCAAAAAAGTCTTCCAGTATGCAACGCTGCAAAATCAGCTGTATGTTCCCTGCTGTTTTTCAGTTGTTATAGGGGTTACTATGCTACTGACTATATATTATCATTAGGCTTTGGCAAGAGCAAGCATTGTACCATATTATAGTATATCGATACACTACACAGTATACTATACTATAGCACACTTTTGAAACTCCAACCCTTTTAAAAGACTCCTCTCACCATCATCCTCAAAGTTTTTAAGTCAGAACAATCAAAACATTTATTAAAACACACAAATGTAACAGAGGAAAAGGCTGAACTTCTACATTAAGAAAATGACTGGAAAAACAAACAAACAAACAAAAAAAAACAAAAAAAAAAACAAAAAGAAAAACAGAAAAATCAAAGAAACAAAGAGCACGTGTGGTTCATCACTCCATTCACTCCCACTGAGGTGGACAAGGATTGCATGTCAGCAGCTGAACACAACACTAGGACTAGGAAAAACCACTGGCAAAGTGTGGAGGGAAAAAAAAAACAAAACAAAAAAAAAAAACCAGCATAGAACAGAAAGAAGATTAATAGCTTCTCCAAAAAAACACTAAGCTACAGAACCACATGTCAGTTCCAGAAAAGATAAGCAGCCATTCCTTTTTACTTACAACCAAAGTATAGTCTAAGATTTCAATCTAGCATATAGCTGCGAAAGAGCCATATAAGGCAACAAAGCAGAACATGAACAAAAAGGCTCCGCTAAATACATTTCTAAACATTTCATAAACAAAAGGCTATTCAAGAAAACGGACTACTCTGTGTTTCGAGAGGCCCTCATCAAGATACCATAAATAAATAAGACTCGATTTTGAAAACTTGCTTTAATTTTGCAATTCCAACACTAGAATTCCACACAAATCCATGGTGCCTTAAGAAAGAAGACATGCAGGCTGAATTCCCTTCGATTTTATAGCTTTGGCTTCTGCAGACAATGAAGTACTCACTTGCTAATTCAGCTGCTGTTGCCTTAATTGATTTCTTGTTTTCTCAAGAAGTCCAAACTCTGACTTGCTAACAATAATAATTGTTACCCCAAAAGGAAAGCAGCATTGATTAAAACACTTCTCGGGGAAGGCCACTGTCCCCTAAAATGAGAAATGGTGAAGGCAGCATTTTATGAATGTTAACCCACGTCCACGGGTACCCAGTCCAATACTTGTAGGTTTGAATAGACCAGATTCACTCAATTACACTTCCATGCCTCTCTAAAGTAACAACAATGATTCTCTCTTTACCATTATTCTGGTCTGGCAAAACTTATATTCATTTATGCAGGTTTATTGCATACCTGAATTCCTTCCATCATTTGCTTAATAAAATATAAATCAAAACAAAACGTTCTGGCCAGCATGCAAAAAAAGTAATAATAAAAGTAACTTGGAATAACAAAGCTTGATTAAAAACAAACAGTGCTAAGAACACTAAAATCAGAGACAGCAATAGGAGACTGTCATTTTCCCTCCTGTCTGAAGGTGAAGCAGAGATTTTTCTTATAGACCAAAACCTGAGAACACCAGCCTTTAACTCAATTTTCACACACTCTTCAAAACACAGTATGTGAGCGTACTTAATAAATGTGATTTTAGTGACTATTTCATCTTTTAACGCCTGCTGCAACTTGAATCTGGGGTATGTATTTATCCTGAAGCAGTAAAGGAGAGCGCATTAATGCCTCATACAATGTAAGGAATGCTGCTGTCTGCATAGTTTACGTTTGAATGGGGACACTAACTCCTACCTGGAAAACACAGATCGCAGAGCTCACACCTTGCCACATATATAAATGTTTGACCCTGATACCTGCTGAAACCTAAGAAAGAACCAGTGCAGTCAACGATGGCCAGATTTTCAAGTGTTCAGCATGGAGTGCTTCACCCCGACTCTACATGGCTCCTTTAAGAACCGGGCTATTTACCCAGTGCTTGAAGCAGTGCTGCGAAATCAGCTCTAAGAGCTAGTGTTGCAATGAGACAACTTCTCAACAACCTAGGACCACCGGGGGATCAGGCCCAGTCAGCATGGGTTCATGAAAGGCAAGCCCTGACTCATCTCCTTCTATGACTGGGTGAGCTGCCTGGTGGATGAGGGAAAGGCTGTCGATGTAGTTTACCTAGACTTCAGCAAGGCCTTTGACATGGTCTCCCACAGTATTCTCCTGGAGAAGCTGGCAGCCCATGGCTTGGACAGGTACACTCTTTGCCGGGTTAAAAATGGACAGTTGGGCCTAGAGAGTAGTGGAGAATGGATTGAAATCAAGCTGGCAACAGGTCGCAAGTGGTGTTCCCCAGGGGCTGGTGTTGGAGCCCATCCTTTTTAATATGTTTATTGATGACTTGGATGAGGGAATTGAGTGCACCCTCAGTAAGTCTGCAGATGACACCAAGCTGGGGTTGTGTTGATCTGCTGGAGGGTAGAAAGGCCCTGCAGAGGGACCTGGACAGAATGGGTTGATGGGCAGAGGCCGATGGGATGAGGTTCAACACGGCTAAGGGCTGGGTCCTGCACTTTGGCAACAACAACCTCATGGAGCGCTACAGGCTTAAGGGACATTGGCTCAAAAGCTATGCAGACGAAAAGGATCTTGGGGTGCTGATTGATGCTCACCTGAACATGAGCCAGCAGTGTGCCCAAGTGATCAAAAAGGCCAATGGCATCCCCTCTTGTATCAAGCATAGTGTAGCCAGCAGAACCAGGGAGGTGATCGTACCCCTGTACTCTGCTCTGGTGAGGCTCCACCTCTAGTATGCTGTTCAGCTTTGGGCTCCTCAGTACAAGAAGGACATCGAGGCCCTAGAACATGTTCAGAGAAGGGCTACGAAGCTGGTAAAAGGCCTGGAGCACAACTCCTATGAGGAGCAGCTGAGGGAGAGGGGGGTTTTTTAGTCTGGAGAAGAAGAGGCTCAGGGGAGACCTTATTACTCTCTACAATTACCTGAAAGGAAGTTGTGGGGAGCTGGGGGTCGGGCTCTTCTCACAGATAACTAGCAATAGGGCTAGAGGGAATGGCCTCAAGTCGTGCCAGGGGAGGTTTATGTTGGAAAATCACCATCCATGGGGGTGTTTAAGGAAAGGTTGGCTGTGATACTTAGTGACATGTTTTAGTCGGTCATATTGATGATAGGGGCACGGTTGGAACAGATGATCTTGAAGGTCTTTTCCAACATTAATGATTCTATGATTCTATGCTTCAATGGTAACAACTGAACTATCAGCCTGAAAAACGCTTATTAGCGAGCATTCTGTGAACAAATGAAATTCTTGTCACCGGTTTGCAAAATGCTCTTAATGTCTTTTGCTGGGACAGAGTTAATTTTCTTCACTTGAGGAACACAAAACACTGTGTTTTGGATTTGGGGTGACAGTATTGCTGATCCCACCCCGATAGTTTAGTTGTGGCAGAGCAGTGCATACCCAGAGCCAAGGGCTTTTTGGCTTCTCGTGCTGCCCTGACAGCGAGGAGGCTGGGGGTGCAGCAGGAGCTGGGAGGGGACAGAGCCCGGACAGGTGACCCAGACTGGCCAAAGGGATATTCCGGACCATACGGCATCGTGCTGAGCAATAAATATGGGGGGAGTTGGCCGGGGAGGTGGGGCCGCTGCTTGGGGTCTGGCTGGGCGTCGGTCAGTAGGAGGTGAACAATTGCATTGGGCATCACTTGCTTTGTACTTTTTTTCTTTTTATTATGAGTTTTATTATTCTCCCTTCCTTTCCTGTCCTATTAAACTGTCTTTATCTCAACCCTTGAGTTTTTATCTTCTTTTTTTCCCAGTTCTCTCCCCTATCCCACTGTGGGGGGTGGAGGGCAGTGCAGTGAGTGAACAGCTCTGTGGGGTTTAGCTGCCTGCCCGCTTCCACCACGACGCCTTCCGAACCAGTGCCTGCTTCTGGAGTTCCTGATTAGCGTACTACCAACGTGTCTCTCAGCAGGGCACAATTCTTTGCCTTTCAACTTCTCTTGCAACTTTCCCCTCCTCTGGGCCAGCGCAACAGAGGGCGACTGTTGGAGGCCCCCAAGGTCCTTAGGGCCCGGAGGGGGGACGCCCTCAGGCTGAAGCTCCTTGCCATGGCAACACGGCCACGTTTGGCTACACGTGTGGGCCACCATCACAATGGCCATCACAGCGGCCTGCTTATGTCACAGCAGCCACCACCACCGCGCCTTTCCTTCTGGGCCCTATAAATACAGGAGCCTCGCAGCCAGCCCACCACTTGCGAGGCTTCGAGGCTTTCAAGCGCAAAGGATGCTCGGAAGCAAGAGGAGCCAGAGCAGGAAGAGGGGTGGCTGCCCATCACTGAGTGAGGCAATGAGGAGACTGGTGGTGTGCTCAGGCCCAAGGAGGAGGCTGCGTCATAAGAAGAAAAAACAGAATAGGAGGAGGAAGATCAGCTCTCTCACAAGAGCGATGGCCAGCGTTCATGTCAACAGCGGAACGCAGAGCGCGGCTGTGAAGCCAGCAGGGAGCAGTGCGAGGCCCCAGAATCAAACAAATCAGACCGGGCCGACGAATGTCTGTTCTGGCAAGACCGCAATAGCCAGCGTCCCTGTGACCAGCGGAATGCAGAGCACGCCTCTGAAGCCAGCAGCGACCAACGTGAGGCCCTGGCATGTCTTTTGGACAAAGAATGCTGTGGGACCATGGCCCGCCAATCGTCCTGCCAACAACCAGGGACACAGGCATGTCCATCTGCCAGCCAACAGGGAGGAGCCCATGGATGTGGATCCACCACGAGATGATCAAGAACCCATGGAGGTGGATCCACCACAAGATGCGGAAGAAACCATGGAAGTGGATCCACCGCTGAGAGAACAAGCATGGAGCTACCCTGGCATGTCTTTGGCGTCCACCGTCAGAGCCCGGCAAGAGCAACACAGGAGTGCCTGAACAGCTCCCTACGCGCGGCGTAGCCTCCGTGCCCACCACTAACTTGGGCAGAACCACCAGACTCGATGTCTTGCAGGCTTGCCTGTAAGACATTGTGTAAATAAATAGTTCTGATAATTGTTGAGGCTTGTGTGAGCTCTTCTTTCCCATCCCCCGTGCCACTTGAAGAAGTGGCATCTCTTCTTCATGGAGCCCTAAGGGAGAGGGGAGGAGGGGACCTGGCTGCTGTACTGGTGTCACAGGAGGAGTCCCTCAGAGGACCACCATGGGCTTGGGGAGGGGGGATGCTGGGAGGTGTCTCAGTCTGGGGATGAGAAGCCCAAACAGTGGGTGCTTGAAGATGCAGCCAGAGCCCCTGTAGCAGTGCCCAAAGCATAGCAGCAGGCTGAGCAAAGAAGTGAGAGGGGCAGCAGTTCCTCTGGAGAAGCAAAAGGCTTCAGGTCTGCCAGGAAGGGAGTGCTGAGGTTCAGCGTTGAGGTCCCTTTGAGATGCTTCATGAGGAGCTCTTCCCAAGACGGGGCAATAAACAAGGAAACAAGAACACCACCACCACCATCATCTGATAAAGTGCTCTCCTCTCCTATTTGGCACCTTGGGGACTGCGTGCAGGCTCGTCTCCCCTTCTGATTGTGGAAGTCCTGCTGTGTCATCTTCCAGCCCTCATAAAGAAGTGGCATCGTGTCCTGGTTTCGGCTGGGATAGAGGTAATTTTCTTCACACTGGCTAGTGTGGAGCTGTGTTTTGGATTTGGGGTGACAGTATTGCTGATCCCACCCCAATGGTTTAGTTGTGGCAGAGCAGCGCATACCCGGAGCCAAGGGCTTTTTGGCTTCTCGTGCTGCCCTGACAGCGAGGAGGCTGGGGGTGCAGCAGGAGCTGGGAGGGGACAGAGCCCGCACAGGTGACCCAGACTGGCCAAAATGATATTCCAGACCATACGGCATCGTGCTTAGCAATAAATATGGGGGGAGTTGGCCGGGGAGGTGGGGCCGCTGCTTGGGGTCTGGCTGGGCGTCGGTCAGCAGGAGGTGAACCATTGCATTGGGCATCACTTGCTTTGTATTTTTTTTTTCATTGTTAATATTACTCTCCCTTCCTTTTCTGTCCTGTTAAACTGTCTGTATCTCAACCCACAAAAGTTTACTTTTTTTACTCTCTCCCATCCCAGTGTTGGAGCTGGGTGGCAATGGACTGAGTGAACAGCTACTCAGTGCTTAGCTGCCTGCCCAGTTCTACCCCAACACTGCTTTTTGCTTCCCAAGACTGGGCACAAAGAGTTGTTTTAATGAGAGTTCTGGCCAAGTTTGTTAAAAGCATTACGTTAGTTTAATATTGCTGGTCACAGTGTTGATTTATTTTCTTTAGGCGCTGTTGTGTGTGTTTTCAGAGTGGTGTGATAGAATCCTTAGTTGCTGTCCATGTTCCCTGTCATGCTGTTGATCGCTTCTGTGGGCTGGTTAACAGTTATCATTTTCCTGTACTGTGTAACACTGGCCTACGATATGATAGAATGACCAGTCGTGAGACTAATGCGGTGTTTGTATTCCACCTTGCTGTCATCTCCGTACTTCAGGAACCATCTTTCAGACACCATTAATAACTACACTGCCTACCTTTTGTCCTCAGGGAGCCAATCTATAGGGGTGATAAGGGGGGGGGACACTGTCCCCCTTTCCTTCACCTTTCCCTTCTCCTTCATGTTCCTCTTTCACGCTTGCCACAATAGCCCTGGAGAATTTTGAACATCCTTTGGATGTTCAAACCTGCGTTTTCCTGTTGCTATGTTTCATGAATGTGTTTCAGGTTTCATTTATAGTTAAACACCTGTTTAAGAAAACTACCCATATATCTGCCCCAAGGCAGGATAGTTATGAGTAGCACGGTGTGACGGAGGATATGGGCAAGTACCTGGGACAGTGGGCACCTCCAATATTTTGGAACTTCGCCCCTGGGTAAGTGCAAAATCCTGGAAAAAAATAAAAATATTAAAATATATATATATATGCCGTGACCTTTGCAATTCCAGAGAGACATGAATCACTACTGGGGCCTGGCCCATGCCTGCCAAGCCCTGTTTACCACCCTATTCAGCATCCTCAAGGGGAAGAGAAGGCTTCTGGATCCAACAACAAAATGACAGGCACTGTGGCCACTCCTGCAACAGACCCTGAAGCCACTCCAACCCCTGTGATGGGCCCCACGGCTACGCCAGCCCCCGCAGCAGGCACTGCAGCAGGGCCCGAGAACCAACCCGTGTTGCTGTCAGTCACCCCTGCATGCAAGACTGAACGATGGATGCAAAAGTTAGCTCATTTAGTAGGGGAAAAATCTCCTATTAAGAAGGGGAAGGAGGAAGAAGAAGAAGAGGCAGGCTACTCTAAATGAGGGCCACTGTGGGAACAGGAGGAGGAAGAGGAATATATCATAAAAGTGGCAATAACCAACCCATCCCTACCCCTGGGTGAGCTGCGAGAAATGCAAAAAGATTTAGCTGTCATCCACGCAAGCTCATTATCACCTGGCTGCTCCAAGGCTGGAATAATGGGGACAATAGCCTGGAATTAGAGCGCAAGGAAGGCAAGCAGTTGGGATCCCTTTCTAGGTAAGGGGGCATTGACAAAGCAATTGGAACAGGGGTACAAGTCTTCACCCTCTGGAGGTGACTCCGGTCAGGCGTGAAGGAAAGGTATCCCTCCCAGGAAGATGTTGTATGTCACCCAGGCAAGTGAACCTCCACAGAGAGGGATATCCAGTACCTGGGGGAATTAGCTGTGCTGGAGGTGATTTATGATGACATAGACAACAAACGAATATCCAGAGATCCAGATGAAGTCAAGTGCATGCGACCCAAGTTGCGGGAGTTTGTATGGAGTGCACCGTCATCATATGCCAACTCATCGGCAGCAATGACACGGAAAGACGGAGAGGAACATGTGGGGGATGAATTGGCTGGCCAACTTCAGCAATACAATCAGTCTCTCTTCCTTTTCATGGGCCTGCATCTTGGCTGTGGAGAAACTTTCCCAAGAGGTCTACAAACTCAAAGAAAGTGCTACAGAGACACTGTCCCGGGAGTTCAGACAATTCAAAAAGGATACGTCCTACACTTTCCACCTGTATGAACCTCAGCTTTTAGGAGTAAGCATCCCTCTGCTCAAGAAAGGGGATGTAGTGGGTACACACCACGTGCCACCCCGCGGTTCTACACAGTAATGAATCCTATGACTAGGACCAGAGTGGTCCTGTCTCCAGCCAGGTGGAGAAAAGGGACAATCGGGTTTATTGGACAGTGTGGATTCGATGACCTGGCACATCAGACCCATAGGAATATAAGGTTCTAGTGGACAGCAGTGCACACTGTACCCTAATGCCATCAAGTTATTAACGGGCAGAACCCATCTGCATTTCTGGAGTGGATCCCAACAGGGGATATACAGGGGGATCCCAACAGCTAACTTTATTGGAGGCTGAAGTGAGTCTAACTGGCAACGAGTGGCAAAAGCATCCCATTGTGACTGGCCCCGAGGCTCCGTACGTCCTTGGCGTAGACTACCTCAGGAGAGGGTACTTCAAGGCCCCAAAAGGGTACCGGTGGGCTTTCGGCATAGCCGCCTTAAGTACAGAGAAGATTAAGTGGCTGTCTACCTTGCCCAGCCGCTTGGAGGACCCTTCTGTTGTGGGGTTGCTGCGGGTCAAAGAACAGCAGGTTCCAGTCGCTACCACAACAGTGCACCGGCGGCAATATCGCACCCACCGAGACTCCCTGATTCCCACCTGTAAGCTGATTGATGGACTGGAGATGCAAGGAGTGATCAGCAAGACTCACTCACCCTCTAATAGTCCCACACAGCCAGTGTGAAAGCCTAATGGCAAGTGGAGACTAACAGTGGACTACCGTGGCCTGAACGAAGTGGTGCCACCGCTGAGTGCTGCCTTGCCAGACACACTAGAACTTTCCATATGACCTGGAGTCAAAGGCAGCCAGTATTGTGGGAACGCGTCACAGATGGAAGGCTGCTGTATGGAGTCCTATACAACAAGTTGCAGAAACTGATGAAGGAGCAGGTGAATTGAGGCAATTTGCAGAGTGAAAGCCATCCAGCTGGCTTTAGATACTGCCGAAAGAGAAAAGTGGCCAGTTCTCTATCTCTATACTGACTCATGGATGGTAGCAAATGCCCTGTGTGGGGTGGTGGCAGCAATGGAAGGAGAACAACTGGCAGGGCAGAGGCAAACCCATCTGGGCTACTGCATTGTGGCAAGATATGGCTGCTGGGGTGGAGAACCTTTTTGTAAAAGTATGCCATGTAGATGCTCACGTGCCCGAGAATCAAGCCATCTAAATAAGAACATCTAAATAACCAGCAGGTGCTGGGAGGTGTCTCAGTCTGGGGACGAGAACGCTAAAGAGAGGGTGCTTGAAGATGCAGCCAGAGCCTCTGTGGCAGTGCCCAAAGCATAGCAGCAGGCTGAGCAAAGAAGTGAGAGGGGCAGCAGTTCCTCTGGAGAAGAAAAGGCTTCAGGTCTGCCAGGAAGGGAGTGCTGAGGTTCAGCGTTGAGGTCCCTTTGAGATGCTTCATGAGGAGCTCTTCCCAAGATGGGGCAATAAACAAGGAAACAAGAACACCACCACCACCACCACCTGATAAAATGCTCTCCTCTCCTATTTGGCACCTTGGGGACTGCGTGCAGGCTCATCTCCCCTTCTGATTGTGGAAGTCCTGCTGTGCCATCCCCCAAGCCTCATAAAGAAGTGGCATCTTGTCCTGGTTTTGGCTGGGATAGAGGTAATTTTCTTCACACTGGCTAGTGTGGAGCTGTGTTTTGGATTTGGGGTGACAGTATTGCTGATCCCACCCCAATGGTTTAGTTGTGGCAGAGCAGCGCATACCCAGAGCCAAGGGCTTTTCAGCTTCTTGTGCTGCCCTGCCAGCGAGGAGGCTGGGGGTGCAGCAGGAGCTGGGAGGGGACAGAGCCCGGACAGGTGACCCAGACTGGCCAAAGGGATATTCTGGACCATACGGCATCATACTGAGCAATAAATATGGGGGGAGTTGGCCAGGGAGGTGGGGCCGCTGCTTGGGGTCTGGCTGGGCATCGGTCAGTAGGAGGTGAACAATTGCATTGGGCATCACTTGCTTTGTACTTTTTTTGTTTTTATTATGAGTTTTATTATTCTCCCTTCCTTTCCTGTCCTATTAAACTGTCTTTATCTCAACCCTTGAGTTTTTATCTTCTTTTTTTCCCAGTTCTCTCCCCTATCCCACTGTGGGGGGTGGAGGGCAGTGCAGTGAGTGAACAGCTCTGTGGGGTTTAGCTGCCTGCCCGCTTCCACCACGACGCCTTCCGAACCAGTGCCTGCTTCTGGAGTTCCTGATTAGCGTACTACCAACGTGTCTCTCAGCAGGGCACAATTCTTTGCCTTTCAACTTCTCTTGCAACTTTCCCCTCCTCTGGGCCAGCGCAACAGAGGGCGACTGTTGGAGGCCCCCAAGGTCCTTAGGGCCCGGAGGGGGGACGCCCTCAGGCTGAAGCTCCTTCCCATGGCAACACGGCCACGTTTGGCTACACGTGTGGGCCACCGTCACAATGGCCATCACAGCGGCCTGCTTATGTCACAGCAGCCACCACCACCGCGCCTTTCCTCCTGGGCCCTATAAATACAGGAGCCTCGCAGCCAGCCCACCACTTGCGAGGCTTCGAGGCTTTCAAGCGCAAAGGATGCTCGGAAGCAAGAGGAGCCAGAGCAGGAAGAGGGGTGGCTGCCCATCACTGAGTGAGGCAATGAGGAGACTGGTGGTGTGCTCAGGCCCAAGGAGGAGGCTGCGTCATAAGAAGAAAAAACAGAATAGGAGGAGGAAGATCAGCTCTCTCACAAGAGCGATGGCCAGCGTTCATGTCAACAGCGGAACGCAGAGCGCGGCTGTGAAGCCAGCAGGGAGCAGTGCGAGGCCCCAGAATCAAACAAATCAGACCGGGCCGACGAATGTCTGTTCTGGCAAGACCGCAATAGCCAGCGTCCCTGTGACCAGCGGAATGCAGAGCACGCCTCTGAAGCCAGCAGCGACCAACGCGAGGCCCTGGCATGTCTTTTGGACAAAGAATGCTGTGGGACCATGGCCCGCCAATCGTCCTGCCAACAACCAGGGACACAGGCATGTCCATCTGCCAGCCAACAGGGAGGAGCCCATGGATGTGGATCCACCACGAGATGATCAAGAACCCATGGAGGTGGATCCACCACAAGATGCGGAAGAAACCATGGAAGTGGATCCACCGCTGAGAGAACAAGCATGGAGCTACCCTGGCATGTCTTTGGCGTCCACCGTCAGAGCCCGGCAAGAGCAACACAGGAGTGCCTGAACAGCTCCCTACGCGCGGCGTAGCCTCCGTGCCCACCACTAACTTGGGCAGAACCACCAGACTCGATGTCTTGCAGGCTTGCCTGTAAGACATTGTGTAAATAAATAGTTCTGATAATTGTTGAGGCTTGTGTGAGCTCTTCTTTCCCATCCCCCGTGCCACTTGAAGAAGTGGCATCTCTTCTTCATGGAGCCCTAAGGGAGAGGGGAGGAGGGGACCTGGCTGCTGTACTGGTGTCACAGGAGGAGTCCCTCAGAGGACCACCATGGGCTTGGGGAGGGGGGATGCTGGGAGGTGTCTCAGTCTGGGGATGAGAAGCCCAAACAGTGGGTGCTTGAAGATGCAGCCAGAGCCCCTGTAGCAGTGCCCAAAGCATAGCAGCAGGCTGAGCAAAGAAGTGAGAGGGGCAGCAGTTCCTCTGGAGAAGCAAAAGGCTTCAGGTCTGCCAGGAAGGGAGTGCTGAGGTTCAGCGTTGAGGTCCCTTTGAGATGCTTCATGAGGAGCTCTTCCCAAGACGGGGCAATAAACAAGGAAACAAGAACACCACCACCACCATCATCTGATAAAGTGCTCTCCTCTCCTATTTGGCACCTTGGGGACTGCGTGCAGGCTCGTCTCCCCTTCTGATTGTGGAAGTCCTGCTGTGTCATCTTCCAGCCCTCATAAAGAAGTGGCATCGTGTCCTGGTTTCGGCTGGGATAGAGGTAATTTTCTTCACACTGGCTAGTGTGGAGCTGTGTTTTGGATTTGGGGTGACAGTATTGCTGATCCCACCCCAATGGTTTAGTTGTGGCAGAGCAGCGCATACCCGGAGCCAAGGGCTTTTTGGCTTCTCGTGCTGCCCTGACAGCGAGGAGGCTGGGGGTGCAGCAGGAGCTGGGAGGGGACAGAGCCCGCACAGGTGACCCAGACTGGCCAAAATGATATTCCAGACCATACGGCATCGTGCTTAGCAATAAATATGGGGGGAGTTGGCCGGGGAGGTGGGGCCGCTGCTTGGGGTCTGGCTGGGCGTCGGTCAGCAGGAGGTGAACCATTGCATTGGGCATCACTTGCTTTGTATTTTTTTTTTCATTGTTAATATTACTCTCCCTTCCTTTTCTGTCCTGTTAAACTGTCTGTATCTCAACCCACAAAAGTTTACTTTTTTTACTCTCTCCCATCCCAGTGTTGGAGCTGGGTGGCAATGGACTGAGTGAACAGCTACTCAGTGCTTAGCTGCCTGCCCAGTTCTACCCCAACACTGCTTTTTGCTTCCCAAGACTGGGCACAAAGAGTTGTTTTAATGAGAGTTCTGGCCAAGTTTGTTAAAAGCATTACGTTAGTTTAATATTGCTGGTCACAGTGTTGATTTATTTTCTTTAGGCGCTGTTGTGTGTGTTTTCAGAGTGGTGTGATAGAATCCTTAGTTGCTGTCCATGTTCCCTGTCATGCTGTTGATCGCTTCTGTGGGCTGGTTAACAGTTATCATTTTCCTGTACTGTGTAACACTGGCCTACGATATGATAGAATGACCAGTCGTGAGACTAATGCGGTGTTTGTATTCCACCTTGCTGTCATCTCCGTACTTCAGGAACCATCTTTCAGACACCATTAATAACTACACTGCCTACCTTTTGTCCTCAGGGAGCCAATCTATAGGGGTGATAAGGGGGGGGGACACTGTCCCCCTTTCCTTCACCTTTCCCTTCTCCTTCATGTTCCTCTTTCACGCTTGCCACAATAGCCCTGGAGAATTTTGAACATCCTTTGGATGTTCAAACCTGCGTTTTCCTGTTGCTATGTTTCATGAATGTGTTTCAGGTTTCATTTATAGTTAAACACCTGTTTAAGAAAACTACCCATATATCTGCCCCAAGGCAGGATAGTTATGAGTAGCACGGTGTGACGGAGGATATGGGCAAGTACCTGGGACAGTGGGCACCTCCAATATTTTGGAACTTCGCCCCTGGGTAAGTGCAAAATCCTGGAAAAAAATAAAAATATTAAAATATATATATATATGCCGTGACCTTTGCAATTCCAGAGAGACATGAATCACTACTGGGGCCTGGCCCATGCCTGCCAAGCCCTGTTTACCACCCTATTCAGCATCCTCAAGGGGAAGAGAAGGCTTCTGGATCCAACAACAAAATGACAGGCACTGTGGCCACTCCTGCAACAGACCCTGAAGCCACTCCAACCCCTGTGATGGGCCCCACGGCTACGCCAGCCCCCGCAGCAGGCACTGCAGCAGGGCCCGAGAACCAACCCGTGTTGCTGTCAGTCACCCCTGCATGCAAGACTGAACGATGGATGCAAAAGTTAGCTCATTTAGTAGGGGAAAAATCTCCTATTAAGAAGGGGAAGGAGGAAGAAGAAGAAGAGGCAGGCTACTCTAAATGAGGGCCACTGTGGGAACAGGAGGAGGAAGAGGAATATATCATAAAAGTGGCAATAACCAACCCATCCCTACCCCTGGGTGAGCTGCGAGAAATGCAAAAAGATTTAGCTGTCATCCACGCAAGCTCATTATCACCTGGCTGCTCCAAGGCTGGAATAATGGGGACAATAGCCTGGAATTAGAGCGCAAGGAAGGCAAGCAGTTGGGATCCCTTTCTAGGTAAGGGGGCATTGACAAAGCAATTGGAACAGGGGTACAAGTCTTCACCCTCTGGAGGTGACTCCGGTCAGGCGTGAAGGAAAGGTATCCCTCCCAGGAAGATGTTGTATGTCACCCAGGCAAGTGAACCTCCACGGAGAGGGATATCCAGTACCTGGGGGAATTAGCTGTGCTGGAGGTGATTTATGATGACATAGACAACAAACGAATATCCAGAGATCCAGATGAAGTCAAGTGCATGCGACCCAAGTTGCGGGAGTTTGTATGGAGTGCACCGTCATCATATGCCAACTCATCGGCAGCAATGACACGGAAAGACGGAGAGGAACATGTGGGGGATGAATTGGCTGGCCAACTTCAGCAATACAATCAGTCTCTCTTCCTTTTCATGGGCCTGCATCTTGGCTGTGGAGAAACTTTCCCAAGAGGTCTACAAACTCAAAGAAAGTGCTACAGAGACACTGTCCCGGGAGTTCAGACAATTCAAAAAGGATACGTCCTACACTTTCCACCTGTATGAACCTCAGCTTTTAGGAGTAAGCATCCCTCTGCTCAAGAAAGGGGATGTAGTGGGTACACACCACGTGCCACCCCGCGGTTCTACACAGTAATGAATCCTATGACTAGGACCAGAGTGGTCCTGTCTCCAGCCAGGTGGAGAAAAGGGACAATCGGGTTTATTGGACAGTGTGGATTCGATGACCTGGCACATCAGACCCATAGGAATATAAGGTTCTAGTGGACAGCAGTGCACACTGTACCCTAATGCCATCAAGTTATTAACGGGCAGAACCCATCTGCATTTCTGGAGTGGATCCCAACAGGGGATATACAGGGGGATCCCAACAGCTAACTTTATTGGAGGCTGAAGTGAGTCTAACTGGCAACGAGTGGCAAAAGCATCCCATTGTGACTGGCCCCGAGGCTCCGTACGTCCTTGGCGTAGACTACCTCAGGAGAGGGTACTTCAAGGCCCCAAAAGGGTACCGGTGGGCTTTCGGCATAGCCGCCTTAAGTACAGAGAAGATTAAGTGGCTGTCTACCTTGCCCAGCCGCTTGGAGGACCCTTCTGTTGTGGGGTTGCTGCGGGTCAAAGAACAGCAGGTTCCAGTCGCTACCACAACAGTGCACCGGCGGCAATATCGCACCCACCGAGACTCCCTGATTCCCACCTGTAAGCTGATTGATGGACTGGAGATGCAAGGAGTGATCAGCAAGACTCACTCACCCTCTAATAGTCCCACACAGCCAGTGTGAAAGCCTAATGGCAAGTGGAGACTAACAGTGGACTACCGTGGCCTGAACGAAGTGGTGCCACCGCTGAGTGCTGCCTTGCCAGACACACTAGAACTTTCCATATGACCTGGAGTCAAAGGCAGCCAGTATTGTGGGAACGCGTCACAGATGGAAGGCTGCTGTATGGAGTCCTATACAACAAGTTGCAGAAACTGATGAAGGAGCAGGTGAATTGAGGCAATTTGCAGAGTGAAAGCCATCCAGCTGGCTTTAGATACTGCCGAAAGAGAAAAGTGGCCAGTTCTCTATCTCTATACTGACTCATGGATGGTAGCAAATGCCCTGTGTGGGGTGGTGGCAGCAATGGAAGGAGAACAACTGGCAGGGCAGAGGCAAACCCATCTGGGCTGCTGCATTGTGGCAAGATATGGCTGCTGGGGTGGAGAACCTTTTTGTAAAAGTATGCCATGTAGATGCTCACGTGCCCGAGAATCAAGCCATCTAAACAAGAACATCTAAATAACCAGCAGGTGCTGGGAGGTGTCTCAGTCTGGGGACGAGAACGCTAAAGAGAGGGTGCTTGAAGATGCAGCCAGAGCCTCTGTGGCAGTGCCCAAAGCATAGCAGCAGGCTGAGCAAAGAAGTGAGAGGGGCAGCAGTTCCTCTGGAGAAGAAAAGGCTTCAGGTCTGCCAGGAAGGGAGTGCTGAGGTTCAGCGTTGAGGTCCCTTTGAGATGCTTCATGAGGAGCTCTTCCCAAGATGGGGCAATAAACAAGGAAACAAGAACACCACCACCACCACCACCTGATAAAATGCTCTCCTCTCCTATTTGGCACCTTGGGGACTGCGTGCAGGCTCATCTCCCCTTCTGATTGTGGAAGTCCTGCTGTGCCATCCCCCAAGCCTCATAAAGAAGTGGCATCTTGTCCTGGTTTTGGCTGGGATAGAGGTAATTTTCTTCACACTGGCTAGTGTGGAGCTGTGTTTTGGATTTGGGGTGACAGTATTGCTGATCCCACCCCAATGGTTTAGTTGTGGCAGAGCAGCGCATACCCAGAGCCAAGGGCTTTTCAGCTTCTTGTGCTGCCCTGCCAGCGAGGAGGCTGGGGGTGCAGCAGGAGCTGGGAGGGGACAGAGCCCGGACAGGTGACCCAGACTGGCCAAAGGGATATTCTGGACCATACGGCATCATACTGAGCAATAAATATGGGGGGAGTTGGCCAGGGAGGTGGGGCCGCTGCTTGGGGTCTGGCTGGGCGTCGGTCAGTAGGAGGTGAACAATTGCATTGGGCATCACTTGCTTTGTACTTTTTTTGTTTTTATTATGAGTTTTATTATTCTCCCTTCCTTTCCTGTCCTATTAAACTGTCTTTATCTCAACCCTTGAGTTTTTATCTTCTTTTTTTCCCAGTTCTCTCCCCTATCCCACTGTGGGGGGTGGAGGGCAGTGCAGTGAGTGAACAGCTCTGTGGGGTTTAGCTGCCTGCCCGCTTCCACCACGACGCCTTCTGAACCAGTGCCTGCTTCTGGAGTTCCTGATTAGCGTACTACCAACGTGTCTCTCAGCAGGGCACAATTCTTTGCCTTTCAACTTCTCTTGCAACTTTCCCCTCCTCTGGGCCAGCGCAACAGAGGGCGACTGTTGGAGGCCCCCAAGGTCCTTAGGGCCCGGAGGGGGGACGCCCTCAGGCTGAAGCTCCTTCCCATGGCAACACGGCCACGTTTGGCTACACGTGTGGGCCACCGTCACAATGGCCATCACAGCGGCCTGCTTATGTCACAGCAGCCACCACCACCGCGCCTTTCCTCCTGGGCCCTATAAATACAGGAGCCTCGCAGCCAGCCCACCACTTGCGAGGCTTCGAGGCTTTCAAGCGCAAAGGATGCTCGGAAGCAAGAGGAGCCAGAGCAGGAAGAGGGGTGGCTGCCCATCACTGAGTGAGGCAATGAGGAGACTGGTGGTGTGCTCAGGCCCAAGGAGGAGGCTGCGTCATAAGAAGAAAAAACAGAATAGGAGGAGGAAGATCAGCTCTCTCACAAGAGCGATGGCCAGCGTTCATGTGACCAGCGGAACGCAGAGCGCGGCTGTGAAGCCAGCAGGGAGCAGTGCGAGGCCCCAGAATCAAACAAATCAGACCGGGCCGACGAATGTCTGTTCTGGCAAGACCGCAATAGCCAGCGTCCCTGTGACCAGCGGAATGCAGAGCACGCCTCTGAAGCCAGCAGCGACCAACGCGAGGCCCTGGCATGTCTTTTGGACAAAGAATGCTGTGGGACCATGGCCCGCCAATCGTCCTGCCAACAACCAGGGACACAGGCATGTCCATCTGCCAGCCAACAGGGAGGAGCCCATGGATGTGGATCCACCACGAGACGATCAAGAACCCATGGAGGTGGATCCACCACAAGATGCGGAAGAACCCATGGAAGTGGATTCACCGCTCAGAGAACAAGCATGGAGCTACCCTGGCATGTCTTTGGTGTCCACCGTCAGAGCCTGGCAAAAGCATCGCAGGAGTGCCTGAACAGCTCCCTACGCGCGGCGTAGCCTCCGTGCCCACCACTAACCTGGGCGGAACCACCAGACTGGATGTCTTGCAGGCTTGCCTGTAAGACATTGTGTAAATAAATAATTCTTTTGATAGTTGTTGAGACTTGTGTGTGCTCTTCTTCTGGCATCATGCTCGGCAGTAAAAGCTGTGATAGAGATAGAAGAAGGAGATCGTAATGTAGCAATTATAGTGTTTGCCTTCCCAAGAAACTGTTACGTGTGATGAGACTTGCTTTCCTGGAAGTGGGTGTACAGCTGCCTGTCCATGGGAAATAGTGAATGAAGTACTTGGATGCATGGATTTCCTCTACCTAGTAAGCTGTCTTTGTTCACACTCATGAGTTCTTGCAATTTCACGTATGCAATTCTCTCCCCCAACCCAACTGGTGAGAGTTAGCAAGTGGCTGTGTTGTGCTGAGCTGCCTGCTGGGTTAAGCCACAATATTTCCACCCCTATCCTAGACAGCACATCAAATTTAAAAAATAATAATAAAAAAAATTGAACTAATGTAGTCATTTACGTTGCTCCTAAACAGCACAGAAAATCCTGCCAGAGAACTTCTCTCTGGCTCTACAAGAGCCTACGAAACTCCCGATCCACACTTTGATTCAGGTGTCGCTCACTGACATCCTACTTCTAAAGCCTACCTGCATTTAGGCCTTTAAACATTAATGGAAATTTGTCACATCGGACCACAGCAGGACACAATTCTCTCTTTCAGCCTGTGTATTTTCCTTTACTTACACCAAGGGTCAGTGGGTAAAAGCTGATTATTGAAATAAACATACTATCTTTTCTAACTAAAATGCTTCTTTACCTTCCGGGTAGTAAGAATCTTCAGAGATAATACTACAAATAAAAGCTATTTTCTACAACTTTTCCTACCTGATCCAGCTCATTTTGATTCTCAGGATATTTTCCATATATTCTTTCACAACTACTCTAGCATATTTAGATATCTTCTGTCATTTCTGCCATTTTTCCAAAGTCAGCACAAGCATCTCACAAAATTTTGGGAGGTGTGAACACACTAAACCGAACAGTAGCAATGTGGATTCAGGGTGACTTGGAACGTGAATACGCTAAATTAAGCATTTGACTGGATTTCTTACTGTCATCACTTCCCAGTCCCAATGCTTCTCTTGGAATCGCTTGACTGTTTGCTTCAGAGGGGTTTGGCAACGCCTGCAATATTGTACTTGGAACATCAAAGTCAGTATTTGGTATTTGGTATGCAACCATACGGGCCGAGCACTGGGGGTGGTCTTAGGTGCCCACAGTTGATTGCAGCCCCGCAGCTGGCCATGGCTGGGGCTTTCTGCCACCGGGATCTTGCTTGAAGGGGACCCTAGGGTGCTCATCCCCTCACCTTTTCCCCCAGTAGCACTGACAGCCACTGATGGGGCCCAGATAAGCCTAGCCGACTTCATTCAACCCAGAGAAACTTCTCTCACAGCTAAGCTGGCCAGATGCCAACCTCTCCCTGAGCAATGTGCGATGCAGAGGAGGACAGATGCTTTGTTAACTACTAGATAGGGCCAGACTTTTTTCAGTGGTGTCCAGCAACAAGACAAGACAAGCCCATTCCGGGCACAAACCGAGGCACAGAAAGTTCTAGCTGAACATCAGGAAACTCTTCTTTTCTGTGAGTGTGACAGAACACTGGACCAGGTTGCCCAGGGAGGCTGTGGAGTCTCCTTCTTGGCAGATGTTCATAACCTGCCTCGATGCCATCCTGTGCAACGTGCTCTGGGTGATCCTACCTGGTGGGGGATTGGACCAGATTATCTCCAAAGGTCCCTTCCAACCTCAACCACTCTGTGAGTCTGTGATTCTACGGCCCCAGAAGGAGAAAACAAACATTTCAGTTTTCATGGGGGAGACACTCAAATATTAATAATCAAAGAATGCAGAGCTTGGCTGGTTCTAGAAATGACCCTTAACCTTTTATTAGTGTTCATGCTCATAAATTTCAGATTGGCATTGTCTTTTTAATGCTTCTGTGTCAAGGAAAGATTTATCAAGCTGGCAGGTAAAGGATTCAGGTCCTGAATATGAGACCACCATGTAGAGATGCCTTCACTGGAAGATCAGTCATACACAGAAGATTGCAGAAGATTACAGTAGTGTTGCATAAAGCTCCACAGTCTACTATGATCTCTACACAGCGAACTTCATGTACGTGTGTAATCTCATTTTGTGTTTAAAATTAAGCACCAGTATAAATCTGTTTCAGATTCAAACCTAAAATACTTGCTATACAGAAAGGGACAACAATTTCAATCCTCTGAAGTTTGCAGAAGCACATGATAGCAGCACAGAAAGATTAACAGGTGTTTTAAAATATCACATCTTTCTTCTCACTTAGATATTTTATTTACAGTTGAACCATTTTCCCCTTCTCCTGTTTTTCATATTGGTTACTCCCTTATGAGAAGCCAAAATATTAACCTGTACTCTGCCCAGTTTGAAAAAAGTGCAACAGCTGCCATTCTTTCTTGTAAAAAAAAAAAAAAGAAATAAAGAAAGAAAGAAAGAGAGAAAGAAAGAAAGAAAGAAAGAAAGAAAGAAAGAAAGAAAGAAAGAAAGAAAGAAAGAAAGAAAGAAAAAGAAAGAAAGAAAGAAAGAAAGAATGAAAGAACATGAAAAAAAAACATGAAAAAAGGAAACAGCTGTACGATACTTCTGTTATGCCCTATAAATATTTGGCAACCCACTCCAAAAAGAAATTATACAAACATTACATCCCATGGCAAGAAAAGCTGTAGAACAGAAAGATCAGTTCTGGCTCTGCAAGCAGTGTTCTGCAGGTGTTGTACCTGGCACCTGGTGCTCGAACAATGTATGTCATTACTTCCATTACCATCTACTGCACTGCTTGGACGTCAAAGTGTGCTTTACTTTAAGGAACACTTTTTCTAAACTCTAAAATTGTGAAGAGTCAACTACCAATTATCCTGTGATACACTACAGAAACGCTGAAAGAAATAGTAACAATAGCTTCAGTTTATCAAAGTCCTTCATTGTGATCAAAAGTTTTCTCCTGCACTGCATTAAATAATAGAATACCACATATGCTATAAGGCTGGAGATCAAATGATGAAAATCTAGGACACAGATGTATGAGTAAAACCCCAGTTTTAAGGCACTAAGCCAAAAGGTAACCATTTCCAGGCATGGGACTGGACTACAAAAGTCAAATGACAAAATAAATGAGTACCCATTTGCCACTGTTTGGTGAAAAACAGATTAAAATCAAACTAATAACTGAAATTGGTTAGTTAAGGCTTTACTATTAATTCTTGATTACAGACCGCACTTTCAGAATTCCCTGTGCCACTGCGTCCTTTTTGCTGTTTGTTTGATTTTTAAAGGGGAAGCAAAAGGAGAAGTTATGTTCAAAAGCAACTTCACTTTTTTTCAATACCATGAGAGCTAATCCATTGCCATTCATTCTCACCATCCGTCAAGACCCGTGGCTGATAAGAGCCAGAGCCAGAATATATTTCCTTCAAGGGAAAAGACACAAACTTCTCAGGGGAAGCCTTACGTTAGCAACAGGGCTGTAATCCAAAGCACCCTTTGACAGAAGCAAGCGTACTAGAACAAAATATATTTTAAGAAATAATACTTAGATATGAGTCTATTCTATTTTAAAACATTCTTCTAGGGAAAAGCAAACAAACAAACAAGAAAAAAAACCCAACAACATTTAGTTGGAAAATATTGGGTATTGTCTATCCCTCATAGCGTCATATTATCTTACTCTTAGACTCCCTGCTCCCAACCCGTCATGTTAAACACGGGAGCATGGGCTTGGTCCTACAGCTGCAGGGTTAATTTTCAATCACGCTCATTCTTTGGTTCACCTCACCTCATGGAGTGGTGCTGGAACTGGAAAGGGGAATGCTACCATGGTCATTACCACCTTTTGTTTTCTATCTACCCCAGCTAATGTAATTTTCTATACAATGTGCTACAAAGGTTGCTATGCCAGCAGCTTAAGCAGAGCCAAGCACACCAAATTTTAATTTCTCTCAGTGACTCAAGGCCATGCCCAGCTTTGACAAGTTAGCAATTCTATTCAGGTTACCAAATATACTTACAGACAAACATTTGAAATGAAAAAGGAGATCTAGTCATAGTATGAAATAGTTTTAAAAAAATAAAAATATAACAAAATTGCTCAGCTGTTGATACAGCAATTAAGAAACAGATGAGAAGACAGGGTGGGGAAGACAAGGGCTGCCCGCAACGGGAATGCAATGGGCTGCCTTGGGAGTTCCTCTCAGGAAACCATGTTGAAGCGATAAACCTCCAACACGGCAAGCAGTATCACTACTCCGATCCTCTGCTGAAGTACAGAGCCAAAGGACCAAATTAATTCCTTGTGTAACCCCGGTGACTTCAAAGGAGTTAGCCCAGAGACAAAGTTGGCTTCAGGAATTTTAAAATGCACCCTGACCAATTCTCTCTAAGCAGGGTTCAGATGCGTGGCTTCTTGTGTTACAAAACTGCTTTGGCTTTGTAATGTTATTATGTCCTTTATCAGGAGTTTTTATTCATACGGAATGACTAAGGAACTCCAAACCAGTAGCACCACCTGATTAATATCAACCACTCTTCAAAGCATTTGTCTTAACACCAGGGGTTGTTGCTTTTTCAAGCTGGTGGGTCTCAGCGCTGATGACTTCATTGTGTGGTCTGTCTGGTCAAATTTGCTGCTGAAATCCAGCCTTTAGCAGCTGAAGGGTAATATTTTAAGTTAGTCGTGAGCAGGATTTGAATGCTAAACTTGACCTCTCCACCTTTTCCAGTGTGTATATTTCTGTGCTTCCTCTGCAGCCTCTGTATGCCCATGTGCGGTTCTCTTCTTACTAGCTGCCAGAAAGACAAGATTAATGTTGCCTTGTCGTGTACCAATAGCCACCAGCGAAACATAAACAGCCAAAAAGCTGTAATGACTTCTACTTATCTTTATATAAAACGGGATTTATGGTGATTGACCGCATTTCCAGCAGCCAAAAGATGTGTATGAAGTGATTATACAGTCTGCCTGCTCTTCCCTGCTTCAACTTTAATTACAGTTAGGCGTGTCTTGGACTAAGCACTCAATTTTTACATGTCTCTCCCTTAAATGTTCAAAGCAGTGCTCCAGACAAAAACTACCCCTGCAGCCAAAAGTATGGCTTTAACATTTGTAGATGCACTGCATAATGCTACGCTATTTAATTACTGGGGAGGAAGGTACATTCAGCATGTATAAGGGCATCACTGCTGGCCACAGGAGCATCTCCACAGCCCTTGTAATATGGTCTGTTGGATTTTTTCTCCAGATATGAATCAAACTGTAAATTCCCCACCCTTTGTCTTTACCTCCTAAAGCTTTGCTATGATAGTGTGGGTGGCTGAAAGAATTGGTTGAATCTGCTTTTTCTTCCATGATGCTTCTTTCACTGCAATTTTTCCACGTCTCTTACAGGATATTCTGTTTTTCATCAAACACAGACAGACTTTCAGACTGCTGCTAAAGCCTGATTCAGCCACATTGTAGCAGAAGAAAGTATCTATAAAAAAATGTTATAAAGGTAATAACCCTCATTAAGAACATCCGTTCCTGGCATAATTTCGAGTTTTATAATGCATTTTAACCAATCTCCTCATACAAACTCATTCAAATTCATACAAATGCACAGTCTCATAGCAAAAATGAGTGACTACCAGCAAAACAATTCATTTAACAGGCAGCAAAAGGGATACAAAATACTCAGTTTCCATACTCCAAGTACATGCAGGTAGCATGTACAGCAAAGGATCGATATTCTGTCTCATTAATGAACTCATTACCTCTGGCTCGGTGCTTTCATTAAGTACATCTGGCTGCATTAAGAAAAGCATGATGTATATTTTATACAAGATTTTGTTCATCATTTCAGAATTATATGAAAATCAGTTCATAATGGAAGGCAAAGCTGGAACTGATGAAGACAGAAATTGCTCTATTAAATCAGACTGGAGGCACCATCATTTGACAGCTGCAAAACCCAGCTGCTCCAGAGCAGGCTGCAAGACCTCCATCACAGACAGATGTGGGATAATCAGCCAGGATCCTGAGGTGCATCTTGATCTCTAACAGATAAGAGATTAGATTAAGACAGGTAATGGTTAACTAGCTCTTCATGAACGGTAACCAGACACAGATTTACTTGGGAAGGAGGAAGACCCAAGGAGGGGGTGGGGGTGGACACACGACTTTAAGCCTTTTCCTTGGCTATTTCTATGTGCCCAAAAGCTTAGCAGAAGCAGCCTCAGAGCCACTGCCTATCAAACAGGAAGAAAAGACAGACGTTTCCTTCCACCTCCCCTCCAATTCAGGTTTGGAAATAGACGAGAGCATCCTATGAACATGGGGATGTCTGGAAACTCCCTGCGGACTAATGATGGGGTGGGTGTACATGCTCCTGTCTTACTCAAAAACACCCCTATAGGACCTACCAAGCTTTTCCCTTCTTTCCACATGCTCTGAAATACTGAAGGAAAACGAGGGGTATCTAACAGTGAACTGAGAAAACATTCCTCTCGTCCTGATTCAATAAATCCATTATTTGAAATCGTTGTCTATATTACAAGCATGCAGTAAGTAAAAATTAACTGTAATTCTCACATACCCCACCAGGGGAAAAAAAAACAACCCACATGTACCTCATTTCATGATTGAAGCTGATCATTTATCAGCTGCCGTAGTGCTGTTATCTACTATCTAAATGACATGGAGAGTTACCACTATCAGTGTCCTAGTACTGATATATTATCCCTATCAGGAGTAATTATTTGGTTTCACATGTAGAGTTTCAGTCAGTATCTGGGGTCTATGCCAATATGCACTCAACATCAAATAAAAGGGCAGTCATGATATAAGCAGACCTTTATCACTCTTGCAATAACTACCAGTAAATCTCTAAGAGATCTGTGGCTTTTCTTTAAGGCTTTTTGCAAAGGAATCTTTACAAAATAAAGAAAAAGTCTTTCCAATGCTAATAAATTCCTGAAGAAAGCTGAAGCTACTCTTTTCAACCATGTATCTAATTATCCATGGTTTTAGCATACAGAACTTTTAATAATTCATTTCAAAACACTGAAGTACCTTTGAGTTTTCCCTGGTGTCCCAGATGAACAAATACTAGCAAAGTTCATCATAATTCTGTAAAATAAACAGGAATTTAGGTGACATGTAAGCTGAAATGCCTTTGATTTCTTCAATTCCATCAGCCTGACCCTCTGAAATTCCTAAAATGGAGCTATTAATAAAATCTGTTTTCCAGTAAAATTTGGTCTTTTGCTACCATCTGTTTTAAGCAGCCAGGGGGAACAGTCAGGTTTGGTTTGACCAAATCAAATTTGACAGCTATAACTCTCTGCCTCCAAAATCACAGGAAGTTCACTGAAGAGGGGACTAATAACAGGTATTTTTGTTGTTTAGTTGGCTTGTTGGTGCTCCTCCCCTCTCCCCAAGAACAGGTAAAAAAAAATTTACTACTTATCCTTCTTCCCACAAATATGAAACGTATCTCTCTCAGACCAGCTCAGGAAATAGGACTGTTATTGGGCAATATAATCTGAGTAAATCAGGCACGTGATCTATCTGTGGGAAAGCTGCATCTCCAGCGTCTTTGAGCTCTACCAGTCTGAATTTTAACTTTCTAGCCAATTTATTTGGGGATCTTGGGGGGTGTTCATATGGTATGGATGAGCCCGAATTTGTCCTCCAGTTTCTTCAGTCTGGGACCAAGCAGCAGGCAAACAATTCATTCCCATTTATACGAAGATTTTATTCAGGATAATAAATAAGCAGAGGAAACAACTGAACTCAAAAGAATCATCTGCATTCAGGTTCAGTTTGATATGTCTTAGTAAAACCAGATGGCTGAATCGAGCACTGCTAGAAGGCAGACATTTCCTGTGAAAGCATCAGGCTACCCCAACACTCTTCTTTAGAAAAGCCGTCTTTGTGGCTTCAGTCCTATCAACGATGTAAATCACAATCTTGGCACTTTGGTGCCTTCACTCTGAAATACAGCTGAGCAGGAACAACATCAGTTCAATTTTTAAGAAAAGTGGAAAGAAGCAGTGTTTATGTCTGTACGGGTGGCCCTGAACGAGCTGCCTGCCTGTGCTAACCTACCCTTATGATGAGTTTTGAGTTACTCTGACACTTCATGTTCTCACTAATGCCAAAAGCTTATAAAAGAAAGCAAAAACATTCTGTAAAAAGGAGGATAACATCTACCAAATGTCTCCTTTCTCTGGGTACGTCAGAAAGGCAACTGTATTATCCTCTATCAACTTTCTAAAGCAGCAAAAGACTTTTAAAATACAAAATGTAATGGTGTTCTAAAATAAGTAAATATTCATTTTCAAGTTCCTAATTCTTTAGTACAAGATAAATTGAACATTATCCTAGCTCTAAGGACTCCATAAGGTTAAGATTTAGAGAGACACTTTTATCACTGGAAAGGAAATACTTCTACTGAAGAATCTCTTCTGCAGGAGTTAAATCTTTCACGTAACGCATGCCAAGAGACCACAAAGGTAGGAGCTTATGTTTGTATTATAAATAACGATGGCATCACTTACTAAGTGCTACATTCTTCAGTTCCACAAACCTGACAAAACCAGAACGGCTGCTACTGAAACATGATTTATATCACGGCCTTACTTAAGTGGAATTGTTTCATGACCTGTTAATGTATGTGGTTCTGTGCATGTGTATATGCCATTATGTTGTTGTGATTTACATACGTATATATGCATATGCATGCACATTTTGTTAGGAATGAATCATACACACTTCAGAGTAAAACTAGATTATTTATTTTGGAAAATGCGTGGGGGGGTGCTTAGTTGGTTCTGATTTTTGAAAGAGATGGCAGCACATTGGACATGGTCACGTCTGGAATAACCAGGAATGAAAATCCTTACGAAGAATAAGAAATATAACACACTATCCAAAACCTCTGAATGATATATGCTGAACAAAAAGTACAAAATGTATATGTGTACATATATTACATGTATATGAAATGAGATTCTCTAATATGATGAACTTTCCCTTCTTTTCAGCTGAAGTATTTTAAAGTGAACGTTGTTTATATCAGAAAGTGCCACCTATTCATTATTTTACCCATTTTTTCCTTAATTGTAAGCAAGACCCACGATGGCTCAAGCAGAAGAATAGTGATGCCCAAGTCCTATTCATGTCTACATCCAACTGGGAAAGGAAGGATTGATAACATTGTATCATTTTTTAACAAAGAAGAAAGGAATCTGGAATTTCTGGGAACTGTATCGCCTAGTCAAAGATGGAGTGAAAGTTGAAGATATATCACAATATTTCAAATACTTCTCAAAAAGGCCTTTTTCTGCAAATCTTGTAATACATGCTATTTTGGTACTGTTTTCATTATTTTCAGTCTAAGAAATTCTTTCTTTCCACTCAGTAAAATTACTGATGGTCGAAAGGGATGACCCAAGCTACTCGTCTTTCTCACTCTAACCTTTACATGTGTCCAGATTCAGAACATATTATGATGGCTTCTAACTAAGGAAGACAATACTTATAATTTATGGCATTTCTGCAAAAGAAGTATTTTGTATGGTATAGTATGTTATATGTATGTTATAGTATGTTGTATGTATAGTATGTTATACTATATGTATAGTATGGTGTAGACAGTGGCTCATGTAAACTCCACCTTAACCTCCAATCTGCTATTCACAAAATCTTTTTTCCCCCCATATACTGGAGCTAATACATCACTTTTTTTTTTTCTTTTTTTTTTTTTTTATGCCTAGGGTAGTAGTAAGCATGTTTTAGATTTTTATAGAGATTGAGCATGTCACTACACTTGCTCACAACACATGTCAATACATAGATAATTATTCAGCCTGTAATTAATTTTTTTTTTTTTTATCTTTTGGGGGATTTGCACAGGCAATTCAGGCAAATTCAGTGTCTGTCCCTGATGGTTTGAGAGGGAGTTACAGGGGGCAGTGGGGGCAACCTGACAGTAGCTGTTTCAATTTTGGTTAATACTAAGCAGCAGTCTCACTATTACCGGTGGTAAAACAACATAGTGAAATAAATACACTAAAATACAGATATTAACTTTGCAATATGTAACTTGCATCTGCTATTACTATTTCCCTTAGAAGTATTCCCTATTATGACTAATTTCTCTATGATTCCCCCCTGATGCCTACCATTGTTTCCCAAACATTGTATTTTATTTATTTGGTTTTCTCTGCACTGAGTATATCCCACAGCACACAGTGCAAGGAAAGGATACATCTCACTCCTCCTTTCCAATTCAACTGCCACAGCTGGTGGTGGTAGCACCTCCACTGTTGACAGAAAAGCTGAATTTGTTGCACTTGCATCTCAAGGTACCGTCAAACACAGATCTTAAACCAATTGCCCTGTCAGCTGCTTCTGCGAATGATTTCATAACTACACAGCCAGATCAAAACATTAAACAAATTTCCTAACTCTTTGATCACCAGGCTTGCCTCCATGTGTACGTTCTCCTGCTTGGCAGAACTCACTTCATCTTTCTACCTGAGTATCTATTTGTGTGGTACTCAGGGCTTAATACACTGAGTGAAATTTATTACATGCTGAATAATACACATAAATTTTAAGTGGGCAGGGGAAAAAAAAAAAAGATCACACATGGGAAGCTTTAATAACAATAGAAAATGAAACTACATGAATCTCTGTGCAGAATGTCTAAAATCCCTCTCCCAAAATTTAAAATAGATAACTTGACCATAGCTAAGTGAGCCAATGACCAGGCTGCCCATAAGTGACAGATGTAATTACACTGTGAATTTTCTGATCTAATGATTGTATTACGTATGGTAAAGGATGATGTTTACTGTCTGACTTGTGTTATCTGATTTGCAGAAATTCAAGCAATCTTTCTCTATGTGTCAAACAGAAGGCATGTGTACTTCAGAAAGACCTTTTCACATGTTGTCTGCTCTAACTCAAGAACAGTTGCACGTTCCACTTAAGAAGGACTCTAATGGACATGGGAATTAACAGACTTTTTTTCATTGCCAAACAATTCCTAAATACGATTTTGTGCTGTAATATAATCAGTTATAGAATAATAGCAAAATTAAAGATATCTGTTAACCAAATGAAAATTAAATAAAATAGTAAGAGCTCTCATATAGGTTCAGAACATTTACTCCAGTTACTCCTAAGAATCTGTTCATCTGCTACTGGACACTTATGTCATCATACATTAAAAATTAATAAAAAGAAAGAACAGTTTGGCTTCTTTCAAGAATCAAGTGGGATGGCAGCTGAGTTCACTCAGAGGGAGCTGAACTGGAAAGCAGTAATGATTAACAAAATGAATGAAACCTACATTGTTTTCTGTAAACTTACTGATGATGTAAAACATATTGATATAAAGCACAAAAAATAAAGAACATAATGACCAGAAAGTTACTTTCACATTTGTTAATAGACATCATCCCTTATTAAGAAGCAAGAGCTGATTACATCCCAGATCCACTGCAGTTTCAACAGTAAGGGTTTGGCTTTATTTTCAGCAGTCCTTATGTATATTGTCCTATAAAACCTGCTTTCTTTTGCTGGTGGTATTTCAGAGTCCTCACGACACAAAATGCATTCTAGCAGCAGAGTGTTAGTTTGCAATCAGAAAACTGGCACAGATCTTAATAGTCTGTCATTTTGGCAATTTTCTTCTCCTTTTTATTTCTTGATAATATAACAATGCAACCATGAAAAGTGAAAGTATTATCATTTTAGACATTATTTTCTACCAAAGAAGTGTCTTAGGAGGGTCTTAAGCAGGCCAACAGTAAAGTATTTAAAAAAGGAATTCATTTTGCACATCTGGATAAAGTCATTTTCCAATTAATTTCATTATCTTGATAGAGGCTCTTTGCAATGAACAAAATAATTATGGTTTGAAGATAAAAATCAGGTAAGAGTAATAATAAAAAGTTGGCCAGAAAAACTACCCAACACAGGTGTGTTGCCATAATCAGCATGTGTTCCTGCAGCACTGGTATGTGGTTGGTTGTGTCTGGGTGAAAACTAAGGAAAGCTGATTAAGGCAGTCACAGATCAAAATTCTACTTTGCATTAAATAAACTTTTGTTAACAACACTGGACAAACATCTCAGTCATTTCTCTGCTCATGTGATCGAGAAGAAAATTCCTCCAGCATCTGTGGTCATGACTGCAGCCATGGAGGACCCCTGGCTAAAGAAAAATCCGGGGTCTTGATCAATCTCCTTACGGTTACCCAAATGACTCCAGGTCATCCTGCAGATACAGGCTCAACAGGCATGAGGAGCTATGTTTTCAACTGCTGGAATGCCCTGAACAACAAAACTGCTCTAGATTTGACGCTTGTGATGTTCTGACAACTGAAATTTCTTTTCATTTAACGAACTGAAACATAAAATCAATTGGCCATGCCAGCTATGGAGGACACAGGCCCTTGCACCTGCAGCTCCCAGAGCCTCCCGTCCCACCTGCCAGGCTGTATACCTGTGCTTGTGTCTCTGTTTAGTCTCCAACACACTTACAGGCTGTTTTTCTCTTTTGTTTTATTCTTTGAAGATACTCAGTAACATTTAGGAGATTTGCCATGCTGATTTTGCAGGGCTATGCCAGAGAAGCTTAATAAAATGGCTGAAACATCATCACTACATGTGGCGGTGGAAACAGTAGCTATGAACCACATTTCTGCGTATGTCTTTATCTGCATGTTTGACACAACTAGAAACTTGGATTCAGCTCATTTTTACATTTTAAAACCTAATTGTGAGACCCCACTAAAGTTTCCCCAGACTCACAGACCTCCAGTATTTCCTTCAGTCTCCTGTCACTCTCTTGGCCCTTTCGAAAAGGCCTGAAGGCCTTCTGGCACGCTGTCAACAACCTCAGACTCTGCACGCCTCCCCAACTGCTTATCTGGTCTTCCTGGGCTTTTCTCAAAGACTGAGTTTTAATGTTAAATAAAGCTCTTTCTCCCTTCCATTTTTCTGTTCTGAGCCAGCTACTTCTTCCCCCATGCCCCAGAAGAAGTAGATTTTTCTGCTCAAAAGTGGAGTTGCCTGACGTTTTTGAGGGGAACTGGAAGATACTTACACCTTCATTGGACCCTCACTGCATAGTAATTTTACACAGATTTACTGGCTCAATTTGTTGTTTTCATTTCTTAACTGCACTTTCCTTTATATGCAGTTGGATGACAAAAACTGTCAGTTTTTCCAAATGGCAATACCAGTCCCAACACCACTTCAATTGCTTTCATCTCAGTGTTAGCGTACATGAAAACACATAATCCACAAAGTGATTATATGAAGGTGCTTTATTAGGCGCCGGAAGTTAGGGGCATGCCTGCCCAAATCTAACTTCGTCCAATTTGTTCACTCAGTTCTCTGTTATCTCCTAAAATATTACGTATCCATTAAGTTTCACAACACATCTATGCATATTCATTTCCTAGCTCCGCCTAGCCCCGCTTCGTATGCTAATTATCTTATCAGTCCTTCTGCGCTTGCGTACTACTCTCTGGTGGTCATCCGGGTGGTCGTCAGGATGAAGTAAGATGTCTTCATCAGAGTTGAACTTTTTAACTTTTTCTTCTCACGCATGCTCTCTGAGCCCTCAGTCTCAGTCCAAACCACAAGGTTGGTTTGATCCAGTTCCCAGGGTCCAAGAGGCCCCAGTTATCTAGATGTCTTGCAAATTGAGCATTCTTTTAGTCCTCCTTACTCCTCATCATGAATCAGTGCATTCTCCCATGCTATCCTTGCACATATATTTTGTATCTTCCAAGCGCAGCCCCGGAACAGTACATTGCAAATGTAACACATATTAAGCAATATTGTATTATTTCGTCTTCTATTACCAACATCAGGAGACTTAGTGAAATTGTTAAGCATCACAGACTAATAAACAGAAAAATCTTGCAATATTTGGACACATTTTCAATACTACATAGACAAGGGATTTTTGATATTTTCTGGAATCACCACAAACATTTGGTATGATTGTCTTCCTTGTCTTGTAAGACCACAGTAAGTCCTGATAGGCAGAAAGTCCAAGAGCAAACATGCATCATCAAATTGTATTTCTCTCACTTAGGCAATTGAAGTATATTACTTTCAGAAGACAGTATCTGGACACAAATTAAACCAAACAAATAGATAGGCTTGAACGTCAACTCAAAGATAAGTACTAGTTTCACTGCAGTCAAAATCCAATGAGATGTTGAATGGCAGGAACGAAGATGAGATTGCTTTGGCTGCACCTCCTTCACATGCAAGAAAAGATAGACAATTCTTTGAAATGTGGTTAGAAGGAAACAGTGGGGGTATGTTCAAACCCTGGAAGCTGAATCAGAATTTCTTGTTCCACTTTGAAATATGAGAAAAAGCATATTCACTTTTGAAACTTGTCCTGAATTTCAGCAACAAAAAAAACAACAACAAAAAATGGCTTGTACAAAAGAGCCTGACAACATCATAAGATAAATCTGAATGTGACAAAGAACACTGGCTCCTGTTCTTCTCCTCCTTTTTCTTCACGAGTATTAAACGCAGAGCAATGCCGACAGCTGGAGCAGCAAGTGATTAATTCCAGCAGAAGGAGCACAGAATAACACAGCCCTAGCTGTACCCCATACAGTTTACAACTTTCTGGCTGTCTAGACTCAAGAGAGTACATGATTTATCCTAAATTAATACCACTGCTGCTAGATCTGGCATTCTCACAGCTCGGCCACCCCACAGCAAGCTGTCAGAAGAGCAGACCAACTCCAAGAACCTCTACCTCTGTCTCTGAACATATGATACTCCAGAGACAAGCAATGGGTTGTAGCGTCCTGCTCTTGCTTTGGATACACATACTTGACGGCAAAGGTATTCAGCATCTTTAAAGCTAGCCATTATCCACTGCTGTCAACCTCAGCTGCTCCAAGAAATCATGCTTCCTTAAATCTTAAGATTTTAAAAATAAACCGAGCATTTAAAAATTAGTAAATTAGAGTTGGCTTTTTGTTTTGTCTTTTTTTTTTTTCTTCCCCATTTCATTTCAAGTCTTAGGAGACATTTAGAAACATTTTCACAGGAGCCTCCAAGAAGCTGACAGTTAAAAATTTCCTTCTTACCCCAAATTTTCCCCCAGTCACTCCACTCCAGAGAACAACTGTATTGAAAGTAACAAGCCTTATTAAATGATGTGTTAATACCACCAACGAGTATCAACTATTCTTGGCTTTTTTAGGAGGACAATTGACATGCTGGACCAGACCCAGTGCGTGCCTGCTCTAATCCACTACTTCAGACTGTGGTCAGCAGCGTCTTCAGAAGGGCGGCGTACAAGTCTGCAGCACTTGAACAGTAATACCCTGTGTGCTACCAATCTTCCAATTTCAGTTTGAAGTTTAATAATTTTATCAATAATTAAAAATACTTCCTCTAGTAAGGGCAGTGAGTTTTTAGAAAACCCCACCCTAGTGTAAAATAAAGTATTTAATACAAACAAATTTATCTTTCTGTCACACTCCAGCTAGTCCAGCACATTGAATTTCGCACTACTCTTCAGTATTGCAGCACCATTTCTGTTTCCTATAAACAGGCTTCCTCCACAGAGCATAGCCAGAGGCAAGAAAAGTAATAAAAAGAAGGCAAAAAAGAAGAAGAGCAAAAAGTGCCAAATGTGTGTTGGCTGCTTCTGACAAAAGTACTATTTGTCATGCATTATGCTAAGTACTGTTCAGCATATTTCCAAGCTGCTGAGAAACAGGGGGATTGTCTGCAGCATAAAGTACCTTCTATCTGTGTTTCACAGTTTATATTATATAAAGCTACTTGTGTTCAAAGGAATGAATGGCAATGCCTACTCGGCATGGAGGTGGTGCCTGGCCAACCACACACAGCTCCCTGTTTTTTCCAGAACAAAAACTTTTCCACCACCTGTCCCCAGAGCTCTGCAGCTGAAGAGGGGCAATCCCAAATACAAAGCCCCTGAGCCAGTGACAAAGACCATATCCCCTGACTCACTTCAGATAGATAATGCTGCAATCCAGGAGCAATTCCTAAAAACAAGGCAGATATTCATGACATCAGTTTGCAGAGGTTAAGCCAACAAGGTCTGTATGAAGATTCTTGCCTTGTTTGTTGCAATTTCCAGAAGTGTCAGAAAGTAGAAAAGAGTGAGAAAGAGTCAAATCTCACTCCCACCTTTGAAAGTTTGGTATCATTCATGTCCTTATAATTTCTGGTTGCTTACAGCAGAAGAAGTGATAGCAAATACTGCTGTAGGTCTCTTATCTGCTAATCCAAACACATAGGAGATTTCTATATGCAACACTCAGGTTTAAAAATAGTACCAAAATCGGCATCTTTAGCAACTGGTGGGTGTTAAAAGGATCACCCACTACATTCAACAGAAGCAGTGAAAAAGCAGGTACTATGCAACCAAAAGAAATGTGTCAGACATCACGAAGCAAAACATAGCATGTGAAAAACACACGTAGAACATGCAGAAAGCAAACAAAATCTCAAAAGCAGTGCAGAAATCACAATGTGTGGATGCACAGCAGTTTCAAGTCTACCATATGTGAGGAAAATCTTTGCAAGGGTATTAGCAGTCTGACTGACAGCTGCCACCAGACCCCTGGCTCTACCAGCTCAGAAGTGGTAGTTCAGCTCTCCGTTAAACATCTTACCATGCAAGAAGAAATAATCATATCAGCAAACACGTTAAAATGAAGCAGGAGTAAAATAAAAAGGCTGTCAGACAGCAGCCACATAAGGTAAATGACAGGTGCAACGTTCACAAAGAAAGGGGAAAGAATACTGAAATTAACGCTGAGCTGCACTACATCTGACAGCTGAAAACACAATAAAATCTGCTTGCAAATAGGTACGCAGGAAGACAAACAAGGAAGCTCTATCAAAAATTCTATAATAAAAAGAATTTACTATGAATGCCAGTGGTTTTATCTTTACTCTTCAGACAAAAGTATTCCAAATTTACACACAACGTCAAGATGAAAAGAAATTTTCTCCAGGTTTCTACAAGCAACATACTCTGTTTTACTCTTTTGTAGCCACCCTTTCTTATAAACATGCATTATAAACTAGGCAACAACACTGATCGCTGAAATATCTCCTTTGGCTAAGATATCAATGTATTCCACCAAAACTCAGCCTGTCACAAATGCAGTTATTTTTCTGTAACCTATACGACTTTGATCCATTATAGCTCTAAAAAAAAAGTCAATGAAATACCTAGTTTATATTGATTTAAATAACAAGTTAAGACTCCTAGGAAAACAACAACTGTTTGTACAATATCATAGCTTTATATAACGAAAAAAAAAAATCTGAGGATTTTCATTAAATGACATTCTAACATACACACTTGACTTATTCCTGGTAGAGAAAAAGCTTTTGCAAGGAGGTATCAAGTAAAAGGTTTATTAGCCTTCTCCAGTTTACAAATCTCCCAAGCTCCCACATTTTGTAATGTTAAGAAATGGCTGCTGTAAACAGCCTAAATCTGCCAAGAAAATCAACTTCATTGAGGCCAACTAAAAGACAGCAAGACTTCTCCCCCTTTACTCCCCACCCCTATGATGTTCCCCCCATAAAGATGTGTCACAATGAGTGACTGACCTTATTGCGCTACATCCTCCAGTTGAGGTACATCACAAAAATATTTACATCTGTGCACATGAAGTGTTCCTCTCGCCCCCCCCTTTGAAAAAAAAATAATACTACCTTCATCTCTACCTCCAAGCTCTATATTTATCATCAGACCTACTTTCTTCTTTCCCTGGGCCTCCTTAAGTCTCATTAGTTTCTCGTCCTTCCTTTATCTGATTCTGCATTTTGCTTTCCTTTACAAGTCTGAGCTTAGTAAATGCTATGACCTAGTCATTTTCCTTCTCTAGTCTTGTATCTTCATTCCCTTCCTTAGTATATTTCATCTGAAAGGCCCACAAATTTTGAGTTTGTGTTTTAGGGTTTTTTTTATTCATTTATTTAACTGCAAGTTTTATTTTAATGGAAACGAATCTTCAGCAAGAACAAAGTACACCAGAAACACTACAAAAATGAATACAAAAGGAGCAAAACAGTTAACTTCAAAACACAGAAGGGAATTTTAGTGGAAGCATGATAAAATCATTAGGTTTAAACATAGGCTCAAGGGTATCTACTGCTTGTGTGGTGTGGTCCTCAGGTCCGCAAGGACAAAGCCACCCTAGGGAGGTGGCAGCAAGAGAGGAGCAGCTTGTCCTTTGTGGAGTGGCACCAGGGCCACCTGGGACCCACCAGACTGGTGCCACACAAGGATGCAATGGATGACCCTCTTCTGCAGGGCACAGAGGCACCCACCTGCCAGGAACCTCCTTGAGGTTCATTGCTGCTTTGGGGACAGGTCAAGGGCTGCCAAAGCTCATCATGAACCAGGGCAAGAGAAAGGCCACATTGCTCTGCAGAGTTGCCTCACTGCATTTCAACTTTCTTACCATTTCAGGCCACGTAAGTAACTGAAAACAAAGCCTACACACCCTGAGCACTACTACTACACGTTCACTATTGCCAACATATGCAATAAAAGTTATACCATTTATATGTACTATAAATTAGAGTATTGTTCAATTTATTTTTCTGTTTGAGATTTGGGCTATACTCTTGCAAACAGCATTCGGCCAAATTAAAAAACAATCCGTTTATAGTAATATCAGAATCACACGAGTTATAGTTTCTAATAATCTGGCACTTCTGCTTGCATTGACTGCCATCCCATTTGTTAGCTACATGAGGTCTCACCCTCTCGTTCTCTTGTGATTTACATACACCAAAAAGATTTCCCTGCGGATGTGCCAGCAAGCTCTGGAATACTTTTGTGGGTTTTGTTGTTGTTTGTTTTTTTTCTTCTTTAAATACTCTATGAACGTTACTCATTGTCTTTTACCTACCGATACACACAGTAACACAACCATGTGTTACACAAGCTGTCTGATTTACCACCTTTTATTTTAATATGTGTTGCTAAGGCAAGATACAACAGCAACAGAGAAAGGGTATATACAGGTAGCTTGATGCTGGGGGTAGATGAAAGCGATCTGTTTTGTCCAGGAGAGAAAAAGAGGAGTGGGGAAGCCCCTGAGTTGTCCCAAAATGACAGGGTACCTTCTGTGAAACATTATGGGCAAAAGGGAGAACAAACTTCAGCAGTACTCTGTAATGGCTATTTTTAAATGGCAAACTTCAACTTTGAGCTGACCGAAGAATTAAATGTAGGTTCTCTGAGGAAGGAAGAACTCTGAGCACTTCATAGTGGCTTGTTCAAAGCTGGAAGCACATACGCTCAGTGGCTTTACTTATTCAATAGTTCAAAGTTTCATTTCATATCAGCATTGCCCAAGACAATTCCTTTCATTATTTTAAGAGAAGCTAAAGATGGAAACTTTTAACGTAGCCTCCATTTAGATTATTGTGGTAAGGAATGGCATTTCCATCACCCCACTAACATAGGCGCTTTGTTAGAAAGTGGCCAGACAAAGGAAATGAAACAGAGCAGTCATTGACTCCTTGCCGAACTATTTTGACTGGCAGCAATTTTTGACTGATGAGGCATCCGCAGCTCAGCACAGCGGCTTCTCTGAAGACAAGAAGCTTGTAACGCACCCAGGGCCTCTCGTACAAAAGACGCTACTTTACAATGCCAATGAGAGCTCCCATTTCGTCTTCCTAAGAGTTCCTAAGCCACGCCAACATTTACTCTTTCCAGGGAAGACCAAAGACTATTCTTTTCTTTTGCAGACAACTGCCCTAAAACATGCTCTCCAAAAAGAAATGTGCTCTAGGACAACTGGAAGGGCTCCAAAGAGCTGGATGTGCTACCACCCATAAGGAACAGCCAAGCTGGTATCAAGGAATCAGAGCGGAGGCTGAGACTCCAAACTGCATCTATGCTATAATACGCATTTTTTCAAGCAGTCAATCATTATTCACAGATACTGGAAATCCTTGAATCAGAAATTTTACAAAGCTTTCCCTCAAAGCATAGTTTGGGGAAGAAGGAGAGTCAAACCACTCTCTGGCCCTTGACTTGCAAATACAATAATACATATATTTATGCTCTGTGAAATCGAACAATCATCTATAATACATAATATTGGTCAGGATAACTTAGTCCAAATGTGCAACTATTTGTCCTTTTTGTTGTTTGTTTGTTTAGAAATTATGATTGATACCTTCTTCTTCCTTGAGAAGTAGGCTAGGAAATCCTGATCTAGTCACATTTTGCAAGTTGGCCCCACACCCCAGATGGTTCTCCCTTGTCTCGAAGGAACTTATGACCTCTCCACTCCCCTCATGGGTACAAAGTAGTTCTGCATGTTACAGCACCTTAAAAATTATTCTGTTATTACATTTTTATAAGCAATTCAGAAAGTCTGCCATTGCGTGCAGGCCCATATCAGATCTCCTCTAATACATTTTAGTTTCAGCCTTAATCTCACAATTGCAAGATTGTCACAGGTTATACAGAACATGAACTCATCACGTATTTCTTTTTCCCCTCTTATTGGGCAAGGATACTTACACAAACAAGTTATTTCAATGGAATATTATTTGAAGAAAAAAATTAAGTAAAACAGTCTATGGGTGAAATAATACTAAGACCTCGTAGCTACAAACAGATGTAGGCGCAAAAAGACACTGTTTTATACAAAAATAAGGAGAAACAATTAAAGTCTCCTTTGTCTCCAGCTTTGCCTGCAATGACCATGCCAACACATTTTAGGAATTCATTTTGCATCTTCAAACACCTTTACGAACACCAGCAGATCCTTCCAACACAACCAACGGAAAGCTACCATCAACATGCACAAAGGCACGGCAACCCAACACCAAACTCGATGCCCTGCTTTGTGATCTGCTGATGCCTTCTGTCTCAATGCCCTGTCTCTCTCCCTCCACCTGCCCTTCTTCCAGCCGCTCGCCTCCTCCAGGCAGGGAGGGAAGCAATCTGAGGTGGGTGACCGGGGTCCGCAGCCCAGCCACAGGCAGCCCCATCGCCCGACACCGCTCTTGCGGTGGTTTTACCCTTTCTCTTTTTGCCTCATCCTCTTCTGCATCACTTCACTGCTTTCCCACCAGCCTTCTCTTGCAGCCTGATTTACAGCTTCCTCAAGTCTCCAAAAGCAGCTTCCACTGACGTCAGTGATTTAGAGTCTCTGCTGTCCTTTCAAGGAGGCACATGTTTGCCTTATTTGTGAGTTTTATAAATGACTCTGAAAGCGCTGCCTGCTGATTTACATCGCACCTTTCACAGCTCCGTATAAATCTACTTTTCTCTGCCCTGGTCTATATACTCATTCTGTAGAGGATGCCATGAAAAAGCTCTGCAAGTGACAGGAACAGACCACACAGCTACAGCGTTCTAAGTTGCATCAGAAAGAGACAGAATAGCTGCAAAGCCTTTACCTGTAATGGAACTAGCTTCAGGAAGTTATGCAGAAAATGGAAAGGAACAGCAAAGGATACACAGCAGATTCACAAGGGAAGATGCAAGAAAAGGTAGAGCAATTTGGAAGAGAAACACAAAAGCAGGTAACTGGACAAAGCATGCAACTGCACGCAAGGCAATCATCTTAAGAGAAATTTCTCTGTGAAACTGCAACTCTGCAAAAGTCATCTACAGTGAAATAGAATATACGATACAAATTTAAAAGCGATTCTATCCCCACATAGAAAAACAATAAAGATTTTGGCCATGACACAGCCAAAAGAACAGAGAGTTTTATTAAATCAGAAGACAGTGCCTGCCAAGTTAAAAGATTTCTAACAAGAAGGGAATTTTTTAAAAGTCTTAAAATAAGAAAAGGCGGCAATTTGTTTTGAAACATGAATCCAGCTGGCTTCGCATATGATTGAAATAAAATTATAGATCACAGTAAACATCATGGGCAAAAATAAAGAGTAATCAGAGTCCCTCTCAAAAGGAAAAAAAGTCAAACCAAGCAGGCTATCCATAAAACCAATAATTCTAAGGGACTTCCATGCCAGCCGTAGTTGCCACATTGCAAAACACGTTTCTCTTGAACATGCTAAACTTCTTTGTGAGGTTTGCCAAATAACTATTGAAAGGCAGAAACAGTGGAATGGGATTGTCAAGAAAATAAGTTAAAAGTAACATTGTAAAAAGAACTATTTTCTTGTGGAATTCAAACGATATGTCAAACTATATGCCAACGTTACATCTTTCAGCAGATAATGTTGCAGGACTGTGCTGTTTCTTTCAATGCTGAAAACATGTCAAAATATCCAAAGTCAAATTTCAAGCTTACCTCAAAAACTAATGACAATATTCCAAACTGGACATGCTCCATCTGCTTTTCACATGGACAGGTCTCCAGAAAGAAGCCTGGGTTTGAGAACTGATACCCTATGGTACAAATCAACTCTCCATTTCCCTGTCCTGATAAATTCAATCAGACATCCTAAAGTACATAGTGTAAGTGTATGGAGACATGAAGAAGTTTTCTTTCATTTTACAAAGAAACACATGGAGCAAAACCAGACCGAAAGGAGAAATACTGTGTACATTGTACGTTTTTGCTTTTTAGGGCTAGATTGGTATAGCACTGAGTTAATTTCTTTTAAACTAAATTAAGACTGAATATAAATTAAAGTGACAGGATTCAGCAACCAGCACTTACTGGGATGTATACAGTCTACAGCTGTATTTCATATGACCCATAGTTGCAGGTCTAGGGAAGTGATTGTGCCCCTGTACTCGGCTCTGGTGAGGCCGCACCTCGAGTACTGTGTTCAGTTTTGGGCCCCTCGCTACAGGAAGGACATGGACGTGCTCGAGTGAGTCCAGAGAAGGGCGACCAAGCTGGTGAGGGGTCTGGAGAACAAGTCTTACGAGGAGCGGCTGAGGGAGCTGGGGTTGTTCAGCCTGGAGAAGAGGAGGCTCAGGGGCGACCTTATCGCTCTCTACAGTTACCTTAAAGGAGGCTGTAAAGAGGTGGGGGTTGGTCTGTTCTCCCACGTGCCTGGTGACAGGACGAGGGGGAATGGGCGAAAGTTGCGACAGGGGAGTTTTAGGTTGGATGTTAGGAAGTACTTCTTTACCGAAAGGGTTATTAAGCATTGGAACGGGCTGCCCAGGGAGGTGGTGGAGTTACCATCCCTGGAGGTCTTTAAAAGACGTTTAGATGTAGAGCTTAGCGATATGGTTTAGTGGAGGACTTAGTGTTAGGTCGGAGGTTGGACTCGATGATCTTGAGGTCTCTTCCAACCTAGAAATCTGTGATACTGTGATACTGTGATAGTTAATTTTCTGTATCCTATCTGTATCAGGTAACATGAAGATATGCATCAACACGTGGCCCGCAGAAGCTGTTTATAAGGCTTCAGTGGCCCTTAGCAAGAAGTCAGCTTCCTGCTCCTCACCTACAGCATGTGGCAGTAACCCATGCAGCCATCAACAATTACCTGTCAGCAAGGCTGGAGAAACAAATTCATGCTCCAAGTAACATATATACTGCACAAAAGTTTCTACAATACAGATTATGCAAAAATAAAAAACAATTTAAAACATAGATGCATTCCATTAGGTTCAAGTTGGATTTGATATGATTTATGTTACATAAATATGCGTTAAACGTTTAATCCTCTTTCCCTTGCTGCTAATCTTTCCCCTACTCCTAGGCCCTGACCTTCCATAGTATCAGGTTTACAAACCAACTTCAGTGCACTCTTCAGAGCCCATTCCCCTTTTGGGTGATGTAAATTAGGTCAGGTTTGTCTAGGAAGCTGCCCTTCTCATTATAGCTTCTTTAAAATCTCTTCTACTGCCAAGATTTTATTATTCTCTACAAACTGCTGGTGGCTTCTCCTAGAAACGAGAGGGATGAGATGGGGTAAAATCAAAAGGGGTAGAAACAAAAGGGGGGCAAAAGGGAAGAATGGTGCTGGTGCAGAACCCCCCAGTCAGACCTTCCAGTCAACTCCTGTGTCGAAAGCCAACTCTCAGTCCCTTGCTCTGCAATCATCTGCTGTGCCATATCATTTCCTTCTTACAAAAGCTTCAGTAAACATTTTAGCACTGAGTGTTTTAATGGCTTATTCATGCTTGCACAGATTAGATAGACAACATGGATTAGACAGATACACATATGCAGAAAACTAAGCCTCAAGATTAAGATCCAGATTTGCCACCTCGTGTCCAAGGAGCTCAAACTCTGAGTTTGGAAAAGCCTATTGAAGGGAAAGAGCTTGAGATCTCGGGGCTGCATTCAGGTTCCAGTGGTGGTGAATGTCTCCAGCACTTTAGCTTGGACCCATCCTCAACTGCAAATGAAACAGCTGGAATTAATCAGCGTCACTTCATATACAAGCCTTCATCCCCATGGAGAAGAAGAAAAAAAAGCACGCAGGAAATCCAGCATTTGTGTTTGTTCACAAGGCAGATAAAATGAGCTGTCATCCTTTCTCACAGCAGGAAAAAGTAAGGACAGATCAGATGAAAGCTCTGATAGGCCTGGCTGTGGGTGTCGTACGATGAGACTCAGAGCACTGTGTGTTTGCAGGAGAACACTGGTTACCAGAGAAAAGCACTGTTTAACATCAGGTACCTTCACAATGATTAAACACAAGCAGTTCACCCAGCATTGCTCAGCTCGAGAGAATCCCTTCATTTATTTTAAATGCCATCATAAAAGAAAAACTACGAAAGCAAGAAAAGTAAAAGCTCGGTATTATTCCAAAGTGCTCTCTCCCTTTATTTTTTTATTTGGTTGTTATCTCACGCTTTAGTGACCAGGAATCTGTAAAAGGCTGAGCTACCCTCCGGAGCCACCACCATAAAGTACTCCATGTGCCATGCTCCTTGTACACGGAGGGATCTATCATCACACTGCCAACAGCACGTACAACATAACCAAAAATGGATTTAAACCAAGCAAAAACATCCCAGAGCATTAGCTCACAATTCAATGTTTTCCCAGCTAGCTGGACTTTACATGCGCTTTTTAGTCAGTAACCTGAAGAAGTTCAGTTTCTGCTGTTAGAGAACTTCGATAAGGAGACTATTCGCTGCTGGCGAGCACACGCTTCGTGTTCAGGTGGCACCGACGAGTCTGCAAGAGCAAATCTGCTTTTCCCTGATGAGATGAGAAAGGAACAACCTACCCCTTGACACTTTCTGGAACCCACTGCATAACAACAGGGGAAAAAAAATCACAAGTCAGTACCTACGTCTGGACACAAAGGCTCCGAAAAAAATCAGTACATATGCGTGCTGAAAAAATGTTTTATTAAGACTCATTAAAATCATTTAGATAATTAAAAATTAACAACAATTTCCTTTTATGCGAACAGTTAGCTATGGAATATTTCAGCTCCTTTTTGAGGTTTTCACTCAGTTTAAACAGACTTTAAAAAAAAAGGGGGGCAAACAAAAAAATATGCAGACTTACTCTCCCACCCAAAGCTATGACCTCCAGTAGAAACCCTTGCTTTCATGAACTGAGGTTTTTTAGGAAATTTGGTTCTTCAATACGGCTGACTAAATGACAAGAAAAAGGAGAAGGGAAGTTTTAAAACTTGAAAATAACTAAATAAAAAAATCAAACAAACGGAAGCACAGAGAGGAAAATTGCAACCAAAATTGTCTAAAAATGAGAAGAACTGAACTTTCAAAATGCGAGGGTTTTTTTGACTGACCCAAGTCTCAAATTACTGTCCCTAAATATTCTTTCCTCTTCAGACTAAACAATGTCTTTACAAAGAAGAGATGACCGGTAATTTCAGCTGGTTTAAGAGGGAAGTTAAACCGCTGAGAACATTTTTTTAAGCAAAGAGAAGGAAAACCATCATAAGCTTAAAATGAAATACACAAATTCTGAGCTCCTTTGCAATTCAGTTCTGGTTCATTTCTCTTATAGGAAGCAAGGACGTATAGACAATGACAGTAAGACAAGTTCCACACTTACAAAAACTTCTCCCATCAGCTTTAATGTATTAACAAAAGGCTGCAGTGCTGAGAATAATAACATAAGATAATAACTTTTGCCTCCTGTAGCATGCAATCGAATCACCAAGGCTAAAGGATGACCTATACTTCAAAATTCAGCGACAACACTGTCCAAAGTAATTCCCAGTATGGCGGGTATTAACTCCATTAGCTGCTATCTTGTACTTCGCTGTAAGCATGGAGCTGATTACTGGGCTGCTACCGAGAAGTCCAGTATCACTCAACTGCAGCTCTGCACTTTGTCTGCACTGCTTAAAGCCAAAGCTTGCCAAACCTGTGGTATCTAACAACAATCTAGATTTAGACATGTTATTTAGATGGCCAACATGAAAGACTATAAACTAGTTTTGATCCAAAATGTGCATTATCTCGAGTGTATGAAAATTAGTTTTGATCCAAAATGTGCATTACCTCAAGTGTAGGAAAATTTATCAGACCACAACTAATAGTGTCATGACAACAGAAGGGGAAGGAAAAAAAAAACCACACTGGCAATTTCAGAATGAAGATATCCAGCACCACGAATGCTTTATGTTACGGCAAATCATCGATTGAAGACGTGTTCAAATCCCTGTCCTTTCCTCCTCGTGCTGGGGAGCACTGGGCAGGGAAACTCGGCCACCCCACAGGGCTATGGGACAACACCAGGCTGGCCACACGTCGCCTGCTCCGCTCCTCCCAGCTCTCCTGCCACCTAACAGAAAGCAGTACCGGGTTGGATGGGCAACACAAGGGCTCTGTTTCTACCTTGCTCATTGCATCTCGGTCCCATAAAAAGCAATTTGCAGCAAATACAGCTGCAAATCTAGAGGACAAACGCAGTTTTCATAGAGGAGATCAAACACGCAGGCTGCTACTTTATTTCTGCGCTGGCTCTCGGCATTTTGTCCTGACAGCACGAACACTGATTAAATCTGGAAGTTGAAAGGATGTGGTAAAGCTACAAAAGCCAACAATTTGACCTGTAAGTTACACGGTGGGAACTTAAAACTTTCACCTAATTTTTTAATCTTCTCAGTAAGTTGATGTAGTATTTGCTTACAAAATTTCTGGTGTATATTTACTTTGTTCCTGTAGAAAGCTCTCACCCTTAACTTCCGAGATCAGGATTCGAGCTCGTTTCCTAATAAATCTCCCTCCCCTTCTTCTTCACCCCTTCCCAGAACTTGCTGCCCTCTGGTCCTAATAAAAACAATAAATCATCATTAATTGAATCAGCAGCTTGCTTTTGAGAGGATCATAACATTCTGCACGCTGCACACACGTTTTGCGACCTATTCCCACTCCGTAAGCCAAGCAAGGAGAGAGAGGTCTGCCTGCATACACCCAGCTGCAGCAAGCAGGAAGCTTGTACGCTTCAGGTAGTACTGCAGGGTACAATTAGAAACCTACCTTCAGTTATTTATTTTCTGATCCCTGGCTGTTTTCCCTAAATGAATCAAAACTTTGGTGTATGAGGGCTGCCATTACTTTCAGCAGCAGCAGATTCCACGGCTATACCCTGCTTTCTCTTTCACTGGAGTTTATGCACAACTTCCAAACTGGATTAGGGACCAAAGGGAGGGAAATGAATCTTCCAATACTTATACAGTTTTAATGTTTTCTTTCAACGTTTCTCTACCTGGCTGACCTGAGACCCATTTCCCTCTGGAGCTTGTACTGTGGTGCCATTCCTCATATTACTACGGCAGGTTCACATCTAGCGGCAAGCAGAGGAGGAACTACAAGCTCCCTGCTGCTGCGTTTGGTTACTGACCTCCTCCTCCTCCCTCCCTTCAGCAGATGTCTCTGCTGCTTTACCACAACAGGCTCTTTTTATACCCTTTCTATTCCTAAAGCAAACATCGGCCAAAATCTGGGAACCCATCTCCAGAGAGCCACAACAAAAGCACCGACCCAAACCACCACCACAAGGCAAGGGGAATAAAATCCTTGGCCCTTGGGAGAAGAAGAGGTTGAGTACAACGTCACCGGGCCACTGACTAATCTTTGGCAGCTCATGTGAGAAAGTCTTGAAGTAGCTGTAGTGACAGAACAGCATGAAAACAAACGGATGATTCAGACGTGAGTAATATTCTTTAGAAGTGATACTATCAGAAGCTCATATGAAACGCTATCCAATCTTTCTACTGTTCAGAAAAGCCCATGGCATTTACAGCAGCCTTCCAGATGTTGGGTATTTTCACTTACATGTGCGTCTGCAAGAGGATGAAGTCAATGGGTTCAAAACAGGTGGGATTCCTAGTGTGTCCACTTTTAACAAATGCTTTGACACCACTGAATTTAAATCCCCCGCACAGGACAAATCAAGTTGCAGACAGTTTACTGCGTGAGGCTCTTTCTTACACTGAGATTACACTAGCAGTTTTCTCACAGAAACTGTACCAGACTGCAGGCCCGAAGCAGACCCTGTTGAGTTCCGCATGTCTCTATGGTCAACAGGTAAGTAAAGAGGTCCCTTCAGGTCAAAATACAGTAATACGTGCCAAATAGTTAAGCTAGATTCCCTTTAAATTGCTGATGTAGACACGCAGGCTCCGTATCAAGGTACTCTTAGGGTACTCATGTTAGTTTCTCTGTTCCCTACTCTCCCTCCCCCAAATCGTCTTATATAAGCCTTACCTCCAAGCAGCAGGTAAAACTTAATCCTCTTTGTATACGCAGAAATAGGCACCGCATTGCTTCATCTTTAACTTGTTGGATGCAAGCCATGTGCGGCACATGGAACAAACCCTACTTAACATATCGCTGCTGATTATTTGCTGTCAGAAGAAGCCTGCATGGCACTGAGCGTTCAGATCATAAGCAAAGCTACGATGTGATGGAGCTCAGGTCTTTGCTTGTGTTGCACTACTACTACTGCCTGCTTTGAAGATGCCGCATATGAAACGCTATGAGGTGATGTGAACACTAACCAGATGCTCCATCTGGTTTCAAACGCTCGTGCGGGGTGAGTGTGTGCACACGTGTGCAGATGCTCAGAGAAAAGGCACAGCTTGGAACATGGACCTGCCTTGTAGCATATTCTGAGGCTGTCATGTCTGCTTAACACCTGCATGGCAATGATGCTACGCCCAGGAGCTTCGGCTGAAATACCAACCTCCTGTTCCTTCCAACACTGCCCTTTCAAAGCTTAACTTGCCCTCAGCCTGGCAGCTACTTTTTGCTACTTATCCACACATGCTTGCTTAGGCATTCTGTGTTTTCTTCATCTTCCTTTAGTACCTGCTTCACTTTGATGCCTGCCCGAGCTTTCATCTGTCACAACAATGAGGACTGTCTGTTTGGGGAGGAATGCTGGGTTCAAGATGCTCCTACGAGTGGGCCTTTGGATGCCAAGAGCACCTGCAGCAGAGAACAACTACAGCTCAACAGCATCCTTTCACTCTTTGGCATATAGATGGTTTAAGTGAAAATCATTATTTTCTTGTTCTAGCAACATCTTGGAAATCCTGGGTAAATGAAGCTGTCTTTGAGGAATTCTTGGTGAGCCTGAAGTTGAAATAGTGGTAGAGATGCCATTGACCAGGCAGTGGTACTGGATGTGACTCACAGCTTCTGTTGAACTATTACATTAACAGTCATTCTTTACATGATGATTAAACCCAGGGTTGACAATTTTTGAAGCATGAAACTTTTAAAATAATAATGAAAATATGTAAGGTTACTTATAAAATAGCAGGTGAATATTAAGGAAGAAGCTTAGTCAAAAAGGTTTAAGAAAACCATCTTGTATGAGTTGCATTGTAGAGAGGTGCTAGTGAAGGTTTTGATGGGATTTTCTGAAAAAAATGCATTTTAGGTATTGTTTTGGGAACTTCTGCAGAAGAGACTTGAAAGCAAATACAAGTGTTTAGACTGTAAATGCACTTTAATTGCACTTGCTTTGGGGAACAGATCAGAATACCACCTAATCCAAGGGATTTATTAGAGGTCAACTACACAGATTGGGATCTGAAATACTGCTATTTACAATGAATTTCTCGCAAAACCTAGAGAACAATCATTACTTGCAGGAATTATGCATACACTGTTTACAGTAAATAACTGAAAGCAAATACAATTAAGAAAGCTGTAAAATACACACAGTATGGAATATCTTTCACTGCATAAATTATTTGCAGAAGGCTTACTAGTGTATTAATGGAACACGAGCAGAAAATCACATCAACACCCAAGATAAAAAATTGGAAAATTCAAAACTTATTTCAGGACTAATCAGCATAGAGAAATGAAAAGTGAATTGCTAGATGATTATGGTAATAATTTTCATTTAAGCTTATCAAGTAGAAATTCAACAGGCTTCTTTGGTCTGATCACTCAAGAAATGAAAGCTCAGTCTTTATTTTGAGGATTACTGGAACATACAAATGGAAAACTTTGGTTCAAAATTTCAGTTCTTAAATCTGGTGTAAGCTTTAAGATTTTGTTTTTTGAACAGGTCATGTTTCTAGATTTCTGTGGGTTGTTTTTTGTTTGTTTGTTTTGTTTGTTTTTGGTTGGTTACCTCTTCTCACTGGTAACTAGCGATAGGACTAGATGGAATGGCCTCAAGTTGCGCCAGGGGAGGTTTAGGTTGGAAATGAGGAGACATTTCTTCTCAGAAAGAGTGGTCAGGCATTGGGACAGGTTGGCCAGGGAGGTGGTGGAGTCACCGTCCCCCTGTGGGTGTTTAAGGGAAGGTTGGACGTGGTGCTTAGGGACGTGGTTTAGTGCGTGACAGTGGTTGGGCCAGATGATCTTGGAGGTCTTTTCCAACCTTTGTGATTCTGTGATTCTATGGTTGCAGTTGTATTAGAACATTAGAATTGAGGGGAATTCAGCTAGCATGGGTCACTTTTTTTCAGCAAGGAATAACTCCTGATACAGACAACCATTCTTTCAATAAAACTGCATCTATGTTTGGCAAGATTTTACCGCGCTTAGGTGGTTTCATTGGCGTGCTGTGGAGATCACTGCTGTGCTGTAAAAACCTTTAAATTTTGGACAAAAACAGTATGGCTGGTGTTAGATAACAACTCAAGTATTTGTCTTTGTATGTATCCTACGCACATACTGGTCAAGGTAGGCGCTTCCACAGGGCAGTTGAGAGCTTTTACCTTGGATGTCTGAAATTAGATTGGTTTCTATTGTGCACAAGTGTGTTTCATTATTTTATCTGGCATTATGAAACTTGTTTCAACTGGTCTAGTCATGGCAAGAAAAATGGAAAATGAAGTGAGATTTTAAACATCTCAATTTCGGGGACAAACCCCGCTGGAATCAGGCTTTCAAACGGAAAATGCTTCAGTTTTCTGAAAATGAGATGTTTATGACTTCAAGCAACTTTAGAAGCTCCCAGTTATCTTTTTGTTATTATTTTCCTTTAAATGCAGTCCACTGTTCAAAGCAAGGTTTGTAGGAAGAGACATCAGAGCAATGGACTCAATTAGACGAAATACGGAAATGTAGAAGAAATTCAAATGCTTCTTCAGGACTAAAATAGAAGTAACAAGGTTCCAAGATAAACAGCTTAGGAATAAATGCTTCAACTTTAATTTGATAAACAATACTACAATATGGCATTATAATGCTCTTCAGTTTGATGGCACTGGAGATATCCGGAAACGAGAAAAATCTGAGCCTCTCATGAGAAACTTATCTGCCGCTTAAAATAGCAAATTATGAAGGAAAAACAAGGCAAGGACCCCTAATATCATACTTTACATTCCGTCTTAGATCCCCACCTTAGATCCCCTACTTCAGCAGTGACCAGCAAACTATGGTCAGCAGAATATGCTGTAATGCTTTAACAGAGTTGCTGAACTGAATTTAATACACTGTATTTTAATAAAACTCTTCGTACATATATTTGTTGTAAACAGTGAATTTTCGAGGCTTAAGCCTTGCGCATTTGTTGCTGTGTGCTCAGGAAGCCAACCTTCTCTTTTTTCCAAATTCAGTTACTGCAGCACGCACCCTAGGCTTCATTCATCTCTAGCATAATGGCATTAAAGCTACTTAACCACTTCATCAAAAGCTCCTCTGAAGACATGGGTTTCTTTTCATGGGGTTATATCCCTGCTTTTTGTGTCATACTGTTCTACAGCCCGTTTTCCTTGAGGTATCAAAACAGAATTAGCCACAGGGCAGTTGTGTAGATACCAGTAGACTATCTGCAATTAAGGAACCTACATGTCATCCAGATCTGAATCAGGCAGATATTTAACACACACAGAGCTCTTGCACGGATGAAAAAGAAAGCATCCCAGGGTAGGCAGCTTGGCCATTGGACAACTCAACCTAGCTGCACCATGACAACTCATAATGAAGAGACTCGGGAAAGCCTCTCATGTACACCAGTTCTGATGCCTGGCACCACCGACAGTACCAAAACCAAGAGTTTCCAAGAAACCAGGAGAAATTCACTTACACCTGAGCTTCTCTGCATTTCTCACGATACCATCTGTTCCTGGTTTCTGTGCCTATTGAAATCCATCTCAAGCACATTTCATTCAAGAGGCATTAACCAAGGGCTTTTCAGCAACCCCAGGCAGAAGCAGACCGCAGATGCAAGGCAGAGGAGCATACTACTACATTAGATATGGACAACCTCACTATTAGTTGTGAGAATAACTACTGCCCAGCCTAAACAAGACGGCACAAACAGCTACAATAGGTTTTGGGCACTGCCTAGCGTGTAAGAGCATGGGTGCTCTCACAATATCTCTGCTGCTCCACAACCTTGCCACCTTAGCACGTCCCAGCTGGTCCTCCAGCTCACCGTTTCCCCCGTAGCTGCAAGGATAGGTAAGGTGTGTTAGCAGATTCGGTGACTGAGCCATGCTCCATTTGCCAGCCTGACCTATGCTGTGTTTGAAAGGGCTGTGTAGGCAAATATATATGCAGCACAGTCACGTAACTTGAAGCCTCACCACTACTGCAATGCACAACTGCGCCATGAAGGTAACATACCTGGCTATAATGTCAGAAAACTTTGGGTGAACATTAACAGTTTTTATTCCAGTCATTGCCCCATGGTTATGTTTGCATGAAGCCTACAGATACTTTTACTGAAAATGCGATTTGGTCAATAAAATCACCACAAATTCTGCATCTGCACTCGCATTCTGATTTTAAACTGCATTAAAACCCATTTAGAGCTCACTCAAGTGAAATGAAAAACAGCTCTAAAGTAAATCAGGATATTCCATTAAAAGACTTTTTTTTTTAAAAAAAGGCAGTTCATATGGTAAACTCGCATACATCTCATCCTTCACCACTAAATGCCAGGTCTGTGAGCATACAGTTCCAGAACGCTCTGTGCATGGATAAACAAGTGATATTCATGGCAACATCATACAGCAAAAAAAAAAAACCCTGCTAAACTAAATCTTTATTTCTTAATTAAATCATTATTAATGGCCGTGTTTACTAAAAAGTTAAAGAAACAGCAGCAGCAGCCTTCTCTCTCTCACTACATATTTATCACCAAAAAGCAAAAATTTTCCAAAGTGCTTTTCCCACAAGAGAGACAAACATCATTATCACCTGGATCATGTAAACAAACAAACAAAAGGTATTTCAGAGAAAGCACAAATAAGGGATCTGAATGATGAAATACTTAAGTTATGATGAATTAAGGCATCTTTTTTTGTTGTCTGTATCTTGGAAGACAGCACAAGTGAAAGCACAAGGAGTAAAAGGAGGAGAAAATAGAGTGGCACAAGGGGTTAAGGCTCACTAGCTGCTCTTCTGCAGATGATCGATGCAAGTAATGTGTGAAATGCACCCATAGAAAATTAAAACTGACAACAGCAAGCTCGCATTTCTGAGCCATTCAGTGATTTGAGACGTTGACCTATTTCTTTAGGAGTCTTCTGCTGTTCATTATTTTAGCTTATTCTTTTCCGTCCCTACCTACTATTCACTGAGCAGCAAACCAATACAATAGCACACAGGAAGCAGCAAACAAAAGTCCCTTTACCACTCTTTCACACCATTTGCAGCACTTGCCATGGCTGCTAAAAGTTTACTGGTTTACACCCAAGACCAACTTTCTTCAAACCTCCAGCAGAACCGTGCTTTATTCTTAAGACCGAGAAAGTGAGCATCTTAGGGAACGGTGTAGGGGGGCAGCAGCTGGGGAGAAAACTGCCAAAACTGAAGTATTGCCGTAACTGGCTTCCTTTATTATTTTATGATTATTATTTAAACATTCTGAACATCCAATTGAATTTTCACAAACAGCCTCGTGAGAGGTATTTAACAGACGTTTGTTCAATATTGTGTTCAATGGTGCTCCTCTGCTGATGCTGATCTTTCTTTCTATGTCATCATTCTTTTGCAGGTTAGGGGCTATCGCAGATTATCTGTTTGCTTTGCAGGTTGGGCTCAGGCAAACCATAGAAGCCAGCCATACAAAATGTTGTTGTCTTCGCAATGCAAGAGAAATGAATCGATAGGTGTTATTTAACTAATGTCACAAAGCTGTCTAAAAATCTATTCTGCTAGTACTTTTGGCAAATCTGGTTGAATTACTTCCTTAAAAAAATAATGGCAAATTTCCAGAAGGAATACAAAGTTTCAGAGTGACAAAAAGATCGGGACTTATTTTTACGATTTCTCCGACGGTCCCATCAATGCTGCACACCCTCCTCTTGAAAACTCCCAAGACTTCCTAACATCATTTCAGGAAAGAAATTGTAGTTCACATGATGTGAGAGGATTTATCACTTCCAAACTAAAAGTCTCACCACTTATACACTTGAAAGCAACAACACTGAAGATTGTTACAGCAGCAGGCAGTTAATTCCAGCTGTATCTTGGTGCAAAATGCCCTCCCCTCCTGCCAGCTTCCAGCTCCGAAGCTCTCCTGCCTCTCTCAGAAGATTTCCAGCTCAGCGACACACCTCAGCCCAGTTTTGTTGGCTGAAGTTGCACAGAAAAGGCATTTGTGTACCAGTTCTTACAGAAATGTTTTAACATCTTTTTGAAACCTTAAGGAATGGTGGGGTGAGAACAGAAGAAAAACATTCTTTTATTGTTTTCTTTTGTCCTTCTGTTACCGATCAACATGCTTTTCTTTTTGTTCTTCTTGTTTTAAATTAACACCATCAACCCAATAATGGAACAAATATTGGCAGCCTGGGATTTGGTTTAGATTTCTTACTCCCTTTGTTCTGCATGCAACAGCTAAGCACCAATAATGAAGAAAGCCTCACCCTTACTTTTTTTTTTTTTTACTATTATTATTATTATTATTATTTTGGCAGGGTGAAAACAACATCAAAATGAGGAAGAATTCACACTAATAGAGTACATATGTTTAAAAGCAAGATGCTGGCAAGAGGACTAGTGACTTAGTAAATAGTCCCACTACCTTCCTATTTCTGGTGTAAGATGCTATTCCAGCCAGGCAGGTCTAAACATACTCCACAACGTGCCTTCAACAAAATATGAACATCAGAAAGGTTTTTTGTTGTTGTTGCTATGTGGCACTTCTCTGATTTTAATTTTGTCATTTTAAGGAACTTACAAAACAATAAAAGCACAAAAATGAAGTGGAAAAGGCTGAAAAGGCTGTGCAACTATAATACACAAAAGAGTGTTTCACAGAAGGTCAGACAAAACATGAACAAATTTTATTCATGTTTGGTTTTAGCAGGAATGCTGCCTCACATTTAACGCGTGATGCTTTGGCACTAGAGTGAGGGAGAAATCAGGACAAAACAATTGATCCATCAAGGGAGGAAAGAGGGAGGGAGGGCCTTTCTTGCCAAACAGACGAGAAAACAAACCACCTTATACTGTAGGATATACTGCAGGAATAGTAAGCAATTTAATATCTTACCAAAGAAAGCTCTGGACCAGTAAGACTGCTTTCAAACAAGTAGGCATTGGGAAGGAGACAGAAGAAAAAAGTAATGTCTGCCTGACCCTAAGAACGTGGACAGCCTTGTGGCAAGGCACATAACCCAAGTTCAGGTCAAATAAATACATCTCTATTCAGAGCAGCCAGAAAGTCACAGTTACTTTGTAAGATTATTTCCACGAAGTAGGAAAAATGCATTCCACCTGCTGCCCGGCTGCCAAGCCCCCTGGCTGTAAACCCCATCCCATACCTTTCACGTCCCGGTCCTGGTTTCACACGGATCAAGCAGTCATGTTGCAAACCAACACATTTATGTCAGAGTCAGAGGCATGGAGAGTATTTAACTGCATAATAGGCATGTGCTTCAAATAACAAAGACTGAGAGCAAAATAAATGGCTATGCCCCTTTCCGTAAGCACATGGGAAGCAGGAAGGATATGGCACATTCTATTCTCCAGGATGCTGCTTCGAAGTCTTGGATGTGACGGAGAGAAGTTCAGCTGGGAAGCAGGGACTTGGCCGACTCCTGGCTGGCACCGACCTCAACCAGAGGAACCACTTTGAGGCTCCTGCTAGACCTGCTGCATCGCACCGATACCTGCATAAAGGTCAGGCTGAGGGCTCGCTCCTTCCCCAGCATCCGACAGACTTATGGAAAGCCTTCGTCTTCCCTCCCAAAGGAGGATGCATGGAAAATAAGCAGACTTGTAGCAGATGGAAAGGACGTTTCTTCAGACCAGCTGCACCGGGAGCACGCTGAATCCACAGAAACTCAAAGCAAAGTTAGGTGATGTGCAGGGATTCAGCCATTTTCATGAAACACTAAAAAGCATCTGGAGTTCTGCGGAGTATGAACCCCACAAAATTCACACGCACCCCTACAAAGAACTGCTTCAAATGCATATCCAAGAAACGTGAGCCTGTCCAAGGGCAACGTTTTCAAAGCACTGTGGCTTGTTCTGCAAATTATTCTCTCCACGTGGACTCACTGTTCCATCAATGCCAGCCCATCATTCTCAAAATGCCTGTCATGGCAGCGCTTCTGCCTTGTAGATGGCACAAAACCCAGCCAGGCTTCTTCGCTTAATAATCCCACACTAGCACAGGCACAATGGGCAGGACGAACAGCCAGCATGTGCAAAGCTACTCCTTCCTGCTCCTTATGATGAGTATACACAGAGAAATAATAGTAAGTATGAAAATTACCCAGTTTAAGTACGCTAATGAATGCCAAACAGTGCCAAGAGCTCATTCTTTTTTCCTCTCTCATACATGCACACACGAGTCACTACGCTAAAAATCTGTGGATGAGTTTGTGCTTGCGTTTTGTCCTCTAATCTCCAGCAGCACATTACAGCACTGGAGTTTAGCAAGGCTGCAGCAGTTTGAAAATGTAATTTCAAGAGTGTTTCATCCATCAGACACTGTAAATCCCAGCTATTTCCCAAGTTATTCAGAGTACAGGTTTTTGCAATTAGCTCCCCTTTAGCAGCAGCAGGTACAGCATAAGCAGGATTTAAGACTAGCTTTTTTCTAGTGAAATGGAGGTTTAACACTCAGCCTCCCAAGCACACCGGCACGCAGAGAGGAACCCTACGGTGTTTCTGAGCTCCTCTCTTTCTGCCCTCATAATGATCACCAGCTCTATGGCACGCTGCAGGGCAGGTTCATCAGTTCGCCCTATTTTACCCCAGTCCTTGCTGTGAGAGGGCGAGCAATTGTCACAGAGCCACCGCATGTCAAAGCCTGGCACGGAGCAGCTCATTTCAAGAACTGCTTGAAACGGTTCGCAAACACAACAAAACAATGAAAAAGAAACCGTGCAACTATTACTCTTATTATTTTATCTTACTTAGGACTTCATGTTTCTGTTCGCATGAAAAGCAGCCACTGCCGTTTTGAGAAGTCCAGTTGGATGAACACACTTAAAACTGTTCCCATTGCCACACGGGCTTACTGCTGACAGGAGGGTGCCATGACCAACTAGCACAGTGGGTATTCTCAGTGTCTGGCACTATGGAAATAAATGGAGCAAAGACTTCCAGGCTATATTAAGTCACTGCATGTGAACATACCGACCTAACTTTTATTATTATTATTATTACAAAAATAAAACCCTTCCTCTTTTCTAAAATGCATTCACTAAACATGATAAGCAAAGTGGGAAATACACACTTGAGGCCAAACGGAGACCCACCTCTGGCACAGCAGGACTGTTAGGGAGAGTATTTTGCTCTAATTGCCCAGAAAGCCTTGCCTGCCATAGGGAATGTCCTGATAAACAGGAGATAGTAAAATGAGAGTATTGAAAGAACGAAGAGGATAAAACTGAACATCTGTGAACAGAAGAGATGTTAGCTCATGCATATGAAGTTCTGTTATTTGCCACGTTATTTCCAGCTCTTAACATTACTTTCAAAAGAAAATACGAATCAATGAAGGTTATTTTTCTTTCAACTGAATTACAAGAACTGAAAAGACATCTGAAACAGTAACTCCTAATTATCTTCCCACAGGTCATCTTGCAAACCAAAGAATTAACTGCTCCTGGTACTTGCAATTAAAAAAAAAAAAAGAAAAGCAAACTCTAAAAACAAACAAGTAAACAAAAGGCTCTACCAAAATGCTTGGCACAAGGGTGCCTAAGCGCCACGTTTCAGGAATCCTTTAAGCGGTCCTTTGCTATCTGTAAACAGACTAAGAAAAGAAAAGGCCACTTTGGTGTTCCATGTGCTATCTTACTGAAAGCGGGCACAGCCCATTCACAGGCTTGACAAGCACTTCCCAACTTGTTGTTTATCTTGCAGATGGTAAAACTGCGTGCGCACACACGCCACAAGCCCACCCCACAAACGCACTTGGCCAGCTTGCAGGACATTTTGCACTGCCTTCTGGAGAAAAGGGTTTGAGTGTTACCAGAAGAGCCTTCCATTAATTGCAGTTAACATCATTAGGAGGAGAGGTACGTCTAACACAGTTCACCCGTTCTGCATGCAAACCCCGGGACTGCAGTACACTGCAAGGAGCCTCACTGCTGCTGAGAAGGCTTCTTCAGTTTCAAAAAGAGGCCTTCTTCCTGCAGGTTCAAAGCAGTTAGTGAAACTTTTACCACCCACCTGCCTCATAGTTAACTAGTTTGTCTTCACATTTCTTAATTCTCTACGGGAATGGCAAGGACTGCAAGGCTGGCTGGTAGGAATCTGTAGGCAATGCTATAAAAAGGCACATACAAAAAAATCATGAGGATTGTAGGAGGAGAATAACATAGCAGCTACCCGGATACTTTGCATGAAGCAATTCTTCATACAAATATTTTAATATTCCTAGTGTCCTTAACATTTTATGATCACCAAAAGAGGAGGAATCACAGTACAAGCCAACACTCAAGTACTATTAACATTTGAACATTGCATCCTAACAGGACAAAAAGCCCAAACTCCAGAAAACTAAATCAAACAGGTGGCTTGTGCTCATAGAGTAACAACCCCACCCCTCAGAAAGATGCTTCTTGCCACCCAGAACTTGGTTATGTCCGCAACTCACGAGGTGACCCAGTGAAGTCAGGCACAGGTGTGAACACGAGACACACAACAGATCTCTGAACCAACTGAAAAAAATGGGTTAGTTTTGAATGTAGCTCGTGCCTTCTGATTAAAGCACACACACACACCACACAGCAAGGGAAGAAGAGATATTTTCACCACTTAGTGAAAAATCTCAACAACAATCCTGGCTCAGAAAATAAAGCATGACAGGGAAAGCCAATACAGCACAGCTGCCTGCCTGCTGCTTGCAAGTCAAGACAGACTTCTTCTAGCTCTTCTAGGAAGTGATGGAGCACTGCCAAAACCTGACCACGACATCATAGCTAACATCTCTGTAGCATACTACAAGGATCCAGAAATGCAGAAGTACAGTATGAGAGTAACCCAGAAGCTTTACAGCCCCATAAATTTTAGCATTATAAAAGGTAATTTTGAGGGTCTCCATTTGGTTTGGGGCTATTACATCTGAAATGCTAAGCCCATAGCTGATGAGAGCCCACTGGGATTCAAATAATGAAAGAACTCCTACTTCTCATGGAGTATAAAAGAAACAGTTGTGAGGTTTGCCCTCCTTCACGCTGCAAGGCTGCATCCATACATTTCAGGGTCTTAAAAAGAAGTCCTGTATACACGACAGAGGATGGAGTGATACTCACAGTACATGAAGATCTACTCTGCAACATGCAGTCTATTCCTCCAGCTAATTTGTCTACTAATAGGGATCTCTTTTCATGAACCATCCGTATGATTTCAGAATCTCCTTGTATAAAACCACCTGCAGTACTAAAAACTCTAAGGACATGGGCTTGATCATATATTTATGAACGTAGAACATAAACCTCGAACTGGAATGCACAAAGGGACCTAAAAATGGTCTTACTCTATTGTCTCTCCCTTCCCTATGAACACAAGCTACATCCAACATTTCATTGTTGACCTTTTGTCTTCACTGAAACATTCTCTAAAAGGCTCTTGTAGAAATAAAATCACAAACAACTTTCCCATTTCTCTAATACTTGTTATATGGAAACTTTGGTTAGTGATTTGGACAGTGATTAAGACCCAAGACCTTAATTAAAGAGAGATCAATCTGCTCAAAAGCGTGACCATTCCCACAAGAATAAGGCAAAATACTTCCTATTGAAATAAAAAGCAAGAAAATAAAATGGAATTTATTATTGTCTCTGGCAAGAAAGGCGTTTTCAAATCCCACTCGGTGTTGTATTTCTAACAATAGCTTCTTCTTTCAACACCACACTGAAGTACATTTTTTAATCTTTCCAAGGCTCTGGCTTCTTCGCTGTAACACATTTATACATGTTTTTAAACATGAGTGCATTCATACTTACAGGCAAGCATCCTTCCCTCCCTAACCCCCCTCTTTTGGTCTAATAAAGAAATAAATGTAAATATCAGAATAAGCCAGGAATTCAAAGAGCCCTCACACCACGAAATAAAATCTGTTGCTACTTTATCAAATAATGCTCACGACTAACATTTCAGTCCCCACCCTTATCTGACTGATGCTAATTTTACACTACCAACACTCCTCTTGATTCCAAATGGTCATGATTTCAGTTTGAAATCATCTAAGGAGATTTATTTTGTTTCTGGGAAGTGAAGACACTTAACTCCTTTGTGACTAGTAGATTCCCCAAAACTGTCTTACCTTCAGCATCACTACAACTTCAGCTCCACAATTTAATTGACCATTATTGGCCAGCATTCAAAAAAAAAAAAAAAGCATTCAGAACAATTACCAGGATTTTCATTCTTCCTGACCTTTGCAAAGATTCTCCCATTTGCCCCAAAGTGGGGCTCGAGAGAGGGTTGGAAACTGAGAGCACCGAGTAATACTCTGGGCTTGTTGCAATTTTTAAATTATTATTAATTAAAAATTAATATAATAGAAACAGAATAAAATGAAAAACAATGGAAGTTATGCATTACATTTTGCCCCTCTGAGTCTACTACAACTTCACCATACTTATCAATGAAACGACTACTCAGAGAACAGATCTGACATTTTTATCTGAGGCTGACTTCAACTGCTTACAACATTAGCCTACAGAACAATTTCCAGCCCATATGTTTATGTCATGTCAACAGTTTCCAAAGATAATAAATGCTCTTCAGTGTCATGCCTGGCATAACTAAGCATGTGAGCCGTCTGCTAAAATTACACGGAGAATGTACAAGCAAGCTCTCCAAGCAACCCTCTAATGACTTCAACCACTGAGCAGTACTCCAGCGAAACAGAGGGATTTGAGAAGGAATGCAGACTATATAATAGCAGCTGGAAATAGAAACCCACTATCGTCACAGCAAGCATCTGAAGCGCGTCTCCACGTTGTGGTGCACAGCAGATGCTGCACCTCACAGAGCTGCAGGCAGCGCTTGCCAGCTTGGAGCCACGTTACAGGTGACTGTATCCACATCCTACCACAGAGCCCCGCGGTAGAGGCTCTCTCATGTATCATATGTTATACTGACAACTTTCAAGCTTTGGCCCACAGACCATTTCAACGAGGTCTGCAGACAATATTTAAGAAAGCAAACCTATTGTCAAGCTTAAATTCAGCGTGCAGATGACTGCCGTAGGCTCTGTAGCATCCCCGGAGAGTGAACACAGCAGAGTTATGGCACAGCTGATTCCCCTCCAGCAAGGGGTTACCACGCTTCGCAGGTGGACCTCTAAACTTTAATTGCCTTATAATTTGATAGTAATTATGAAGGTAAAGGAAGAAAAAAAATTTAGCATAAAATCATCTATAGGCAAAACTAATATGTTGGGAGCCCACATTTCCTATAGACAAAAGCTTGGAATTTTCAAAGACCGATTTTTAAACACAGCCATACCATCTTAGGCACGATTAAAAAGTACCTAAAGCTAGCAGCACAACATTACAATCCTGTGAATCATAGCATTTCACTCTTTCTTGGAGATCCTGTAATCCAGCAATTACATGAGAATTTTGGCTTTCAGTTTTATAAGACACATTTTACCTTTAAAAACAAACAAAAACATAATACCTTAATTACTGAATCCATGAGACCAAACACATTTTAGACACTTCCAAGAAGGCATCAATACAAATCACCCAGCTCCTGGGGAAAACACCCGAGCAGGCTTACGTACGTTTTACACACAACTTGTTCTGTTCTGAAGCCATAAACTGGACTTCCAAGGAGCACACCAGTCCCACGAGAGGTCTTTTCTCAGGACTGAACTTAAACCACTGCTGACGAGTGTTCAGAAATGGCCTTCTCCTCTCATGGCATGGTTTCCTTGACCATTTCTTAAGGTGACGCTGAAATGCAACTTCTTGCATTTCCAAGCTTTCTTAGGTTTAGCCTTTCTGAAAGCTGATTTTGTAGGGCTTGATCCAACGCTCGGAGAAAAGCTAGGAGGAAGAATCCAGATCACTTCAGTAGACTTTCAGCTGGGTCCCACATTTGTGAGAGTCATTCTCGATTTGTGTCATATTAAATATAACACATGCCATAAGAAAGAAAGCTTACATAATCATACTGGTTGAAATGACAGCCTAAAAACCTTACAGCAGAACTGCTACTCAGATTTCCTCCTTCCTCTGAAATTTCAAGTGTACAAAAATGTCAAATATATTATTTTTCCTTTACTCCTTTTATTCTTCTTTTCTTCCCTGGCAAGCATCTCCTACCCTCTCACTTTAGGTGATCTTAAGAATTTTGAATAAGCCAGTATTGCACCTTCCAAAATTGAAGTTAGTTGAAAGCAAGGTAAGGTCTTAAAACAAAGAGGGGGCAATACTGGAAAACATTGACAAATTTAAATTTCTTCCACCTTTTCCTGAGAGTCACCGACTATGTTCTTAAGCATCAAATGATCAAAAGAAGCCCTTCAGAAATATCTTATTACAAAACAGCAGCAGCGCCTAAAACCCACTTAGGTTGCTGTGGTCTACTGAAATATTCCTTTTAAGGCCTCTTCCACCTGCAGAGTAAGAAAAACTCTCTTTAAAAACGCATGGGCTAAACTGCCCTTTGTCTCCATCCAAAGAAATCAAGAGGAGCAACATTGAGACTTTATCCTACAACAAGCAGCTGTAAATGACACCACTGATACACTTCATGCTTTCACATTAAAATTCTGTACAAAAATAGGACCCCACCAAAACCTGTAGTCACAAGCAGTATCTTATTATTGCAACTTCCATCAGAAAGAGCTGCTAATATGTGCTCCTCTTTATTCAATATTACTCAGTTCTAACCCAAAAGCAATGAATCAGGAAATCCTAAAAATGATACCGGCTCAACCCCACTTTGGGGATCCAGAATTGTCTATGTTAACATAACCAAGTGGCCCTCTTTGGACATTGACACAAAAATGAAGCCTGCAGCAACAGGGACTGAAGGCACTAGAAAACACTGCTAAATAATTTGAACTTTACTCATAGTGCCTCTGAGGATCCAAACTCAAAAAATAAAAATTGTCTCCAAAATTCTGTTTTAGATTAAAGTGTTTCCCACAGTTTTCATTGTTCAGATTCAACAGAGATGCATCAGCATTTCAAACGCAAATTTTATAGGATTTGACTCCAGTGGTAAGTTGTGTAAAACCATTCTTAGGAAATAACTTTCAGAGAGGAGGATACTTGTTTTGCTCCTCATAGGACAGCACTTCATGAAACACCTGGAATACACAGCATTTATCTCACCCCAGGAATAAAACAGAAAAATGTGGAAAGTGACACACTTCATGCTTTCATGACCAAAACCCAAACACTGCTACTGAGCACTATGCTCAAACAGCGTCCCTTAAAGCACCTGCAGTGCTCTTAACCTTGAAGATACCACTCACTAAAGTGTTCGTGTATTAACATGCTCACAATTGATCAAGTTTTGACATAAAAAAAAAAAAACAAACAAACTTTGACACCTAACAAACTTTGTAAAATCTTTTCTAATATACAAAGGGGAACGCCTTATCTTAGGAGCCCTAAGCAAAACGGGCACCACAAACAATTTACTTTGGAGAAGCACAGAAGATACTTAGCAGAGGAACAGTCCTGCTGTCAGCTCCACTTGAGGCACATTTCCTCAGCCTCAACAGCAGCTCTGGATGAACACAGGAGCACCGGTGGAAACTGTTTTAAGATCCAGTCAAATAAACTTACAGTCAGTCATCCAGACAAACTAACTTATTTATATCACGCTCGTACTGTGAAACTTGATTAACTTATACAAAGATACCAAGACTTTTAAATGTTTTAATACCTGCAGTGCAACATTTTTTCTAACTTTATTAAGACTTACAAAATGACTGATGCAACAGCCCTTTGCTTTACTGTCTCAATTTCCAAGTAATTTAAGTATAACTGGGCTAGTCCCTACAACACTTACAGGTAGGACTATTACATACCAAAAGCTCACTTGCAAATCATTGCGCATTTTTTCAAAGCATCCTTAACAAAGCATATGAGATTCAGGGAAGCATTTCTACGCCACCTCCTTCCAACCAATTCTACCTTAATTCGTTTTCCATGCCAGTTTTTAACCCCAGCAGGGAGAAGGAGGGCCCCGACGCGTCCCATGCGCGGCTGCTCCCAGGTTGGTACCTCTTTGTTCCCAGTACAGTTGGGTCGCCGCTGATGCGGCTCGGGCTGCACAAAGAAAGCAGCACAAAGCCGCGACAGCTCTTGAGATTTTCCCACAACCCCCTGTGCCATGGGTGGCAAAGGCCTTTCAGGGGGTGCTCGGGGGCCCCCAGCTTTCGTTTTACATGTAAATGGCATCAAAGATCTTTCACTCACACCTCGAGGAGAGGAGATAAAGGCAGCGGCTGGCTGGCTCCCAGAGGAGCTCTGCTCACAGAGCAGCATCCCCTCATCTCCTCGCGATGCCGAGGCTGCCGCGCGCGGAACAGGCGTCCTGGAGATTATCTGAAAGACTTCAAGGAAACAAGTGAGGGGAATCGGAGGCAGGGGCTCCAGGACACCACCGTTCTTCTTCCGAATAACAACAGATGATCTTAAGAACCTCACTCGTCTGCTTGCCAAGTGCTTGAATACAAGACTAGTTTATTTATATAAGTATATATATAGTTTATATTTATACATACATATACACACACACTAGATTTCCAGCATTTCCATCGTATTTGGAGACTCAATGTAAATCATAAAAAAAATTTCCTAATTAAAGGCTCTGATTCCTTCTTATATCAGTCCTGCTTCACACACCAGTGTTTACCAACCAATTTCAACACAGTTTAAGCACTCTAGAGACAAGTGACTTCACAGATAAGTCATCCTGCAGATAACTTTCAAGTCCCTGCCCATTTCTTTTTTATTATGGTTTCCGCTGTTATTTTCAACCTGAACAAACTGCATCTCCCTTTCATTACAAATTCACCCAAAGTCAAACTGCATTTTTCCTCTCCAGCTTAGTACAGCAACTTGAGCCCAACATTTTCAACCTGGAGGCTCAAGATTTCAAGATTTAACTGTTACCTGAAATAAAGTAGACTCATTTTCAGACACTAAAATTACAGGGGTGTTCCAAAGATTTGAACCAGAAGAGTCCACACTCATCCCAGTTTGCAAATTAAAGCTTTTTCTGTTTAGGTTGCTAAATAATTATATTAATAGCCACACTTCAGAAACACAGGAATACATAGGAGAGAATCTAGCTAAACTGAACTCTCAGGTTGGAAAAACCTGTGGAAAATAAAGTGTGGAAGGGGAAGAATGGTGGGAACAGAAGTAGAGTGCACAAACAGTTCCTACCCATCACAGCATGTATTGGAAAAGAATATTTCAATTATTCTCAGTTTCTACACTCTAGACCAAAAGAACGGATCTAGAAAAAAGAGCTTGTTATTTGCAAACCACTGGGAAAATTCATTTATTATTTTCATATCCCATTCATTGTTTTTCATTCCCTGGACTGAAACGGGACATGACACCAAATAACATTTATGCCAAAACTGGACAGCAAAACAAAAACAATTTCTTGGAACCAAACATTTAACACAACTTTTAAAAAGCATTTATCTTCCTTGCTCTTGAGATATACAGACGAGATATAAAAGTACATGAGATACATACATAATCATTTATGCCTATGCCTACAAAAATCCTTCAAGCTACACAGGCAGCCTGCACAATGCTGCATTTGTAGCATTGCGAGTGACCTCAGCCTTTCCATCACACCTTGATTTTTCTTTTCATTGTGTTTCATTTTGGTTATTTTTTACATCATAATTGATTTCCGGCAAAAGCTGGAAACCAGTAGTGATGTCTCCATTTGCCCAGCAGTTAAAACTTGGAACCAAGTTCCAACTGGGTGCTGAAGGAACAAAGTGTGAAATCAAACGGCCGGCTGGAGGTTGCATGCTTCTCCGCAGAAGCACGGAGCTGTTCAGCTCTTCATTAGAACCTGTGCTCATACATGAACAGGTCAGACACAAAGCAAGCCAGAGGTCAACTTCTTCAGACACTACAGTACCCAGAATGAAATGAAACAAATGAGTATTTGGCCTGCTAGCCAGAACTGGTGATTATTTACTAGCTCGAAACAACAACGTAGCTTGGCTCACCATCTCCTTCCAAACACATGCCTCTCTCTGCTTGTGATGTTCTGCTTAATGTAGAACACAAAACATAATGACTGGCAAATTAGGGAAACAGAAACAAATAATAGCAGGCATGCCTGTACTCTGGACTCTGCACAAAGAGTCGTACCTTGGTAATTTTCATGCACCACAGGAACCTTCCCAAGCACCTTGGAAAGCACAGCTTAAAAGGGAAGCCTTTACAGCAACTTCTGAATATGCAAAGTATTTCCTATTAATCACATGCATGCAAGCATCCCCTTTCATGGCATTAATATTTGGTGCTATGCACATGACTTGAAGGTCTAACATTAAAGATGAAAGGTAAAGCTTAGTATTAAACCACAGCAGTGGATGAGACAGTAATTTACTGTAGATATTGATACTATGAAAACTGAGAAGCGCTGATAACTGAAGATGAAAACTTTCAGTACCTCCTTGTTCAACATATGCTCATTTACTTTAAGAGACTTTTAAACTTCTCTTAGAGTAGGCAGAGTACTGCTCTGTTTCTCTTCTGACATGAGCAACTTGCCCACAGACAAGCAAAACGCCTCTAGCAGAAATGTCAGCTCTGAAGCTGGTTATAATTTTCTCATTGACATGACTGGGATGGGGATTTCACTCGGAAGAGTCTCCTTAACTGCTGGGCGTGTGGAGTCACCACCTGTCAAATGCCTGTAGCATGACTCGCCTCCAAAACGCACAGTGCTGAGAGCCCAAATGCCTGCGGTTCAGAGGCTAAGAACATCACAGAACTGAATTATTGATTTTACGTTCAAAAAGTGAATCTTTCTCTTAAAAAAAAAAAACAAACAACAGCGGAAAAAAAACCACAGCATTTCGGATGTGTGCGTTACCTTTCACGAACACCTGAGTAGCTTGAAATACAGCACTGCCTGGCAATTCCACACTTAGGAGAGTGGGCAAGTGCCTATACTGAGCCTTCGCAACCTGAACGCTGGTAGTGCCCACCTCAGGGGGCTTCCCTGGTGGCAGTACCCCGTGATCAGCAGAATTTTCCTAGTGAGTAAGTTCATTTAGAAGGATTTTTTTTCCTTTTGTTTTCCCCTCCTTCAAAACTTTTGCCACCCTGTCTCTCCAATCTGAGTGCTCAAGCCAACCAATCTGTTTTTACCAAAATACTACAAAAATGCTGAAACTTCCTACAGACTATAGAAAGCCTCTAATTTTTCTTCTGGCTGTGTTGATGAGTGCACGCACCTTCCTAAGAGCTACGGCACAACAGCACAGGGGAAAACCTTCCTTCCAGCAGGACTCCTGTCTGCACCATGCTCTGTCACCATTCAGCCTGAGCAATGGGGATCCAGGAATTTGGAGCAAGAGAGAAACAACAGCCCAGTACTTCATTAAACACGCAACAGACAAGTGCACAAGAGGGAGTCAACTGCGGGACACTTGGCATATCTCCTGTGGGCACAATTCTGAACTGGATTTAACCAGCACAGCTTCATTGGCTTCAAAGGAACTGTCCTGATGGAGGCTTGCATGGCCAAGAAATAAAGGTCTGCCCACAGATAGGGGAAAAAGAGGAAAGAGTTTGTAATAATTGCCCTAAGAAGTAGGACATCCATATAAAAAAAAAAAAAAGCATTTCCCATGTTCTTATTTCTTTTGTGTTCAGAAGTAGAAATTATAACAATGTGTTTATCCAAGAATTTATGAAAGTCTCCTTGTTTCTCCTAAGCAGCTCCATTGTGAGAAATTATTCTTGATTCATACATATAATTACAGCTTTCCAGCAAAAGCAACGGGATATACAATAACAAACAAATTTTGTAATTTGCTGCAAAATATGAGATTCATATTCGCCAATTGCCCACCCAACAGCAATTTACATGTGGTAAACACGCACAGATTTTTAGCATCATTTATTTTAAATGTTAACTAGTAAGGATTGCCTTTTCTAAAATTTAAAAACAGCGCAGAAGCCACAGTCGTAGGAAAAGTAGATTGAACAAAGCAGCAATGCAAAACGCACCTAACTATGCCAGATCATGCACACAGTAAGCCAGCAAGCATCTAGTCCCTCTGAGTCACACAGATCTCTCATATTAGCTGACCCACTGCAGACTGAAACAGGTGCCTTCAGTGCTAAAAGCATGAGGATTATTTTATTAAAAAAAAAAAAAAAGGCACCAGCTTTCTGGTTTTAGCTGTGACACTCCCTGCAGATGGGAAGCAGAGCACTTGAGCTGCTCCTGAAATCACTGTAATCTGTGAACAAACTACAGCGGCTGGCTTGTTTACCTCTGCTCTTTAATGATGAATTATTTGTTAATGGTAAACATGACAGCTGGTAGTTTAGAACAATTTATTTCATTAACAGGGAATAAGAGGCCTAATGAAGATACGGTGCTATCATACATGTTGATTAGCAGCATTTGCAAAGACAGAATATGTAACGCTAAAACAAGCGAAATAAAGCCATTTGAGATGTTAACAGAATCCCTGCTCCCACGTCTGAGTTACAATAGCTTTTATTCAGCTGGCTGATGCAGCTTTATATTTAATTAGTGAAAAAAAATTTTGCTTAAAACATCTGATGTATTTGAAAAAAAAAAAGGAAAAGAAAAATGCTGGTTGAAGCACTGCTGGTAGAAAAAAACGGCACCACAAATGAAACTTCTTTCCATCTCCCCTCTTGAAATCATGAGCTCAGTTATGGAATCAGTCTACAAGGTAATGAATTCAAGATCAAAGGGTGTAGACAAATAACAGTGAATTATCAAGAGAAATAAAAGTAATAATCACTGAACAATATCAAAGGGATGAAAGTTTCCATGTTTATGAAGATGAGAAGTAAGTTTTCATAAAATGCCAGTTATTCAAATGCAGCAAAATAGCGTATTAAAACAATGTGTAAACACCAACTTACACTGGGATAGCAGCAAAGGACCAGATTATCTAACTGGTTTCTTCTTTCCCATTTGTTTACGACAGCCTACGCTGCACAACAAAGCACCAGCAGGGAAAATGGAGTAAGAGAGAAGGCTATACTGAATTCGCGTTCATGTATGAATGGTTCACATCTGTCATGAACACTGCACACACTTCCATAGTTACACAGTGTCACACAAGGATGACTTTATTTTTTTGGCTAAACCTTTTAATTCATTCCAAACATACATTTTAGCCCTCCACACTAAAGCCATTTGGAAGGACAAAGTAACCTCCCATATTTTCAGAGAAAATTTGCTATTCATCTCAGAGCAGTACTGCTGAGAATAGAGATATGCGGAGGGTGAAGGAGAAGAATGAACACCCTGGAGACGTATACAGGACAATACAAAGTGACTGATAAAACCTTACTGCAGACTTGATCCAGTGGCTTCTAATATGCTTGTTCAAGGACAAAGAAAAAAGTTCGGTATTTTTACTTCACAACGCTGCTGAAAAGTGCTAACAGGTGGCTTCCCTGGAGTCTTCCTTGACAGCTAATCCTACCTCCTTCCAAACCACACTCCATGTCTGCATTTCTAAAGACTTATTCCAGCATCAAGAAAAGACCTGCAGCGAGCTGCTGAAGGATACAGTATCACCCCAATTTAATTTTAACAATTCTGTTGGCACTTAGAGAGAAACCAAAGGCATTAGTGCAAGGAGCGCAGAAAGGATTCATGCCTAAATTCAGAAGTTAGTCACAGGCTTATTTTTTATTTTCTCCTGTTTACAACAAGTGAGAAGGCTACACCTGTCCTGAATTTTGGCACGCTTACGGACTACATATACAGTTTCTCCAGCCATGACTTGGCAAAGGCCATTACAGAACACGTGTCCTTTATTCACCTTAGATGCAACAAAGGTTGCTTGGCTAAGGTTTTTCTGTTTGCCCCCCACTTTTGAATGCTACAGAGCAATCGCTCTCTCGTGGGAGGTGCAATATTACTGTCAATTTGCTGGCACGTTAACTTGTACGAGATCCTGATTTAGAGAACAGCAACTCAAAGAGTGCCCCGAGCAGAACTACTGAACCCAACTCCCATGCCTTAGAGTTATTTAGATGCAACACTGCTCTACCAGATTAAAATTGTAACAAAGATCATTTGCAATATCACTTATTAATATAGCAAAATAACTACTTCAGCTGGAACAAAAATTTTCAGGCACGTTCCCTCTAATTAACTAACGTTAACTTCTTTCTTCTGGCATAAAACTGAGAAGAAACACCTCACATCTTCTTCCAATTTTTTTAATCCTTTAACAATGGAGTTGGTGGGAAAATAGACACATTTAGTTTTACTCAGAGATTTTTACTGCAGTTAAGACTCATGTTAATACAGCAAAGTATGTGGAATACACATATAAATAGAGATCTGTTCCATCAAGTACATAGAGATTTAACAAATGCAGAAGAAAGAACTCCACCAAACACGGTATGTAATGTTACACTTCTTTCAAACACCTTCTATAGCACAGCCAAAATTAACTAGAAGGCAAACTAATCGATTTCATCGAAGACAAGTTATCAAAAAACAATTGCTATGGTACTATGAAAATAAACTCATTCGAATTACTTTTATCAAATGCTACTTCAAATGAAAGCAATCAGACTTCTTAATGCTATCAAAAACTCATTTATGACTCACTAGACAAACAGCATACAGTTGATCTCATTTTCTTCAATACTCTAATGCTGGCTGGTTTACATTAATGTGCTTGTAGAGGATGGGAGCTCATATATACCCACGCTGCTTTTACATAGCACATTAAGCGTGAAGGAAACACCAGTTTTGAAATAACACCCTAATCTAAAAATACATGTTTTTGCATTTCCAGTTGCGTTGCCTAACCAGCAAACACAATCCACTGCCACAAATCACTAGAAGTAACAAACTGGCATTGAAAGGTACAGGATCTCCTTTGGCCTGGAGCCTGAGTACAGCTGGAGCCAGGAATGTAAATGAGCATTACTTTTTTTTTTTTCATTGAACTTAACAGTATCATCTTTAAGAGAGCAATAGCAGTTTTTCTGACCTATAGCAATTCATTACTGTGCTTCTAGATGGAATACATATATATGTAACTATATATGTCACGTAGGAGAAATCTGGACTAAAAAATTCCTTAGGTGTGTGCCAGTACACGACAGGTCAAAATGAACTCTACTGCAGAGAAAATCTAATATACAGACTTCACAATAGCGTTATGAACGTATGATAGTTTCAAATTAGCAATTGGTTAAACAAGCATTACAGTATTAATGATAAGGGAACAGTATTATCAAAATGTTTGCATTTAAGTGCTAAACTGTGCAGATTTTGAAGCTGTCAAGCTCTACTTCCAATTAGAGTTAGCGTGTTCCTTACAGCAAGCAAGATACTTACCTGCTTTCATTGGGTTTTCTTTCGTATTCTGGAAATGAAAGACTTGGCAGTGTGTAACTGAGCCCTTCACTGGGGCAGTTTCAGTTGCTAGCTAAGGAATAGATGAAGTAAGTGACATCCCATTACAATCCCCAGACAGGAGGCACCTTTTATCACAGAACTGCACAGGGAGAATATGGGGTAGCTTGAACGGGGGTGCAGTAGTTGCTGCTTATATTATACCAGATACAGATCTCAAAGTACAACATGGGAGTAAAGTCTTCACTAGATGGACAGTGCTGCATATAATTTATTAAAAAAAAAATATTCTGCTACAGAGGGAGCAAATGCTCAGCACTTTTCAAACCAAAGGAGTTTTCCACCAGCTTCAACAGAACGCAAGTTAAAATCTGATCTCCTGCTACCTTTGTGTTGCCAGCAGTAACTAATTCACAGAATCACAGAATCATCTAGGTTGGAAGAGACCTCCAAGATCATCTAGTCCAACCTCTGCCCTAACACTAACAAGTCCACCACTAAACCATATCACTAAGGGCTACATCTAAACGTCTTTTAAAGACCTCCAGGGATGGTGACTCCACCACCTCCCTGGGCAGCCCATTCCAATGCCTAACAACCCTTTCAGTAAAGAAGTTCTTCCTAACATCCAACCTAAACCTCCCCTGGCACAACTTTAGCCCATTCCCCCTCATCCTGTCACCAGGCACATGGGAGAATAGACCAAACCCCACCTCTCTACAGCCTCCTTTAAGGTACCTGTAGAGAGCGATGAGGTCTCCCCTGAGCCTCCTCTTCTCCAGGCTGAACAATCCCAGCTCCCTCAGCCGCTCCTCGTAAGACTTGTTCTCCAGACCCCTCACCAGCTTGGTCGCCCTTCTCTGGACTCTCTCGAGCACGTCCATGTCCTTCTTGTAGCGAGGGGCCCAAAACTGAACACAGTACTCAAGGTGCGGCCTCACCAGAGCCGAGTACAATTGCTAGACTCATAGGTCTGAACACTGGGAGAAGACCTTTTTTTTGGGGGTATAAATTCCCATAGGAATCATCATCTTCACTGGCTCTGTATACTCCTCTAGGTACAGGGATGTCTTTATCTACTAGCAGCTATCCACTGTACTCAGTGGTAACCAGAGAGTTTCCATCCCACCCAAAAGTAATGATTTCTCTATCAGCCGAATCAATCCCTGCACTTCTGCAGCAACTCCCACGGTTTGGAATCCCTCAGGAGGAGATGACAATGGTGCATTCCAAGTGTAAAGTGCCCAGACCCCCCAGTTTCTTAAACCCAAGGACAAGAAAAATCCCTGATGCTGTTTTCTGAGCAAAACAAAGGAAGAAACGCCCAGGCAAGTCTCCCTTCTGCAGCCAGACTCCCACAGCCACCAGGTACTGGCTGAGGGCTGTCACCCACACCCCATACATCTGCTGCTGTCCTCTCCTCCCACACCCCATACAGAATGCGCTCAGAGCAGAAAAGATCCATGCTAAGAAGTGAAAAGGATAAATGTGAATGTCTTACAGATTAAGGACAGCTTTTTGCTGAGGCTTTTGGGGGTAGGCCGGGTACTATCACTGCAGGTTGCTCTCTTATAAAAGCCACTGCCTATTCTCCAAGAGAGACACTTTTTTTTCCCCCCTCTCAAAGGTTTCTTTTATTTTAAAAGAATAAGTAAATAACTTTACCTGAAGATACACAAAGCTTCCGAAAACTGTAACTCCATCATTAGCATTTGTCTTTGCCCCAGGACAGGCTGTTTCAACCTTGCAGCAGCAAAAATGCAGAAAGAATTGATTTCAGACCAAATGAAAGGAAGTTCTTTACCATGAGTAACTTTCTCTTCATGAGGCATTTAGAGCTCCCTGATCCATGCCAATAGCAAAGCAAATATTTATTAAGCAGTAGGGCTCAGCTGAGACAAGCAAGAAAAGCCAGCCTGGAATTTCTTTGACATATCCTTCTCTCCAGTGTAGAAGAGAAATCTGAACCAAACTTTCCAGCAACACAGAAAAGATCTCTCCACACAGCAGAGACAGATCTGGGAAAGCCATTGCTCTGCTCATTTTCTTAAAGCATTTCTAGGAAGTGTTACGTATCTGGTAAGTGCCACACTAAGTGATGTTTCATAATACTTACTGCCCTCTTCGTTCTGCTGTTCAAAAAGACTGCTCTGTTCCCATAGCCCCTTACTTGGGTTGAAGGTCATAGCTGCAGTGTGTCAAGGGAGCCATTCCCCAAACCAAGTGATACGGCATCTCTAAAGAAAATAGCAACCTGGGATTTGTATGGTCCTTCTAGAGGACTGGAATCTCAAGAGCAAAGGAGACACAAACTGGGATTTGGGTACAATTAAGTTAAAAATAAAAATAAAAATAAAAAACCACAAAACAGGAGACTACACTTTCTACTTACTATTGTAAATGTAAAAACAAAAAACAGAAAGATATGCAATGCAAATGTAACGTGAAATGCTGAGGGGCTGTCCTGACTTCTGCTCAGGAGGATGAGGAAGGGTGCTATTGCTGTTTTCCAGAGCCTTGTTCTATCTTTTACCTGATTCCTTTAGATACAATTACTGAGTACTTGCTCTCATCTTTTCAGCATCATTTCCATCACTGAGAGCAGTTGTACCCAGCAGTTTCCAGTGCCTGGTAATACCAACGGAGAAAACAACTCCGTTTTGTTTGCGGATCACCTCTACAACGTGTTCACCCTTATGCCAGCTCTTTTAAGTACAAACTTTGGAACATTTTATAAAGATCAAAACTTTCCTAAAACAAGACAACATCAGTGCTGCATCCAATTTTAAACTGTAATTGCAGTTCCCTCCATCCTAACAGGTTTCTGCTTACACAAGAGGAGAGATTTGATTTCCTTTGACAGACAGAGCAGCCCTGCAGTACCCAGCTAAATGCTTCAGCGAGGAACCAAATCTGATTACCTCCATCTGCTATCCAAATCCTAGGAATGCAGAAGTGTTCAAAGGAGAAAGTGTCGTATTAATTTGACCATTTATTTCTGTTCACTCTAATCCAGGATATATTTCACTAGTCTTCTGAAAAGCTAGTAAGGGCAGAAGCAATTTAGCTGTAATAGGACTCTTGAACTTCGCTAATTAGAATGCCTGGTACTTGGCATCAACAAAAAATAACTCCACAATGCTTTAGGAAATGTACATGATTAATTTTTACAGAGCTGTTGCATTGCTGTGGCACACACATGCAATGATAGCCACTCCAGATGCAGAAGGTCACTGAATCTCAAGGAGCAGCACACTCTCTGGTCTATTTTAAAAATGAAAATTATTTCAGAAAACCCAGACAAATCTTCATCTGGCGTATACGATAAAGTTTGTCAAAATTATTTGACAAATGAATCAAGACATTTTACAAAACAATAACATACAGGCAACCAGAGCTAAGATTTAGTGCCATAAATTTCGGTTAGTTTCCTTTGTCTACATTACAAAATGCTTTTGCAATTTATAAGTATTTTTTTTAAACTGTGAAAATAAACAGCAATGCCTTACTATTTCTTCTAGACAAACCACCCAAGAAGCTGAATGTGGTGGTGGTTACTGTCAAAAGAAATGCTCAAGTGCCCCAAGTGTCTAGAAAGTGACAAGGAGTAAGGAGGCAAGGACATTTCTACTTTGACTGTTGGTATTTAATTGATGCACTCACTTTTCTTCTCCTTTCCACCGCTTTCTCCTTCTCCAAAGGAAAGTAAACTACTTCCCAAATGCTGAACGACCTCCCGCTGAATGTGGATGTATATGCTCCTGTACGTGTGCACAGACCTGTTTTAACAGGTGATCATTTTTTCCAGTGTCACTGTCCTTTGTATACGTGGATAAACAGCCAGAGCTGCTTCTATAATTTCACATTTACTGTGGGAGATTCCCAAAACATGACCCACCAAACTAATGTATCCTACAGCCAAAGGTGCTCAAACCACAATACAGTAACTGAAGCACGTGTAGCCTAACAGTTCTATTACACAGTTGCATAATAAGTCTAGTGTGATGTCAAATCTAGTAAGCAACCTTATAAAGAGAAATTAGGGATCCCCTGTCATATGGAGGTGATTTTTGTTTTGGTTTAGTTTATTTTGTTTTAAAGTTATTAAGACAGAAGCAACGTGCAGGTAAAGGAAACTACTTGGAGACGAGGAGAAACTTGCACATCAGACAGACTGACTGCACATGTGCCTGTGCTGTCAATGTGGTCTGAGAAAACACTTAATAGCTGGCATATTTTAAATGTTTTTGAAGTATATGTATTTATGGCTAGTCTATCATACAAGGAAAAAAAAAAACATCCACAATTTGTTTCCCTCGGTCAGAAGTCTCATGAAAATGATCCATGCTTTGTTATCACCAGGTAATTTTCCACAACAAAACCACCTCTAAAACACATCGTTGTCCAAGGACAGCCAAGTAGTAGCTCAACCCAGATCACCTCCAATGCTATGTGCCATAAATTAAAAAAACAAACGAACAAAAAAACACTCATGAGCCTCATCACACATAACTGATCACAGTAACATTTCAGAGTCCTAGCCTAACTCTTTAAAATCTTTACTTACCTGAACATCTGGAGAAAGTTTGAGAAAGTTTGCTCTTTCCGAGTGTTCTTCACAAGACAGACATGCATCCTGTGGCAGAGCTGAGGAGCAAGCCTGACGAGGACCACAGAACACAAGTACAGCAGACCAAACCGAATGTAGAAGTCCACCCAAATTCGGCCTTAGGCTTTGTAGAGGTTACCAACTCTCATAAGGCCTGCAACCATCACGTTGCAATAGGATTTCACGTTTCTCTCAGCCTCTTATTCATGACTTTTACAGATCACAGATCACTGATAACCTCCAATAAAGTACTTAAATTGAAGTAGAAGACAGAAAAAGGGAATGAATGCACACACTACTGTGAGCATCTCCTAAAATGGGGGGGAAGTTGTACAGATTATTTTTTCTGAAGAACTAGACACCTAAATAGTGTAGTACAAATGCCAGAATACATAAATTCATATCATTAAAAAATCTGTTTGACTGGAAAATCTTTAGCAACATCATCTACTTACATTTAACTTTTGGACCACATACACAATTTCATGAAATTTATTTAAAGTAATAATACGCTTGTCACCTCCTGAATATTTTAACCATCTCCAGAAAAGAGCATGAAGAAACAAGCGGATGATATTTTAAACATATTTTATATATCCATTCCTGACCAGTTTGCTCTGCAGCAGAGAATATATATTATTCAAATTAAACAGTAGAATATTTTGACTGTGTATCAATGCAGAGAGGAGATATGATTGTACATTTCTCTAAATTTTGATTAGAACATGGGGGAACCGATGTGAAGGAATAAGTAAAAGCAGTAAATGATGTTTATCTGAAAGAAATGGACATCTGAGCACACAACACGTATGTTGGACACGGAACTGCAAATAGAAACACTATAGCCCAAAATCCAATGTTTGGCAACTGAGGTACTTATGCTTCAACATGACACTTTTCCTGCAATAAATTGTACTCTGGAGGTGCTGGCAATCACGCACAGTATACCTCCACAAGAAGTCCTTGGCAAGAACCTCCTTTCAGAAAGATATTTGAACAGCTGAATATGATCTTGAAAGAAGACTCACACTAACAGCTCAAACACATGCTAGTTAATGAAGACTTCCTCGCACAGCCTTTCTACCAAAAGATGGAAGTTACCCTACTGAGTACTATTCTAAAAATAGGAGGAAAAAAAGATTTGCATTGCACTGCACCAACCAACTTAGTGTTAGTAACAGAGAAATGTGATAAAGTCAAAGTTACATTTATTTGTTAAGGAGAATCTTATCCCTAGACCAACACTGCTGATTGAAGAAGCAGATGCCTTACCAGTCATCATCCTTCACAACCTCTGAGTGACATTTCTGGTCCACACGAACACCAGGAGGTTAGCTACAAGTCACTCTGGTAGCTTTGCTTCTTGTTAATGTCACCTAACACTTGTTATTTTAAGACTCTACTCTCTGCTGTTTATTTTTTTAGCCAAGCTTTAGCCATATGGTCTGCTGTCTCTCTCCTGTTCTCTCCCTCCTTGGAGGCAAAGAGGTAGTTAGTGAAAGGCAAGGAGGGAAAAGATGGTTCACTCTGCACAACAGAGAAACTTTGCTTTGTGCTATTTTTTTCCTGTACCAGTAACTAGCAAGAAAACCTGAGCAATCTGTATCTACTGATACAGGGGAAAAAAAAAATGTGGTTTTTAAAGCAAACTCCCTCCAGCACCTGAAGTTAAAACTTATTTTTTTTGATGTCAACATTCTTTTGATGTCAGCAAATAACTGAGAAAATCACTGGCAAAATACAAATTCCTACAGAAGACCTCTGCCTTCCCCTGCCATCCATTATTATGCCCTTCTAAGTGCCAAGAAATCGATCTGAAGATTTGTCAGAAGCACTGCATCCAGCTTTTGGTTCCACACAGCAGACCCCTTCAGAGTCTTTTTCACAAAGCTTTGCGAGTCGAACACGGAGCTCCTTGAACATTTCGATGTGAAATGCTCTCTTCTAGGCTATAGCCACATCTTTCAGGACTCACTGCTGCCTTTTGGTTGCCTGCAGGACAGTGAGAAGCCTTCTGTGACCCAGAGCGTGCCCTGTGCTTCACAGGTTCCTCTCATCTAGACACTTAATGCGCACAGGGGTCAGAAATAGCAGGGGGTAGCCAGGTATCTCCACTCAGTCTTTCCTTCTTCTATAGCCTGCATAGCCGAGAACAGAGATGAACAAATAAAAACTTTGAAATAAACCATTAAAGCTTTGAACTCTACCATAATTCCAGTGTTTTCTGACTTTTGAGGTTTTAACTCTTAACCTTGACCATTTCAAATATTTTCTGGATATGTAATTAGGCATTTAAATTAAATATACTTTCCTTATTTAGTTACCCTTCCCCTAACCTCTGTCTACCTTTCAAAAATGAGTGCTTTGAAGCCAGGATTATCCTTTTCAAGTATTTGGAAAGTACCTTGCACGTAACTGTATAAAAGAAATGATAATAGAAACGTTGCTTTGTTTCCATTTTTACATGCCTCCCTTTTGGTGTTACAGCCAAAAGCCTTCAGGAAGGTAACTGTTGATTCCAGCCCTTTTCATGTATGTAGTGTCACACAGTACATTTGTCTCTTGCCCTAATTACCTTACTCTATTTCAAGCTCTCTTTCCCTAGCAGTTATCTGTCTGTTACAGCAATATTTTACCTCTGCTCAGCTGACCTGCCCTCTAGCAGTGAGCTTGTATTGAATAAACTCAGCTTCATTTAAATCCAGGTATCCCTTTACAGCAGCGCTCAGGACTTCTACGCCAGCCCTGCCACTTCTCCCTTCAGCAATACCATTTTCTTAAAGCAGTGACGAAATTGCAGGGTTCACCTTGGATACAATGGCGAACACGACCACCCTACTGTATAGATATACCCACTGACATACTCATCCTCAGAAGCAGGCATTCCCTTCATTAAGGGGGGAACATCCCCTGTTCCCCTCTTTCAGTCTGCTCAGTCACCTCATGTGTATTTCTACGTACTCACATTTCACTGTCAGTGCCAAATAGCCTACTGTAACACCAGTGGAAGTCCTCACTGCTTCACAGCTGCTCCTTTGGAAACCTGCAGGGTATGTAGCACGGCCGCGTCCAGGAGCGGTCTCTGCCACAGTTTGCTCAAGATAAATAGCCCAGATTCAGAAAGTCAAGACCCAGCCACCAAGTCATGCCCTCTGCCTTCCCACCACCCTACACCAATGTGCCTACATTTCTAAGTTAATGATATTCAGTGACCACACGCCACTTACAGCACTCTCCTGTTTAAAATCAGTGCCACGAGAGGATGCTCAGCATAAAACAAGCTCCACAAAACACCTCCGGGATAACTGAGGAACAGAAAAGTCCCATCTGAAATTGAAGAAGGAGATCTTTCTTCCTCCGTGACCACTGATTTCCACTACAAGGATGTTTATACTGATTTCTTTCCACCCTGAGATTCCTCCAGGAAAACTCCTCGCTGCTTTGAACCCAGGATCCACGGGGCAACAAAGAAGCTCGGTGCAAGTGTTTTCTGTCTATACGTGACAGAAGTGACATACAGGCTGTACAAGCTTCTCAGCTGACTTAGAGGAGAATTACTTTGCACAGGCTGAAGATCTGATTCAGCACACACAGCTGTTCCCAAAGTCGGGATGCCAAGTGAGGTCAGCAGTAATTAAATCTCAGGCTGCTGCACAGCCAGCAGAAATTCAATTTTATCCAGTATCTACAGAGTGAACTTAACAATTTGTAAATGCAGCTGAAAGCAAAAAAAAAAGCATTTATTGCTACGTTCATGTATATTAGGTAGTAACTTTATAGAGGAGATTATGTAATGTGGGATAGCAGAGGACTGGTCTCAGAGGATGTGCTTTCCATTATAAATCCCTGCATAGAGACTATCAGAAAAGAAATAATCTTCTAAAGTGATTTTTACTAGACATGATGTAGTAAACTAACTTTAATACGGAACAGTACAAAATATTACTGATTTCCCAGAGCACTTTCTTTACAGCGTATTGTTCCACAGTCTTGAAAGCGCACACAAGTTTTCAAATTAACTTCCATAAACACTCTCGTGCATAAAAACTAAAGCTGCGGAGGATTTTTTCTCATGAAAAGCAAAGCTTACGCCTCCCTAGTAGCTTTATATTTCTGATGTACGTAGCAGATTTGCGGAGACTTTTTGCGAGTTTCTGTGGTAAGCTGATCTTTTCTGCAGCAAGCATGGATCGGCTGCCCTCCACGCTCGCCATTAATTGCCCTCAGCATGCTCATACTGTTTTGTGCCCTTGTGGGACATATTTACACGAGAACGGACCCTGAGGCTTTAGGATTTTCAAGCAATTTCAAATGGAAATCCACAATTAACAAGCAACTAAATAATAAAACTGAAGTCATCGGCATATTGCCTGTTGGCAAACAAGTACAAATGACCAGAGTGGTTAGTTCTGATAAAACTGCAAAGCAGAAAGGACTGGCTTTTTCCCCACTTCCTTCTGTGGGTGGATGGTCAGATTTTACCTTGTCAGATCAGTCTTTACAGTTTTCTTCCATTTGTGCAAATCTTTCATTCAACAGCAAGAAACAATTCACCCCCTTCCTCAAATGAGACCTAAGGCTAAATTGCAACAAGGTAATCTTGGAATAAACAATTATAATGGCTCAATTATAGAAGAAAAAATATTAATCTCAAAAACAGAAATATCTGACAAATGCGGGGGCTGATTTTCAGACAAACTTAACACACAGAGCTTCAATGGAAATTAATGCAACTGTTTCACGCTGGAAACTTGGGAGAAAACTAATCAAAGAATAAAAGTACCAGGAAGACAAAGATCGGGAGATTTCAGATGTGTTAATGAAGCAGGACAGGAAAACAAATTCCACAGAACAATTTTATTGGTTTGGATGATATACCCCCAATGTGAACAGGGAACGTATGTTGGTTTTTCTTAATTCTCAGAAGTTCATCACCTACATGAAAATTCTCTCTATATTTTCTTTTAAACATGAAACTTGTCTTTTGTTATAATTGAGGAGTGTATAAAATGTCCTTTAGTACTAGTAGCTCTTTTCTTTAAATGAGGACTCTTTAAACATGGATTCTTACCCAGAGACCAAGTTTATCACCTGAAGGGCTTGATGCAATGGCCTTGGCACCTCCACAATTTTCTAATCTCTGGATAAGTCTCGATAATAAGATCACGTAAACAGGGTCCTGACTAATCACGAAAGCCTTTAAAGTCCACACACACACTCTCCAGGTAGTATGAATGACCTCTTGACCTGTCAACACTCCATAAAAATCCAGAAATTAGTCATTTATGTCATCCAAGGAAACAAACCAGTTAGGTATTCCAGAAAGCGGCAAAAAAAAAAAAAAGCTAATTCTAGCCAAAAGTAAAGGAGAGAGACAAGGTGATGGCACCAGCTTCCCTGTGCGTACAAGTGGTGAGTGCTATGTACCGTGGTTAAAAGCAGCCCCATTCCCAATCCCATGCAAAAAAACACGGCACACCTGTGGGTACAGCCACAAGACAAGCTTTCTCTAGCAGCAGAAACCCTGCCTCTACCTCTTTCCACCTCCACAGTCTTGCCAGGGAGGCTGCTGCTCTGCGCATCAAGACTCAGATCACCTGTACCTACAATACACCCCCATCCCATCCCAAGGCCCCAGGGATTCATCAGAAAACACAGCCCAATACATGTGCCTGCACAGCTGAGGGGATGGTGAAACACGGCAGAAGAGCAGGAAGGAGCGCTCAGCACTTTCCCAAGCAAGCCATACCCTAAATTTAGCTGATCCTTGACATTCTTGACATCCGGAGCATCCCCAAAGCCCCAGACTCTGGCCAAGGGGTAGGATGCCTCTGCTACATTTCAGTTTCCTCTTCATCAGGGCACCAGACATGAAACCAGCAGCTGGGACGTTGCCCTGAGCCTTCTTAAAACCATAAATATTAAAAGTCACTAACAGGCTCACCAAGTCACCTTTCCAAAACATTTTAAAAAAAAAAAGCAATTTTCCACACAAAATTCTAGCGTTCAGATGGTTTGCACCTACCACCACGAGGAAGAAGAGAAATTCACCCCTGCGAGTGCTGTCCCTGCAGCAGTTCAATAAGAGGAGCGTGTGGTAACAGACGAGTGGTGTTATTCCAGGTATGGTAATGAGCTCCTGCAGCAAAGACCCACTTTGTGTCAAATTAAAGTCATTATAGTCAGTGTTCTTACTAAATTATGTTAATTAAAATGTAAGGGTCATGTTCAATCAATTATTCCGAGAACAAATGATCTCAAATTTCAGCCAAACGCACTGAACTTTTTTCTGAGTCTAGCTGCTATGAATCCCTGAAAAAAGCAGCGATGATGAACAAGCGGAAAGAGGTATTGGTTACATTTTAATTAGAATGGAAAACAGATGTGTGGTGACTAATCATATTCAAGTCAAGACAAGCCTACCCTGGCACAATGAACATGTGTTAGTTCTGGCTCATTCAATACACCTGAACACGTATATAGTTACACCTTCATTTTCACATCAGAATGGATTTATTAGGGCAAATGCAGACCTTTCACTATACCCTCAGAGATTCCAGACCTAAAGTTATATCCAATTTATTATTTAAAAACTACAATTCAGTCTAACTGAAGGGGTTCTAGGGCCTGCACTGATCACTGCAAGCAATGAATAGGAACAAAAACAGTACCCAGAAAAGGAGCAAAGTTTATTACTTCTCAGATACTCAGAGCAGGTAAGCTGAGCTCCAAGCGTGAAGAACTGCCACAGGAGCACACAGCCCTGGCCGGATGATAAAAGTGACAGATGAAATTCAGTGCAGCGAAGCATCACAGGAAAAAAAAAAAAGTGTTTAAACTTTCCATACAGTTATGGATTTGAATTGACTATTATCACCCAAAAGATGCTCAGAGGATGCCAGTTCTGCTTTTTATCTGCTCCTGAGCTAACTTGCCTTGGGAGTTATTCTTAAGGGAACAAAAAACAAAGTAGAAAATACAATTATAGCACTATTTAAAGAAATTGTGTAGCCACATTTTTAATAGTGGGTACATTTGAGGTTCCCAGTCTCAGAAGCTACATAACAGAACTAGAAAAGACACAATGACAAGGTTGATTAATAGCAAATAACTGGTGAAGTATTTTAAGGAAACATCACATAACAAAGACAGTGCGACTTCCTCTGGAGGAATGGCCAGTCAGGCCAAGGGATTTCCACCCTGCAAAAAGACTGCTTGGGGCGAGGGTGGGATGGGAACAGACACTGACCACTACTGAGCTTTCAATGGTAGGTATGGTGAACCAGTAATTCCTTTTTTCAACACATCTAGAGGTTACCAAATGAAAGTTTAAAGTCCCAGCTAACCAAAAGGAGCTGCTGTCTCACCCAGAGTGCAGCTGAACTGCTGGAGCTCACAGCTGTGACCTTTCCTATCTGGTAAAAAGCGTGGATGGTGTCTTAATGTCTTAAAAGTAACTGGGCAGGTTCCTGAAAGAAAAATCCACAGAGGGTTACTAATTGTGAAGATAACACCACAAAGACCACAAAGCACAAAACTAGAAGAGGCTGCATAATATTCCGGTGAAATACCTGCTCTGTTCTTGTACTGTTCCCTCAGGCAGCTGTTACTGCCTGATTAAGAAAGAAGCAGGGGGACTGCTCTCCTCAGACCTTGGATCTGACCCAGCAAGGACATTTTGTTCTACAGCCCTTTCATGACTCACTTCACGCTTGCCCACTCTTTGCAAGAGAGAAGATGGAAATCTTTCATAAGTTATCCCTCAGGAATAATCTAAATATTTCTGTAAGGTAACCCTCTACAGAATAAGGCAACTACCTTGATCATTTCTTTGATCATGCAAGATAACATAAATTAGCTCTGCACTTGCCTGCATTATACCTGTTGGCCATATGTACTTGCAATGTATTTCATTAAAGTACAAAAGCAAGACAACGTATTCACGCTCTCCTTACGAACAACTACTTCCTTAGGACTATCAGAGTTATTTCCCATTAAGCTATTACCTGCTTATTTTTCCAAATATGCAAATCCATGCTGCAAGGACTGGGCGGTCCTTATTATTCTTTCTGTTTAGTTGCTAAAGATTAAGAAGTGGTTTCATTTACGTTCCTTTTAGAAAACAGAATATGCTTTTATCGTGCTTGTTGCCAAGGAATGCTCACAGAGATCCTCCCCATAGACACCCTATTTCCTACCTGCACACCAGTCACAAGAAGCTAACCCTTTGAAAAAATGTGCAAATGATACAGCTGCTAAATAGGAACGTTATAATGGGTTTCAAGAGATAATCAGAGAAAAAGCAGAGTTAAAGAAAGGGAGCAATCAAAAAAATAATGAAAAGACATCCACACTGGAAATTACTAGAGCTGGAATGCAGAGAATCGAGTGTCTAAATAACCAGCGTTTGTATTGCAGGTGCACAGAGGGGTTCAGTCACCCTCTGCAAAAGTTATCAGTACACCACTGCCTTCATGCCTATTGAGTTAAGACAGTTACTTATCTCAAGATAGTGTGGGACAAGAAACATAAGGTTGAGAAAACTGTGCTATTAGGTCCTTAACTGAAACTTTCTGAATCAAAACGGGACAGAAATACCCATCCTTAGGCAACCCTGTTTTTCCAATAAATTTTATTTTCTTGTATTTGCCCAAGACTGTCAAGAAAATGAACCTGAGAAACGTAACCCTAACTACATCAGAACGGAAGAACTGAACCATCAACGTGCAGCACAACGAGGAATCAAGGAAAGGCCATTATCGCCAACTTGTTCCCCAATTCATGTTTCGTTCAGTCTGATTGAAACTCCTGAACACCACCGTGAAGCTGCCCACCTTATCAGTCAGGAGCTCAGAAGTCTCAGATTCAGACATAAATAGTCAGGGGCTCACTTGCATGCACACTGCTCTCTGCCCTACATTAACCACAGGATTAACTGAAGAAGCACTGGGAGAAAAAGAAAGACGTGGACATCACTGCCCTGGCCGCTGCTGAACAGACCGAGCAGCAGGAGATGCTGAAGGGGGTGATCTGTGCCAGTGTAAGCAACTAAAAGCCTTCCAGCATCAAAATACTCACAGACCCAGGCAGCCCCAAATACGTGCCTGTGAGCAAACAGCTGTTTTATTCATAAATTGGAGGTTGAGAAAGGTACGAGTTACCCTGTGTAGTTTTAATATTATTTAACCCAAAAAAATCATGAAAAAAGAGTTTAGGAGGATGGAAATTTAAGCTGTTTGTCCAAACCATCTTTCTGCTTCTCTTTCTGGAGAAAACAAGGCATCCCTGAGAAGTACTACGGCTGTAATACACTCAAAATGCTATCACTGAGGTAGGAGAAGAGAGAAGACTGCAGGACAGTGTTGTCATGTATGAGCAAGCATGCGGAGAACAGCAGCACCGAACTGCAGGAGCTACGATCAGGTCACAGGGCCGTGGTTGGGTCACCGTAACGCTCTTCGTGATATCACCTAATGAAGGCAGAAATGATATGTGAAAGGCACCCTTTCATTATCTCCCAACGAGATGGTGTGAAAGGGGCGAACGGTGACATGCACTACAGCAGCCCCTGATACGGTATCGCATTTAAGCCCCCTGAACAGGCAGCTGCCCTGAAAATAGCTCCTTTGTTTTCCCAGAAGTGAGGGCAGGTACGGCGGCAGCCTACGGAGCGCCTCTCTCCTCCTTTTCCGTGTTATTCACAGGAAACAAGGAAAAAGATCTTTCCAGCAGGGAGCTTAATGCCAAAGTACAGCCGACCTGACCCTCCAAGGGAGGGATGCGCGAGGGCGAGTGTGCTGTGCCCGACCGACTGCCACCATCCATCCGTCTGCAGGCGCCGACAGGCTGTGTCTGAAAAACCCCAGCTACAGGGCACCAGCCTACACGGGCTCAGAGAATTCAGGGGAAAAAAAAGTAACTACAGCACCAGGAAATACGTGAGGAGGAAAGAAATCCTCCTCCTCTGTGTATGTAACTTGGAAGGAGGTGTTCGCAGCTCTGCATGCAGCACAGCAGGCTCTGTAACTCCTGAAAGAGTTGGCTTGCTTTGAGGAAGTTCTGATCTGAAACACCACTCCTGGAGCTAAAGCAGAACTGTAACTTTCTCCTTCTCCTGGGAAGGGACTTGCCTGCAAACCTGCCCTCCAGGAAACAGTGGCACAAGCTATCAAAAAGCACCATCACGTTCAAGTGCTCCACAGAGTTCAAATGGATCACCTCTTACCCCAAACCATCTTATGGGAGATGGGAATTTGCCCGGACAAACTTGTGTCCCCACATCCAAAATTTCTGCCTCAGCCCTAACAAAGCTCTTGGACACAGCCACAGAGACCCCACTCTCTCTCCATTTGCTTCCAACTACACCATGGATCTTAGAGCCAAGGGAGGTAACTCATTGCCCAGGCCCCTGAAATCTTATTTTACCTAACACTCTTTTTATAACGCGTTGGGCTAAAGGACCTCATCATCATCCCAGCATGACTAGCATAATGAGAATAATGTCCAGCAGACAAAATTCACTCACTGAGGCAGCCGCTGAGCAGAATTTAATTCTGCTAGAGGCAATATTAGTTTCATAAGATACTGAAGGTATCTGTTAGGCAGGTAAGAGGAGAACACGTTGCTCAAAGCAGCTGTTCCTCAACTCCATCTTTGCCCTTCTTGGTCAAAGCCTTTCACTGACATTATATCACTATGTGTATTAGCATATACCAGATATATATTAGATGCTGGTAGAAATTAGGAAGAAGAAATCAGTGCAACTATTTTCAGAGCTTGGCAAAAAAAAACCAATTTCACTAAAAACTGTTGTTACCCCAGAATGACTATCAGGGCTCTACAGACAGAGAACAGAAAGGAACAAGGGAAGAGTACACGACCCTCCCAGCCAGGCAGCTCCTCTCCCTGTCAGTTCCCTTTACGGTCAATGGAAGGAGAGCAATTCAGGGCAGGAGCATAACTGGGATGTTCTGAAGTGCCCTCTAGACAAACTCTGTTCACGGATGACAGAGGGAGCCTAGAGGCTAACACAGACGCCAGGCTGCATGTCTGAAGTGACTGGGAGGCTGACAAGAAGACGACTCATGGCAATGATACAGCACTAAAGCTTCACCTAGAAGTTATTTTCAGACACACACCACAGCTAGGAGCAACTCAAGCAGTATGGAGGAAAACAAAGGCCAGTGTCTTACAGCTCCCTGTCAGCTGGATCAGGCTTGTAAGGCTCCTACTCCCTACCTGCAACAAAGATAAGAGGAAGGCAGAGAATAGAGAGGAATTAAGTCCATGGTGTTTTGTTGCTGGTGGTTTTAGCTTGTTTTTCTTGTTTTTCTAAATAAAAGAAGTACGAATAAGGGTTTTCAGTCTCCATAAAGCAGATGCAATTACAAAAATGCTTGTTCTGTGTAGCATGTGCCCACCCATTTTCACTACAGAGAAACTTAGGGGCTGTCTGGGCACCTCTGTGTTTGGATTTTTAATACCTCCTGCCTCCCTGGCCAGCAGTCTCTGAGGGTGGCTGGAAATGGTACCTTGCACCCCAGGGTATCAGGGAGCTATTCAAATAGGTAGCTCCAGCTCAGATGCTCCTTTAGGTCCTGATAGTTTACACCAAATTACATGAATTTTACTGGCTTTACAACAAAAAGATTCAACCTTGTAGCTCTACAGTTAAGAAAACTCCCCCAAGATCTAGTAAAGATACTTGAATGACAGCACATTGACGAAGGAACACAGAACAGAAAACAGCTGCTGGTTAAACCACACAACACCCACAGCACAGGTACATGTCGTAGAACAGCAAGACCACAGCGACAGCAATGTGCAGACCACTAACCTCTGACAGAAACCCCCAGGAGACAGTGACAGCTACAAGGGCACCCCACAGCAAATAATCTAGGGTATGCGTGGCTGCTTGTGCATTATACTCATCCCTTGTACGAACCTTTGGAATGTGGTGCAGTGTATACTCACGCCCAGGCCTTCTGGAGCTCTGCTGAGCATGGTTTTTGCTCCCATCTCCCAGAGCACAAAATGCCCACAAATACCGCAGTGCTATCTGGGCAAAAACATAAGGAGGATTTTATTTCCTTGCCTAATCTTTTCTGGAAATGAAATACTTGTAATATACTAGAAATTAATAACCACTCAAATGAACAACAGATGATGATACTCCCTTGTGAGGGTTGTACCCAAAGATTTTCAGGATAGCGTTACGTATGATGCTAGACTGTTCATGCAAACATGCCCATGTTTTCTACAGCAAGCTTTTCCTCACTGTAACGTCAAGCAAAACACAGAAGTAGAAAAGCCTTGTGATGCATCTGATGCTGTTACAGAGACCACTTGTACATCTTCCAAGCAGCAAGTCACAGAAGAGCACTGTCAGCTGGCTGCCACCACCGCCATCACCCTCTGCTGCACGAAGCTGCTCACACGGCCCTTGCACCTGTGGAGCAAGCTCTGCAGCCACGCAAGGGCTGAGCTGTAAACCCTGGCCCTGGGGCACAGTGAGTAGACCCTAGGCCTCCTCCCGTGCCCAATATGCCAAGGAGCTTTCCACACTCTCACCTGTCTGTGTTTCAAATGAGGCCAGGCAGTAAGCAAATCTCTCCAGTGGCGTTTGACATTGAACAGGCTCCTAAACAGCCAGTGAACCTAAATTTGGATTACAGAAGCAAGGAACACATCCAACAGTTATACCTCCCTCCTCAGCACATCAACAAGTTAACTTCATGCACTCCTCTTCATGTTTTAATAGTAAGACCAGAGCTAAATATTTAATGTCTGAAAGGTTAAAAGAAACCTGATCTATAATTCCATACATACCAGGCTCATCTCAAACTGCTAAATATGAATTGACATGGCTTGTGACATCCCACCACTTACAATAGCATGCTGGCCATCCACAGTAACGTCTCCTTAGGTTTTAAATTAAGAGGTTGCAAGTTTACCTCTTTGGAGCCTGATTTTTCTTTTCTTTATTGAAACTTACACCGGGAAGAGAGAAACTTAACTGAGATGTTATCACTGTTAAAATACAGGAAAGGGCAACTAACAGAGTAATACTAGAAAATATGAAAAGCTGTGAAATAAAGGAAATTATCTACATTACATTTCATAATGTTTACAATATTGCCAATGAAATACTCCAAAAATCCCATACACCTCTCCCATTTCCAGATGGAGATACGATGTCCTTAGCTTCATCAGACTCATACGTGTACAAAACCATAGCGACAACCTCAGCGATCCTTCCATCAGTGATCACCACCTCTGCTTGTGGCATATCTGAAACCGAGATGAACATTTTATCTAACCTTCTGAAGGTACCATACAAATACTTTGCAGAATAGTACATGTTTTTGCTTGAATATGAGCAGATCTGCTCACTTAGAAGTCTTACAGAAGGCAACAGGTTACATCAGAGAGCTGTGCCACCTATTCTAAATAAAGCTCCATAGTCCTTGGGATATTTCTTTCAAGAAAGAAAGAAAGTTGGTATGACTCCAATTTACAAATTAAATCATCTTCACTTATACAGAAATAAAAGCAGCTGCACATGAAAAAGATCAAAAGATATAAATGAGAGAAGAATAGGATAGCTGAAGGCAATAAAAGAACAGCAAACGTCATTTGAATGGCACGATGAAAACTTGAGTAACGTGCAATCCAGCAGTAATACTGATGCTAGGCCATACCCAGAGCAACTGTATCTTAACTGTTAAATTATTAGACAGTGCATTTAACATTACATTTCATAAAAAGTTAATAAAACTGGATGAAAAATTACTTCGACTATGTTACGAAACCACATGTATATCACATCACCACCCACTGTAAGATCTTGAGATGGTAACAGAACTTAACTGACTTGTCATTACACAAAGACTGAAAAAGAAGCTATCCATACACTGGGCTTCACAGCGAGCTCACGAAAAGTTAGAAAAAGGCATCAGTTTGAGGCTTCAGTGACCATTTTGCTTACCATTTTAAAGATAAGCAGACTGAAGCAGATGTACGATTGTATGTATACCACTGAAACACAGAGTCACACCTTACCTTACCTTATTTAAGCTAATAAGAAATAAAACACCATAAAGCATAACTGAGCATGCATTCTTCTGTGGTGCATGCCAGTCAAGTAACAGAACAAAAGCATCCATCAGAAAGCAGAAATCAGACATGTAGTGAATGAAAAAAAAATCATACAGGAGAGAATACACGCAGGAAGTGTTTCCCTATTTCTTGCATAGGATCTCCCTCAGTCATTTACTGGGGAAAAAGTAGCCCAGACATTCTCTAGACATGTAGAGGCTTAGTATTTTGTCAGTACTAAAGAGGATATGCAAAGTTTTCTTACGCCAAAACTCTTCCAAGGCGCCCACTCCAAAGCCCTACATGTGGTGGATTCACTCCAAACAGAATGAAGCCTCCTTTCCCTAGTAGCACAATTCCTACTTTATGGACTAACAATACTTCTGCTCTTATATTATAGTAGAAGTATGCTGTACAAAAATAACCATCCCTAATCCACTTCTTAATCTACCCAAAAACTTGTGGAAGAGACACAACCTGCATTACAGACACTTCAGAATCACCACACAACTCCATAAATTTTAGCAAACCAAGAGCTAAAATCTACAGCTGAACAAGACAGACTCGCAGCGTGGCTGAGGTTGGCAGGGCCCTCTGGAGGCCACTTGGTCTGTCCCCCTGTTCCAGCAGGGACACCCAGAGCGGGGTGCCCAGGGCCATGTCCAGGCAGCTTTTGGAGACCACCAAGGAGGGAGACTCCACAAGCTCTCTGGGCAACCTGAGATGAAGAGTATCACTTTTCTATACATCTTTAATGTTAATAGCATCTTCAGTATACATGATTAGAGATGAGTGGCAAACCAAAGCCAATTCCACCCATGCATCTAAGAACATCTGAGCGAGCTAGGAACTGCATTTACCTTAATTCCACGAGAGCAAAAGCAGCGTCCCTCCATCTTCCTTATAAACAACGATGAAATCAGCAGCAGAATGACAGCCAAAAGAATTACCAACATTTCCTATTCCAAACCCACAGCATTTAAGTAGCAGTTCCTAATTTCTCTTCCATAATTTTAAGTGCTTAATTTTATTTTATTGATGCACCTCTAACAATTTTTGCAGGGCAAAGTTTAAAATAGGCCTGAGTCGTGTACTGTCTCCAGAAAACTAATCTGAACCAAATTCATTTGGTTTATATCCTCTGATGCAATAGGTTTAGATAGAAGCAGGAAACAAATCACTCCATTCTCTTCCAAGCATACCGCTAATTTATTTGAAGACATAACACGAACTTAACCTTCTTTTCTTAGTTAAGGGCTTGAATGTGCTGTGCTTCAGTCTGCAGCAAGATTAGTTCAATTGTCTTAGATACACCAAAAGACTAAGAGAGCTGCTTTGCCTTTCAATACAAAGGCTATGAAGTAGGAAATGGAAATAGCTAGAGGGAAACTATATGAAAACTAACTAGAGCTACTGATGGAACTAAGAGGTTACAAGAAATTCTTTTTGCTATTCTTCTTTGGAGAAAACTACTCAAACTCCTACATCTAATGAAATTTAGGATACCTCTTTGAAAATATGGGGGCTGTTAAAAAAAAGAAGCAAAACCAAGCTTGCCACATTCATGTCTAGCAGCTATACAGCAGCAATGATTTCTGTAGATCCCCATCTTAGCAGGACAGCTATAAGAACCTCCTCCCCTTCACAATGCCCAGGGGATGAGAGACCCCCAACTGTCCCACCTGGGTGACCCGAGATGAACGAGCCACAGTTTGGGAGAGACTAAGCCCAGGCCAGCCTCCGAGGGGAGAGATAGGCTGCATGAATTTACTATAACTTTAAATTACAAGAAAAGGGTAAATCTAATCCTAACAATGGCAACACCTCTTTTGGACATGAAATTTCAGAAACTGAAGGGTAGTATACTCGATTAGTTTCACATTAATTCAATAATTTAGTCCTCCTTTTCTTTTGTGAAATTTAATTCATTAGCACAGGTGCAGTATTTTCCAAACACCATGTAGATGGTTACATACACAAAATAAGACCAATACTGTATTTTGGTAGAATTTGTTAATCTTCAGAAAGATGTGTGGTTCGACTGCATGAAAAAATATCCACAAAAAAATCCACATATCAGTAACATGACACTTTATTACTCATTCAAAACATATACGTATCTGAAACAAGTCTAAATTGGCTTATATCAAGGAAAAGGAGGGAAACAAAGCATCATACTACGTATTTTCCTGGCTTTATGAAGAGGTGGTTTCCTTTAAGGTACTGCTGAAGATGACTTGACTTTTCTGTTTACTTGTTTAAAAACAAAATTTGTTTTAAATCTTCTCATTTGTTAAGAATCAAAAGTAGATTTCTTCTCCCTTGCATTTTTTTTAAACACATTGTAAGAAAAGTGAATTGCAATGGAAATGTAAGCTGTCATTAAAAGAAGTCATAAGGAGGATATCCCAATTCAAAATCATCTCACTCAATTTCTGCAGCACTTTCAGGTGCAAGTCAAGTCAGATAAGCTTCCACATTGTAACACAAAGCTTCCCAAGACAAGAAAAGCATCCCACTGCACGCTCCGCAGCAGTCCTTTCAAAACTGGAACAAGCCCTTTTAAAACACGAATTCAGCGCTCTAAAGCAACAACCCACTGCTCACAGAGGCTTTATCTGCTCTACAGCTTCTTGGTTATTTTGCTGCAAAGCCTACTTTAAGAATTGCAATTTACATGAAATACAGAGACAATTCCTGGAAAGCCCCCTGCTTTGTCTCAAACACCGTCTGAAATCATACAGAACCAGCCCTGAGTTTCCTTGGTGAGACCAACAAAGGCAGGCAGATAACAGGTTGTGAGGAAGAGCTGAGGTTGATCCGACAAAGGAGGCTGACTATAACCATGCACTAGGAGTACAACATGAGTCTAGTATTTCAGTTTGAAGAGGTGTACATTTTGAAGAGAAGCACCATAAGTTATCTATACAGATAAATTTTTTGCAAAGCAATCTGATCAGGAGACCATGGGATTTTACTTGACGCATCTTTGTTCCACATTCTCAGTAAAGCAAGTTTAAATAAGCCTAAAAAGCTCAAAAAGGTATTTTTATCATACCCTTTGCAGCTATTTCATGATTCACCCAAACCGAAAAAAAAGCTGAACCAATCATATCTCCAACCACACCTGGAAGCAGGCCCCAGTACTGTCTGCACTGTCCTAACTAGAACTCATGTCATACTATTAAAAAAAAAAAAAAACTAACCCTAAAAAAAAGCCTCCAAACTCCGGCACCATTTTTCACATTTATTCAATTTGTGAGATGTCAGTTTACATCTAATAAACATGTTGTTTATTATCTTCATTTAAGCTGGGACTTCTACCGAGGAACGGCAAGAATCATAGGAGGTGTGTCATGATTACAAATCCATAATGCATGCGGGATCCCTATGTAGCACTATTAAATCCATTAATCACCATCTCCCCTGTCCCAATTATGCTAAGAACATACTTGATAAAGCAATTTCTACTCACCTCTCTGTTACCATCAGCGCACAGAACTGAAAACCACAGCGCTTCCGACAAATTCTCAAGGCACCTCTTTTGTTCCCTTTAAATTAAATCCGAATCGGTTGCACGTTTTGCTGAACTGCTAATGCTCTCCACATGTTCTCTCTCTCCAACAGAAAATGTTTTCTATTAGGAATGCCTAACACTGAACAGAAAACCGTAAAATGCCCTTCAAACAATCCAAAGTACTTCTTTTCTTGAGACTTGCATTTGAGTATATAAATCAAGCTGGCCCAAATGAAGAGCTCAAAGGAAAGACCTAATGCCACAATTAAGCTTCCTTTAGGAAAACTTTTTAATTAGACTCTTCCTCTTAGCGTATTTTGGATGGTTGTACACAAGAAAGCTGTTTATTTTAAATTCAATAAGCTATTCCTTTTAAGAAAAAGAAAAACAAAAGAGACAGCAGAAAGTTTTGAAGCATCAACTGCAGGAGCTTCACAGTCTCCGTAACTTTGAGAACTCCATTCCAGCCCTCAGCACACTGCAAACGGGGATATGCCAGACAAATGCAATACGATAATGAGATTTGGAGGGAGAAGCATCTGAAATGATAAAGTACCAATAACACGGGTTGTAGGCACAAGCTTAACTCTGCCCTCTGAGAAAGATACAACATGGTTTCACGTTTTCTTAACCAGAACCACTCTGTCTTTTCAACTCTTCTATACTATATTCACAAAAAGACAAAGCATATTTTTTTCCATCTCTCTGTATCTTAACTTCCCTGCAACAAAGTGCCAGATGCAGTTATTGACTTGAGCCTTGATTTTGTCTTCAGGAAAGCACGCGGTTCCACTGGGAAGGGACTTGCAGCTCAAGCACTTGGAGTGAAAGGTCATACCAAAGGTTCAATGTATACGTAAATAGTTGCAGGACCTAATCATATCTGCTCTAATACATACAACAAGTCCACATAATGGAAAACAGAAGGGAAAACTGTACATGGAAATGAGGACTAGATGCATATTTCAGCCATGAAAGGACAAATAAAAACAGCTGGCTTGCACTAGCCCTGTAGTTACAACTAGCTTGTAGCTTCCCTCAGGTGTAACAGAACAAAAACAACTCAAAGATATTTATGGCCAAGTTTCATAAGAGGTATCAAGAGCAAGATGATGTCAAAAAGGCAACCCAAAGGTCTGCGTGAAAAAGATCAATATTGGTGCTAACATGGCTAGATAAAGCAGATGCCCTAATGACAGGGGCTAGAAACAGCTGCAGTGCTGCATGGCCAACGTTACATCACCTACTTGGGAGCAATCCACGGCTCAGCGCTCATGGAAGGATGGGGAAGGGCAAGCGCGCTGTAAATCCACTAAGCTCCAGTAAATCTGCAACTGCCTATGTGCAAAAGCCAACAGAACGGGCTTATAAAACAGTGACGATGACTAATAATGAAGTTAGATTATACATTTAACAAGACCCTTGCAGTAATAGACTTGTACGCTGTTTAAGGACCTACCTGGTTCAAGCTACGAAACTTAATACTCAGATATCTACGCACATTGGTGTTTTTCATTTAGCAACAGATAAAAGCAAGACTTCACATAAATGCAGGAAGGGGCTGTAACGATACTGAAGTGTAATTATATAATGCAAAAAAAATTATAACCAACCAAGGTCGTTTTGTTTTCTATTTTTAATAATGGACCAATATAAAGGACAAGTAAAATTTAATACACCTTGCAACATTTCCCATTCTTCCAAGACACAGCACTCTGACCAATCCCAGGCCCATACACGTATCCAGAATTACATAAACCATCAATATTGGCATTCTTCTTGTATTACATTGTATTAACACCTAAAACTCACATTATTGTTTTTTGGTTGTTTTTGTTTGTTTGTTTTTTGGCAGAAGCATTCTAAGCTATTATCACAGGCCTAGCCCAAACTCTTTCTCAGTACTGTGAGTAACACTTCAGAGGATTCAGTCCCAAACCTAAACGTTTTAAAAGAGGACATGGGACTCTTGGGCTAGGTACAGCACTCAGGTACGCAAGAGCAAACGGTGTCTTTTCCCTCAGAGGCTACCCAAGATTTTAAGAGCAAACTACTAAGATGCAACCAACAGGCCCACGAAGCAAGAAGGAAGCAGCAGCTGAAGCAAACAGAGCTGTCCAAACAACCACGCTGTGAAGGCACCGAGCCCAGGAAGAGTGGAGCTCAAACTTCACAGCAGCTTTAAAACTTCCCTGTCAGAGTCGCTCTGACTAAAGTCTTCCATGTAGTTTCAAGGGCAAAAGTTTTTGGCACTGCTGGGGTTCTCACTTCAGAGCTACATCGGACTTTATCAGGGCTTCAGCTGAGCCCTGTAATTGTTAAACACGTACAAATTAAACTTATGGTAAGGCACGACTAAATATATAAAAGGAAAGTCACATGGCTGCCAAAAATACCAGAAAGACTTTTCCCACAGGGTATTAACTCACAATAAATCTAATTGAAATAAAAGGCTAAATTTGACAGATTTGGGGAAAAAAACAATTGATATTGTAAAATTCAATACCTGATCTTCCTCCACTAAGGACCCTTAACATCAACAGGTGCAAGAATACCTCTGTAATTTTCAATTACTTATATTCTATGAGCAAAACTGGTTTCAGCAATTCTTTTCATACAAAAGAACGCTGTAAATATGGCAGTTAGTAAAAAAAACCTCAATTTCATATTTGAAATTATCTTTTAATTAGTACTGACGCTTTAATCAGGATGAAGCCAAAATGGGAAAATAAGTAGAGCTATATTTAAATGAAAATTTGCTCCTTGATGCTTAAAGACCTTTAGTCTAAGCATGTGACAAGAACTCAATTTGAGAGAAAATAATATATACACCAATGCATTAAATTGAGTTGAGAGGTTTTGGAGTGACTGGTATGCAACAGAGCAGAAAATACTTCTCTCTAGCAACTTCCACACACAGGTTATTAGGCTTTATTCATTCCCTGCCCTGCTAAAAAAAACACAACAACAAAACAATTACAAAACAAACAAAAACACACCACCACATTTGACTTGGGATTTGCTAAAGCTTCCTAAGTCTTAAAAAATACTGGCCTGTAGTCAATACATCCTCTGACACTAAGGCCCATTGAATTCCCTGGAGAACCAAAGCCACTAATGCTGGAAAACTTTACTTGGAGATCTGAACGTAAACAGTCATGCATTTCCCACAATTAAAAGTATAACGTATTAGAGAGAAGACGACGTTGGTACAGCTTCCCAATGGGAGAATTTATGACATGAAAGCTAGTTCTGTACACTGCTTGGCTCTTCAAAACGATTTACAAACCTTCAGTGCAAGGATGGCTCTGAGGCAAGGGCCTCAGAAGAAGCCAGGACTTCTCGGAAGGCAGTCCTAGCTAGCCAGCGTTGACTTTGCATAGTCAGAAACATTTCTAACCACAATGCTTTCCAGGGATAACATGAAGACAATTGTAATTCTAACACAGGCGGGTGGGGACTGAAAGAAAATAGTCACAGCAAGATGTTTTTATTCCACGTAACACCATCTCAGATTGCTCTAGCTCCCGGCTTCTGCTCCAAATATGTAACGCATCTTTTAACCTCAAAACCTAATACTTCTATTTCAAAACAGACCTAACAGGCAGCTGATGTGAAAGTACACGCAGGATGAAGGAAAGCAACCACTGACAGAGAAACAACCCTCCTGCCCTGTGCCAAGTTTGACCGACAGACAGTTTACCACACAATGCCGCTATTAAGAACTGCTTCAAACAAACACATTCCAAAAAAAATAAGATACATTTAATACATCGAAACAAAAAAGGAAGAAAGAGAAGTTACATGACAACAAGCTATGGGCTGAAACAAAAACTTACGCTGAAAATCTAAACTTCAGGAGGGGGGCTGGAAATTAGAACCAGATCTTGCATTTGGCTTTTATGCCTGTACTGACCCGTGCCAAAAACCCACATCCAAACACACCTCACTTCTAGGATGCTAAGATCTGGACTCGAGTTTTGCAGCCTGGCTTCCTCTGTACTCAGCGCTGAATGCATTGCTGCTGCCAAAGCACAGCAGCACCTGACAAAGGAATACACTTCCACGCAAGAACAATTACAATACACACACAGTAATATGCCTAATTGCCTGCAGTAAGCTTGATCGCAAACGGATTAAAACCAAGTAGCCACGCAGAGAAGCTGGCAACAATTCCTGCAATCTGCGGAAACTATAAATTTTACATTAAAAGTGTTTTATAAAATGTCAATACAGGAAACATACGGAATCTTCTCATGGTGCACTGGTCTATTTTGCTAAAGATATTCACAGACCCAACAAAAACAAGCTTCCCTAAACTGTTCATAATTTCACTCATATTTACAAGATCAGCCCAGACTCTGCACCATCTCTGTTTCTCCTCCAATACTTAACACACAGGCTTGCTCTACTGTAGTTCTCCAAATCAATGGTAGTAATGGAGAATCTGTTCCTGCACGATGCAGCCTGAAGTTTGCTCTCAATGGTAGGTATTTGAGGAATTCTGTAGGTTGCTTATACGCAGTTCAAATTCCCATAAAGGCCATTTCATAACACGTCCTGGGGGCAGGGGAAAGAAGTTTAGATGTACTTAAAGCATGAAACCTCCAACAGCAACAGCACTGTGGCAGTAACACAAACTTCGACTTTCTTCTTTTATTAAGGAAAGTGTCTATGTTCTAATGCTTCATCTGTGATCTCTTAAAGCAAAACCATCCACGAGGTAAACAAGTTAGGGTGTTGAATCCACTACAGAAAAACTGAAAACAAATCAAGCAACTATGGCATGTAGATACAGGATTTGATTTTAAACCAGACGTCTATAACATCTCTCTTAACATTACCCAAACATGAGCATGAGCTTTGCCACTAACGCTCCGTGAAGCACGCTGGTCTATAGAACAGCAGAGAACATTAGCTCTGTGACAGCAAGTCTGCTTCCACACAGGCAATCTTAAAGCTCTTGTGACACACTTTATTAATTCAGACTTTGCCTCGTGACAGCACTGTTTTAACCAGAGTACTTCCAAGACAGCAACACTGCGATAATGACAGTAAGTAGCCAAGATCTGAAAGACCTGAAGCAGTAAATATTACATGCTATTAAAATGCTGTAGCTGCTGTGAGCCAACAATACCTCAGATTTCCTTCTCAGTTCAGAATACAATCTTCTTTAGGCACATACAAAGGCAGCAGCAAGACAAATAACCCAAAATTCTCCAGAGCATCTCCAACCATCGCATTTCACTTTCAAATGCTATACTTCTCTGAGATGTTTAACATAACTAAAGGATAATGTAACTAATAGCAATTTTACAGAGCAGCAAACACAACAAAGAAATAGATGTACTGGCCTACTACTCTTAACACAGCAAGCCTGACTCATATTCCCTAGACGTGCTTCCAAGGGATCCATTTTGTCTTTTTTTTTTTTTTTTAATCTTTTTTTAGGCATGTGGAACTTCACTTACCGATGCAGGCATGGACTCTCACTGACAGCTGGGTCCTCAAAATTATACTGTGCTTCTTGCCCCTCCTAAAAAATAGAAAAAAATATATGAAGATGTAGGGAGGAGGTAGAAGAGTTAGGAATGAAGGAGTTTAGCTGAGCTTGGGAAAAAAAAGGACAAGGGACAGTGTTGTGGATTTTGTCTTTGTTTCTTACCATCCAACTGTACCTTAATTGACAATAAATTACTTTTCCATAAGTCAAGTCTGTTTTGCCCTTACAGTTATTGGTAAGTAATCTCCCAGTCTTTATCCCAGAGTTTTTTCATCTTGTTTTCTCCCTGTCCTGTTGAAGAGGGGATTGCAGCTAGGAGTGTACCTGGCAGCTAGTCCAAGGTCAACCCACCACAATTCTCTAGAAATCCATATTAAAGAAGTACCAGCTGACGACTGCACACTTTAATGTTCACAGAAATACTTTAAAGCTAGGCATAGTCAAGTGCAAAAAGAAAATGCAAGGTCAAGGCAGAAGTTGCTTAAACTTTCACAATTCTGCTCACATACCCTGATCTGTCATCGAAGTCCATAAAGTATATCCTGGGCTGCATCAAAAGCAGTGTGGCCAACAGGGCAAGGGAGGTGATTCTCCCCCCCGTTCTGCTCTTGTGAGACCCCACCTGAAGCCCTGTATTCAGCTCCAGGGTCCCCAGCATAAGAAGGACATGGACCTGTTAGAGTGAGTTCAGAAGACTTCCATGAGGATGATCAGGAGGCTGGAGCCTCAGTCATACGCTTCATGATTCTGCTGAGAAGTTTCAGGGCTCAATCTTTTGCATCGACATCCAGCAAAATTTCCCACTGGATGTAACTTAATCAGAACAAACCCACCATTTCCAGAAAACAGTAAAGGTTCTTCTCCACCTTGCTGTATTTCAGCTTCCTGTCCATAGTTGTTTTGAGGAACGAAAATATTTTTCATGCTTTATACTCTGCAGGGAAGCCATGTCGGTAAAGTAGTGATAGATACTTTCAGAAAAACATCACTACCAAAAGGAAATTAGGAAAAAGAAGCACAATAAACAATTTATAAAGTGGTTAATATGAAATTATGTACCTGCTAATAAATGACTTGGTTCTAGTTTCAAAATGGCAACCTCTCTCTCTAATTAGGTTAAAAGATAAAAGTAAAAATCAAATTTTAAATCAAATCAGTCTTTAATTGTTCTGCAAGGACAAAGCAAGAAAAGTATCTAAGTTGTCTTAATACTGCTGCTGGTTTGCAGGTCTTTCGAACTGCCAAGCAGCAATATGCTCTTCCCCCACAAGAGCGGTCTGCAGTCTAGACTTGAAACTTTCCTGGAGAAATTCCAACGTTAGGACTGACACCCTGCCTACCTAAACTCCTCCTGCTGCTTCGGACACTGTGCTTTGCTGGGCTTCACATCCTGTGGATTGCTCCCAGATGCCCCTTTCACCAAGGGCGCCAGGACACCTGGGGAATATTTAATTAATAAAGTACTAGAGGAATCTTTGACACAGTAGAAAAAGATGTTAATGCTACCATCACTTGCTGATGTTTCAATTTCACTTGCACAAGACTCGACGTATTTGTATTGTGGTATATATAGTAACTCATCAAAAGATGGTAGTATTCTACTCACCCCCCATTACTTGAGACGAAAGGAAGAAATCTTTTATGGAAAGAAAAGATTAATGTTTTTTTCCAGGTGGTGGTGGTTTTTTGTTGTTGTTTATTTCCCCACCCCTTCCTTGTGGTTTGCTTGACTTTCTTTTTTCCTTGACAGGAAGGGCACCCAGGACCCTTCAGCAGTTTTACCAAGACAATCTGACGCTGCCACCTTACCCTTCACTACATCCCCTGCCCTCCCCAGTACCAGATTCAGTGCAGAAAACTGCTTCTTTTCAACTGTCCTTCCCTGATGGACTTGCTTAGCCTGCCTTATCCTGGCCACTCTTATCTTCAAGGACACACAGAGTTTTTCACATCACTGAAACCTCTAGTAAATGGGAAATAATTTTGCTAAGTTCTTTAGGTTAGATGCTCTCCTTCGTGAAGATGTCTCTGACTGTCAAGCTACAGTTGTATCCGCTCAGTTACAAGACAAGGAAAGAGCAGATTAATGCAGCACACAATCAGTAGAACAGCTAGCTGTTTCATCTGCTCTCAAGATTCAAAGCTGTTGGCAAACTAAAGTACCCATCCTCAAAGACAACATCTCATGTTAAGGTCCCAAGACAGCTGTGCAATTAAATTGCTCCTTACACACACAGCTTCAAATGCATGAGTAAGCCCATTGACCTTGACAGAGCTACTCAGAAGCTATTCATAAGCTTCAACGTGTGTTTCTTTGAGCAAGGAAAACTATCTATTTTAAATGCACTAAGTCTGTATCATCTTCATTTCCTGGTTTGTAATGCATTTTACTAAAAAATTAATAAAGAAAAAGGGAGAGGAGGGAACCAGTTTATCACATACATTTCAAAAGTAAAGCAAAAAACAAGAATTATTGCTCAAAATCTTTTCTTTGCTTCAGAAATTTCTTCACAATGACAATGGAAATTCCTTTCTCCAGAAACATTGGGGAAGTCACTCAAAACGAGAGAAACTCAGTAAGGAAGAAGGTGATGATGAAGTAACAGGAGTCTCAAGAAGGACATAGAAACAACGAAGTAGGAAGAAGATCCCAGGAATTAGGCAGAGCCAGAGACAAAACAACATGGGAGAAATGAGTCCTTCCTGCCATTCCTTTACGCTGAGCAAAAGGCTCTAGCTGTAGTTTAGGCTGAATTTTCCAGCCCAGGCAATAAATCCGCTGCAATGCCCTATTAAGGGACAAGAAAGTTACATGCAATGCAAGTCAGAATTTCAAAACTTGCTCTCAATGCAGTTAAATTCAAGTTTTTCTTGTACAATCCTCTCGTGATTACACCAAAACTCTACCCACTGATCTGAAACCAAAGCAAAGCTCATTTACAACGTTATTCCTATTAGCATCCACAGTGCTTTATGTTACGTGTAGGCTGCCCTACCAAAATCAAAGGCCTGGAGAAGAGAAGACAGAGAGGATCTTATCAATGTACTCAAATATCCGGGGGAAAGGAAGTCAAGATGACGGGCCCAGACTCTTCAGTGGTGTCCAGCAACAGGACAAGAGACAACGGGCACAGACTGAAACACAGGAAGTCCCATAGGAACACGAGGAAAAACTTCTTTATTGTATGGGTGACAGAGCGCAGGCACAGGTTGCCCAGAGAGACTGTGGAGTCTCCTTCCCTGAAGATCTTCAAAACCCACCTGGACGCAATCCAACCCTGGGCACCCTGCTCTGGGTGTCCCTGCTGGAGCAGGGGGTTGGACCAGGCAGCCTCCAGAGGGCCCTGCCGACCTCAGCCATGCTGTGACTGAGACGGATGAAAGAAACTTGATCCTTTTTCCAGAAAGTGCCACCAACCAACAGCAAATAAAGACAGAGGATAGAGAACCAAACCAGCCTTCGGTCGCGTTAACTATTGCATATGTAAACTGGTAACGGGTTTCTGCAAATTAAGTAACAATACAGTAGCACTATATATGAGATTTCAACTCCCGCACAGGGAAGATTCTTTCTATTTGTTTAAAGCCATTATTTACCCTCCACCACACCAAGCCAGCCGCATGGTAAGCTGCCAATACAGGGCAGCAACCCCTGAATTCCCCCAGCGTGAAGGTGTATTTCCTAGTATCCAGAATGTGATTTAAAAGAAACAGCTTACATTTCTACCTGAAAACAAGAAAAATTTCTTATGGAGATGTTCTTTACATACATTTCTTCATTTAATAAGAGTGCTAATAACTACACGAAGCACGTGTGAAGGATAGGAGTTTCAGATCTTTCTGTTAAAAGTAAACATGTCTGCATTCCTCCCTCACCCTTTACATAACATAAAGAAAATCTCCAAAATTTGGTTTAGAAAGCCAATTAAACCAACAATTTAAAGCTCATCTGACTTGTTTTCACAGATTAGTCTGCCTGTTCCTAGGCATTAATTTCCGCAGCATAACAGAGCAGTTGCACTAAAAACAAAAAGAGTTCAGAAATATATTGGGACGGAAATAATTTCAAATAAACAGGGTTGATTTATTTAAAGCAAAATCTATGCACGTAATAAAGACTGTGCATTCTACTCTTACCTAGTGCTTATAAGGCTTGCAGCTTTCTTAGAATTACTTTGTTTGGGTTTTTTTGTTTGTTTGTTTTGGTGGTGGTGGTGTTTGTTTTGTTCTTTTTTGTCTGTTTGTTTTAATGTTAATGAAGTACCCAGAAGTATTTAATAGTTAATTTAATAGCCTTATGAGCACCATTAGAGTAGACAAATTTTACATCGCATGATGATGTCAGATTCTGCCAAGATCTACATTGATATCAGATTCATTATTGCTATTGGATTAACTTAACTCTTTGAAAAAGAAAACTGCTGTACTAGAATAGACAATTACACAAAAACTATTTTTTTTTAACCTGGGAGATAGCGGTTCCTCCAGCTCCCATCTGAGCATCTTGCAAGACAGCCTAGATGTAATAGAAAACAAATTCTAAGATATTTGATTTAAACTTACAACAGCAGCAAAGGGATGCCGTGTTCAGTGCATTGACCTCCTCTTTCCCATTGTTCTATTATTACACAGGGCTAATAACACAGGTTACATCCTTCCTCCTCACATCCATGCTTCCTCATCCTGCTCCAGGATGAGGACCACCGCAAAGAGCAACTCGCTCATGTTTGCACTGCATGCAGCTTGTGAGACTATGTAAAACCTATACATTGAAGCTTACCCTCTTCAGGTTCACCAAAAAAAATAAAGGTGAAATCAGATACTGGCAAACACTGTCTTTCCCATTGTTACACAGGCTTGGTATCAGTAAACCCTCGCAGCAAGGCCAACTGTGAACCAGGTGGTATCAGATGAACCAGGCATCCAAATAACTAGCCCAAGCCTCTCCTGACATAATCAGATGTTATTTTCACCATCCTTCATGACCACTAGCAAAGCAAACAAAAGGTGACCAAACCAAGGTAACTAACGTTTCGGCAATTGCCATTTTACCCCAAGGAGAGCATCACACTGGACAGAAAACTAACCTTAATGCAGTACCTGCGTACATCTACCAATCCGTAATAAGCACTGGAAATGTTTGCAGATTTGGCCAGCACATAAAGCCAGCCCAACTTGACAACTTCCCATATAACAATTCTGCACCTACTACTGCCTGATGTAATGATCTCAATGTTATGAAAACCTATCTAACACAGATGCTGCTCTTAGTGGAAAGTTTTCAGAGCACACATGCAAAACACATGCTTCGCATTCTCTTACAGCCTCTCATAGCACTCAGGTTTCTTGGTGTACCATCAACCTCCCCAGATAATCACATCCAGGTTTTTCAAGAGGAGTAGCTTAATGAGAACAGCATCCAACAGCAATCCCTAAGCTCAAGAACGAGCCACTGCCTCCTCAGAGCGGAGCCTGGTCAATAGCATGCCACCAGAAGCAAACACATGGCAATGTGCCTTCCATAAAGTGTGTTATTTTTACAATGCAGCTGGCTTTCACATCTTCATTTCAGCACCTATACATGTCCATCTTCACTTGCACACACCTTTCAGACAGTGAAAAATGCTCCTACAATGGGGTATTGCCTCACACTCAGTTGCTTCATAGTTTAAGTTATTCCCAAACAGAGGAAAACAAACTATTCCTTGTTGAGTGTATAAAGGATGGAATTTTTGCAAGAGTTCAAGTACTCAAGTCTATCAGGTTTTCCCTGAAAAAGATATGCAAGCCAGCTCATACACAATAAGAAAGGTGTTTCTTAGTCTGCCATTAATCAGAAAGCATAAATCCTAGGCTTTGATTTCAAAGCCACTAAGATACGGTTTGAGTGCAGTTTCAATATGATATGCTTCCCCGTTCAGTTGTAGATTGAAGAAATGCAAAAAAAATTCTGATACTTTTTAAAAAAAGATGTGTAAAAACCAAGAGAATGCATGTGCATGGAGAGAGGAATTAAGAATCTCTCTGAAAGTCATCATAAAGTCTCAATCCAACAAATAACTTTTTTTAACTAGCTGACCATCAACTGTCACATTCTCACTAAATAATAGAAACAAAGTGTTTAACACACTGCTGACCCCTAAGAAAAGAAGTCTTAAATGCTAAGATTCACCTCCAAGTACTCTACAAATGGATGATAGCAATAGTAGCTCCTTCTGGTTCTAGAAACAGAGGCAAACACACACATCTATCTTTAAATGATTTCAATAGACTTTCCTTTCTTACCTCAGTTTTTCCACCTAAAAACTTAGACTGAAATCATAACGTGTCTACATCCTGTTCTTGCAATACTCCTGCAAGTCATCTAATTATTTCACAGATTTTATTTAGAGCATTGCTGGACAATAACACATTGACTAAAGCAACAGCCATTCAACGAACAGATAAAAGTAGACAGAGACTAGTCAGATGACCATTCATTCTTTATTTAAAAACAAAAAATTAAAATAAAAAAATGCAGGTAGAAATAATCCCTACAGCATATTTCCAAAAAGAAAACTAAGCAGGCAAAATGCTGCAGACTAATCAGTGAAAGCAACGGTATGCAATGGAACAAAGTCTGCTGAAACTCATACGCACTTTTTCCCTAGAGATTATTCCAGTATTATTATGTTCTGTATTTTCCAACATGAATATAACAATTAACTGCCTCACTGCCTACTAACAACCTAAACACCATGCAGGAAGCAACTTGTGAGTGCCTGTGTCACTGCAGCAGGAAGGACTATGCACAGATTGCCACTACAAGGTCACGGTCTTTACACCCACCTGCTCCTACCCAAGAGCAATAGTAACGGGGCAGAGTTCTCCTTTCTTTTCCTTTTGAAATGGAAAAGGAATTGGATGGAAAGAGAAGGGGGAAGAAGATGAGAAACATCAAAAAGGGTCGAGTAAAACCTTCAAGGGATTCACCAAGCATGTCTCATGATCCACATTCATAATGCATAAGTATTCTTACTAATGTATTCTCAGTAAATGTTGATAAAGTCTTCTGTGTACTTTACCACAAAGCAATGATTTTTGCCAACAAAAAGTGAATCACTTTCTTATGCTATGAAAATGCAGCAAGCTTAAACAGGGGAACATCTGTTCCATTTGTTCTTTTCAGTAGTTTCTGTGCAGGCAAACTTCAGGAGCTGGAATATGAGAATTTCTGTCTCGGCTCCTTTCCCCCTGCTTTCTGAATCATCATGATGGTTATTTCTCTGTTTCCAATGCCTCATTTTCCACACAGTAAAATGATAATCTTCTAAAGGCCCCTGAAATACTTAAGGGTTGTCTGCTGCCTTCAGTCTGACAGTGACCATTTTTCAAGAGCTGTCCTTATTCATGTACAAAGTTTTGTGTCCCTTCCCTCCCCAAAAGCTGATCAAAATCCCAACCCATATACACTTGTTTCAGCAGTAAATGTATTCTGTCATTTTGTGAAAGGCTGATGTCACTTTCAGTTAAAGCTCCATCTTTATTTTTGCATGAAGAAAACACAAACTTTATGAGATGGCAAAGAGTAAAGAGATTTGCATTAGAAGTGCTATTGTAATGATAACACTGCTTCTGGGTTAAAAAAAATGGAAGGCTTGTTTCCTCACTTCTTGTCAACTTTGCATACTGTTCATCCAGCTTTTCCAGCCTTAAGTTACGTATTTCCCATAGCTGTCAGTAACTGTCAAACTCTGGCTACACATTCCTCACGGGCATCTTTAGACTGGGCAGTTTCTGGTCATGTAGTATTGGTATCACCTGAACTTTGAACTCATGTTACATTTGGATTTTCACTTAAATCCTCTTTTACTTGGAGCAACAGATACTTTAAAATAATCCTGAAAAAGGACTTTTAAAAAAGGATATTAGAAATGTCTTTACTGAAAGGGTTGTTATGCATTGGAATAGGCTGCCCAGGGAAGCGGTTGAGTCACCATCCCTGGAGGTCTTCAAGAAACGTGTAGGTGTAGAACTTAGTAGCATGATTTAGTGGTAGACTAGCATTAGGTTGAAGATTGGACTAAATGATCTTAGAGGTCTCTTCCAACCTGAATAACACTGTGGTTCTATGCTATGGATCAGCCACAAACCTTGGGACTAAGGGGCAAGGAATAAAGTGAAACAAATCTTCCACTGCTGCATCACCTGGCGCTTCCACCTCTTCAGCCAGAGCTCCTCTGGTGCTTCCAGTCACCCTGTGGGACTCAGCTTTGCTTCCAGGAGAACAAAATGTCAGATTGAGTTCATTAGAAAAACTGCAGTTGCAGGACAGAAGCAAAGGGCACCCACACAGTAATCTTCATTTTCACAAAGACCCCTACTAACTTACCTGACTTACAGTACTAAACACAACTCTAATTTTTTCATAATTAAAATAATCAAAAACTGAGATGGAAAAATGTAGCTTCAACAGTTTTTACACCAACTTTCCCCTTCTACTAGAAATCATGCTCAATACCTTGAGGAGGAAACCCTAGCTTTTGCAATTTTTTCCAGTTTAATTGATGATACTAAAAAAATAACAACCTGAAGATGAGATCTCCCAAGGTGACAGAAAACACACTTCAAAGAGATGTCATACTGACCTAATCAGCCAGTTACACTTTCTCAGAATGTGATCAGTTTAAACAGACTCAGCAACAACTATTTAAAAGCTGTCCTACCCTGCAGTAGGAGACACACACGTGTAACTACATGTACATAAATATAGGTTCTACTTCGAACTGATCAGTATACTTCCTCAGGTCTTCTTTCTGATTTTTGGAAGTTTTCTATTTCATATTTGGCAAAGGCTGTTTTCATAATTTGACATCTTAAACAGCATTTTGCCCTCAAGCCAAATCTTGTTTCTCCATATTAATCCCATTTCTGAAATAGGCTTTGCATTTATTGCTGGGCCACCAATGTTTTTGCTAGCAAACATAATTACTGAGCAGTAAACATGAAAAAGCAAATTAATATTTGCTGTGCTTGTTTATGTTCTTAACCCTGGCAGAGGTCACTAGTTCCACTGCTTCATTACAGGAGAGCCTGGGCTGCTCCCAGATTTGCTGTGGTTTAAGCTGTTAGTTCCTCACTGAAGGTTAAATTGGAGATTCTTGTATTTATTTTTTAAATCAGAAGTGGATTATTACTACCTTAGTTTAGCCAGTGGGAAAGCAAATAAGCAAACAAAAAACACACACCAAATACGTGGGTAGATGAATTCCCGTGGGATAAACAAGAGTGTAAACTTGCTTATACAAACCTACTTTGTACTTACCACAGGGTGAGAGCAAGCACATGAAGAGTTGCTACAGAATAGGAAGTGTAGCAAGTTCACAGCTTTTACTAATTACCCAGCACAAGCTCACTTGGCTGCTTATGTGCTCTGGGCAACTCCACACCAGCGTGAAACTTGCAACAGCAGACAGCGGGTGTGCAACGTTTTCCTGCAGGCTGTTGTTCAAGGTTTGGATCCTCAGACTGATCCTTCTCCTCCCAACAGGAGTCAAGCTCTGAGCAGCCCTACAGCTCTTCCTGACAGCCCTATTGACGATCTGTTTATGCAGAAGGGAAGGGATCTCCTCCTTGCAAAGTGAAAAGAAATACATTTCCATGCCTCAGGAGCTGCTCACTTTGTGACCTCTTTGTCAGTGAGGGTGGCAAAGTGCAAATGCAGCTACTGGGGAGCTCCAATGTTAAAAAAGCTAAATATTTTCTAAATAAAACAACTGGCAACAGTTGTTTCTATAGTTGTTCTTCTTCAAGTTCCCACCTTAAATACTGGGCTCCTCAGATATTTGCATGTGCAAACCTGAATGCCAAATTAGACTTTATGTTAAGAAGCATTGTCCTAGGGAAAGCTGTAAGAATAATTCACACATCTCTGGTTTGGCACCGTATATAGCACGCAACATGCTGAGAGACAGCTAAGCACAGTATTTCCACAATACATTTTGCAGTGTAAATGATTTTGAAAAGCTCAGTACTTTCATTTGCCAGTGATGATCACGACAAAAGAGTAGATCTTTAAATGTTTCCAAAATATCCAGTACAGATGTAGATGATTCCCTCTATAGCAGAGCTGTGAGTAAACTCTAGGGCAAAGGAGGACACAGCTACCAACAACGCCAAGCTATAAAATCATAAGTCAAGCTCTGAAAAAAAAAAAAAAAAAAAAACCGACTCACACCAAAAACCAGACTGCAGAGCATTTTTAGTGCTTGCCTACTGTTCTGATGCAGGGAAAGCAGATGGAACCTGAAATCCTGAGATTTATTTCATTTTGTTTTCAAGGAATATTCCAAGGAAATCATGAAAATTAATTTCTACAGTTCTGCCTTAATAAAAAAGGCATGTTAAAATTTATATTTTTTTTTAATAAACAAACAGAAATGCTTTTAGGACTAAAAGAACATAAAGAATTTTAAAAGCTGCTTAAACTTTTGAACACTTGTAGGAACAACTACTTCTCTCTGACTTCGGGAGGGAGGGAAGCAAAAAATCCGCAACTTACCCATCCAGAAAAACTATTTAATTAGAAACCTGAAAGCTTTATGACCATTTCTTTTGCAACAGTAAAGTTTTGGCTAATCATTCACCTCAAAATGCGGTTCAACATCTTCATCTGATACGTCATAGACTGGAATACTGCTGCCCTATAGAGAGTCATAAACTTTCCAAAACTTACTGTAATCTCTCAGCTATACAACAGCACAAATAGATCTAGATCCTAACCAAAGGACATGAGAAACAGCAGAGGGGTCACACTTAGGGAAATCCTTGAGCACACCAGGCTGTTCAGGGCCTAAGAGGGCCGGGAGCAAACACAGCCCTTTGGGTCACTTTGCCACTCAGCCCCATGCAGCAGCACGTTCCTCTGGATTTCTGAGCCTCTGCACTCCTTGCATCTGCACACCGGATAAGGACAGAGGATTGTACACGAGATACAACAAACACCTTAAGCAAAACATGAAAGAGACTTCCACACCCCACCTGCTCTAGGTACACATCTACTTCATAAACAATTCAGTCCTCTCAGTAGGAAGAAGCTTTCTTGATACTATTTTAACCTGAAAACGTTGTTTTCTTTGTTGCAAGTTTGTGACCATTCATTCCTTTTTTCAGATTCAGCATTTCGTCAGAGTAATAACTATGCATCACAAAGCAAAAGATTCAGGTGATCAGATGCATTTTGCAAAATATGAATAAACCTTTACAATAAGCTATTCCAGTCTCTGCTGTTTGCAACACCATGACAGTCTTCCATAGGCACCTCTCTAACTTCTCTTGCTGTTTGAACTGAGAAACGTTAGAGAAGATGACAAAATCGGAGAGAAAGCTGTCGGAAGCTGAGTCTTCCAACACAAATATACTCTGCCTGAAATAACACAATATCAGTGTATAATCTGCTAGCTTGCACTACTGCTTCAAGGCATGAGCCACATCATTTTTCTTAGACAAAAACTGAAGTCAACCTTCAACTGCATTCCCAACTTCCTCATGCCAATAAGTGACACAGAAGTTTTCATTTCCATAACTGCGTTAACTGCAAAGCCCAAGCAGGCAAAAAAGACAGTACACAGGCATCAGAAGAATATTACAGACCCCTGCAAGACTTCCCTGCCCTCAGCAGATCCTGAATCAAGTCCAGAACGAGCAGCATCGAGAGGGAAAGTGTGGGGAATCCAACTTAGACTGGGATTCACCCAGCAGAACTGGTTTGAGCCAAGGAGTGCGAAAGGGATGCAAAACCATCGACACTGGAATGATTTGTCAGAAGTACTTCAAAACAATCTTTCTGCTAAATAGAAACCTTCAGAATGTGTTCCCCGAGGAAATTCCCACTGCTTGCAGCATGCTATCTGAAGAAGCTTTTGTATTCTGTGGTTCAGGACTGTGTTACCTTGCATGCTACCGTCAGGGTCTGTTAAGACATGCCCACAAAGAGAACTTGGACAACTATTGTTAATACAAACACAAACTTGTGAGAGTTCTTGCTCATCCTACAAAATCGCAAGTAAACAAAGGGGAAGATCATTATCTGTCACAGACTCCTTAAAGGAACAGACAGCCAACTCAGCCTGCCTCCACATTGCCTCCTTACACAATTAGTGATTCACAAAACAATTTGTGTTAGAATAATTATAATTGAAAAAATGAATACATGCCAGGCTCGAAGAGGAAGGAAGGAAATTACTAGGTGCTCTTATTGACCTGTCTCCTGACCTTGACACCTTCTGCAGGGCCAGCATTTCTGTAGACAGCCTCAGTGCTAGGCCAGGCTGTTCATCCTCCCTGTCCCCAACAGAAGCTGTATGGAGATGATCCTGCTCTCCTCAGTCCCACAGCTATGCAACAAAGCCGTGGACGCTGGAAAACAGTCCTGGCCCAGGCTGCATGTTGCTCACCAATAGCCCTACAGGCTAAAAGGAGCTGGCTTGGGGGTTGGGTTTTCTCCTCCCCTACACAGAAGTTTAGATTCTCCTGGAGCGGAGAGCAACTACTAGAAACATGCTTTCATTATATTCAGTAAGTGAAGATGATTCATTTGAAATCATGTACGGGTGCATGCCCTTCTTATCCCCGTTATTTACAGTTTTACATAAGAAGATTCCAGCCTAACTGCCACCATCCTTTTCTTTCCTCCTGAAGAAAAATCCTTCCAATTTTTCCTATATGTTCATCCAGTCCTTACTAAAGAGATACCTACCATCTCCCACACCGATAAGAAAAAAAAAAAAGTAAAATTGTATTTCCTGCATGCTTTATTTACTTATTCACTTCTAAATCTCCTTTCAGCAGTGTGCTTAAAAAAGTATTTTGATTTTATTTTTATTAATTTTAACAGTTTTGCCAGTTCAAACAGGAACATTTGGGGAAAAGTTGCTGAAAACTAATTACAGAACATTCTGGACACTTTTAATAGGAGTTTAGGATCTAAAATTTAACAAAAAAAGCCACGAATATCTGGCTACTAAATCCTTCATTCAGAGTTCAGCAAGCTTCAGTGACCCTGATGAGCACAACAGCCTTGGAATGGTAGAGGGGTAGATCCTGAGGTACCCTAATCTCAGAAAATTAAAAGCTTTGAAGATTAAGAGCAGGACCTTGAAATGACCCAGAGAGAAAGAAAGAGACTAAGTGGTTTCTGCAGCCAGTTACTCGCAGAAAGCAGGCTGCTAAGCCCCAGATGCCCTCAGCCAACTCTCCAGCTCAGGAGTATTCCAGCTCAGTGCTTTGGTCTCTGCAGGGGCAAAAGATCAGAGCCACAAGTCCCCAAAACAGATTTTAGTTTGCCAGAAACTTGGTATGGCAGCTATCCTGTCTAATTTTTTTTTTCCCCTGGATAATTTCACAAGAGTTGCATTTACTCTGAAGTGACAAAGTTACTGAGTCATACAGGAAAGCTACCTTACAGATTTCAGAAATTTTGATGGCTGTTCTAATTTATTTTCCTCCTTGTTTATTTTCTTTATTAAAGAGAGAATACTCTCTTTAAACATGGACAAAAGTAGGATGCAGAAATCCACGTCTGAAGCCTAACTGGTACTGAAGATATCAAGTTCACTGCATTTCATGGGCTAAATTCCTGCTTTACACCTTAGGGCTCTCCTTACCTTTTTCACAGAACCGTAATCAATCTTGCTTTCAGCATACGGTTCCCTAAAACGTCAGCTCCATTCCTGAAAAGCTGTTGACAAGTCAGATATTCCTCTTGCTTTATGTTCTGCCTGACCAGTACCTGCTTGTCCCTTAACCAATTACTCCTAAATGCAAGGTTTTGTACTTCACTAAGCAGAATCCCCTTGCAGCCAAGCAAAATGTCATTTTCAAGGCTCCAGCCTGCAAGTTACAGGGTAGATGTGTGCATGGAGGGGGAAGACGGAACTAAAATTTCTTCAGCCTCACAACAATTTATGTTAAAATGCAAGCCCCATGTCATTAAGCAGCACTGCTGATTAAGCACACTCTAGGAATATACCCACAGCTACTAGAGGGATAACTTCAGAGAACAGGGCAAAGACCAATGAAGGCAAGGGCTACACAACAGAAACTGTTTTGTTTCATACGAACCTTTTATTAAAACTATTACAATAATAATTTGTATCCCAAGCTTTTATGAAGCTGAATATATGAAGGTGCATTGTACCTCGCTATCCATTCTTGGCACAGGAATGAAGGAGCTCCCAGCACGCTTCACGTTCACCGGCAGTACAAAACACTGCAAGAATTAATTGCTCAACTGACAGCTGGTTGCACAAGAGGCAGCCTGCACATACGTGCAAAATACACGAAAATATTAACTGATTTTTCAGATCAGATCAATACCATAGACACACAGTTCCAGGAAAGTTTCACATGTCCAGGTGCTTTTTTTTTTTCCGTTTGCCTTTTTTTTTGTGCGTGTGTATGTTCGGTTTTGGGGGGATGGGATGGATTGCTCGTTTGTCTTTTCTTCCTAAGGAGAGCCACCCCAAACAAAATTAGACTCATGTTTCAGGAACAATTCACATCATGGATTTTATACACCCAAAGGAAGCAGAAATTAAAACTAAGCTGGAAGGAAGGCTGCCTGCAATTTTGAGTGAGAAGTCTGGCAGGAAAAACACCAACTGGTCTCTGGCTTGCCAAATTGCTCAGTGATGACACTGTGGGGTATCAAAGGCAATGGAGTTACAATTACCAGAATTATCAGGAGACATCAGTGGAAGTGAAAAAGAAATCTGAGGTGACAACTCATTCATGCATGCAAAGTTACTACAACATTGTAAACAACCATCAGAAGATTGTCCATCTTTAATTGATTTTGACTTATTATCAAGTTAGCAAGGAATAAGTACTTCTCATTCTTTTATGCAGTGAGAAAAAGTGCTCTGAACTGATGACTACAACTTCTATACTTACTGCTCCTGCTGAATATGAAGTGATGCTCAGTTCAGCTTTATTGGCTACTCTTATCTGTTGAGCAAGATTCTTTGTAACTGATTTCATTTTGAACTTTTTCTTTGTCTTCCAATAGTTACAAAAACATGCCCAAAATTGGTATGGGTGAAAGACAAATGCACACACAAATATCTGTAACATTATTTGAAAATCTTCACCATATAAAATAATCCTCAGAGGCACAATTTCAAGTTTTAAGAATTTGTATTTGTATTCATCAGAGGACAGCTACCACAAAAGGTAGAGGAAACAGTAAAAGCAAAAGGGCTACACCTCTTCATGTTAACAAGCCCTGACCAATTAAGAATGCAGTTAATTTCCTTCTGGCACAGCTAGATTACTCACATGCACGGAGTCCATGCCAAAACACACCCATGCAATTAATAACAACTATCCAGTCCAATATAGCAACAAACAAAGCTAAAATAGCTTTAGACTGTCCCTTCATTTTACATTCTGAGCAAAACAATCACCTAAAGGCCCAGAAAAGATCCTTCTGTTTTCACAATTCTCACCATAGATAGTTTACGGAAAGCTGTGTTATAGCAACAAGTATATGCCAGCAATTCAAAAAAAAAAAAAGGGCAAGACAACGATCATCGAAAAACACTACCAACACCACAGAAAATCCCACACTCAATGAGTCAGAGTGGGAAAAAAAGTCAATACAAGTTTTTTCTTCAAGAATATATAACAAGGACTTAGATTTCAAGGCACAAAGAAATTGAGTCTGTAACTTCAAGAGCACAACTTCAATGTATTCTTCTACTCTGGCTGTTATTATACACGTTGATATCTCCGAGTTCCCAGAACTAACCAACCCCAGAAAGCTATAATATGTATTAGACTAGTCACAGCAGTCTTCCTGACAGATTTCTTGTAATGCCATCTTCTTTTAGAGAAACTGTACAAGCGAACATAGATGTAGAAGTCATTAAATTCTTAATTACAGAAGGGGGGGTCATGTGCTTACGCAGGAAAGAATTTTATGTTTTCTGTTCCTAACGTTGACCTGAATGCACCGAGTCAACCACAAAAGATCCTGAAACCTCAATGCTTCTGGACAAGTATGCTTATTAATCAAAATTTAGCAAACATTTACTTACCCAGCATCCTCCTGGAAGCCTTCCAATTCATCCCTTTGTTCTGCTAGAGTGGATTCTAAATCCAGATAGGTACCGTTGTGAGACAATTGTAGAGTGCAGTCATCAAGCTGTAGAGCAAAATTCAGAACATCAGATTTTAGCGGTGATTTTTTGACATACCTCTAGCATAGGCTTTCCATTTTCCAGGTCCGCAGACAAAATCTCCCTAAAACAAACCATATGTAGGAGGTAGAAGAGAGTGATGTTAGACAATTTACACAATCCCAAGTCCACGTTCACTAGATGCTTGGTCACAATGATAAGTTGTAACTATACAAGCCTGAAGGAAGAGCTAAGAAGCAACGTGAACTTCTCTCTCACCATGACAGCCCAGTGTCAAATCACAAGGAACAAGGAAAATCTCTTCCCAAGGCACGGAAACAAACAAAAAAAAAGGGCAGGTGGAAATACAGGGTGTCGTACCTTCCTGCTAGGGAAGAAGTGACCGTCCACCTCAGACACCCTGGAGAACCCCGCCCAGAAGCAGAGGAGCTGCCATCGCTGAGCCCTGTCTGACAAACGCTGCTGGGGACCTCGGTGTGTCACAGTGCTGGGGTCCTTCTGTAACCAGTTTCAAGTTCAACAGTATAGTAGCCCCAGATGTGTCATGTTACGACATATACAATCCGGTCTGATAACAAAACAGCCTCAGGTTGACCTGCCAAACAGAAGACACTTCATCTCTCTGGATGTGGCAGAACAAGATGACAGCTCCATTGCATACCTCTCAACCCTACCACTGTCATAGTTGCTTTTTGTGGAGGGGGGATAAACTTACAGCCTCACGGCAGAGGCCACTTTGGGAAGAGGAGAACAGTCATCACCATACCAACCTGCTGTTGCAGGTGGAAACCAACTCTCAGAAGGGATTAGCAAAGGTCCAAAGCAGCCAATGAGTCAAAGAAATGACATTATAACCCTTTATCAAACCCATGGATTTCAGTATTTGTTCTTTAACACTAGAAAATAAAATAATTGAAACTCCATCTTAGATGAGCCACCTGTATTTCCCACTGAAGTTACTGGCTCCCAGTAGCTGCTCAGGAGGTCACACTTCTTATCTGGATGCCAATACCAAGACTCAGTCACCCGGTTTCCTATCACAGGGATTTATCCGTCCAATAAAAGAATACCAGCAGTCTTCTCAGAGCCATTCTGGATTAGCTGCATTGGAAATACTGCAGAAGACCAACTTTTTAATATGCAACTGATAGAGCATGACTTTTGAGGTAGCCCACATCACTGTGCTGAGCACTGTCTACAGCTTGAAAGAAAAAGTTCATTTTCTGGAGAAAGGAAAGGGTAGAGGGAAGAGGTGAAGTTGCATTTGAACCTGTTCCGCTTTCTCTTCCCCCCCCCCCCCAGTGAAAGAGTAAGCACACCAAATAACGCGGCATGAGTTTTCACCCTGACTCCTGGGGATTAAAGAAAGAAAAGCACCTCCAGGCCCAGCTCCCTGATATTAAGAATTACAACAGTATTACTATTCTGCATCTCCCCGGGTACAAAGGGTATTATTAACCTATGCTAATTCAAAATACACCCTTCAGAGAAGAAAGACTAAATACTGCTCCGGGAAACTTTTTTCCCAGTAGCCCAGGATATCAAATGAAATGCTAATTTATTCAAAGTAATGCCAAAAGGCAAACTACTAATTAGATAAATGTTCTGCTGTCACTATGGAGATTAGGAGATTTGCCCACAATTTCCAATTATACTGCATAATTAGGGAAAAGGAACAGTGCCTTACTAATGTCTTACGACTTTAGCGTATAAAAAGCATGATGAGAACAGGAAGTACTTCGTGTACAAGATAAAGGAAAATAGTACATTCTACCTATTTTCATCTCATCTCCATAGTTTCAGCTGAACATGGTATTCATCCAGGCTTTAAAGCATTGTCCACTGTATCCATTTATCCATCAACAGGAGTGATTGCAATTTCTTCCATTACTATATCTTTTATTTCCCTTACTTAACAGTGAATCTTGCCAAAAAAGTCTCTTGCTTGTGTACACACAGACATGAAAAGGAGCAAAACAACACTTTGAAAAGCAGTAAGAACTAAGGCAATAAGCTCTGGAGTCATCCTTCCATAGGGTCATTATGCTACTTTGCATCTTCCCTTTCAAGCTTCACCAGCACTCATATTTTATAGGCAGTATACAAAAAGAGAAGTTACCTTGTGATTTTTTTTTAATTAGTAAATCCCCTGCCTTTTTCAACACAAAGGATGGCTGATGTTCACTCATTAGTGCTTATTAGTAGTAATTCAGGATGTTGGGTCTCTCCCCTCTGTTCAGTGTTAATTCCATGTTTATCTGCTACGCATCACTTCTCCCTGTCTCTGGAGACCCCCACAGACAGCCTCTATCTAGCTCCTTTCGGACATGCTCTTCCCATTGATCACAATTCACATTAAAAATCTTTATTAGCACACATCTTCTCTGAGGATGATCAAAAGGCAGAACCTATAACGAGCCTTTCAAAAAATATTTAACACAGCTGTTTTCCATAACCATGAACAAGACAGCTATTCAACTTTTTAGAAGTTATTTCTGTTTATTTCACTTTATTCTTTACAATTCTTTTTGACTCTTAAATATTCCCTACTGGTCCCAAAACTCAGATGAGCATTTTGTTGTTGTTGAACTGCTCAACCTGTTAGTACTATTGCCACGAGGTCTTTTTTTTTCCATAAACATAAAAAGCACTTTCTAAAATCTCTCTTGCCAGTCCCTTCAAATCATTAGTCATTTTTTCCAATCACACCTGTGTGTTGCCCAGAAGAGCCAAAAATTTTATATAAGTAATATAACAACAACAAAAAAAAAGTAGTCAAGGTGACAATTTCTATTTTGTGCATCATAAATATTTGTCATCTTTTAATCATCGCCACAAAAGTACTCAAAAGCTTTAAAAAAAATTGAAACAGAATGATAGTTTCAGCAGAAGAAATTGTATCGATGCCCCAGTGAGTCATCACCACAATTAGAAATTCTTTAAATAACCCTGAAATAGAGTTTTCCCACAGATAATTATATCGGGGAAATGTAAGGAAAAGGAACAGGAAGCACATAATAAGACCATAAGAGTATGAGCAATAGTTACACTACTGCAAGCTTATAGTTACACTGAACACAAATAATTAAGCAAAAGCAAACAAACTGATTAAACTGTTAAAATACCAGAACACTTAAAACCAGTGTTTACTAATCCCTCATCCTCTGCCATTTAACCAGTGGCAGAAGGAAGCTCCAGCACACCATACCCAAGGAGAGGTGTCCTGCCCTCGATCCTGGCCAGGAACGGGCAGAGCGAGGTCAGCGCTGCCAAGCTCCAGCTTTGCCCTGCCCTTGGGTCCCCCTGAGCCCAAATGCTTCCCACTTGCCCCGTGAAATCTTGCAGGCAGGGCAATGTCAAGCCAGCATCTCTTGCAAGTGCTCCTTCTGGGCTGCCGGGAAACAAAGGACGTGGCGCAGAAGCTCAGTTGGTCATTATCTTCCGCAGGTAACCAAATTCAGTCAGTTTTGGCTAGTCCCTCAGCCCGTAGGGCCAGAATCATTTGCACTGCAAGGCCACTGAGCTTCAGACGACTCAAAATAGTTCAATGACAGTACACAGACAACGACTTTTGCTTTCTTGTTTTACACAGTGACCTGTAGGAAGAGGTAACACCCATTTCTCTCCATTGAGAAGACGACCACATAGAAGCCCTTGTTGCCGTGCAACAGGAAAGCTCGCCATTTCGTTGATTTAGATTAGAAGTTAGAAGGAAATTCTTTACTCTGAGGGTGGTGAGGCACTGGCACAGGCTGCCCAGAGGAGTTGTGGATGCCCCATCCCTGGAAGTATCTAAGGACAGGCTGGATGGGGCTTTGGGCAACCTGGCCATGGGGAAGCATCTCAGCCCATAGCAGGGGAGTTGAAACTAGATGGTCTTTAGGTTCCCTTCCAACCAAAACCATTCTGTGATCTCTGAATTTCATAGCTTAAGGAACAAGGAACTGTAGGGCAAAAAAAAACTAAACAAACCAGCAGCACAGAAGGACAACCATCTGCCAGTCACACGATGCCAGTAAGTGATTACTGCTGCTTTCAGACACTACAAGAGAAACTGCTTGAATGACAATACAGAAAAGAGAGTTCAGTCACTGTTTTCATCTACTGCCTTTGGCTCCTCACAATCCAAGAGAAACACTGGAAGTGAGGTGTTGGCGGCCACAAGAAGGCCGAGCACAGGCTCCCGAGCACAGGCGCGTGAAGCAGGCCACGCGTAGGCCGAGTGCCAAGGTCTGCTTCACAAGCACCCCACGCACGCACCGGCCATCTTGATCAAGAAGCCTGGTGGGTAAATACCTAAACACAGAGGCAACGTGCACCGTACCATGCCAAGAGAAACTTGTGGAAGTCTGCTTTCTCTTCCTCCACAGTGCTCTGCGAGATTAGTACATGTCCCAGGTGGACTTTCCTTCCTTTGGCTTGTTTTAACCCCTCTGTCCCAAGGCAGCATAGGCTGGCAAAGGTTAAGGGCAGTGGAAATGCCACATGCACCCTCCCTGCTTTTCGGAAAGCATAACAGCAGAACCACAAACCATTAAAAAAGCTTCTCTTCGCTGTTTGTTCAGAGACCACAGAAGTGCATTTTTCAACAACCAGCCTTGGGGAGCTGCTCTTCCCTCACCCCGAGAATCCACTCGGATTTTGGACAAGTGGCTGTTCGCGTCTCCCAAACCCCAAGGCCTTGACAAGTCAACAGCCAGTGCGTGCAACGACAGTGCCAAACACTTTCTTGATTTTATCCTCCATTTAAATAAATGTAGGCACCACTCAAAGATCCAGTTCAGATAGCAAACAAGTCCCATTCACAGTGCGAAGAGGCCTATGTTACGAGTTCAAAGGATAAACTTATTTTCCAGTGTTACCACACAAGTTACCAAAACTGCTCGACTCCACAGCCACCAGCTGGAACTACATCAGATTCACCAAGTTTCTGGTAATTCTAGCTAAAGTTACTGGGCAGATTATTTTGCTCATTTAGTTGCTTCCAGAATTAGAGGGAAAGGAAATGCCTTACAAAAAAAAAAAACAAACCTTGGAATAATCCAGTACAAGCTGTAGAAATAAAATCCCTCTTCAGTTCTAGCTTCTGGCACAGACTCGGAAAACCCTTATCTTACTCAAATGTCTTAGCTCATCTTTCATTTAATGATCATTTGGTGGTAATTGTTCCTATTAGTGTTGGCATGCTCCTTACTCACCTACAGGATGCTTTGCAGAATAGGTGGAATGGTTGACTAAAAAAATAGTCCCTTTACACTCAGTTTTCCATTTTTAAATCCAAAGCATTGTTTTGCTTTACAGATTGCAAGCTTGACACATTTGCCCACTTCAGCTACACAGTTTTAAAAGGTGCTCCTTTCCGGTTCAGCTGTTTCTATTGGGATGGCAATCCTGTTACCAAGGCCTACAAATGCCAGTTTTCCCTCTCCTTTGACGTCTCTTCCCTCCACCCCCACTTTTTTTTTTAATTAAAAAAATAACCCATTTCTACTCAGGAAAAGTGTAGAAAAACATCCCTGCCTCCTTACCAAACATATTGCATATTTCTAAGAAAACTGCAGAAACCAAAATGGTGCAAATCAATATTTAATGCTCTCACCCACAGCTGAGCTTCAAATGGAGGATGATCATGCTCTATTCAGAGAGCATCATATTTTAATGCTTTTGAAATTTAAGTACAGATCACCAGACATAAGTTTTCTGCATTTGCACACAGCTGGCCTTTTAAAACAGAACAGCGTTGCTGTCCCTGTTACGTCTCACAGAGTAACAAAACATGGAGATGGTCTGAACACATCCCAAATGCAACCCACTAGAACACCTACCTGCCTTCAGAGCTGCTACCAGATACCCTCCAGCCAAGGGCCTCAATCCCTTCCTTCTCATACGAAGAATAGGTCTAACCAGCCCATGCCACTGACATGCCAGTCATGAGCACTTCAGGTAACATAACAAAAAAGAGAGACCAAAGCATCCAGCTCAGGAGTGATGCTGCATGACCTATCTCAGGTACAAAGCTTGACATTAATGAGATGAAATGAAAGCAAGTAATCTGTAAACCAGATGTTAGTGCTCAAAATTAATGGTGTATGCTAAAAACTGCTCTCATCTTCCAGTCTGACAGACACCCAACACAGCATGCAACCACTGTATCTTGATCTAAAACTCCCAATGCTCTCAGCAACTCCACTGCAATTGCTTAGAACAAAGCTTTAAACTCTTCCCCCCCATACTTGTTTTTTAAATTAGCTTTGTGTTTTCTTGTCCATGTATTTTCTTAATTTTTTTTAAAGTTACAATAAAGCCCACACTTTCAGGAGGTCAGAGTTCTAAAGTTAAGCTCAGCCACAGGCTCTGTACAGATGGCTACTTCTGAAGAAGGCCCTGCTCCCAAAAGCCAACAAGATTTCCAAACCCTACCAAACTCACTCCTCCGTACTCATTTCGAGGCTAGGTAAAGAAACTTGTTTGCTAGATCATTGACCTTACAACTAATTTAGCAGGCACAACAGCATTCTCCAATTTTGTGTCACTTCAGGAGCAATTAGCATAGTTTATAGGAATAACTATTAATGCTAATGCACTTTTAGTTTATTTTTTAGCGCACTAATTGCCAAACTGCTTCACAGCCCCTGTGCATGTTGCAGAGCTTACATGCAGTTGCATCAACAGCACAGCGCCTACGCAAAGTATAGGCTGCAGGTTTGTGTGACCAGGCATAGGGCAGTCAGAGCACAATTCCTTTGAAAGGAACTACTACTCCAAGATGAAAATGTTGGTATTTCATATGCAGACTGCAGTCCTGGTCTGAAACAGCAGCTTTTATCTCAGGCCTGGCTGACGCCACCGAGTACTGCTGGGGTCAGGTACTACAGTGCACGAAGCGAAACATTAATGCCACATGAGATCCTGGAGAGCCACTGGAACAACACGCTGCCAATACAAATACTCTGCTGAAATAACAAAGAAACTGAAAACAAACACTGAAAGCTGTTACATTAATATTATGGGTTCGACTTAAGAATAACAAAAGGAAGTTCAGAGTTCAAAATTCTGGAACTGTGCTATTTTGGGGGTCTCAAACACAGGCAACGCATCGCAGTGAAACCGTAACGCACAGATGCGTACCTGTTGCTATTCCTAGGCGGTGGATTATGCCCCCGACTTGCCAGAGCTCTCACTTAGCAGCTCCTTTTAACACAGTGCTCCACGGGGAGCCGTTCAGAGTTTACTGGAGTATCTGCTTCCAAATAAGACACCAGGGCTTCCATCAGTAGCCACACGAGCATTGCTGGAAAACGTGCGAGTGCTCAAAATGTCAACAAGCGTGGAACAAGAAAGCAAATTAAATTCACCTAGGGATGGGGACTACTGAAACGTTCAGTATAAACAAGGAAAACAGAAGACATTAGAAATAATTGAGATTCTGCATAAGAACTAGGCAAAATTTCATTCTGCATGAGAACTGACGCACGTTCCTCCCCCACCTAATTTAATCATTTTAAGTTAAATTAGAGAAAACACATGAAGCAAACAGCCAACAGCAGAGCTCAGCAAACTGAAATCGTTTAGACCAAAAATCTCTCCAGCTTTTTAAGCCAGAAGAACCTTCTGCATTTTCTAGTTTTCTCACGGTAAAGATAATGAACATACAATGATGCAAATAACCTAACCTCTGCATCTGCTCATTAACTTTTTGGCACCTCGATTCTTCTATTCCTTTTCCCCATCCTTGTTCAGCTTTTCCTCACTACAAACACAAAGAGCTAGCTCTTCTGGCCTTCATGGTTAAGTATGTCTTCAGCTAAACAAAAAGGAGAGCAGCCATAAGAACAGGAGCCTTTATTTGGCAGCATATACCGCTTTTTGGCGGATACACAGGGGATGCCTACAGCTGACACGCTCTCATTACCATTTGGTTGGAATTACTGTGAAGGTATCCAAGGAAATGGAAATAATCTCTAAGAAGCAGATAGGTCAAGAAAAGGGAGAGGAGGAGGGAAAGGATTAGCTTCAATGGAGTTTATCATCTGAAGAATCTTTTGTTCAAACTTGTGTGTGTAGGAAACCACAGAAATCGTTCTTTCAAAGATAAGGTGCAGTCCAAGAAAGCAAAAATTGTACTGAACTCATGACAAAATTTCAAACTACTTTTTCTGTACTTATGAAACTGTAAACTGCGAAATACGTCATATTTAAGAAATATTTTTGAAGTGATGTCACAGAATGAATCGAGGATTCAAAGCCTTTTATTTTAACACATGTCCTTACAAACGAGCTGTCTCCCAGCACTCTCCAGTTTGCAGCTGAAGATGCAGGCTGCATAGCTAGCACTTCCACCTCTGCTACTCTGCTTGCACATGACACACTATGGATCGCTCACTACCCTACCACAAAACTACAATGCTGGACTGCCACACCACCACCCACGCAGTTTACAGAGGCACAGCAAGGACACAGTAAGCAGTAAATTGCAATCTGTAGGAGTGGTGGTTTCATTGACGCAGTGGCTAAGCGCCTAGTAGACAGCATACCACAAAAAGCAAGACACCAAAACCCCACAAACATTGTGTTTGCGGCCACATGACCCACGTCTGCACCCTTTTATATGCAGGGCAGCTGGAACATCAGTCTTGGGATCAGCAGTGCTTCAAATCAGTATTTGAGAGAACAGGGTGTTTGCATCCTTAATTCCTCCCCAATGAGAAGTCAAAACTAAGGAAAACAGGGAAAGAAGAGACAAGGTATCAGGCCATTTAGAAACAGAAGAAGCAGAGAGGTTTTGGGAAAAACAAGACAGTTCAAGAGAGAGAGGACCTGACAGCAGTCCTGGAAAAATTTACAAATTTCTAAGAGCCAAAGCAGGGGAGATTTAGAGTTAATGATAGTCAAGGAGAGTCACTAGTGGAAACAGGAAGACCAGGGTAAACTATCCTTCATTATAGTCAAAATTTGTCTTGGAGGATTCTGGTTAGCTATTTAAAAGGGAAAAAAAAACAAAACATCACAAGCACAACCCCTTGGGTTAATGTACAGGAAAATGCATTGTGTTAAACACATTAACGCCAAGGAAAAAAAAATACAAAAACTTGAAATACAAAAAATAAAGCATGGCAGGATTACTGAAGAAAACATCATGCACTTGTCAACAGAATCATTTTTCAGACACAACCTGAATCCTGGAGGTTTAGATGAAAGATTTTGTCTATTAACAACTGTTCTAATGACTACTATCATCAACTCTTTCTGATACTTAGACTGACTCTTAAAGGTTTTGTGATTCAAAACCTAATATCAACTGTAAAAATCATTAAAAGACCATGATTAAGAAGTTTATGAGAATGAAATTCAATAGAGAGCAGTAGACAAATGGTAAAGAATCATGTACCTTGCAGATTCTTTTAACTCCTACTCCCAAATTTATAAAAGCACAAGGGATCTAAAGTTTTTACCCTTAAGCAGAATTTATTTGGCACTTGTGCTTCACCTACTTTTATTCTATTTTTTTAAATCATCCATTTTTCCTTCCGTTTGATTAGCTGCCAAGCAGCAGTTTCAACCCCAAAGCTTTAAAGCAGTTGCCTGGACCAGAATAGGAAAACAAAAGAGAACTTTGGCATTCATTAGGAGCACGACTTAACAATAGTCAACCAGAAAGCCACACACTCAAACCCAGTTACAAGCAAAATACAAGTCTGTAAGGAAACGATGAATGTAGTATTATCATCGGCCATATATCAAGCACTCATTCCTTATTTACACTCTGACCATCCTGTTTCAAAAGGCATACAGAGAACATAGCTAAATACAAACGGCTTCAGCAACAACTCTTGATCTATCCTCCCTAGAAGTGAACAAGCTCTAAATGGTATCAGTGAGGACCAGTTCAAGAAGCCATAAGAGAACAAAAAGACCAAGATAGCTTAGAAAAAGCAGAGAGGATGATGGTATTGAAAACCTAAAAAAAAAAGTCAATCATGCTCAGACTTTTACAGAACAAAGGAATAAATTAATGAAAAACTATGAAACTAGTTAAAAGTGAGACTTAAATACAGTACACAATGGGCCAATAAAGCTCATAATTAGAGTTCAAAGCTTAGAGATCAAATGCAATTAAGTGCTTCTAGAAATTGGAAAAACTACTTCGTAATTAATAGCATATAAAACAGGTATGCTTCAAGCCAACAGGCATCCAATATCTATTATTTAAATTTATCCATTATGGTGGTGCTCAAATATCCCTCTAAACCATCTGGTACTAGCTACTGTAAAAGATCACTGCCACAGTTATCACTTTCGTCTATGCACAAGAGAACCAGAACAAGCCTGCACTCTGCTATAAGCATGAAAGCTCCTATAAACAAGCACGCATGGGGTCCCTGTTTCCAGTGCCTGCTCCCAACGTTTCATTTTTTTTAAACAATTGAATGATCAAAATAAAACACACCAATAGTAGTTTTAATAGATAATATTGGCCAAACCCACTAAGACTGAAGAGCTTTCATTTTTTGCAGTCCTCAATGAATTAAGCTTGCAGATGTCTAGCTGGTTGATTCCAAATATGTTTGCCTTCAGAAGAGATGCTGAGAATTTCTACTTACTCATACAAGACCAAACACATGCAGCAGCTTTATGTACCTAAATGCTGTCATTAAGGCCTCGGCACTTCTCAGCTTTAAAGCCCATAGCTCCATCTCCGTACCCTACTCCGCTGTCCTTCACTTGCAACAGCTTCCTTGTGGTTCCTTTTAACATAGACCACTGAACATCCAAGTCCTGACAAGGCTTTCCCTGCAACACAACTGAGCAGCAATCTACTGAAACAGCCCAGGAGCACTGGGTCAGAAGTGCCTGATGCTGACTTGTCACCAAAGCCAGTGTATTATGGAAGAACAAACTTCTACATATCTAGAAAGTAATGAGGACAGAGAAGACTCTGTGGACATCTTTTGAGGACGAAGCTGTCAAAATTATTTTAGAGACACCTAAGTGGATTAGGAAAATGGCATTTAGGAGTATGCCTAGACTGCACAAAGCTCTCTAATCCCAAATTGCTTGGGGCAACATTTTATACCACAGATAAGCCTTGATAACCATTTGGTTGAGTTCAAGTGTTCCTCACAGCTGCCTGTAGCACAGTCACTTGGAATATCGTATCACGCACACATGCATCCTGAAGCTGTATGCACTTGCTGCTTAGTTATTTCCGAGAAGGTGCAGAAACACTATGCTCACACCATATAAAACCAGGGACTTCCCAGCTGTGATGGAGGACTGTTCTTTGGCAAAAAAAGCTGCAATAAACACACTGATTTATGCTTCAGAGTTGAATGAGAATGCAAAGGTGGTTATGAATGCAACTATTTTGTCAACTATTTAGAGGAGACATCTTTAATACTAAAAGCAGAAAAGAGTGAAGATTTTCACATGGAGAAACATGCCCAGTACTTGCAGTTTGGAACAAAAGTTACGAGTAAGTTTTAAACAGTGCGAAGAGTCACACTTAGAGCAGAACCAATCCCGAAGTGGTTAACCCATAGACACAGAGCAAGATTTTGGCACGTTCAGAAAGAGCAAATGTTTTCCCAATCCTTAGATCAAGGCATTCATCACAAGATCCTTCCTCCAGTCTAAACAAGGCCTTTTGGTACTTGCTGCATTCTCAGAAGTCTGAAACCAGAAGTATAATTCTCATACAAGAAGAAACGGTAATTATATACTGCTTTATGCTAGATAAAGCACCATGTTAGTTAATGATAATGAATAAAATACATTTCACTTCCACACTACTTGCTTTTTGTATTCCCTCTATAATCATCATGATCTCTCTTCACTGTTTTAATTTAAAAAAGCAGTACAACCCTACAGCACAAATAAATAACATAGTCAAGTAAAAAAGAATAGCTATTAGTCTCTCTTTGGTATTGATTTTACTAAGAATTACATCAAGAGCTAGTTTATTTTCAGTATGAGCTTAACTGCTATTACAATTTAAAAATCTAACTGAGCTTTCTTTACCTCAGAGCTGTAGCTGTTCATCCTTCCAGTTCCAAGGTAAATGTCTCAAATAGCTCACACACACTAGCTTGAGCTAACTACAATCAAAAACTCTGAAAGATGAAGCACAAAGCTCTGTTTTATTCATGGTGCTTTTGTTTGCCAATTAATTTAAAAGTAGTCCTTCAAGTAGGAAGAGTAGCTTAGTTTGGTTAAGCTGTCTTATGCTATGTAGTAAGAAGACATGCAAAACACTTGAACGGTTATGTAAAAACAAAAAAAGCATAAAAACAATAGCAGTCTGCAAAGCATGAAGGTCTTTGGTACCACGCTAATATCACGATTTATACACCGGTGTAACTCTATCAGCTCCAAAGGGATGATGTCATCTGCTCCAGCCGCATGTCAGGGAAATAAGAAACAGGTCCTTTCTGCTTGCAGGGCAGCACAAACCTTTGTCTGGGGAGGCTTTCAGTGCTCGAGCTCTCCCCTGCTGAAAAGACAGTTAGTCCCGCTCTATTTAGAAGCAAAAAGGACCAAATATTGGGCATGCACTCGGGAGGCCATCAGCAAAAGAGGAACAAGTTCAGAAACTCCACAGGCACTTTGGGGCTGCACTGGGTCAGTGCTGGGCTGTAGCAAAACGTGGGCACCCACAGCATCCCCACACCATGCGGATGCACGCTACCAGTGCCTGCGCTTGCTCCCACTGAGCTCTTGTTTCCCAGACTACAAAAAAAAAAAAAAAAAAAAACCAAGAAAAAACCCACCAACCAAACCACAACTTAAAAAGTGAGCGGCAATGCGCAAGACCATGCTAGCTGTCGTCCAAAAAGGGGAAAAAGAACCACTCAGGAACCAGAAAAGATTCACAGATGGGAAAACTGCTGACAACCTGAGTAGTAGGATGTTTTTGACGATCCGAAAGCCATTGTGAAGTCCAGTTAAAACGCAAACAACAGCTATGGTTGTTCAGCTTGGCCAGGCAAGGAATAGCTGACTCTATCATCCTAAAACAGAACAGGAATGTGCCTTTGTCATGCGTGAAGAAAAGTTCAAAGTAAGAAATTAAAAATATACTTTTCCTCTCCACAGAAATCATTTTCTCTGAGCAATGCTGCAGTGTAAAGAGCACCTATGCACACAAAAAGCCATTCTTACTTTTTTTTTAAAATGATTCTTTAAGTTCTACGGCAGCAGTTTTTTTTTTTTATTTTTCCTGAAGCATTCATTGCTCTTTATTGATAGAAAAAACATCCTGCTAGCTTTTAAGTTTAAATACATGCTTCAAACAGTTTTCAGGTTATTTGGTTCAGGCAGAGAAATAAGCCCCAGATGTTTCACTGAGAAGGTTTTTCACCAGGAAACTCATGGCTCTTCCAGATGTCTCAGGTATCTCATAGTCCAAACTTATTTTTCCTACACGAGAGCCATGAATATTCTCTCTCCCCCCAATAATTTCCTTATGGGTTTATTATAAATATATCCAAGGTTATGGGCGCTATCTGCACCCATTGCAGGTGGCTTTAGGATCACTTAACAGCAATTAAGTCTTCCTAGTCCTTGTACCTTGCGCATTCTTTATTCTCACTTGGCATACTGATGAAGACAAAATTTGACAGAATTAATATAATTAAAAACTGTATGATCTGCAATTGATTTGCAATTAGATGAGGTAGGTCAAAATGAGGGCTTGTTTTCCTTTATATAAAATGATTTGTAAATGACTACTTTGAGCGGACAGTCTTACTGTGGATTTTAAGAGTGTTTTCTGGGCCTTGACATCATTAAGTGCTAAAATGCATAACCCCCAATCATGATTTTTCAGTAGCCAGTATGTCATGTCCCCATCTGCATTTCCCCATCAACAGGTAGCTTCCCAGTGCCTTACAGGCAACGACTGATGTCTTTCTCCCCACCAGCACAGGAGCTAACTACCTTCGCTAACGTTGTCTCTGCACCTCAGTTATCAGCCATCTTCTCTAATTGTTTAGTGTGTTAACATGATCCAGTTAAACTATCAGCAAGTGTTCCCAGCATTCAGGCCAGCGAGATATCTTATTTCTACTTCAGACCTGAGAAAAGGCTCATATACCCATCTAAGAAAAGTATACTACTTCTTTTTGCAGCTTTGTCTTGCTTATTTTAGACCATTCTTCCTCAACAGCACAAGAAATCTAACCAAGGAATGATGGAAAGAAAAATTAGTATCACCTGCTTTTTCTTAAATAGGAAATATGTCAGCTGCCACCTTGGGCAGCGCTATACAAGACTGAGTCCACTGGTTTAGTTAACTTACTCTCGTCTGATTATTCTGGCAGCAGCATCTCCTACTCCTTAGCAACACACTGGCTCAATTCCTGAAGATACTGGGACTCCACACAGCCACCTGTAGGGAGAGCCAGATTCCGCACCCACAGATTTCTCAGATTGTCAGAAAGTACATTAGGAAATACCAGGCAGGAAGAGGTAAAGGCCCTGATTTGCAGGAAGCAAGCAAACAAAAAAAAAAAAAGCATCCTGCCCCTCTAGAGTGAGAGAGGGACCATGTCATAAGCATGGTTACACACAAACATGACATTCTCACCATAAGCTCAGCTCCTCCACAAATCTGGACATATAGTTGTCTTCATTGCCTCCAGTGACTCTGAGTAACCCTGGCAATCTACTTCACACAGGCTTGCTTACAGTATGTAGTTTTGTTTAGCTTTGGAGGCAGTTTGTTCTTGTCTCGATTAGCTCTCATTTAGCCTGACCATGTTCAGTGGTGATGATCTGTAGCAGAGTGATAGATGTCATTAAAAAAAAATGGACTAACTGTAAGTCGTCATATCTTGAGTTGCAGTTAAAAAAGTTAAACTTCTTGCTTCGATGTTTATAGGAGCATGAAATATTTTTTAATACAAGAATAAAATTTATATTTCTTTTACTCTCCATTTTCAGTTAGACATAGTGTTTATAATAAGGAATTGCACTGAGGAGTAATTGGACCTAAATATGACAAACCCTGAAAAGTTCATAGGCACAGTTCATTTGTCCTGACCGCAATTCGTGAACCATAAGAAAATATTGACCAGTAGCAAATAAACACTGTTCTTCTTTAGAAGCAACTTATTGAATAGTCAGGGGATTGTAAACAGCCTACAGTACAGGGCTGCAGTCAATTTCTGCTATACTTTTCAATTGTTATATAAAAAGTAACCTTGTCCTTACACTGAAGGGGAACCATAAAACTCCATGTTCAGCGTAGCATACAAAATCCAGCTATGTAGAAAGCACATGACTGACAGAAATCCCAAGAGGAAAGCTTTACTATTTAAGCTTGTCTAGTGTCTCTTAACTTTGGTGTCAGGCTTCTTGCAATTAGCTTTGGCAATCCTGGTTTTCCTGTTTATTGTAGGCCAGGGAAGGAAAAAAAAAAAAAAAAGAATAAATAAATAAGCCAATCAACCTCCTACATACAGTGGTTGAAATCTTGGCCACACAGGCACCAGATCCTAAGTTCCAGGACCTTGGCTGATCTCTGACTTCCTCCTAGCCCTTCCCTATGCTCACCCTAAAAAGATGGTCTGTGACCACATCTGCCCAAAATGCAAGAAAAGCTGAGGTTAGTGTGGAACAGACAGTCCCTGTCCCAAAAGCAACCTTCATGACGACTGGCTTACCAGAGACTCTCTGCGCAAAGACTGGAGGCAGCAACCACCTCAGTCTCTGTTTGGCTACCATCAAACTGCAAGAAACAAAGCCAGGCTATAAATGTACAGCCGACCACTGTCCTCCAGAGAAAAAGCAGCAAATAGAAGGCAATACAGAATCACAGAACGGTTTGGGTTGGAAGGGACCCTAAAGACCATCTCATTCCAACCCCTCTACTATAGGCAAGGACACCTCCTACCAGACCAGGCTGCCCAAAGCCCCATCCAGCTTGGCCTTGAACACTTCCAGGGACAGGGCATCCGCAGGTTTTGTGGGCAACCTGTGCCACTGCCTCACCACCCTCACAGGAAAGAATTTCTTCTGAATATTTACTCTAAATCTACCATCTTTTACTGTAAAACCATTACCACTTGTCCTATCACTACACGACCTTGTAAAAAAATCTCTTCCTATCTTTCCTGTAGACACCCTTTGTGTTCCAGAAGGCTGTTATATAAGATCTTCCCAGAGAGATGTTATATAGAGTGCACCTTGCACTTGGCCTTACTGAACTGCATGAGGTTCATGTGGTCCCAACTCTCAAGCCCATCAAGGTCCCTCTGGATGGCATCCCATCCCTCTGAAGTGCCAACTGCACCACTCAATTTGGTGTCATCTACAAAATTCCTGAAGGTGCACTCAATCCCACCGTCCACATCTTTATTAATGATATTAAACAGTATCGCTCCCAAAATGGAAATATCCCACAGGACAACAGTGTGGAATCATAGAATACCCTGAGTTGGAAAGAACCCACAAAGGTCATCAAGCCCAACTCCTGGCTCCACACAGGTCTACCCAAAGATCAGACCTTGTATCTGAGAGCCTTGTCCAAACGCTTCTTGAGCTCTGGCAGGCTCGGTGCTGTGACCACTGCCCTGGGGAGCCTGTCCCAGTGCCCGACCACCCTCTGGGTGCAGCACCTTTCCCTAACACCCACCCTGACCCTCCCCTGTCCCAGCTCCATGCCGTTCCCTCGGGTCCTGTCGCTGTCCCCAGAGAGCAGAGCTCAGCGCCTGCCCCTCCGCTCCCCTCGTGAGGGAGCTGCAGGCCGCCATGAGGCCTCCCCTCAGCCTGCTCTGTGTGGGCTGAGCAAACCGAGGGACCTCAGCTGCTCCTCATACATCTTGCCCTCTAAGCCCTTCACCATCTTTGTAGCCCTCCTCTGGGCACTCTCTAATAATTTTAATTTAATAATAATGTCCTTCTTATACTTCGGTGCCCAGAACAGCACACAATGCTCAAGGTAAGGCTGCACCAGTGCAGAACAGAGTCGGACAATCCCTTCCCTCAACCATCCTGATGCACCCCAGGATACAGCCACATCACACTCAATCACACCTATGTTTTTGTTTGGTTGTTTTTTATTTTACTTGAGTTGTAGCAGCTTCACCTTATTAGCTTGAATTTAAACCAAAACACCTGATGTGGTTTCCCAGTGACTGCCAGTCAATCCTTACAGAAGGGAGTTAGAGGTCAGACCACCACCACAAGTGAGGTCTATGACTCCTATGAATTCGTAAAGCATCAGTGGACTGAAGTTTTCGGTTATTTGCCATGAGCAGTACTTTTTTTAACCTGACACTACTAAGATGACCTAGGTTTTAAAGATTTGTGCACATGAATGGCAGCACGAGCTACAGGAGCTGGGTTCCTCGCTAAGGGAAGACAACAACCCAAGTACAGTGACAGAACCCAACACTCAGCCATCCAGTTTGGTCAGACACTGAACCAGAAAACTGAAACCACTCAACAACAACAAAGCTTACACGGCTTTAGTGCACACAGGGTCATGTGGCAGAAGGGCATACGAGCACCTCAGCATATAAATGTAACCGTAACACGTAGGCCTGCAGATTCTCAGGGGCTAATCCAGGCTTCCCTCCCACCATGGTCTTCGCTGGAATTCAGTATCAGATGACACGTGTTGCATTTGAGAACAGTGGTACATTTAGCACAAAATATTCAAGAGGTTCCTTTCCCAAGTCATAAACCTTTCTGGTACACTATGATCATCTTCCAAAGAGCAAACTCAAGTAATTCTGTAATTTCCATCCCTGAAAGGTCAGAGCCCTGACTACTAAATAATGATGTCATGATAACAAGCTGACCCTTCTTTGGTTGGAAACTGTATAGTGGTTGCCAAAACCTCAACAGGATGCTAAGAGAAAGGAATCTATGATCATTACTGTATATTGTTAAATTTGTGCTGAGAGCACTTTTGATGTACAAACCCTTGTGCTGAGTTACTCTTAAACATGTCAAGCTTCACTTAGCTCTATAGTCTTGGGTATCCCCTTATCTAAGAGGGAACAGCATTTCTTTTGCTTCCAAGCCTAGAACAATAATAAAAGAAATGCAACAAATTCTATGCAAAGACTTCAGCAGTCGCTGGCTGACTGCTATAAAAGCTTAAATAATGTCTCATGACAAAAAGCACACTCCAATACCAAGTAGAATGTATTTTTTCCAGGAAAAAGAAAAAAGCGCAAGAACTACTGAATTCAACAGACAAGTAAAAAATAGGAGGTTAATCTTATATTCTATACATTATTGAATAATTTGACAGCATGATCAAGGCACACTAAGGAGGGAGTAACAGGCAATACAAGTACGAAATCACAAAAAAGTAGGATACATGATGCATGCCAGCTGTGCTGAAAAGGCACCTAAGCACCCGTTCAGTAATCAAATAACATCTACTGTGTTTGAAAGAAGCACATTGTTTTGGATAATAAAATAATTTTTATAATTTACACAAGAACAGTGCTACCACAGAAACTTACTCCATACGCTGCTTTTCTACTATAAAGCAAAAGTTCTTGGATAAAGACAGTCTGAAAGTCTAGCTGAGCTGCACTTTAAGGCCATACTGATGGCCCAGTAGTCTGCTGCATCCACTTTAGATGACTCAAACTTCCAAGAAAAATGCCTTCTCTGACCTGTAGCGTGTGAGGTTTACACTTGGGGGAAAAAAAAAAAAGAAAAAAAAGAGTCCATCCAGATACAGCTTTATTGCACTAACCGGTCATTTTTACCGCACTGAACTAGCATATTAAAATATTAACAACTTAAACATGTTTCTTCTGGGATATATTAAAATGACACTGTTTTTCCTCACAGCAAATTTAAACACTTGCCACTATGATACTGATGAGACTGAGATACGAACATCATTGTTCCCCCAGACCAATAAAATAGCTGGATACCCCTTCGTTTTGTGAAATGAATTGTGGAAGTTTTCACAGAGGCTGGCTCAGGTATACAACTTATTTCACTGAAGCTGGGAAGACTTAATATTTTTTGATCAAAGCAACAGGCATACCTCTTTAACCTTACTTTAAATCCTTCAAGCTTCTGTCAGTGAAAGATAGTAAGAATAAATACTCTTCTATTACAAGTCAGGCACAGGGGAAGTATGAACCTATTTTCTTATGGACAAGGTCAAAACAAGGTGCCATATGCAGTAAAAGCTTGCTCATCAGTTTGGTACTTTGTTTTGCTTTGCATAGCTTTAGGAGACTATGCTAAGGGCACAATATAATACCCACAGGAGAACCACATAAACAAAATGTTAACTCCAAATGTCACACCATTTTGGCATTAGGAAGCACTCAGCTAAAGCACTACTCCAGGAATCCCAAATGCCTTTCTCCACTGTCCATCCACTCCTGTGCCCAATGAGCCCAAGGCTTGTGCTCCAAAAGCTCTCGTGTTTCTGGGAAGAAGGAATGGCCACTCTCCAAGAATTAACACAGGAAAGAGACCGGATATTTATTTTACATTCCCCATTCTGCCACAAAGATACTTACCCATCCCTAGGCAAGTCAGACCTTGTCTACATAGCAAGGGTTTTGTTTGTTTTTTCCTTTTGAGAAAGTGTAGTTGCACCTGTCCATCCCCCCCCCCCACACACAGGGGCTTCAAAGCTGAAATTGAGCAGAATTAAAACAGAAGCTCTTCGCTCAGACTTCAGAAAGTTACAAGTCAGCTTTACACCACCCAATGCAAGCATCTCTGCAACACACACCACACATTTCCCAACTGTAACCAGGGAACATGGATATAGACATGGGTATACAGGCCTTGGAATATGAGGTTGCAACTCCATTACTAGCTTATCTTTCTTTTAGCTTTGCAGGTTATGGCAGCACCTTTTCCATAGACGGCTCTCCAAAAATTGCTTCCGAGTGAGATTGTAGTCTCTTCATTCTATTTCCAATTTTTTAATAAGCACTTTTCTGGAAAAAATTGGCCCTCTTCCTGGGCCAGTTTTCTCCCACTGTTGGCTACAGTAATGACAGCAGCAGGTACTAGGTACACTTGAGACAGTTGTCCCACTGCACAAAATGTCCATCAACATGGCCTTGGTCCATCAAGAGCAACTCAGCAGTTATTTTCAAGGGCAAAAATTTGTCTCCCAGAGGAGGCTGTCTCAGACTGACCTGCCAACCACCTCAACTTGTAAACTGAGCTTGCACCCTCTTTACAACACAGGCTGCATATTGGAAGAAAAAACAAACAAACAAAAAAAAAACAAGGGGAAGGCAGGAAGAATGAGAGATGACAAACATTGCTTTGCTACACAGTGCATCCTAATTGCCCAAACACCATGATGTACTTGTATAAACACTCTGGGGCTGGGGATTTGCATTCACCTCCCTTCCCCACAACAAAAAGAAACTAAACACTGTAGTTAGTTTCAATTGTATCCAATCAAGTATATAACTTTTTCCATTTCCATTAGCAGCTCATAAAGTGGACATAAACATGAGCACCGCTCTGGTCACAGCCCAACAGTAAAACCTTCCCAATCAAGCCAACAGAGGTTCCTCTGCAATAGCAAATGTGACACTCAGATTCCCAGGTAAGGCAGGTACAAAGATATACCATAGTCTGTAAAAGCACAAAATTGTAAGAACATTCATGTCAAATCGCTCACATACTTCCCCAAACAGCTAATTCAAGTCTCTCACAATCCCATCAATATTTAACAGAGATACCTGAAAATAAACAGGGTTTTCAGTTTGCCAGAACATATTCTCCTGCAAAAAAGTGACTGTCTTAACACCAATTCACAAAATTACAACTGATAAAGCACAATCAAGAGATGGTAAATTTGGCTAATGATCTGCTCATGACTATATTTCTGATTCCAGGGTTAATGAAATTCCATAGACCTTTCCTCTTCTAACATACTGTTACCCCAATTCCAACAACCTTCAGCTCTGTTAGGATTTTGGCTTCAGAAATAACTGAAACCATAATAATTATTAGTAGCCACATGAAAATAGAACATCAGATCAGTCACATCTATTTTTTAGTAGTCAAACACACAGGCTGTTAAAAAGTAACACACAGGAATGAGTTCAACTTCAGTATTAACCCTCCAGGACTCGCCTACAGAATACATTTCAGTTTTTTTACTTGACTTACTTAGATGAAATGGACAAATAATCAACGCTAGAACGGTAGGTATAAAACTGCTTTAAGTTCCTCTTCATATGCATATAAGACAATTCTAGAAATAATATTGTTATGGTAATTATTTGTAGTTTATTTTGCCTTGATTTTACTTCTCTTGATCTTAGCATAAAAACACAAAAGGATTGTTTTGCAGCGTGTATCGCATGCCAGTTCCTTCTGAAGAATTCACTAAGGAGTTTTTTTTTTCTTTCATTTGATTATTTCTCCAAAGTATGTTTTATAAGTTGGTGCTTAATTATCTCAGAGATTTAGATTACAGTTTTTATTTCAAGAAATCTAATTTGGTGGATGAAGAACACGAGAGTATGATTTTAATCAATCTCCCTCGAGACTTCTGAAAATAACACTAGCTGATGACTACTAGTGAGATAGCAAGCTATTCTCTCCTCGTCAGCTGCATATATCTTCCTGACATATTTGCTGGAATACCAGTGACAAACCGTAACATAAAGGAAGTAAATATAGCTCAGCTTACACTTCACTGAAAAGTATGTCTAATCTACTTTTTGCCACTCCAATCACACCTAGCTGTAATGATTTCCAAATGCGATGGCCTATTACCAGTGGCTTTCCCTCAGAAGTGACATCAATCTAAAGAATGGTTTTAAGGCAAGGGCATTCTTTCAGCAGCCTACCAGAACTATCAGAGAATTTAATAAAGTAGGCCACTTATTTGAGGTGTGAGCATACTAGTCAAATTCATCAAGCTAAGAAAATACCCTGGTCAAGCACAAAATCCTAGAAGTCACTGAACAGCATTCTGCCTTTGTCAACTTTTAATTATGTCATATTACCAACAAACTGCCAAGACAGATAGCACGCAGCATGTCTGGATACAGACTATTTTTAGCCTGCAATTCAATCGGCACTCTTACAATGGCTGGGATTAAAGCTCCAAGACAGCCAAGTTACTGTATATAGGCCAGTGCAATTACATGTTGAAACACGCTGGGAAAACGTGATCGTGAGCTGCAGTCAGCGTGGTGAGGAGCAGCACTAGGAAGCTACTTACTGCGTGCTAGCAAATGTATTTATCAGCAGAGCCCACGCTTCTATCTCGCCCATCTCGATTAGGAGCCCACAGAGGAAAACATTAAAATGAACAACAGCTTTACTCCAGCTCCTTTCAATACGATTTAGTGCTTATGACAGAAAGATAACATTTTGGCAACCTTGAAAAATCAATATCCTTTTACCTTCACTGGCAGCTGTTCTGATGACTTAACTTTGCCAACACTGAAGTAACCCACGTCAATCCTGCCACAAAAACGCTACCAAGAAGGAGACGAGAGAGTCCTCATCCTGCATGCCCCTTAACTTCTGTGCTGAGGTAGCAGGCAGAGGACCTGTACTGAAACAACATTTACAAGGATGCTTCAAAATACCTGTCTTTTATGACTGAGGAAAAAAAATTGCAAAACTTCTCTTCTTCTAGCCACCCAGTATGTTTTTATACATTCTAGTGTTAACTGTTAATTAAAAATGCTAAACTCTGATTGACTTTTAATCTTCGTGACACATATTTTCAGGCCTTTTCTCTGCACCTATACAGACTTAAAGAAAAAAATAAGGTTGTTGTTACATACAGCCTGCTGTCATATGTCTGACTATACAGACAGCTTCAGATTTCAGACCTAAGTCCTAATGTTTTGAGACTATGAAAACAGACCAAAAAAATTAATGACATAAAATGCGATCACTTCTCCTCTAAGATATATCTAAATACCATACCAAATAGTAACAACTTGCACACACTAAAACTACAGCTAAACAATAACCAATGGAGTGCCTAAAGATAACGCTATTTCATCACCAGCTTCCAAAGACAAATTATCTTGTAAATTTTGCTTTTGGTAGAGTTTCTGAAAACTAGTCTAAACAGTTTTCCTGTTCACCACCTCTGCACAGATGAGTATTAAGAGATGCTTGCTTCTAAAACAGACCCTTTGATGAGACAGGAGGGGTTACAAGAACACGTAAATCATCTGAAGACTTTCAAGTTCAGCAGGCTTATAAATTAAGGCACATCTAATTACCAAAGAAAGAATATTTCCATCTTGAGATAACCGTGGTCCTTACAGCAAGCTTCCACATTTCAAACTTACTTCAGTGTATTGTTTCTTGAAGGATGCTTTTTGAGTGTGGATCACTTCTCTTCAGCAAGTGAAACAAAGCATCAGGAAATCCAAATGCTGAATATTCAAAGTACAGAAATGCAAAGATAATGGCATATCCTAAGATTGGCACGATTTCACATGTGTAAGTGTGGTAGCCTTTTTCCCCCCCTCTACACATCAAAACCAAGTAAAAGTTCACCAAGAAAACAGTAATTCCCGAAAGCATAATTCAGTAACATCTGAACTGAGAAAGAGCCCAAGTCTCGGAAACTGTTCTCCTTTGCCTTCTTGCAGATCAGAATTTTCTTCCCCCTCCCTACGCACATCCAGCTTTATCAGGAAAATAGCCTCTTTTCCTTCCTAAACCAAATTTCAGTCTAGAGGAAGCTTCTTAACTACAATGCACTTAAGACACAAAAACACCCAAATGAAGAGTAAACCTACCACACAACAGATGAAACAACTACAGCACACAAGTTAACTGGTTAACAAGGCTGAAAAAGCAACAACTGAACTCAGCATCTAACAAGCTGACGTCTACAAGGCAAGTATGAGAAATTTAAATGCTTTATTTTTAATGCATTTTAATTATTCAAACTCCCTATTCTGTTCAAAAACGTGAAAAGGGGGCAAAAGCAAACACAGTGAGGAACATTACAATATAAAATGAAAGATGCATAAGACAGGAGAGGAGTGCTTGGGTCACAAGCAAACAAAGCAACATACGCCTAATCCAGATAATTTTCACTTCTTTCTGCCTCGTATAGCCACAAGAAAAAAAATGCGTCGTGTATTATAATAAAACCAGAACAAGAAATTCAGAGTGAAATAACAGCCTTTGAACTGTGACCGTTAATGATCATTACAATATATGAATCATTTAGACTACTAACAGATTAAATCTGACATGTCTACCTGAATTAAAATGCATTGTTTTACTTATACCCTACTTTTCCACCTGTTAATAAAACCGTATACCTTAACTTGATGTTGCTGAAGAGTTTTGGACCTTTTGCATTTATAAAAGAAGCTTAACTCAGGTGGTAGCATAATACAGAATATTTGAAAAGTGATGAACGCAAGAACAAAACGTGCTGAGCACGTTTTGCACAAATTGTGTTACTTGCCTCAGTACCTCTTTTTCCTCAGACATGTTTTTCAATGGAAACAACAAGAACAAACAGAAAAAAAATCATCCATTTTCCAATCACATTAATGTCCTATAAAGACAACTAAAAGAAGGAGTTAAAGGAAACCTGCCTCATGAGGGAAAGTTTTGAAAATCTGATAGTACTAGCAAAGGTGGTAATCTTCGGACCCACACTCACAAGCAGACACGGCTGAATCTGCAGATCTCGGCTCTCCTTGGCACTCACCACTACCAAGCATCTCAGTCCTTTCACCCTTTTGAACACAACCAGGTTCAAAAGCAAAAAGGCCACGACAAAGAATATCCCACAAATTCGCTTACTTGTGACAAGCAATGGTCATTTCCTTTCTCCCCATTGCTGATCACTCCCCCTTCTTCTCCAGCTGCTCATTGCCTTTAATTGTCCAGGCCCTGCAGGATTGCTGCACCACTCTGGTGCAAGAAATAATGCTCACTAGGCATCCTTAATTCTCTGCCTGGCAAACCTAGGGGTCTGCCTGGGCCTACACCAGAAAGAGGGCTCAGGACTGCAGATTTTTGCAGGCAAACTTCCTCACAATACCAGAGACGGCGGGAGGGGTAAATAAATAAATATTTGGATGTGGAGCCAAAGGACACACTTCAGGGACAGCTGCTGCAATATGGTAATAAACACAGGGTAGACAAAATGCCAAATTTTTCTGAAAGACTGCTATTTACATCTGCCACACAGCTAGAAAGGTGCCATCCCCGGTGCCCTGAAGAAAACTGAGAACCGCTGTTCTACCCTCACAAAAAGCAGGTGCAAGTCCCTGTTCAGCATTTCACAAGCACAAATGAGTCTCCTGTTGGTGTCCTGACTGTGTGCTCTGCCATTAATGCTCTCTCCCTGCACACTTGGCTGTAAAATAGCCTCACAATAATGAAAACAGGACACGCACTCTTTCATTTAGCCTTACCTTGCATGGGATCCTTAGATTTGCAACCAAGCTGGCTGAATTATGAGAGTTACAGCTTCTTCCTCTGCCATTCCCCAATACGTGCCAGGTGGTTCACAAGCACTATGCTGAGCAGCCCTACCAGGCAGGGGCCAGGAACTTGATCGTCTCATTGCTCGTAACAGAGCCAGCAAGAAGAGTTAGGCACAAAATCCCCAGTCAGCTCACCAGCTGCCGGAACAGCCACTTTACTTCTGAAGCTGATACATGTGGCTGCCATGGCATATTTACAATTCCAAAGAAAATACTTATTTTCTTAATTTCACTAAGAAAGGTTGAAGGGCTCAGTAGTAAATCTGAGGCAAACACCTTCAAAGAACAGCTCTAAAAATGTCTCATATTTTCGTTTTTGAGCCAAAATCAATCTTTTTACAATTATCTCTTTAACGGGTATAGTCTGTAGTTTCTAAAAGCAGAAGGTAGCACAGAAGCTACAATGAAGTCATACATTTCCTTCCCTCTTTCCTAAGCAAGGAAATAGAAACTGTGTGGTTTATTCCAGTATAATCACGCTTGCTGTGTACAATAGGAACATTGTATTGCTTTGTCTGTATCAATATAGTTAAAAGCAATACAACCACTTTCCCTACACAAAGCACAAGAAACAATTTATTATTTTTATGGCTTAAGGCCATAAAGCTTCACTTACATGCATTAGAATACATACCTGACATGATTTTGTATTACAGCTTGTTTATTTATGCAGCTCTTTCTCATCTTCACAACATCAATAATTTAACTGTTAGTCATCACAAGACACCACCAAGTCCATTTTTTTCAAGTATATGTACTTTGTCTTAAGAACACTCTAGAAAAATGACTAAAAGGAAATTCAGTCATCCCACTCATTGCTATACAACCTACTGATCACTGCCATGTAAAGTGATGACTGGTATTACCAAGAGACTAATAATAATGCTTTGGAGCCCCCAGCACAAGAAGGATGGGGAGCTGTCAGAGCGGGTCCAGAGGAGGGCCACAAAGATGATCAAGGGGCTGGAGCACCTCTCCTACAGAGAGCTGGGGCTGTTCAGCCTACAGAAGAAAACGCTCCGGGGTGACCTCACTGCAGCCTTTCGGTACTTGAAGGGGACTTATAAAAAAGATGGAGAGCAACTCTTTGCTCAGTCAGATAATGACAGGACAACGGGGAATGGTTTTAAACTAAAAGAGGGGAGATTTACATTAGAGGTGAGGAGGAAATTCTTCACTCAGAGGGGGGTGAGGCACTGGCAAAGGTTGTACAGGGAGGCTGTGAATGCCCCATCCCTGGAAGTGTTCAAGGCCAGATTAGACGGGGCCCTGAGCAACCTGATCTAGTGGGTGGCATCCCTGCCCATGGCAGGATGGCTGGAACTAGATGGTCTTTGAGGTCCCTTCCAACCCAAACCATTGTATGATTCTGTGATCTTCACTGTATGAGGAATGACACACAGTGAGTTTATCAGCTAATGTCATATAGAAGAATTTTAAATAAAGTCTTTGTTTAGCAATAGTGATTGGTCACCCAGGATCAAAATTAAGAGTTTTCCAGGACTTTGTAATTCCGGTAAATACTGTACTCACAAAATAGGCTGAGGGTCAGTTTAGTAGTACAACTACTAAAGTCACGTAGTCATACTGTAAGTAAAGGTAAAGATCTAAGCTTTTTTTTTTAAGCATTCTTAAAATGCTGGGAATGATAGAATTACTACTTAAGTGTTTGGAATTGGAAACTGCAATGCATTTTTTAACATGTATGTGTTAAGCTGATGACATGTGGAAAGTGAACTTTTAAGTCTCACTCACCTTTACTTCAGTAATTTCAAGTGCCAGACGGCTGCAGATGTTTCAGTGTAGCTGAGCCTACTAGAGAGCTCACTGCTACTTTTGTCCCAACTTGTTCCTCTGCTAAAAATATGCAACAACATTCCTGGCTGTCTTCTTAATAACCGTAATACAATACAAATTAATATGAATATAATGCAATCCAGGTGGTGTGGAAAGTGATGACAGAGGTGTAGTAGCTGGCACCCTTTCCCGAGCCAGTACCGAAGCAGTATCCTATCCTAGCACACAGGCACGGTCTCCTGGAGCACTGTTTACTACAGAAGGTGTACAGCCCCTGCCCAGACCCCTTGCAGTCACTGAAAAACACAAGACATTTGTTGAAGGAGCAGAGGTCCTAACCTGTCCTGGCTGAATGCCAGGCAGGACGACTGCATTCTTTTGAAGCTCCGTGTAGGTACAACCTTCCCTTCCAGTTGTGGTGTTGCAGCATCAGTCTAAAACGTTCACGGCAAAGAGTTGTGGATGTTTAAACAGCCAAGAGAGTGGACTTTAAAGCTGAGAGCACTGCCTAGGTGATAACGTGATGGATGGGCGACTTAATGCCTGCTGGCCTTACAAAGGGGCAGTGCACACAGCAGTACTCCTCCTCACAGCCACACACGCCTGATCAGACATAAAGAAAAGGGATTCTGATTTAGACCCTAATTACTTAGAAGGTAGGATGGCTGTGAAAGCACAGGCCAGAGAAAACTGTTCCAAAAGTTTTTAAAAGTCTCGTTCGTATTTGGGACAACACGGGATGAAGAAGAGACTGCAGCACACCAAGTCCCATGTCTTTCCCTGACCATTCCTCCACAGACTGATACAGACTGATGTCTTCTTAGTCTCTCGCTTACTAAAGTCGTTAGCAATCCTCACAGAGCACTTCCAGAAGAGCTTGGAAGAAAGGATGCATCTACAACAAGGTTGAAATCTGTAACTGCAAGGACAAGACTTGGGGAATTATGAAAGCAAGGCCTATCTCCTTCCTCTTCACCTCCCTTGTTTGACTACAAGCATCCAGTAAATACACGGTGATATGAGCTTCCAGACACTGCATGTTTCAAAATCAAACTACTTTAAAACCTACCTAGCTGACATCATATTCATTCCCATCATTGTTAAAACTACAAAGACTCTTGAGCTATTAGCAGCTAAGCTCAGAGAATTGCAAGAGAGAAATGTCAAGTTGAGACCTTTGACCTTGCAGACAGGTCTGGTCCACTGCTTTTACAACACACTTCTCAAGCCTAAATCAAACAACCGAACTGAACCGCAACCAAACTGAGCTATAACTTGTCCAAGCTACAACTTGTCAAAAGAACATTGCAAGAGCTTCAACGACATTAAACTGCCTGAGATAAAAATCCAGCGTTTTACAGCTAATTTGTACGTGCTGTAGTGGGAACTTGGCCTCTGTGAAGGCCCATACTGCCTAAGACAGCAAGCTGCCAGAGAGGCTGGGCAGCTTTTCACGTTTGTGCTTCTGAGTATGGTTATGCTCCTTCAGAGCAGCATGTTTCAAAAAGGGCTCTGATGCCATTTGTGCTCTCAAGTCAAAAGACAGAGCTTGATTTTACCTCGTTTGCCCTTGTAAATGCTTCCCCAGGAAATTCACACATCCATGACCACTCCAGGGTCAATCCCTTGAAGTATGAGATTTTGTGAACTCCAGAAATACTTGGTTAAATCCAGAAAACTTTAAACCCTGTTGGAAATAACTGCTCTATTAAATCCCCTCGTCTCTAGAAGGATGAGAAAGGGCTAATGTTCACCAGCCTCAGGGAGAATTTGAAAGATCCAAGCATCTTGACAGCCCTTGACTAACACATTCCTCAACCACCCCATCCCAGTCCTTAACAGTGGTACTTGCAGACATCAGCCAGTCTCCCTTGCCTGTGGGTTCATCTTCCAAGGTACAATACTGTTGCAGCTTCTCTCTTCTATTCTTCACCTCCTGGGAGACGCATAATGGCCAACCCCAACACTTTTTCTTCAGAGAACAGCAGCTTTATTCACCCCCGTATCCAGCAGGATCAGGATACAAACCATCCTTTTTATCCTTCTGCATAGCCTCTATGCTCCAAGGCACTTAATGCCACTGTGCTTCAAGGAAACCTAGGGAAAAAGAGCCAGTTTATATGTTTTTTTGCTCTCAGAAAACCAGGATGATATCTCCTGGCATTGAGTTCAGTGCCAGGGCTGAGCCCCATGCCAGGACATGACCTGGTGGAACAGTCCCTGCTATCAGTTTGCACCACACCATGCCCCCGGGTCAGCCGGGGCTTTTAATCTAGGGTTAAATCACAGCTGTTAAAGATGGAAATCTGGATGGCTTCTTCATGAATGAAACTCCCAGAGCCCTGTAGCGCTGATTGGATTTATTTCCTCATACCACTATTTCTTGAATGACACTGTTCCTACTTACAAACTCTTGGAAAAGAAGTTGCCTCAACTTTTTTCAGGGGGAACAAGAGGTCAAACCCATAATCCTTATGGCATTGTATCTTCCCCCTTTCCACCACGACAACCAGTACACCATATGCACCATGCGATTTCTTGGTTTTCCGCTGTTGTACAAAGTATTTCAATTACATTTTATTTATAAATTAAACAGTGTGATTTCCTATACTACTACGAACATGTATGTCTTACAGAGCTGTCCTAACACTGAGCAGTATGGTGGGATGTGAAAACGAAATATGGTAACATACTCAGCATGCTATAATTATATGAATAAGTTCAGAAGATCTCTAAAAAAAGCATACCACTTGACATTGGCCACGTATATATATCCACTCTCCTGAATGACCCTGTGTCAGCAAGTCAGAGGTATCAAGTAACTCAAAGCAATTCAAAACCAACAAACCCAAAGTACCGAATTAGATTCAAAGAACATTATTGGCACGGGGCCCAAGCCACAGATTTAGAGCCAGTTCTGAATTTTCCCAAGGTTCACAGAAATGGGCAAAAGGGACATCTGAATTCAGAGTCCAGACTAGATCCAGTTCTCATTAATACCATGGACAGTGAGAAAGAGAGACATAAAATACTCTGAAACAATGCGGTAAAATAGCACCTTTGGCAACCAAACCGACACAAGCAACCCATAAAAACTCTGTAGCATGGCTTAGCTTCTCAACAAGAGCTTTTAGACACAACCAGAAATACTATGACAGAATTTGTGGCACTCAACTGCATCTCCATGAGTCACCGTCCCTGTGAAACCCCCTATCAAGGCATCGTAAACCTCGTGAGACACAGCAGGCAAGCGTTCCTGAAGGCAGCGCACCGTGGAATTCAGTTCGGCACGCGTGCCCTGGGAACACCTACCGGGTGCACGAGGCAGGGCTGAATGCAACGCCACGCACGGTGAGCTGCTTCATCCAAAGGTACAGCCGTAGGGAAAGGCGTGTGCACATACAGAAGTAGGAAGAGAGGGAAAAAATGAGGAGGTTACAATCAGGCATCTAAATCCAAGGGGGAAAAAGAGAAGAAGGATTACAGAATCTCTTCCTTTTCAGCTTTCCCAGCTGCAGTGCTTCACCTCATCCACATATAGGGTGGTACATCCCATCCCAGCCAGTGCTCCCAGATCTTGGCCATCCAACTTCAGGGCACTCCTCCACGAGGATCCAAAGGCATTGCCAGACGCTGTAGTCTCAGAAGACACTTTACAGTTCTAGACTTGCTTCCAAACTCAAATATATTTGTAAGTTTACAGAGAAGAAGAAATACACCTCTTGATTTCATACGTTGGTTTTCTTTCCAAAGAACTGAACTGCTCTTTGGAGACAAACTCTAACATTTGTTGGTTACAAAAAAGCTAACAACGTGATTCTTTAACAGCTCAGTATGTCAAAGGATTTTTCATTTGAATTTTAGGGGCATTCTTAATAATTTATTATAATGTACAGTTTACAGTGACTTGAAATACACAAGTTATTTTCTTACTAGCTGTAAAAATACTGTTGTCACCACCAGTTACAACCCCGCAGAGTTACACACAGGCACACAGATGTACAAAGCGATGATCTGAAGGCACCTCACTTCCAAAGAATAAGTCAATATTCATCTAAGTCAAAATCTGATAACTTAAAAACTGATGAAACGAAAAAAGCATTGATCATTCACCTGCAGAACTCGTCAGCAAGAAGGCCAACAGCTTAGAAGATTTCAGGATGATTTAGACATCAGTGTTACTACCTATTTCAGCTATACGCGCCTCTGTCTGTTTCAAGATATTTCACGCTAGTCACCATCGAGACACCAAATGGACCGTTAATCCATTAACTCACTGATTTTCAAAGTAATTAATTAATCAATCAAGCCTCAAATACATCAAATTGAACTGACAACTGAGTTTCAAGCTACACTCTGCTTTGACAGATGCATTCCTCTGAGATCACAGAGATCAGGGCAAACTTGAGGACAACTGGGGAAAAGCCCTGCTCGGTCAACTAACGTGGTGACCTCCTCGAGACCCGGTGAATACAGTCTGAAGGAAAAGCTGAAGAAAAAAAAATATATATCTCCTCCACCACAAACAAAAGTGGAAAGCCTTTCCTTAAGAAGTGACACAAATCTGTAGGTTTACAAAACCACACACACAAGGTCTAATGATGAACACAGCACGGCTGCTCTAACTGCAAGTGCTCACAAAGAATTAAGCTTTACGTACATCTAGCAAAGGTAAACAAGTCTAATCAACTTCCCCCCCCCCCCCCCAGTAAAAGCTAAGGGAACACCAAGAGACACAATTAAGGCACCCCAGAAATAGGCCCTGATTCTACAAACACCAAGGTAACTTTAACCACGTAAGCAGATTCCCATGAGCCTACCCATAATTAAACCAGCAGAAACAAACGTTTGCAATAGCCAGAGCCTCAGATTAACAAGCCACCGGGATGGGTGCTGCCTCTAGCCGAGCAGCTAGCTTTCAGTAGCACCTCGAGGGACTTCTGCCATCTTTCACCCAAAGACTGTAAATCCACTCTCCAAACATGAAGTAAACTTCAGAAACACACTGTACGCTGAAATGCAGGTAGAAGATAAATGTAAAGAAATGATCCTGAATTTGGGGTGGCTCCTAAAACACAAAAACCCTGTGGTTTTTTGGCTAGTAAAGAGTTATAAAAAAAGTGCAAGGGCAGCATTGAATGGAAAGTAAAAGCAAAGCACAACGCAGTGGAAGCCTCTTGGAAATGAGGTTCAATTAGCTGTAAATTCAGATAAAAACGATCTTTTTATTCCCTTTATTAGGTGTCAGAATCTGCCCTGTCCTTCTTTTAATTAGCTCTGACTCCAAAAAAAGCCTCCCTCGGAAACAATGGGACCAGTCTGTGAATGAGGGACTACTGAGCACATGAAAACAGCACTGACCCAGAGCACCACGAACTTACAAAGTTTTTGTGCGTTAGGCAGCGCTCTGCTCTCTGGATGCTGTATCCTTGGCAACTATTATGCAAGAAACTGTTCTACAAATGCAAAACTTCTGTCTGCTCCGAGAGCTTTTCTCTGAAATACTTTTATTGGGCTTTGGATATCCTTAAATCAAAGAGCACACACAGCCCTTTGTCATCCTCCCGCAGGCTCCCAAGAGGAAGATATAGCGCAACAAGTGATGTTAAGAGAGCATTTTCCTCCCACTTCATCAGAGAGCAAATAAAAGTTTTACAACTTTTGCTTTCTTGGGGAGAAGAAAGAAATGAAAGAAGTGAACGTCTTTGCCTTTTTTTCCTCCAGCACACCCTGCAGAACAAACGTGCAGATGGAAGGTTGATAAGGAAAGATGTTATTACTCCGCCAATCGACGGCATTGTCACAAAACCTGAAAATTCACGGGTGATGCCTGGCATAAAGGGCAGGACTGAGGCTGCCAGCACGTAGGAGGCGGCAGGTGAGAGCTGACAGCGGCTGCCACCAGCGCCAGCCTGCAGCGCTGAAGCCACCACAGCCCTGGAGCCACCACAGCCCCTGCTGCAGCCGCTGGGCCCGCAGAGCCCCACAGGGCTCTGCCGTCCCCAAACCACCCCCTTCAGCTGCCAGAGGCACCCCACGGGGCCGGGGCTCGGCGTTTTGGGGCCGCCCTCGTCCCGAGCCGAGCCCCCGGTCCCCGCAGCGCTGCGTTACCTTGTGCGGGGCGCGGAGCAGGCGGTGCACGCCGGGCAGCTGGGTGCCGAGCGGGATGTCCTGGCGGAAGGTGTAGAGGGGCGGCCGGGTGGGCTCGGGGAAGTTGGTGCTGTTGAAGGGGTCGGTGTCGTCCAGGAACTGCACCCGGCAGAGCAGCGTGGCCATGGCGCGGCCGCGCTCCGGCGGCTGGGCGCTGCGTGCCCGGCTCCCCGCCCGCCTCACAGCCGCCGCCGCGCCCCGGGGAGGCGGCCCATGGCCCTTTCCCCGCCGGGAGACGGAGTGCGGGAGCGCTCCCGACCGGCGGAGGAGGAGAAGGAGGAGAAGAAGGAGGAGGAGGAGGAGGAGGAGGAGCCGCGGGCAGAGCGGGGGCGGCGGCAGCAGCTCCCCCGTGCCCGGCCGCAGCACGCCGAGCGGGCAGCGGGGCTGCCGCGGGCAGCGCAGGGCGGCGAGCTCCCCCCCGCGGCCGCCGCCTCAAGGATCGCGGCCGGCCCCTTCCTCGTCCTCCTCCTCGCCCTCCTTCGCCGCCAGGAATCCCCCCGGGCCGAGGGGGAAAGGGGAAGGGGGGCCTCCTGGCTCGCCCCCCCCCCCCCCCCCCGAGAGGGGCTGCAAATGGCCGGGAGGGACGGGGGGGAGCTGGTGGCCAGGTCATCCCAGTCGGCTGTGGGGTGCTGATCCGGGTCAAGAGGGGAAAATGGCAATAATGCCTTCTTTGCCACCGAATAACGGAACCGGCTTGCAGCCTGGGTCTCAAGTGTGTCGGGTGTTTTTCTCCGGATGTATACAAAACCCCTCCTAATTATTGCGGTCGTATATATCAGGGGGTTATTTGGCTGATCAGCCAACGCACAGCCCAGGCTGTTTCCCCCACATCCCAAAAAGACAACTCTAAAAAAATGCTTTGTATTGTGCCCCATTTTCCATCACTCCGGCCTGTTTCTTCTCTCAGGGAAAGGACTGAGCTGAAGCACCCGGCGTGCAGCACCCAGAGCACACAGAATGGCAGCCTCCTCCTTGAGCCTGCTGCGTGTGCCCAAACAGATCTACAACCTTGCCTGTGGTGAACATGCCCTGCTCTTCTTTCCTACAGGCACAGGCATCAGAAGGAGGGACCTGAAGCAAGCTGCAGGCTCAGCAAGGAGGATCTCACTGTACCAGAGGACTGGCTGCGTTTCCACGCACCGAGCATGGGCCTGATGTCTGTCAGCACTCCTGGGTACGCCGAGCTTTATGGCCGTGATTCACCACTGACTGCCTTTTCATCCTATGTGGAGGGGGCTGCAGGACGGGAACTGTACTGCTGTGAGAAATGGGGGGATTTGTCACAGAAATGAAGCGTCTTGAGCAAGAAAGCATGACCTCTAGATCATAATATACGGATGAAGCAACTGTTTCCTGCCCAAAATGATTACTGGGTTGGGAATGTTTGTCAGCCCTGGGACGAAAGGGGATTTCTGCCTGCACACAGTCTGACCCACTGGTTCTGATATTCTCAGGAGTGACTTGCCATGATTTGTTTTTGCCTACAGTTATGCATATTTTCAGGAAAGAGCACACAGATGACTAAAATCAACAAATATTTGAAACTCAGAACCTACTTTGCTGTTTCAGAACTTTCACAGCCAATGTGTTACACACTTCTTTTTCTAATTCTTCCTCAGCTTGGACAAGAAAAAGGGCATAAGGGTTGTCTCAGCCCATTTCTCATTATCGCCTCTCATTTTTGACCCTCATGCACCATCAAAAGCTACATTCAGTGAAGTCTTGGTTTTGAGTTTTGTACCCCAGCAATCTAAAGCTCCAATTTTAAAAAATATACTTTTGCATCTGCTTCAGTACTGTATATTTAGATTCTAGATAAAACAGTATTGATGCAAATCTGTCTATTTATATTGTATATTTCTGTCCCAATGTAACCAGTATATTTTGTTTTTGTTAATCATAATTTACTCAAGTGCCACTTATATTAAACTTTCATTTTCATAAAACAGGTCAGTACATTTGCTGCTAATCAGTGATCAAAACTGGGTGATGTAAGATTGGCATTCATTGGATTAATCCTGACTTTTACTGAATTAATATGTGGCACTTAGCTTGTTACAGAAGCATTAATACTTGGAGGACAATTTTAGATAAATCATAGAAGCCAAGTTTTTATATAGTTCCTTTGCGACATCATCAGCTATCTTTCCTCCAATACCAGAAAACAAAAGCAAAGGATGAGTACAATCCTTGTAGCCAATAGAAATCGGATGGTTCAACATCAAAACAGCTAGCCACAGACTATAAATCACATAAGGAAGAATTAGACATTGTGTGTCATGATCTTCAGTTGTATTTCCAGATACAAAGTGGCCAGTGGAGATGCTTCATATGACCAGACTGCTGGAAAAGAAAATAGAGAATGCAAACATGAAAGGATCCTGAATTGGCCAGAGCTTTGAGTCACATCTACTTATACTTTTTCCTTATTGTAAATGTCCCCAAAACACTACAGACCTTCGAATTCCAGAAGCTAGGTTTTGTTAGAATTTCAATTAATACAGAGGAAACACAAAACAGAATAGCATTACAAGGTCTGTGTGTGTACATGCCTGTAGCAGGAGAGATACATCAAAAAAGTTCCACTTTTGAATGATTTCCCACCTTTCTGGATATTCTTCATAAGCCAGCTTTCCTCCTTGCTGTCCATCTGCAGTCTTTTGAATGAACATAGATGGCTTTTCAAAGAAGTTAGCACACAGTAAAATGCAACCAAACAGTCAGATACTGTCTGTCTGTCAGTCAGTGGTATGCAGCATGAGGCAAGACAGGCATTGCATCTGGAAAGACAATTAGGGACATGACAGGAACAGTGTGTGTGGTTGTCTCACTGCATTTCTCTTCACAGAAGATAAGGCCTTCTCAGAGGGCAAGATTGTTTTTCTTGGTCATGCTGAACAAAATCATCTGGGGCATTCAGAACCTCTGGGGAAGCCTCAGCAAAGTCAAGGCTGCGGTCCCTATGCCTTTGGAGGTATCATGGAAGAGTGAGTCCCTTTTTTGAGGCAGGCAACCAAGGCAAACTCTATTAATTGCTGACCTTGGGGTCCCCGAGTCCATCTCACAAGCACTTTCCAAAAAAATAAAGGTTGTGCATGATCAAATAAAGTTCACAGTTCTAAGCTCCCAAGTTCTTATTACAAAAACATAAGAGGGAAATCCTTCATGCACACACATTCTTTTAGGAATGAAACATAACTTAGGAGTTTTCATTCAGGGCTGATTTATTCTTCTTAACTCATCCCATTATTGGCATTTCTTAAAAATACATTGTTGAATGAGTTAAAATGGTGTGTCAAGCTTAACTTTGAATTTCATTATTGTTGAAACCTGAATGTTAAAATAACACTTTTTTTGTCTTTAATTTCCTCTTTTTTATTAAAAAATAAAAAAATATATGTCTGATGGAAAGTTATTGAAAGCGTGTTCTTTAACCCAAGGACCACCCAGAAACAACGTAAATAGGTTTTTAAGCAGTTGTGTTTTTTTTTTAAAGATGCTAGGTATCTGAGCAATTGGAGTAGCTCCACAGGAATGTTAGTTTCTCCGGTATATCATCATGTCAATACAGATCTAAAATGCACAATTGTGAAATTATAACATGAGCATGTGAAACAACTGTTTCTTCAGCTTCTTATTCTCTTTCTGTTGGACAAATGGAACTGCTCTCCAAATTTCATTTTTCAACTTCAAGCCGACTTTAGTTGTGGGAGAACAAAAGTAATTTTAGCTTCCATGATTTGTTCACTTAACATTAATAAAGCTGAAAAAAGCAGTCTATTTGGTAATGGTAATCAAAATGGGCTTGTAAACCACTGGAATTAAAGTGTGCTAATGAAAGTGCTGACAGATCCTTTACTGTAGTGATGGGAACAGTATTTCTGCCTTATCCGCACTATAATCTATAAATAAAACTCAGTTCTCTTAGTGAAGTGTGGAAATGATTTATTGTCATTGTTAAAGTGGACAGGCAAATAACATAACACACTTTTCAAAATATGGAGTGTAAGTGAAATCTAGTCTGTCACGAGACCAAGAATAATACTGTGGATTTCAGTCTCCTTCATCCACAGATCTCAAAGCACTTTGTTATCATTAAAGTTTGCCTGCTTATTCTCACCCTACAGATGGGGAGACTGAGGAGTGGTAGTTCAGGGATACAATACTAATATGATTTTATTTTTTTGACAGAAGGTGGTTTTCTGCTGGTTGCAATGGGTTTCATATGACTGAATCACAGAAAATGTCTTCTGCGGGGAATAATAAAGGCAACTAACAGAAAACTTCTTATTTGGGAGGTAAGGACTTATAATGGTGCAGAAGTTTGTCAGTGGTCTGAATCAAGCTTTAATTGCCGCATAACACATACAAAATCAGTTGATTGTTACTGAAAATTGTTCTCATGTCATGGCAGGCTGATAATGTAAAGGAAGCAATAGTCTATATTACTAAAAATGGCTAATACTGTATATTTGTGGTGAAGATGAATTCAAGGTGTACATTTCCAAAATCACTAGGTCATAGATATCTGGATATCCTGCACAAACTGGGAAAAACCAACTGCTATCTTTTTCCATGGATCATGCTGTCGCAGGATGTTGGAACCCGTTGGATGTTCTGACAGGGATGCCATGGAGTTCCCTGTCTCCTGTGCAAGTTCTTCCCCTTAGGTAGCCAGTTCTGGAAGATATTGCCACTGATGAAAGGGTGGAAAAATAAGGTTTGTGTGATGGGCACATTGCACAATGCCATTTAGTACAGCACACTTGCAGTCTCTCACAGGACTCCTGCCTCCTTGAGCCCATAGGCAAGGGGGTTTAATTCATATGCACAGACATTTTATTTCACTTTCACTGTTTCATGCTCAAGGCCTTCTCCTGCTGCATGCTACTTAAACCCTGTTCTGTTGACAGAGCTAATTTCCTCAAGAGATTTCCTCCAGTGCTCAGGACTATAACAGATGAATGCTTCACAACTATTTATTAATACATATTCACAGCACTCCTCTGCAGGGTGGAAGTAATTTTACCCCCATTTTATGGATGGAGTGTTACCAGACAAAATGGAGACTAAGTCAAAAGTAACCACCACTGCTGTCTGCCCAAGTCCAGGTTGCCTGCGACTGGAGTTCAAAACCTTTACGAACACTGCACATTAAAAGTGCAGCTGCCAGCAACTTCAGCTAAGGCTGGATGGATGTTCTGCAGATAACACCAGCCTGTGAAGAAAAGAAGGAAATGCATGCATCGAGACTCTGAAAAAGTCATTGTAACTGATTTTATCATTGCACTCGTAGTTTTCTATAGGGGCATTTACAGGGCTTACTTATGAGGTCCTCTTCCCTGATTCTTCAAGTCACTGGATTCCTTCACTTGTTAGCTCCTCAAAAAATGAGGGGGTGGGTGAGCTTAGAGAAACTGCCCTCCTCTGCTAGTCAGTCCTGATTCTTTCTCAGAAAGAAAAGGCATGTGACATATGAAGTTGTAAAGTAAAATTTATTCTGAAAATAATTGATTTTGCATCCATTAAAGCATGTATATGTGTTCACAGCCATTTTCTCTGACTGTAAAGGGAATGATTCCTGCTGTTTACTCATTAACCTCAAACCAAGGACTGTCTATGCTTCATCAAGTTCCAGTTAATTGTAACTGCTCAAGCTCTCAAGCTTGTGGATGTCAGTGAGGCCACAAAGGTGGCTAAGGTATCTTAAGGACATAGATGAGACACAATGGGAACAAACAAGCATCCCTTAAGACCTATTTTTTACCATTTGTAGTGCTACAAAGCCAGAACCGCATGGGATTTTTGAATGACGGATGATTCTCCAGAGCTGGCTATTAAAATCACAGTCAACTAAAATACAGACCAAAATCCTCTTCTTTCATGACTATGATAGAATGTCTTGTGTTGGAAGGGACCTCAAAGATCACCTAGTTCCAAACCCCTTGCCATAGGCAGGGATGCCACCCACTAGATCAGGTTGCCCAGGGTCTCATCTAACCTGGTCTTGAACACCTCCAGGGATGGGGCATCCACAGCTTCTCTGGGAAACCTGTGCCAGTGCCTCACCCCCCTCTGAGTGAAGAATTTCCTCCTCACCTCTAATGTAAATCTCCCCTCTTTTAGTTTAAAACCATTCCCCATTGTCCTGTCATTGACTGAGCAAGAAGAGCACTGTGCTGTGTTCTTTATGGATTTCCTGACTGTTTTCTATTATCCTCTCTTAAAAAATAAGAAGCCAGGAGGGTTCCTCCTGACAATATGAATGTTACCACTTTCCTGTAACTGGCTGATGAGGATGAGGTTGCACGGCTTGGACAGTATGGTGAGGGTCACAGGACAGACCTCAGAACCAACAGCTCATGCTTAGATGGAGGGACAACTGAATTAGGATGCTGAAGTGCTGGAAAGAAAACCTGCTAGGGAGCAGAGGGAAGTCTGCAGAGTGTGCTGCAACTCAGAAAGTCACTGAATTGACTGCAGAGAAAACTGGAAGCAAGGTCTGATTCTACGCTGCAAGAACATTGTTGGAAGAGTTGGCTATAAACATTTCCTCGTTTTAAGTTTACTGAAAATATACCATCATATATTCTAATACAATTTGACTTTTGGGTTGAGAAGCCATTTGATCCATTTTGACAAGTTCATTTTAGGGAAAGGTGTAGACGGAGATGGTCTTTCTTCATTTTCCATCTATTTCTGTGATGCAAGCTATACACTAAAGGGTAACAATGCAGTGATTGCAGGGGGTTGCAGAACTTGGTCTTCAGAGAATGTGAGGCAAAGGCTACTTCCAGAAGCAAGATGAGGCTATGATGGACCAGTTGTCTATCCTGGTATAGCAAATTCTGTAAGGACTCCAAAATTAATAAATAAATAAATAAATTCACTCATTTCCTGCCCAGTAGTCATCTGACAACATCATTAGAACTGATTTTTTTTGGCTCAACAATGGAAGTTGATAACTACATTTCAGTAAGATAAAGAATATCCCACTTACCAATTTTAAAAGAGCAAATGAATAAATGAATCAGCATTTAAAAAAAAAAAAAAAGCTTTTGGATTTCAATATAAATTGATTTTGATTTGATTTGATTTTGATTTGGCATTGATTTTGTCAAATGTAATGGTTTGTGCCAGCATGAGATCTTACCATAAAACTCAGCTAATTGGCCTTTCTTGGAAAGTGCAAGACATTGAGGCATTGACATTGACTACATTTACTGGTGTATGTGGTTTAGTGACTAATAAGGCTTACATTACTTTGCAAGGAAATGATATTTTCACATGGAATCTGTCACTGGTCTTAACTTTCTTTAAAGAAACATGGTTCTAAGCCAAAAAGCTTGTGTTTCATACCCATTTGTCCAAAAAGTTTCTGTTATTTAAGGACTAATGAGAAGAGGAAATGGGAATAAAGGAACATGCAGAAATGCTGTAGCCATTGTTACCTTTTTTTTTTCTTTTTTTTTTTTTTCTCCAGTCTACATCAGACAAGACACAAGCGAGAAGGACATTCAAGAGCCAACAGCAGGGAGTGTGATAGCCATTTGCTAGTATATTTTTTAAGTATATTCTAATATAAGTAAGAACAGCCTTTTCTTGAGGGAAACAGCAACTGTTTTGAAACTTGAGCGTCTGAAATTTGCTTTAATTTCTATCTTACCATCAGCATTAACCTACTGAATAGGTACATGTTATCACATTTCTTTATATTTCATAACTAGCGTAGTACTGAGCTTTGTCTTGGTGACTTCCTTAAGATAAACTTTGGAGGAAAAAAATACCTTGCAATTTCATAATAGGTATCCACTTTGAATTGTGGATGCTCACTTAATGCAAATTGATCTAGAAAATATGAAAGTTAAAATAAACATGTTTCGAGGGAAAAGCGTTTATGGGAAAAGACAACAAATGCTCAAACACGTGCTTGATAGTTTATCTGTCTTTATGTCAACAAAATGAGCTTCTGCGGGGACTTAAAACTTGTTTTCATGGTCAGACTTCTGCATCTTATGTCAGTTAGCAGGTAATTATCATTCTACTTAAAATGTGTTTTTCCCAGTCAGCGTGTGCACATACAAGCGTATTGCAAGCTTTGACCAAAAATAAATATTTGTAATTTGAAGAAACAGGGGGGAGTGTTCATGTCAATTAGTATAAACATTTGAAGTGACTTGAGATAATCCAGCATTATTTACCTTGACGTAAAAAGTCCTGTGCTGATATAAACATCCTCAATGCAAAATTACTTGTTACTAATTTTGCAAACACAATATTATAAACAATTTGGGGGGAACCGTTAAATCAGCAGAATATTAGTTTTATTCAGTAACTGATACTACCTATCCCAGAGCGGAGGGCATGAGACTACATTGTAAGAAATTGCAAGGTAATTCATGCATACAATTTCCGTGAAAATCCCTGTTTACAGATGATTTTGTATACTCCACAACAGTTCTGGTTGTAAATTTTCTTCTTTATGTACTTTCCCGAGTTCAGATGTTCTTATCAGTGTAAACATTCACTCCTTTCTTGAGTGCCAGCATCTACTTGACCTCACCACTGTCCCACAGCACTGAGTTCAACAGGCTAAATATGTATTTTTAAAGCATTCCTTCCATTTGGAATGCCCCTATTTTCAATTTTCTTGAAGGCTTGTATTACAAGATAACTGTATAGATCTTAATACTTATTTTTTTTCCTTTTCACAGCACTCATTGTTTTAAATAGTTCTATCAATTTATTTTTCATTTTACACTTCCTCTGTAATATGAACACATCTAATATTTTCCTCCTCTTTTCACATGGAAGTTTTACATTCCTCTGCTATTTTTTAATCCATCTCTGAACATGCTGTATTTTTGGTTTATATTTTTAGGAGAGGGCTGATGAAAATTGGACAGGGAATTGTAGGAGAAAAGAGAAACTATCTCCATAAAGCCATTGTAATATTTTCTGTATTAGTTTTCATCCCATTCTTTATGCTTCCAAGTATTTTTATTTATTATTTTTTTTTTGCCTTTCAGGCCCCTGGTGTACACAGAGCAGGAGTCTCATCTAACTCTTCACAGTAAAATCATGATATTTTCCTGGAATAGGCACAATAATATAAAGCCTAATAAGAAAATGTACCAGATGCATACTGATTATTCCAATGTATAGCAGATACACATTACGTATTTTAAGGTTTCTGAAGAATTTGTCAGAAAGACTAGTCTTACCTCATCTCTCTTGTGTAAATCAGTATGAATGTAAATTTGATCATAAATATTTGTATGCATAAGCAAACACAACTCGTGCAGACCCCTCGCTTGTGGGAACAATTAAATGTCTCTCTCAGACTGCAGGTGTCTATCTGGATTTTTGATAATTTACAAAATATTCCTGATTAGGATTCTAGGTTAAAATCTGCTTACGAGCTGAATGGGACAAGAATCCCGTTGCCTTCAGACCAGTGAGCTGGTTTCTGTTTCGCTAATTTAAAAAGTTTTCTACCTGGGTTGTAGCCTGAGTTTGTTGCTTGCATCTCAGAAAATGCCTGCTTCTCTTGCCTTGAAGGAACACGAAGGCATCCCTAGGTGCTCCAGAAGGATAGAAACCTGCTCCACTGGTTAAAGCTTGCAGGCCCAATCTCTGGACCTGTGCCACTTGACACCAGTCATTAAGGAGTTTGCCTTTTGATTTTACTTTTCAGCTTAGTCCTCTGGACTTCCACTAAGTGATAAAGAAAACAAATGAGTAGAAGCCCCACAGAGAGGTTGCTTGTCTGTCTCCTTGAACTGTTAGGTAAAGAAGGAAAGAGGCCACACTTCTCCAACAGTTTCCTCAAATGGATCTACAGTGCTGGATGGTTCCAACAGAGAGGCTCTTCTCCAAGAGTTCAACCACAGCCCTCACCTAGGACAGGCACTGGCACGAGGACAGACATCTTCCTCATCACCTTGGGCAGGGATTCAGTATTAGAAAACTTTTAATGCATTCTGCGTCTAAACCTTTGACCTGTTTTTGTTGTTGTTGTTTGTTTGTTTGTTTGTTTTGTTTTTCCACTGGAGGTCTTCTATTCTAGTGAACTACATAAGATTTGAAATAAACACAGGGGAAGTGCTTGTAACACAAGTCATGCCAAAACTCAGCTCCTAACAAGGAAGAGTGATAACAAAATCTAACCCAGCTGAGCACTTCATATGCATAGAAGATCTCATTTGTGAAAGTAACATCTGATGTTTACAATACATTCATGGAATTTTTAATCCATAAAAGAACCCCTCCTGGAGAAGCTGTTTTAGTTTGTCATAATCCTAAAATTCTTCTGGATATCAACATATACAGTTTATCACTTGAACTGCTAAATCAGAAGGCACTAAAATCTGTAATGTGACATGATTTCCTCCTTTCTATTTTAGGAAGACAGAGGACACCTTCTCCTTATCATGAAACAGTATTTTACAAAATGATTTATGAACTGATTCTCAATTAATACTGCAAACGTCCTCTAATTGGAAGGATGATCTCCTTTGCATCAAAGTGCTGCCCTCTGCTTGTTATTGCTCCATTGTACAAAGGTACTTCTCAGTCTTATCTGTATGAAAAGCTTTCGGTCTGATTTTCCTCCCCTTAACTGCTGAACACTGCTGGAACAGCGCAGATAACCTGTAGATCTCTGCTGAGATAAGGAGCAGCAAGAGGAATTTTTGCTCAAGGCCTCTGTGTTCAAACAGACTCAGGCAGCTCCTACTAAACCATTTAATCAAGATTCAGAACATGACCTTGCCCTACCTCTCCTTTCAAGCCCCTGCGTAAGTCGTGTTAGGCTGCAAGTATTGAAAGTTAACGAGGCCGCAGCTAGAATAAGACATGTAGGAATATGGATGAAGCACAGATGGCAGAGGAGGACAGCAGACAGCTTTCCTGTTAGAGAGAACGATAGTGGGTCTGCAATGATGTTCAGCTGGGACCTAGATAAAGAGGGGGGAAAGTCCTGATTCCCAGAGGGATATACAAATCTGGCTTATGGACCATCTACCATTCAGCTCCTTCTCAGCTCTGCATCAGCATTAAAGGCGACTCCAACATCTCCACTCCCAGCACCGTACGCTGCTGGGGTCAGGTCATTCCTGGACTTACCCGAATGATGAAATATGGCACTTGCACAATGCACAGGTTTAATATGAATTAGTATGTTGCCAGGGAGGAAGGTACTGGATAGGCCAGGTGGTTGATAAAGGGCTGCCTGACATTCAGCAGTTCAGGCTGCAGAATCAATGACAGTCCTTTTTAGCTCTTTGAACTAGTCTGAATCTGGATATCTACTTTGATTTTAAAAATCCTTGAGATATCACAGACATCCTTCCCTTCTTTCTGTCCTCATTTTAACTTGAACTGGCTATGTACCAAAAATCAAAGCAACAGTCAAAATCTGTGAAGGACTAGTACTGCAAAAATCTGTGTATGTCTATGGTGAGGGGGAAAGGAGTGACAGGCAACAAAACAGCATACAACCCCCTAATAATACACACTTTGTTTCCTTCTCAGAAGGAGACTGGAATTCATACCTGCAACATTAACTACCATTTTGTTCTGTGGTATTCAGATTAATAGATAGTCCATCTTTTGGTTTCTAGTAGTCAGAAACAGCTTAGAATACTTTCATTGATGTGGTCATATTTGTTCCAAACCCAGGCATGACTGCAAAAAAAGCACAAATGCACTTTATTATGATTTTATTATGTAGAAAGATTGCTTTCTCTTTTTATGGCACACTCTCAGATCCATGTTCAAGGGAGATTTGCGATCAGATTCCATGACAGCAGAGTTCAGCCTCAAAAGAAAAAAAAAAAAAAACAACAAACAAACAGTTGTGAAACACTGCTAAGAGTTACCTTGTTACAAAGCTCAAGCAAAGCAAAGAACAGCTTGAATATTCAGGTAAAAGTAATGCAACATCAACAATAATATCAGTGTATGGGTATAAATTGTTATTTTGAAACAGGCAATTACGATTTATGACCAATAAATGATTATGCCTGCCCTATACTGTTTCTAAATCAAGGTTTAATACAGCTGATAATTCTCAAGACAGAGTCAATACATCAACTGAGTTTAAAAGTATGACAAAACTGATGCATCATGTTAAAGCAATTAGAGAATTCATTGCACTCAATTACAAAGAATGTCCTTATATCTGAGTTCACGATCAAAGAGTATTGTTGCAGTGTCTGTGCAACCACACAGCAAGCAATATATCCTAATGGACTTTATAGTTAATAAAGCATGACACAAAATGCAAATCTTTTATTAATCTGGATTAAGCAGAGAAAACACACTTGCTTTAAACCTCGTCTTATAAACAGAAGGTCTAATCCTGAGCCTGCTTATGCATGGGTGTTAAACTAAATACATTAGAAATACTGTGTTTGTTCAGTGGTGGAAAACAAAGCAGGAGGCAGCGCGACACGATGCCAGGGAGGGGGCTGCTCTTTGCAGTGAACACGGAGCATGAAGTATGGGCCATGGGATCACACACGCAATTAATAAGCCAAAACCAACAGAGGCAGGGAACATTAGGCTCATTTGTTTAATTATTCACTACAGGCAAAGTCTGTTGTTCATACGATCTCAGAATCTGGGCAGCAAGATTTTGCGCTGGATCAGCCCACATTCAGGTCTGCCTCTAGACCAAACAAGGGAGTTTCTGATCCAAGCAATGGCCACATCTAAGAACTTTGGATAAAGTAGTATTTAGCTTTTGTCTAGGAGTTATGAACTGTCTGCAAGGTATAATGGCTTAAATTGACACATACCAAAAGATCACTAAACTTTCAACAGCTGTATTATGTATCAAAAAGTAATTTTACACATAACCTCCGTGAGAAAAACAATAGTAGACTGCAAAATCAGATGCATTCAAGCACTCAGGAATTCTGCAAGAATCCTGATTACTTTGAAGAACATACACGTCACTGAAATATACCATTCCATCAACATTAAAACATTTCATACAGATGTCTCAGTGTTAACAGCAGTTTAAGTGCAGGATTTATCACACCTCATATGAACTTCAGGAAACGACCAGGATGCTCTTTCTGATCAGAATTTGGGTGGCTGGAGAGAGTTCTGTTTTGTGAAATTCTTGCAAAGACTTGTCTTCCACCCAATATGAACAAAAATAGATGCCCAAACTTCGAAACTTGTCAGGAAATTGAGCAGCGCTCCATAAACTATCCCTACATGGCAGCATTATTTTGCACAAGGGGAAACTAAAGTATAGCTCATCTTTTGCCTGTGAAACACTGACTGATAAGTAATCAGCACTGAATTTTGCCATCTATTTTCTAATGGGAAGGTAAAATTAGCTAGTATCTCTCCAGTACTAAATGTGGGATCTAAACTGAACTGACACTTGTATGAGGAAGAGAACTGATCAGGGCTATCAGGCTTCATCTTTTCTACAAGAATGAAGAGAATAGTGATTACCTAGATGAAGCTGTTTCTAACTCAAAAGTGGAAATAGAATTATAAGGAAATTAAAAGGAAAGACTTCATACTATGTTCCTATGGACACACTTAGGCACTTAGCATGTGTCTGGATGTTCACTAGTCCTGACCTCTCAGCTGGTCCATGGATTTCAGTATTTAAGTAGCTGAGTAGGAGCTTGCAGGCTGAGCACTTTTGCACATCAGACCACCTGCTGAAGTGCCTAAATATAGTCCTGGGAGCTTAACCTCGGGCTTTGACAACCTTGGCTGCTACAAACTGCTATTGCACCTCCAGCAGTTAATTGAAAAGCAGTTCAAGGATCTTGTGGACCTGAAAACTAGCAGCAAGGCAGCCCCAGCTCTCTCTGTACAGACAAAGACAAAGCTGAATGCATCAATAAAATAATAAAGTGAGCTTTGGCAAGTGGCCGACGCATGCGGAACCACTGTGTTATAGGAGTGCTAAAGCTGGTGCCCAGCTGAAGCCTGCCCCGAACAGCTAACTCAGACTAAGCTGTACCCACTTCTTTCAGTGGCTGAATCATACTTAGGTTATCAAAGGATAATACTGTAACTGTTGTACATATCTCAAATGTAGGGACTCAGAGGATCTCCGATACTGGATACAAAAAACTTTCAATCAATGGGTCTCCAGAGACATTACATTCGTATGTATGTATAACCAGCACTGCTACTGTTTACATGAACACAGCCCTCAGATTAGCCATTTCTACAAGATCATCAGGTAGCATCGTGGCACGATGATTAGCTTGCCTCATTTTTAGAGGTGAAATAAAGATTTGGGTTCTCGGCACACTTTATGCACTTTTTGTTACGCACACAAACAGAAATACCACTGAAGTACAATCATTTCCAGGTCAAAAAACTAGTACTGTCTATATATATGTATATATGTATATATGTATTTATATATGTATAAAACTAGTACTGTCGTGAAGGCTACAGGACCTGTGAAGGAGCACCCAACTGAACTCCAGGCAAGAACACAAAACAAAAAAGCAAAAGCAATTGCTATAATAAAAGCACTGCTCAGCCAGGCAATATCCCTGGGGGAACTTGCCCACAGACTACACATTCTGGACGACACTTTGCTTCAGTAGCCACGACAGCAGATGTATTGAAGGCAATTTCCAGGGAGCCCTTTGAACCTTGTTTATGGCTAGTTAGCCCCAACAGCGGCCACCCGACAGTCCGCGATGCCCCCCCGTGACTGATGCTGGGGCCACCTCATGCCATGCAGCTGGGGAAGCAGCCTCCAGCCAGGACACCAAATGCTGCCTGCAGCATAAAGCTCTAGCTGCCATGCCATGCGTTCACATACAGCTGTGTGCCCCCCATGCACATCCCCACCATGCTACTTCTCCAGATCAGTTGTAGGCCAGTTGTACATAAGTTTTCATTTTTATGCCCTGGAGATTGCTGTAACTGGAAAAATTTACTCCTCCGAGACACATGGAGCTTACAGACAGATGCAGGGCTCTCGTACAAATAACTTATTTTGCTGCTGACTTTCCAATGCTAATGTTTTTCAATGTACCTTACACTTAAAAGGAAAAGATGAGGATCATGCAGAGTCAGCCTGTGGCACTGTTTCTGTTGCCTGATAGATTTGAATATGGCTAGAATAGAGGGTTTGGTTCTATTTTACCTCCAGTTAATTGATCACCAATTAACTTCAGTTAACTGAATTCAACACTAAGTGCTGGTCTAGACATGCCACAAATGTTTGCTCCAGGACATTCTGAAGAAGAACCACAAGTATTTGAGTCCTGGAAGAAAAATTTGTGGAATATCCCAGCTAGCATTTGCAATTGTGCTATTAGGTCAAGTCAGTATTGCAAGTAATTATTGTGGAGTAGAGTACTGGAAGTGTTAGCACTGACATTACCTAATAAATTTGGTGTTCCAGATTGCCACCGCCAGAGAATTAATCCTTCCATGTCACTTGGCATTAGTCAGCAAGGTATACCTTGACAGCAGTGAATTCTCACGTAAGGTTATAATAAATATGAACACGTTTGGGATAAAATAAACTTCGCTACACAAGTGTTAGCAACTTTCTTGTTTGTAATTTCTACATGTTACTTAAAATACTAACAATGTATTTACATTACATCGCTGCTTAGGTATGTTAATTAACTGAAGCTTAACAGTCATAAACCGCCAGGAATGTAATGAAGAAAACTAGTATTTGCTTTACTACCTTTTTCCATACTTTAAAATATTGATGTAAGCTCAATTTTTACATTCTTCTGCTTTTTCTGTCTTTTAAGTTTCCCCCTTTGTCTTCTTAAACCTTTGTTCTTCACGGGTGGGAGCAAACAGCTCCACATCCCAACCTGTTCCAATTAAAGTAATGCAAAAAACAACACTGTAATATTTTCTTTGACTGACATCTTCCAGAAATAATTGTTACGATCAAATGATAAGCCAATTCCTGCCCCATGCATAGTACATTTATGTCCTGAACCACAGCCTCACACAGCTCTGCTGCCAGCCAAGTAGCATATCTCATGCTATTTGAATTTTGCACCCAACTTTTTATACTCTGGCACTCCATAGGCAAAGCTCTCAGTTTAGCCCAGCGCCAGTCCGTGAAACACTATGCCTCATGTTTTGTGAGAAAGCAGTGGCAGATGTCTGGTATTTGGCAGTGCCACAGACCTGTAAATCACGGAGTCACATGAAGGAGGAGGAATTAGCATTATATTGCTGTCTAGGGAATGAGCCTTTCGGAGTCCCCTTTGAGCACAGGGCACAGAATCACAACAGCAACTACAGCCAAGGGTCACAGCACCTCCCCTCTAAAATCCCCTGAAACATCCACAGGGTGGAAGCCAGTTGTGTGAGCCTCATGCTCAGAGCATATGGGCTCAGAAAGAGAGGCTGCTGGAGACCTTGCCTCACATCCAGGCTGACCTGTGACAGACCAGTTCACGTGTTGGGAACCCACCTACGGTACCAGGTTCCCGAACTCATCTGTCTCACTCCTATGAACAGGAGAAACACTCAGAAAGATCCTTGTACTCACAACCCCAGTTGTAAGTCAGATGTGTAGGAAAGGGTCTACAGCATATGCAAAAATCGCATGATCTAAAGTGAGGGCAAAGCCACCCGACACTAAGAGCAAGCTAAAAATTGAGGATGGCCACAAGACAGACAAACGTCTCACCAACAAGACATCCCCACAGCACCTAAGCAGGTTAGGGTGAAGGACAGGATAGACACAGGCTTCACCAGCACCTCACTGAGCACCAAAAAGTGAAATAACGGCAGGGCAATCAAGCAGCAGTTTGTGAAAAGCAGACAACAGCACTAAGAAAAGGCATACCCACAGCTCAGAGAAAAGGAAAGAGCCCCCTAGACTGAGCTTAGTGCTCCTGGGCCCTTTGGTAGAGCAGGAGACGTGCAGGTGAGCATGGTCAGGGCCATCAAGGCCTATCAGTGCACTTGGAGCCCTGACCACAGGCTCCCCTCCCATCTGAGTGTGTCCCCTGCCTTACAGAGCTGTGGGGCTGGAGGAAGACTTGTCAGATACTTTGAATAAAGCATGGGCGGTGTTGCCTTGGGCTCAAGGGTGCTGTTCAGGTCAGTAGCCCTAACAACTACAGAGGTAACTGAGCTCCTGAACTCAGTGATAAAAATGTCTCAGTGCTCGGGCTGCCTCTGCCCAAGGTGTGGGTGTATGTGGGCTGGGATGGTGATCCGAGTGATGAGGCTTCAGCATAGAAAACACGAAAAAGTGGATCAATCTGTAGTGATTGTAGTGCCCAAGGCAGTTGGATACTGGGTTGACTTAGTCAATGGTAGGAAAAGGTCCCATATAATAATGGCCTGCTTTGGTAGATAGCTGAATAGTCTAGCAGTGTTTTCTGGAAAGCCAAACCTGGTTTCCTTTGGTGAAAGCTTGTTGGGAGTGTGTGCCTGCTTACCTTTCACAGATATTTCTGGCTTTATTTAGCTGGGTTACAAGAAGAGTACTGACCTGGTAGAGCTGGGCAAGCTGGCTACGGACATGTGTGAAGGGGTTGGATGGGTTCAAGGGTGGAAACTGAAATTAATAAAGGATGGTACCTGGGGCACTGATACACGAATGTTATTGCTGTAGGCAAAACTGCCTGTAGGGGGAAAATAACCTGGCTATGTTGGAGAAGGCTAGTGTGTTGCTGGAGGTCTTGTTTCAGGGTTTCATTTGCTTTGTTTGCTTGGTGGTTTGGGGATTGTGCAGTGAGGACAGGTGGGTTTACAATCGGAAGAGACCCATGTGGTCCTTCCAGAATCTGATTTTGGCCTTGTATCCTCCAGTCCTTACTAATGGGGCAGTTAGTGCCTATTAGGGTATTTGGGGTCCTGGCAAGATTCTGGGCTTCCCAGAGTAAAATGATGGTTATGAAGGGAAGATAAATAGTCATGCCATTTACTTTGTCCACATCAGGTTAACTTTTTGATAGCCTTTCCACTGTATCAGAGAGGGAGCTGCAAAAGCCTTCACAAAGTTTTGCTTGAGAACATTTGCTGCCAAGTATTGTCAATGATATTAGCTGCTTTTCATTGAAATTAACTATTTTAGAAAGTGAAAAAGGACTTTGTACCTTTGGAGGTCACTTGTAACTTTCATTCCTGTGCAGCGTGTGAGTTTATCTGGTTACCGTGCTTCTTGGAGGCATCACGTTCACATAAATACATTTACTCCTCTTATTTTCTGTGTAACTTCTTTAGCCTGTTCTGTCAGAATACAGCCTCTCGTTCTTTTCTCTGGATCTTAGTTTCCTCAGTTTTGATTTCACTTTTAAAATGGTAAACTAGAGGCTCAGATGGGCCCACCTCATTATGAATCAGCTGATAGGGGGGAGAATAACAACAACAAAAAACAAAGTTATGAAATATCTTCTCTCCAGATCATGTTGTTAAGCTTTTCGCACTTATTTTCACAGTAATGCCTAGAGATTAAAGAGAATGGGGTCCCATTGGTGTAAGGCTTTATCCAAATATGTATTAAAGAGTGCATACACAGAAGTGATTATAATGCAATGGCTAAAGTGGACACAAAATAGAAAATAAACTATTTAGGAAGTAGGCATTCTTCTCAGGGCCCAGCAAACATGGCAATTCATCATTCAAAGAGGGTACCAGGAGTCTGTTATGCCATCTCTACTCAGTTTCTACTGAATTCTACTGAAACCTCCTAGTAGTTATCTCTATGAGTAACTACTGTGCAATGTAGTGTTCTAGCTACACACAAGACCTACCAAGTAGCTTCCTTATTTAAATTGCTAGTGCATCTGCCCTCCAGACATATGGGTTTATGTGTTTAATTATTGTAATATGGATATTTATTTGAAGATTTAGGTGCTCCAAAAGTTTGAACTCCAAATGTGGAAGCTACAGATTTCTTAACCTAGTGAAAACAGGTGTACAACCTCAAAGCTTTGTTTCACACATGTCACTTCAGACCAATGAACTGTGCAGAGTAGCACTGGATGTCAGAAAGCTGTAATAAATTCTTTTTTAGATAAGCACCATTATTTTCTAGTGCATGTTTTAACGATTTAAATCATTTATTCAGCTCCTGCACTGGGAGGAAAGAAAACCAGATAGACTTTATTGTGCTGAAGGTGAATGATTTCTTTGCTGGGCCTACACTGCCACCTACAGTACCAAGTTTGCAGCTGGAAATTATGTGTAACAAAAATATAGCCATAACTATGAAGAAATCGTAATTTTATTTTTTAAAGGGCATAATGGACAAATATACAGCACTGAAATTTGAGAGCCTTTAAAAATCAAGGTGACTCTTATTTTCCCTTAAAATACTGCTGATAAATTAATGAATAATCAAAAAGAGTAGACAAATTGATAAAAACAGTACATAATTTAGTAAAATGATATCTCATATTTTATGAAGCTTTAGGTGGGCTATATATGGACATGTATGTGAAAAGGCATCATGAATGGCAAATATTTATTGCAATTATGTTTAAGTTTTGCTCCCCAAACTCCTTAAGACTTAGGGAAATGCACACTTTATTTGTATTAGTTTAAAAAAAGTCAATATGTAAACATACCTTGATTATTCATCACTGAAATGAATCATAGAATAGCTTGGGTTGGAAGGGACCCTAAAGACCATCTCACTCCACCCCCCTCCCATGGGCAGGGACACCTCCCACCAGACCAGGTTGCCCAAAGCCCCATCCAGCCTGGCCTTGAGCACTTCCAGGGATGGGGTATCCATAACTCCACTGGGCAGCCTGTGCCAGTGCCTCACTGCCCTCATAGTAACAAATTTCTTCCTTATATCTAATCTAAAACTACTCTTTTAGTTTAAAATTGTTACTCCTTGTCCTAAATGGATGAAGACTCCTTTCTTCCTAAACAGTTAAATGGGTTCTGCACTTTTTCAACAGATTCCATAGTTGCTCACTTCTTCATATGGATAAACCAGCATCCTTATTTCCATGCACCTGAAGTCTGAAGAAACTGTAGCTTATCACAGATCCAGGCTTTAGAGCTCACTTTACAATAGTTACACATTAATCTTAGAAACACCTCAAAAGCATAATTTAAACTTTAACAGAGTACCGCATGCAGTCATGAAAATCATATGCAGATGTAAGTTGATCTTTCAGGAACTCAAAAGAACAAGCAACCTCCAATGGAAAAGAAAAAAGGCAGCTGGTGGTAGTTCTGGCATCTTCTTAGAGTGGTACCTTGTGACCATCATATTTCTGGTTTGGACTGCAAAGCTAAGGTGTGTCTTTGAAAAACATATGTTAATGAGTATTAACATAGCCCAAGCATTCCTTGGTCTAGTCTTTGTTTGATGCTGGCTAATCACTCAGGTTTGAGTTCATAGCAGATAAAGCTTCATTATTTCTGCATCTCACATCCACTTGTTTTATGCCATTAATGGAAAAAACTCCTCGGTACAGAGAATCTGTCTTCAAACGGCACACCTGAGCCTTTACTGCCCGTACAACCTTCCTCTAGTCTTCTGCGTAGGGCCCTGCGTCACCAGGCTATGGCTTTCAACCCAGCCTGGACTAGCTGGGAGTAATCCCCACCTATCCAAAAAAAGCAAAGCAACTGCGTAATGTGTCAGCCCTGGAAATCCCTGGTCTCCCCGCCACTGCCTGGAGATTGTGCCCATGAGGTTGGGCGAGGTGAGTTTGGTGCTGCTGTGCTCCCGGGTGAGGTGGGCAATAAGCAGAACATTAACCGTGATGAGTCGTGCAGAGTGAGTTAAGTGTCATAATGTGGCCTTGGGAATTGCTCTAAGCAATTTCATTTTATTTACTACCAACCTGAGTTGGAGATAATACACCTCAGGCCTTTAAACAACATTATTAAGGTTCAAGGACAAAGAAAAAGTGGCCTGTATTTTAGGACTGAATTCAAATATTATTTCTTTCAAGCGTTAACTCCTTTTCTGTAGTCATAGGAAAAAATATCTGAAAGCAGAGTATGATACAAAAGTACCCAGAAGTGCTCCATTTCATTCTGAAATAGAGACAAATTGCAGCTTCTACATTCAAGGATGTCTGCTTATGATCCGTGTAAAATACCTGTTGTAATACATTAGGCTGAGTGATATTTTGTGCAAGTTCCTACTTTTTCTGAATTACCCTTTGCAGGATTTTTAAAGAAAAGAACACTTCAGGCAAGAAAATGAATAAAAAAACCTTGAATTCCTACTGGATTTTTGGGGGAAAAAAAAATTAATTTCAGAAAACCTGTCATTAACATGCTAGAGCATCATCTTGGGAACTGGGTATTGTGAATAAGCCAAGAGGATACAGGGGACACGGGTGTTCTTTTGGTTAGAAATTTACATTTTTATATTGATCATGGGGGTGGGGGATAAATGAAGAAAAGTGTAATACTACAACAGAAAATAAAAACTAGAATACAGCTAACTTCTAAAATGTGTTTTGTTTTTGTTTTTTTTTTTTTTTTTTTTTACCCTAAAATATCCTCTACTTTCTTATTAGACACAACCAATTTACTCAAAATAAGCTAGTCATGGTTATCATGAATAGAAACCCATTTTATAAGTTAAGTTAGTTAAAGGGCAGAATCAACATTCTTAGGTTATAGTTGAAGGATCTGGAAGGATGATGTCATTTTTTCAAAGAAAATAGAAAAATTATGAAAAGAATTTTCTGTCATTTCTGAAGAAAGCTTTGAAATCGTAAGACTGGATTTTCAGCTAATGCAAAGTAGTGTAGCAATCTGAGTTTTCAATGTCCTGTCAGTAGCCCTCATTTCTAAATACTACCTATTATGCAGTAAAGGTGGACTTGCAGTGGGAGAATGCAATGCTTACTATTTTTCCTTTCTTGTACTTTCAGTTCTAGCATAGTCCTTTTTGTGTGTCTTTATATATGTGTATGCATATGCATACATACATTTATATGTGCATACGTACATACACACCTGCATTATATTGGGTAATATTAAGGAACCTGAAATAGAATTCTGAAAGTCAAAGATAAAATATTCAATTCTAAATAGCTCACAGTAGTCTTACAACTCCCACTGCTGGCAGAGAAGAGGTGGGGTGAGAACTGAACAGGAGCTGGCAGAGTCTGTCACTGAAAATAACAACAGCAAAACGCTCAGCAAGGGGGCTGTGAGATGAGGCCCTTTTTGGATGCGTGTCCGGAGGCTGAGCAGCCTCACCTGAGGTTTGTCTGCAGGAGAATTATACAGAATCACAGAATTGTAGAAGTTGGAAGGGACCTCCAGAGATCATTGGGTCCAACCCACCTGCCAAAGCAGGCTCCCTAAAGCAGGTTGCCCAGGTAGGCGTCCAGATGGGCCTTGAATATCTCCAGAGCAGCAGCCGCTGCTGGTACCTCCAGTGGCCCCTGCCCAAACTGGGTCTGGTCCCTACCACCCACCCCAGCCGGGGCAAGGGACAGGTAAGCCAGGAGGAGCTGCTGCCCCTGCGTCCCTTTGCTGTGACGGTGACTCCTGTGACACTCCGGACAAGCCTGTGTGTTGTGAAGTCCTGTAGGAATTGGCCTCTGGACTGGGTACGGCTGGCGGGTTTTGAGGTGTCCCAGTCTGAACTGGGCTTCATGAAATGCTGCCTTAAGATTTTGAGGGATATTTATGAAGGGGCTCCCAGGACGTAACATTTCCCAATGCACAGGAAGCATCCCTTTCACTCCTACGGGACCTTACTGATGCTAGAAGTCTAAATTTGCGAGAACGAAATTTGAGCCATGTCTGACTACAGTATGCTTGGACACTTGACTCTAATTCCAGTTTATTCCAGCAAAACAGCAGACTTTTCTGTTTCTATTTTCAGAAGACATAATTTAAGGGCTACCAGTTCAAACTTGGGTAGCTTAAGCTACTAATTCCCAAACTGTGGTGCACAGGACCTAAGCGGCCTTTTTTTTGCCATGCAGCCTTGACAAAAACAGTGTCACAGTTTCATTCCTCTGGTGAAGGAAAGGGGAAGAGATGTTCCCAAGTACACGTGAGACTGAGTGAGGTGTTGCAGTGAAGTTTGTTGGCCAGGTGTTGGGGAGGGGAGGGAAAAAAAAGAGCATCCCTCTGAGAACAGCTCATTTGGGGCAACATCCTAAAATAAGAACATTTAATATTAGAATCTCCACAAGATGGCACTTATAAATATTAAAATAGCATTACTTTCCCTGTATGCTTGTAGGAGGTGGTGCTGACAATATGATTCATCATATGCAATTTATTTTAGCTCAGTTTTGTGTAGGACTACCTGAGTTGTAAAACAAACCCCTTTGTCTGAGATTAAGTCAACACTGGGCAGCAAATATTAATTCTCTGGGTTTTCTGTTGCACAGGATATGTGCATATATTATTGCCATCTCCCCTGTCATCCTGGTGGGATGGCAAGAATATTACAAAATGAGGTCCTAGAGGTCAGTGCTCCATAAAAACCAGTCCCTGCCTAGCAAATGATGTGAGGCTGTGCTTAATATTAACTAGCTTGTTAGAAGTTAATGGCTTTACTCAGATAATCTAAGCATATATACTTACTTGGCTTGTTGGACTGTCACACTGAACAGAGTGAGCAGCACACAGCTGTGACAGCAGGGAATTTTGATCTCGTGTAGGGAAAAGCTAGAAAAATAAATTGAAGGAATCATTAAGAAAAGCAGATTGTGAGGTTGGAGGGTGAGGAGGGGGAAGGGTGTGGGAGGAGATTGTAACAAATCTCAAACAGTTGAGGTAAAAAAGGGAAAGTTAAATCACTGCAGAGAGGTTAAGAGAAAAATACAATGGAAAATAGGTCTCCTTGGTATTCTTGTTATTGCCAGCTACAAGGAAGTGACCACATCTAAACTTGTGCTTGTTCCAAATGGTGTTCAACAACTGGCATGGGCCCTCGTGCTGAGGATAAGATGGTCTTGGGTCCAGTCAGCTTCCTGATGTTTACTCAACCCCGTATCCCTCCATCCCACAGGCTCCACAGGTTCATTTGCTGGGGCTGCACATTTGATCACTACCCTATGTAGCTCATCCGTGTCAAAGGGCAAGAATTATCAAGAGAAAAAATAAACTGAAGTGACTATAATAAGGAAAAATATTCTCCCCAAGGGGCATGTATTTGTAAAGAGTTTACAGTTCAATCAAATGTTTTTTGTTTGTTTTGTTTTGTTTTGTTTTCAATGTGATAAAGGTTGCTTTAAAACACTAAGTCTCAGCAACAAAAGTTATCTTCAAAATTGTCACATCTTCCCCCATTTAACAAATCACACAGGAAAAGCAAAGGCGTGGAGCCGGATGATTTCTCTTCCCCTTCACACCCTACCCCAACCCACTTTTTTAATGGCTATATACAGCACAGGGCTGCTCTGTGTACGCGTCAGGTTGATCTAGTGACTTCTTCTGCAGAGTTCAGTCAGCCACTAAAAGGCTCAAAAAACCTGAAGGAAACATTCCCCAGCTCCTGCATCTCTGTATCACTGCCTCCAGTTGTGCAGAAAACAACTTCCTATCATGTTTTGCTATTGGGTCCTTGTCAAAATGCTTCCATTTTTTTTATTGCCCCCTTCCCCCACATGATTTGTTTGCCCATTTGTTACTTTGTTAACTAGGAGGATTTAACAGCTTCTGGTGAGTATATAAGACTGGCTTTACTTGAAGTAATTATATTTCAAATGGATTTTCATGCCTGAATGATCTTGTCTTGCCAAGAAGTTCCTTTGGCACTAAACTTTATTACGTAAAACACATTAGAAGAAGAACTTGCAAGGCACGATCATACCCTTCAAAACTGCTATTGTAATAACTCCTTCTAGCAAATTCTCTGTGGAGTGAAACTGTTAGTACATCTCTGAAAGAATTACGGCATGTACAACGAACAGGCTGTCCTTTCCAATGGGAGGGGAAAGATAACACTCAAGACCCTTAAGGGGCTATGGGAAGTGCCTGTAGCTCATGTCTGAAGTATCAGGCTGTGTGCATGTGCCTGAGCTAAGAGGGCCTGAGGCTAGAAGGGACCTTCCCCACCTTCTCTGAGGCAAAGCTGGGGTCAGATCCAGCCAGAGGAGGAATCATCACCCTGGCGGTAAACAACCAAGAATGGCTCAAGAAAAAAATAACTTTAAAAATCTTTATTCTTCTGCCATCTATCACACTTCTAGCACCTAGCCATCCCTATACAGACGAAACTCAAGCATCTGGGGTGCTGCGTCCACAGCAGTTTGCAGGACACCAGGGACCCCCAGGGCAGTGCTGAGGAAGGAATTACGGCCCTGACCTTCACTGCAGCTTGCCCAAGTGGCACTCGGAAATTGTGATGAACCACAGAAGCACTTAGAAAGTAAATGTGTGTTTGCTGCCTTTGCACTCCTTACTTTGGCTGTTGCTGTGCTATTTCTGGTGCTAAACCTAGTATCTTGATCTCCAGAGAACCTCAAAGTGTATGTAATATTAAAAATGAAATCAACAAACAAGTTTTCCTCTTTTCCCTTCAAAGATATATGTATTCTCTCAGCTCAGCTTCTTCGATACGTAAGACTGAAAATATTCACTTAGATTTTTCTACATATAAAATGCTGCAGAAATAAAAAATGATACTGCAAGGTTTCTAATGCCAGAGAAAGCAAATTTTGCCTTTGAAAAGGGAAATTCTAGTTTAGTAATGGGATTTGCTACTTGGTGGTTCTAGGCAGCAAACATTAAACTGATTTTTAATATGAAAATGTTTGCATTTGTATTTAAACTCATCTTATGAATTTTTACCTCTGTAAGCAGCGTTCCTTGTACAATAACCCTGACACCAAGAGTAACTGACAAAAGCCAGAAACAGTTCCAGAAGTTACCTTTAGGACCTGATCCTTCACTGTTTTTCACCTACTCAGTGCTTATGCATTGATATTAATACATTCACTCTAAATTTATATATGAGTACTTCCAAATTAAAGTTAATGCACAAATGTTTGAATAGCAAAAATACGCCTCTAGCAATCGTGACTCATTTACTTCTAGCGATAGTAGAAGCCTTTAGTGATGTATTTTTTTCCCATTATATCTGAGATGTACAAAGGTCCTAACCTTGATGTTTTCATCATAATAAAGGTATGTGAGCACATGAGCCTGTACTTGATTTTGATACCATGACTAGTCTTCACTTGAACATTTTTCCCAGGTTGTAGAAAGACAAAGAGTCACCAATGTGCAAAGGTATTAATATATATTCAGAGCATGATCTACTGTACTTGAAAGCATTGTGGCAGGTGGTGCCGGCAGGCTCCCTCTGAAATAGCCCAGCAATGCCAAAAAAATAAATATTTTGAGGGAAATCTGACAACCTGAAGATTGTGCCTTCAGGTGAAAATCTGAGAAATGACTCTATCTCATATCACCTACCTGCTAGATGATTTTAAAAGGTGATTCTTCAGGCCTTTTCAGAAGAAGGCTATACTAGAGGTACAACTCAAGGTTTGGCTCAGGAGGTAAGTGCTGGCTACATGAGCCTGCTTCCCATGTCTCTTAATAACGTCAGTCTATGGAAGTAGAAGTGATTCATGGTTTTACTTAGGCTGTACATGGACCTATGCAGTGCCAGTAGGTATTTTCTGAAAACATTTTAGTATTTATGATCTGAGCATAGAACATGTGTGAATATATACAAGGAAATGGGCTATAAAAGGAAGCTGTGCACTGTACAGACTAGAAATTAGAAAGAACAAAGGTAACTAAATAAAAAAAAATAGAGTCTAAGTTGCAAAATGTAGACTGGGAGATGTGCTTCATCTTAGTTAAATCTGTTTTGTCTATTGTAGCTGTAAAGACCAGTAATAAAACTCTGAAACTGTGGAATGCATCTTCAGCAGAACATGAGAGCTGGAGTTAACTCACTGTAAGACTGACGGAGAAGGGAAGGTTTTGTTTTTGAACACTCATTTGATGGGCTGTAAAATGAGGCTTAAAAGTGAGCGAAGTGTAGCAGTGACAGTAGATGGCAGTGTAGCCTCAGAAAAATCTATTATTTTTTTTAGCTTGTGTCTGGGATTTCCTCTTTTAAGGGGATGGGAGGAAATAATAACCCTCTTTCACTTTGTGAAGAGCATCAGGAGTCAGAAGTCAAGACTATTACTAGCTTTCATCTGAGGTTAATTTTCTTTCCAGATTTTTTTTTTTCTTAAATCATCTTGAGGATTTGTGTGATTTCATACTTGGAATTGACCTTGAATCATATAGTTACAAATGCAGACCAAATGGTGGTTAATTTTTTTTTTTAATACATGGTCTGTATACTAGGATTTAAAAGCCTAAGGGGCCCAATAAGCTTTAAAGCAATTCAATTAAAGAATGTGTTAAAGTGGTTTAGGATGCTCTGCCTGCCTGCTAGATCTTCTGATGATTCCACAAGATTATATTTTCTGGCTATTCAAACACCAATATTCTCTTCTTTGTTGCAGTGTGAGACCCTTATAAACAGCAGCAGGGAATTTGACACGGAAGATCAACAAAGCTATTCATGAAGTTAATAAATCTGAAAAACAGCCTTCGTTCCAGGCTCTTAGAGGTAAAGCAGCAGAGCGAGTTCTAAGGCTGAAGACATATGATGATTGGTGGCTCTGGATGGCATTCAAGGCATCTTGGTTCCTTATGCTATCACAGATATTTTATAATGTGACCTTTGGCAACCTGCCTAATCTCTTCCTCTGCTTCTTAAGTCTGTACAACGGAGATAGCAGTTTAATTTGTCTGTCTTCAGGGTAAAGCTTGTGTCTTACTCTGCTGTTCTCTGCTAGAGGAGTTCTGGTACTGAACAGGAATTTTCAGTTGCATAATAAAAATAAAGTTAGCAATATTTGTTTACAAGTTTCAAAGTTGGAGGGGGGCATCAGAAACGAAGTCAGTGTATCAGTAGAGTCACTTCATATTAAGTGCTTCTGTAGGCCACTACCACAGGTGGCCTGATCCTTAAACAGAAAACAGCAGTGAGATCACTGACCTAGAATAAGGATATTTCTAGAATAAATGTTCTCTTTGAGAGAGCATTTGAAGTTTCCAACTAACAGGAAAATGTGCTAAGTGCAAGGAAATTGGATATTTATGGGAAAACAGAGCTTGTTTTGAAAACTAACGCTTGTTTTGCTCACAAGAATGAAAGTTTTGTTTCCAAGTTTAGGGTATTCATCTGAGTAATATGAACTGCAGCACAGGTCTTTCCTGCTCATATTGTTGTTTATCCTGATTAAAGAGCAAACGTATCTAGGTAAGAGTTGAAACTCCCCCTTGCTGCCTCTTCTGAGGCAAGTAGGTCTTCATTGCCTCCCCCTGCGGGTTCACTATTCAAGGCCATATTAAGTGTTCCCCGCTCCTGTATTTTCATTTTTTTATTTTATTTTATTTTATTTTATTTTATTTTATTTTATTTTATTTTATTTTATTTTATTTTATTTTATTTTATTTTATTTATTTTATTTATTTTATTTTATTTCTCAAAAGAATTTAGGCACTCAAATTCTGCTAGTAGTTTTTTAAGATTTTTTTTTCCTCCATATTAGTGCTGGAAAAAAGTAGTACCTTTTTTCTAGGTACCTCCTGGACTGGGGTGAGGGTATGATCTTCAACATTGCCTCTCAGGTGTAGGAGAGCCTTTGCTTTCAGTAAGGTATCTGTTCGTTCATGAGCTCTTGGTTATCTGACCAACAGGCTGTATAGAAAGCCCAGGTACTGAAGCTGTTATGATGGCCGATGCTCAGCTGCCAGTAAACACCAAACAAGTTTTCACTCTGAATCCTCCAGTGAATGTAGGTGAGCGACTAACTCACTTCACTGACTGACCTGAAAGCTGTAAAATGCCACTCCTCTCCTGCTGTGAGGAACTGGTGATTTGCAAATTGCATTGAAAATTGGACTTCTCATATATTTCCCTCGCTGGGTCTTGAAGCTGCTCAGTGTACAGATTAAGTCTCACTGTTAACATGATTGTTTTGAAATATCACCTTGTGGAAATTTATTATACAGCTATATGAGTTCTGGAAAATAATGGATATTTTCTGACTGCAAGTGTGTGCACCTGCTACTTTTGTGCATACAAGTGATCTTGGAAATGCTTGGGGTAGGGATTTGTCATACCTTGGTTGAGCAAGCTGATGCTCCTGTGTTGCTCACAGGTTCTACCTCCTGGATCCTGCATTGTCAGCTGTACTCTGTAGAGAAAAAAAAAAAAAGTGTATGAATGTAAATGCCTTCATAGTTGTCACAAAAGTAGCTCGCCTGTACATCACTGAGGCATGCGAAGGAGAGAATTCCTGTGTGCCATGTCCCTGCTGTGTAATCCAGGACAACAAACCCATAACAGACATGGAGACCAGAGTTATCTAGCAACTTTGAACATCAGTAAAATGTTGTGTGCTCTTAGAAAACAATTAGTTCTTGGCTTACAAATTTTGGACAGCTAATCGTGTGCTATCTTAGACATAGTATGATTATTTTCCAGCCTAACAAATCTTTCTCCATGTCTGATGTTTATGGAAATTGTATCTACTACAAAAAAGGTCTCCTGAGTATTTCCTTCCTTCATATCTGCACTACCTGAAGTCTGTAGATATTCATTGGGTGATGAGTGTTTTCAAGAGTCTATGAAGTATGGAAATACTTCAATCCCACGTCAATTGATTCAGTAGGAATTTGTTTATGAATGCCATGAATTTATTGTTTATGAATTTCAGTTTATGTACCTAAACATTTTTGGAGGTCTGGGTTCTCAGAACAGTATTTTTTTAACTAAAAATCCTAGGTGGGTAGATATATATATTCAGTTTTTAGGCACAATTAACATGGAATCTATGGCTAAACTTGCACCAAGATCCACCCAATTGGGTGGCTGTAAAAGCAACAGATATCTTTGCATTGTTCTAAGTGGAAGAGAGAGAGCAAAAGATGAGAAACCATGAAAACGCGCACCTTGGGGATCGTATTTTCTCATCTGCTGCTGTTCTGTTTGTGCTGCTGCATTTTCCACCATGAAGTGGCCTGCAGAAGATCAGCTACTTTCCTAACTATGTTCTTGTAAAACATTACATGAAGCAAACAGAAATGGGGAAGACTCTCCCCTGTGGCTCCTTCTTACAGAAATGCCTTCAGCTCTTGAGACGAGTTCACTCCTTGAGCCAGCTTCTAGAACCTGGTTGCTAACTACATAGTCCTGCTGCATAGCACTTATGAACAATTTATTTTTTATTATTACATTAGAAAAACAGGAGTAAGACAGAACAAAGGTGAATTGCTAATAAAATAAAATCCATAACCTTTAAAAATATAACTGCAAATACTTGAACAATACCATCCAATGCTCTGTCACTAAACAGGAATGAATTATTCCTTCAGTGTTCTTAAAAGAATGGGGACATAAAGGACTGAACATATTATTCTGCTGTTTCTCTTTATGCGAATTCTGAAATTATATTTACCACATCTGTCAGAGTTGGCCTGGAGCACTTTTAGCATAATCTAAAAGCTTTATAAATAAAGGAGAATGCAACTTCATTGTACTTTCCTCAGTGAGACAAAAACTATAATAGGTTTTCCTTTCTCTTCCTACCTCTTTTATTTTTTTATTTTTATTTTTAAATTGGGGAGAAAAAGCAGAATGAAACATTTAATAGCAGAAGGTTACATTCTGATATATTAGATATATCTGTATATTAAAGCAATAACATGCATATATTTGTATCTGTTCTGTTACTAAAAATGCAAGACTTCCAAGAGCTAAACAAAGGTATCATAATAATTTATTGGCCTAATACTTATAAATATTGGTGAAGGATAGAAATATTACCTCATAAGCTCATACAGGTAGTTGATACAGCTTGGAAATATCCCAAATCTTTACCCACCGTAAGAGAAGTAACATTGTACTTAAAGCAGTGATGTAATCTTCCCTTGTTTATTTCTCACAGCAGCCAATTACACTATAACGTGTTGTATTTGGAAAATTGAAATACAGAAGGCCAGTATACTTCTGTCCATGTGCAATTACTCTATTGGTGCACTTGTCAGTGAAAAAAAAATAGTAAACATTTAACTCATCTTTCTGTTTGTAAAACTTTTGTGTCAGATTTGGTAAAATACATGTGTAGATGCCTGTATTTCATGAAATTAATGAGGAAAAAGAAGTATTATTAAAAGAGAAATGATTTTTTCCTGAATTGACACCTGTATTTTATGTTTGGTCCAAGCAAAAGCACAACTAAACATATGGTCTGAACTAGCCCATTTGAAACCCAAACACTGATTCTTTCAGATCTCCATATTTCCCTTTATTCCTGATGTAATCTACAAGCACAATTCCTGTCAAACTACTTGCTACCTAGCTTAGCCATGGTTCTTTCTGTACCAAATTTAGTTGCCAATCTGATGTATTGTTTGGCTAAACCTTATAGAAATCTGCCTTGAAGGCCTTGCTGAAAGAACAGGAGGTGGGGGTAGTGGTGAATGCCTGAATGGTTGTTTTAATTCATTAATATTTAATTACCTTAAATCCTTATAGCTATACAAAGTAAATAGCTACAGCTGTAGTCCAAAGCAGAAAACTGAAATACATCCAAATGCAGTTCCACAAGAAACTGCTATCAAACCTAAAATGCATGTACAAGCCAGGTTATGCTGTCTGTCTTCTGCAAATAAAAGCCTTTCCTTTTCCATGCTGTCTCCAGTCCCTATTTTCCCTTGTTTACAAAATGCTGTGGGGTGTAATTTCAATTCAGTAAGCTTTTCATATAAAATAATCTCCAGCATTTTGGAGAAGCAGAGGTGGTGACACTGGAACTGAACTAGCCTGCCTCCAAAAGATAAAATTTAAATAAAACAGAAAGACAGGGTTCTAATAATCACTAGTTTGGGCCAGCGAGCTACCAGAGGGTTGTTTCGATTGTTAAATGCAAAACTTATATGTACAGATTGAGAAGATTGTTGTTGTTGTTGTTTATTTGGACACCCATAATAGGCTATTTATTTTCCTGCACTCCAGCCCCCATTCTTCTGAATGCTTTTGAAGAAGTGTATGACTGTTGCTTTTTTTAATCTTTCTCTTCCCCCTCCTCACCTATTGTCTGAGAAGAAAAATGGATTTCCTGTTGGGCTAAAATGAGAAGGAAAGAGGGAAATCTGATTCAGGCGCCAATCTTGCTGTCTGTCAAGCTTAGTAATATCATTTTAAGTGGCCTTGTATATGAATGCATGCAGATACCAAATTACTGTTTTGCTCAAAACTAGCTTTTTGGGCCACCAGATTTTGAACACTGTGGGGAAGACTTTATCCTTGAATTGCTTCTCTAAGCTATGCGCAGAAGTTGTGCAGTACATGTAATGGAGTTGTTAATTATATTGCAGCATGCATATAGTTATTTAAGTTCTGCATGTACCCAACTGGTGAAGTACTGAAAATGAGCATTTTATTTTGCAGGATTATTTTAATTCCCTTATTGTAAATACAGCTCTTGATCCATCAAGAAAGACTCTCACAGTAGGATTCTTCCATGTTTTCAAAGGCTGCTCTCTCCCACTGTTTCCTAAACTGCTATTCTTTTAGGTCTGTCTTGAGCACCTGTGCAAGAAAATAGGAAAGCTGATTTGAAATTTAGTTTCCTTTTCAGTGGGGAATTGGAAAGAGAGGAAGGGAGAGGAGAAAGGACAAGGGAGGAAAAGAAGGATTAGTCCATGTTACTATACCACTAATGAAAGTATGCTTCCCAGTGAAAGAAATTCACTCTGCTTTCACGTCAGTAGAAGGACTAATGATATGGAGAAGTTGACTACTGACGTGTAACGCTCCGTAAATTTGTGTATTTTCAGCTTTAAATTGAAAGTAATTAGCGTCTTCTGTCACTTCCAAGGAAGTATTTTTCTGCCACCTGCAGTGCATATTGTTCCCAATGCGTCTCAAGTGAGCACAGCACTCCTTGCACACATAAAACCCTTCAGCCTAAGCACGGTCCCTACAGGCCTAAATACTGCACAACTTTTCTCTCTACAGAAGAGAGTTTGGATGAGGCTAACGTGCTGAGAGGCATGTTTCTGAAGGAGCATGTTTTCAGAGTCTTGGGTGTTTATTTTCTCTTTCGTGAAGATAGCTGATACCAGCCAAAAGGTTGAAAGTCTGCCGGGACCACTACAGGAGTAAAAAAAATCCTATCTTTCATACCAGTTTTGAGGAAAAACATATGAAATAAAAGGCAAAAAAAAGTTGGTACAAAGCCTACTTACTAGCTGTGCTACTGATACACTGTGATGCTTTAGCCAGATAGATAGATACCCGTGGATTGTAATTTGTTTAGTGAGTGTTTACCCTTTCCATCATTTCTTTCCTCCTCATTTGAGATGCTGTATAATTACACCTCACAGAACAGTTTTTAAACATTTCTACTATGTATCTGCATTTTTTTTCTCCTTTTGTTTAGGGATGACTTTTTTTTTCTCTTGGAGACTGATTTTATCCACGCACAGGTGTGCTACCTCAGTTTTTCTTAAAGTATGACCTTCTGAACTTATTTTCTGTGAAAGCCTTATTTTCTTTTCTCTTTAGTATAAATTCCAGATAATTCTTTACTGAATTTGAACTAGTAGCTTTGCCTAAGTTCAAGCAGACTTACATAACTATCTTTCTCATACAAAGGGCTTTAGCAAGATTTTAGGCAGTTTAAAATTCCCCCGCAATGGGGAAAGAAGAATGAATTCAGAAAGCCAAATTATTCTAACTAAAACTGAACAGCTGAACTGCATTTTGAGGGTGGAGCAATCAAAAAAGATGACCCTTTGTCTTAACAGAGCCACAAAGCCTTAGGCTTAAGGGAGCCATTAAAAAGGGGCTGCAGTTCATCTAGTTTTTGCAGATTTTTTTTTCTTTCTTTCTAGCTCATTTCAGCCATCTTTCTTTCTTTTGCCTGCCTTCTCTGTAGCATGCAAATACTTTAACTGTTCCTGATTATTTTTTAAATGGTACTTTCTCATGCTTTTGTTAAACATTTTAACTAAGCATATTTGTAGAATTTCAACTGAAAAGCTTTTTAATGCCAACTAGAACCCCCAAAAGTTTGTTTCCCCCAGCATCTTAACCTTCCTTCTAAATTGCAGATGTTTCCACTTGATATTTTAATAGTAGTTTGCCAGTCTCTAGGTACCCTCTGTTCATATACGCCTTGACAGACTCTTCTCCTAGCAAGATCCATGCCAGAGGAATCACTGATTCCTAGAAGCTTCCAGCAGCCTCAAAGGAGTGGGGAGCAGATTGTGCATGTCTAAGCGAGGTCAGGAAGTAAACAAGCCTGACTGTAGTTTGGTCTCCGACTGCTGCTGACTTGAGCATAGCATGGTGCTGGAGAAAGGCAGGAGGCTTGCAGGAGAGGCTTCTTTCAGGTACTTGTCAGCTCATCGTTCCTGCCTGCGGTGCTCAGCCCAGTGGGATGCAGAAACTGAGTGCAAGAGAAACACGTGAATTGCTCTTGTACACGGCAACTGGAGAGCTGCACTTGAGAACAGTCAAGCTTGTACCTAGCAGCTGCTGTGTGCCTGGGGAGCTTGCCTGCTCGGATGGTGGGTATGTTGCAGGCATTTCACCTGCAAGGAGTAGAAGTGACTGACTGCAGCTCTTCCTACACCACAGACACTGCGTGGAGTGGCTGGGCATGCGGCTGGGCACCCGGGGTCTGCAGCCACAACGCGCCATACCCAGTTAGGGACGTAGCTCCTGTGAGAATAATGACTTCTGTCACCAGTTGCCACCTGACAGCTTGTTGCTGTAGCTTCCACTCATTGAACCTGGCTTGCTGGTGACAACGAAAGCCACTTTTCTTCTGCAGAAAGGGCAGCGAGTGCTGATTTAGGCAGTCTGTACTGTGCCACGTTTTGCTTCATGTTCTGTGCCACTTTCCCACTGAAATTTTACTCAGGGCTTTTAATTATGACTGGGAGATTTACCAACTGTACTGGCAGTCTTGCATTGCAGGCTAAAAGCTCTCCACCTGGGCATCTTGTAGGAGCTTCTCCAGGCTGGTAGCTGTGTATGTTCCCTCAGCAGTGGAGGTCAGCACAGCGTGCTCCAGGAACCTGCACTTGCTGTGGGAGCAGCACAACCCTGACCGGTACCTGCACAGCCCAGGGAGGGAGACTGCAGCTTTTCGGGCTCTGGGCCACTTTGATTAGTAGAAGAGATGCAGAGGTAAGTTTACCAGCTCTCCCTATTAACACTGTTTTGAAGCTATTGTAAAATAACTCCTGCGTTAAGTTCCTCATTACTCTCAGGGGAGTAAATGAGTGTCCTGTTTCCCAATGGAAGGTCGCTAAACGGAGACCATAAATCTAAGTTTTTTTTCTCTCTGGCCATTGATTTAATAACAAAGGGCTTCTCCCCTTTGGCATCAGTTGGGGCAGCATATGCTTTTGCCTCATGTACATATAGCTGCTGTGTGGGTTTGCTTTCCACTTTTATCAGTAGTGTCTACTTTGGTTCTGGATTACTGCCCTCAGCCGAGAGATGATCCCTACTATCACAAAGTAGCTTCCTGGCAAGGGTATGTGTGACGTATTTAAATGAGGAACTTAGACTTCATTCTGCATGAACACGTTTGTAGGCCGATGTTCAATACTTCCTGGATCAGAGAGCAGCTAAGGGTGAAATAGGAAGTAAATTCAAGTCCGCAGCAAAACAACCAGATCGAGTTCCTAAAAAAAAATTAATCTCTAACAAATCCCCCACTTGTGTTACTTATTTACCTTGTAAATTGGCTTGCTGTCATCAGTGATTACTTCTGAAATTGAGTCTATGAACTGGAGTACAATAGCTTTTCTTAGTGATGCCAGCATGAGGCAAGTTTTGCAGGGTTACAGACTCTTCTTGTGGATTTCAGTCAAAGCCTCCATTTTCTTTCCACATCGATTCCTTCCTTTTTTTTTTTTTTAATTTTTATTTTTTTCTATTCCCAGTCTCTTTTATTGCGTTTGAGGATGACAGGAAGAAATACTAGTCTTGGAGCCGCCTTCTCCAGTACCTGGGTGAATTAAGAGCAGTGTGGGTAAAAGGCACCAAGTCCCAATTCTCCGCAGCCTTTATATCCTCTCTAGAATCGCTTTGCAGAGGTATCATCAATCTGTATACAGCAACAGGGCACCAGCCCGACGTATTTACGGTGCTACTAATGGGCCTGTGCTGTAACCCCGTGGAGCTGCAGCACACCCGTGGGCGCCGAGCTGGATGCTGCGGCACCGCAGGCCTGCTGGCCGGGGTACCTACCTGATCGCCTTCCTTCCTTCCCCCCGGGGGGCAGCTTATAGCCTGCTGCCTGTTTGTAACACAGCCTGGAAATGCCAGAGACTGGAAATCGGACCCAGTGTGCCATTCACGGAGTTACAAATGGGAATCATTTAAAGCTCAAAACACCTCCTGCGTTTCCTCCCCCTTCCTTTTGTAAAGGTCAAGCTATTTGTGAAGAAACATTAAGCCAGCTGTAGAGAGGTTGCAGGACCATTCCAGCTACACTGTGATGTGATTTTTATTTCCCACTCTAACAGGCAATGTCAGTCATAATTAGTGTTATACATAAATTCCTAGCTGAGATGAAGGCCTCACACGATTTGGGACTAAACTACGTAGAGTGCTGCTCTTGTGGCTCTGTAGTTTCAATTAACAGATTCAGGGATGAAAAAACACAGTGAGAGATGATCACCGAGGTCAGAGAGGTTATCTTTTTCATTGCAGCTGCCATCTTAACGGAGAAAATACAAATTAAAGGGAGTTTGATTAACCTGACTGGGGATATGGCTGCCACAGCGCATCAGCAGGAAAAGCATGGTCAGGACAAAATTCTCTCCATGACCTTGCTCACTGCAATAAGCATCCCAATCCCCAGTGGGTATGGTAATGACACGGAGAGCAATCCTGCTGTAGCCTAGCTCTGTTTCATCAGTGAAGCATGTAAGCAGATTATTACTGGGCTGATCAATGCTATTGCCAATCAAGAAACTCTTGTGATTTTAGAGCAAAGCACAAGAAAGCCAGAACATGAAATAAATACCTCGCAGTGCTGGGCACAGACAGAAATCCACCATTGTAGTCCAGGAAAGTGCCTTTTCTCTTTTAAGGGGCTCTGGAATCCCATCCTCAGAAACTCGCAAAGGATATACTATCCGAAAGGTCAAGAAAAAGCAGCACTTCACAGGGCTGGCACTAGCACAGGCAAAGTAGGTCTGCCTGCTGTAGGAGACCATCAGCAGTGGCAACGCACCTACGGATGTGCTTCATAGTTGGTCTGTGCCTGAGTTGTGGAGAGCTGGGTGAGGTGAAAGCTGCTCAGAGATGTTACTACAGAATTAGCTTTAATTCAGAAACAGCAGTTGCCACCTTGCTCCTTGGGCCCTCAGTAGTATTAGGAATGTTTTCTGTGCCTCTGTCCCTGCCAGTTCCATTTTGTGCCTATTCTTGGCCTGCGTGCCATGTTGCAGCCCCTCAGTCCTAGGAGAAGAATGAGATAGTGAAAACACACGGCAAAAACTAACTTGCTTCCATTGCTGAGCTGAGCTGAATCAACCCTGAGTTTGTATATATTTTCTTCACAAGTCTGTCTTCCTTTATCCAGTAAAACATTAACCTTATTTTATTTTATTTTATTTTATTTTATTTTATTTTATTTTATTTTATTTATTTTTTCCCAAAAGGAAAAGGGAGGACTGGCTGAAATTGCCTAATCTAAAAAACCACACAGGATGTTATTCCTTATTGCAAATACAACTTGCTGGCCCAGGGCTTGTGGCTAGTCAGAGTCCCAAGCCTGCTTATGACTCTACTGAAAACACCGGGGTTCTTGCAGGGAGAGGAGACTGTTTCAAAGAATAAACAACTTGAAAAGTTAGATTTAGATCCCCTCCTTACATCAGAAAAAATAAAAAACATCCTACAACCAAATTGTACATGCTAATTTCACTGTCGTGATGTGCTTGCTTATTTGGCCCACACTAATATGAATATTTGCACCAGGAAAAAACCTCTGAGATTTTAATAATTTCAGGTTGGAGCCCAGAATAAAGAATGGGAGATGAGACTCAGTGACCACTCTGCAATGTGTTTAAAAGTGAAATCGTTGTCTGGATGCAGACAATGATTTCCAGAAACAGTGAAATGACATCTTCTGGCCTATATTCTTTTAGTTTGTTTGCTGCTTGAGAGATAGCATGAAGGCAGATGCATGGAAGAAAATGCAGTTAAGGATTTGGAAATAGTTATGTTCAAAAAACTCCCTGAGCTGATCTCTGTGTACTTTGTCTTCCTACTGGGCTGAAGATAAAATCAGAAATAGCGTTAATTACCTACTCTTGCAAATATGAACATAAGTGTAACCACTCAGATGAGAAATCCTGTGAAAAGTGGATGGAAATCCTGTGAAAAGTGGATGGACTGCTTAGTCAGTAAGATTGCTTTCATAAATATTTGCAGAATAGGAGATTAAAAGTGCAGCTGCTACTGTGGCCATCAGAGCTAGGCAAATAATTCCCCCCAGGAATTTAAATTTAGTTTCTTTCTGCTTGGGGAATACTTGTAAACTGTTCTAAAATTAGCATTGCAAAATCATATGCCCGGTATTAGTAGAGGGAGGAAAATAGTTCTGGACAGGTTCATGGACAAGAAGTTAATAGACAAAAGGCAACAGGCGTATAAACTCTGATATCTTTTATATGCCAATTCTGAATGCAAGGGAAGCAGAGAGTGGCCCTATATGAGAGTGGCTCTCCTTGAATAGTGTTACTTAGGATCTCAGGATCATTTGGGGTGGAAGGACCTCTGGAGTTCTCTAGTTCACAGAATCACAGAATGACTGAGGTTGGCAGGGACCTCTGGATATCATCTGGTCAACCCTCCTGCTCAAGCAGGGCCACCTAGAGCCTGTTCCCTAGGCCAATGTCCAGGCAGCTTCTGAATGTCTCCAGGAAAGAAACTCCACAACCTTCAGCCCCCACTATCCCAGGGGTCTCTGCTGACCTTGCTGCAGCTTATTGATACCTTTCTTGTGTTGCAGAACTGGAAATTGGACACAGTGCCTGGATGTAGTCTAATGAGCACTGAGAAAGACAAGATAATTATTTTCCTCAAACTAGGGGCTATTTGCCTGTTAATACAGTTCTGGTTGCTGTTACTTGTCCTTGCTGCCAGAGCATATTGCTGGTTCACGTTCAGCTTGCCACATACCCACCAACACCCCCAAGGCTTTCTCAGCAGAGCTGCTCCCCAGTCAGTCCATCCCCAGCCCATGGCATTGCAAGGGGCTCTTGCTTCCTCTATTTGTCCTTGCTGAATTTCAGGTTAGTTCATATGAGCTCATTTTTCTAGCACTGTCCTTAAGATTATCAACAGTTTGACAGGACACAGAATACTAGACTAGCAACTGGTCTGACATACAGTACATTCTTTATATTATTATTATTATCTAGTTATTTATTTTGGTTAATTTATTATGTTTTTATAGTGCTGGCTTTGTCACCAAAATAGAATAATTCTCAGTAAGTTTCTTTACTGTAATTCACATTAGGATACTCCCGTTACAGAAAAGGAACACGGAGCAGCAATAAATATTTCTACTTAGTCCCATTGTGGCCTCTTGAGCTCCTCAAGACTACTACTTGGATTGCTTTTTCTTTCTTATCTCTGCTAGAGAGAAATATTCCAGGGAATAGAAAACTTCCAAGTTAAAACTTCCAGTTAAAGTGGGGCATCAAGATGCTGAATCAAAATATATTATGAACAGCCTGATCTTATAAAGGAATTAATGCTTTTCCCTGTGTTTACTTCTGTCTGGCTAATGTTTGGACAGCATGGAGCTCCTCTGTGGGTCAGGACCTTCTCCTGCTACTTCTCTTGTTCAACGGACTCCTCACTGCACACACAGAAGGTTTTGGATACCTCTGCTTTTAGAAATCACTTGTAGGTTGAATGATAAAATGGAAGTGGATAAGTAAACAATCTGATCTCCTCTCAACCTTTTACCCACTGATATATCTGGAATCACCTAGTGCTGGCGCAGAGTGGCCTTCATGTAATGCACATCACACATTTCGGTATTAGAGCTCATCTGCATCTATAAATGCTCACCTTGATAGTTGCTCTCTGCCACGTGCCCAGAACCAGTCTGCTGTCCTCAGGCCGCATCAGCTGGCTCCTCGGATCAATCTTCTGGGCTATCTCAAAGCAGAGTAAGTATGAAATAAGATTATAAAGCGAAAGATCTGGTGAAAAATCCCCCCCTGCTTTCAATGTGGATGTGCAACTGTTATGCCCAGAAAACAGACGAGTTTTTTTTTTTTTTTTTAAATAGCAACTAGTAATTCAATTAGATAAATCATTTTTTAAAAATTGTAATTGCCTGCAACTTAAGGGCAGAACTGAAATTCTCCTCTCTTTTGGCTTGGCTCTGAAAACCTTACTCCCAAGGCAGACCTATAGCACTTGTGCCCTTCCACATCACTGGGAATGAATCAGCTCTCCTTGAGAGAGATGGATTTTTTTATTTTTTGGTTTTCATAAAACTTGGCTTCTTGTGTGGCAGTTCAGGAAAAAAAACTGAAAAAAAAACTGCTAAAACTGAATGACTTAACTGCAGCCTTCCTGAGTGCAGGGAAAGATCCATCATACTATGGGAGAACAAAACTGAAGTTATAGGTAAAGAGGTTCCAAATGAAAGCAGCATCACTAAAAAAAATAAATCTAAAATACATTTTTAGAAAGCTAGAAACAAATGTGACTTTTCTAGTACATTTGTAAGGAATTATATCAAACAAATGCTTTCAGGCAGACAACATAATGGCCTATTAGAGAAACACAATGTCACTTGTAGGTGGCTAGAAGTACAAAGTAGGAAGATGATAGTGTCACTAAATGTTTTTCGGTAAATTGCAAGGAGGGGAAATGTTTTCTGGCTGAATAGAGATACAAGTACAGATAGAGAATGGCAGGAGAATGCAAGAAGGCTGTTTTCTTATTGCTCCCTTAATCTTTATTCTGACTCAAGCATCCAAAATTTGTGGGTTCATTACTAAGACTTTAACATCACTCAGCTATGAATAGATTGCAAGTGAGCATAGAGACCGCAGTCTGTGTCTCAATTGCTTTCTCTCTGTAACAGCATCCAGAACACGATGTTCTTGCTATCCTTCTGCAGGAGAAGAAAAGCAGAATTTGTTTTCTGATGCACAGGGAGGAATTTTTCAGTTGCTGAAAATCAAGCATATCTAAAAGCTGTACTGCAAAATGCCGCGTAACTTAGATATGTCTGTGCTAATTTTTAAGGACTCAACTTGAAAATCAGGAGTGATCCAGCTGTCATTGCACAGGGCTCCGCACTGACTCACATTGCCACATTATTTAGGCAAACTGTTAGTCAAGAGTTAACTTGATAACTGCATCGCCATAGCAACTAGCACATTAACATACCGTACCAGCAAAGTATACCCAGCTTATACTTTGATTTCTGGCCTAGGGGTCTGAGGTAGTGATATATGTGCTGTAGTGCTGTGCAGGATAAGGATAAAAAGTAATGGCAAAGCTAAAAAAGATCCAGATGTAATATTTATTGTGCATCTAAAGCCTAGGCAATTGTGGTGACTCGAGTGATTTCTAAGTGAAAAAATAAAAATAATACATGAGACAGAATATATGCCCAGATCACTCCACATTCTCTTTCCACTTATTTGCCTCGTCTTCTTTTTTTTATTTTTTTCATTTTTTCTTCTTGAGCAAAACCTATCATATGCTTTTTAGTGTCCCTTATTTCTTCCTGTCATTCAAGCATTTCATCTCATATGCAAAACGTACAAATCGAAAATATTTTTAAAGCAGCAAATATATAGGAAGTGGCAGATAACTAGCAGAGCATAATCTAAGAGAATAAACACAGCACTTAACCTGGTTGACAGACAAATTCCAGTTTAGTTTTCAGGTGGCTCACTATTTCTCTACATAGCCAAAGCCGTGAGAAAACCACCATCAAATGCAACGTTGCCATCCAGGACAGCCCTGCTCACCTTGTTTTAATGCCTCCTGCTGTGGTAGCCGGACTCTTCATTACTCCCTGAATTCCACTGTGCCCAAAAGTATTTTAAATGAGATACTGTCTGAATCTGAAATGTACAAATATATTCCAGTGCAGTTGACCTGTATTTGTAGTCTCCAGCTTTTGCCCAGACTTAAGAATGTGACTGACCACCACTTGTGAAGGATGCAGAAAGCTAGTCAAACTGCTATCTCTAATTTCAAATTTGGTTGCAAATAAAAATGAGTGTGAACAAACTCTGGAGCACCCAAGTAGCTACTCTAACGCTGTATGGAATAGTTCCATAGAGCTCCACTGCTCATCAGTTATGAGACAGCTTCACGCTCTGTGTTGTCCAGATCTTTAGGGCTACGTTATAAAGAATTCACTCTGGCATTATACCACCACCAAAAAAGTCTTATGTAAAGTCTCTTGCCTCTTATGAAACAATTCTTTGTTTATACAGAGGTTTTACTTCTGGAATCAGGGATCATGCCTGTAATTTGATTTAAAGAAAAAGAAAAATGTGATTTTGTTTTTGATGTTGCATCATCTTATATGCAAAAGGCACGTCTAGAATGCCATTGTTTGAAGTCTGTCTTAGTGTATGCAATAGGCACTTAAGCAGAAAAACCTGCTAAAACCTGCTTGTATATGATGCCTATGACAGTATATTTAATGCTCTTTTGACAGCCTCTTTAATATTGTGGTCTGGTGATACCCACAGAACTCCAGGCAGTTTGACAAATCTGTATAAGATCGTCAGCGAGGTGCAGATTTTCACACACACAAACAGATGGCAAACCAAATAACAGTTTGGAGAGACGGGCATCAGGAAATTACAGCACCCGCAGAAATTAAACACCTACTGCCAGTGGCCTAGTTTCTTAAATGATGCAAAGTTTTGTAAATTATAGTTGTTCTGTTATGAAAAAAAAAAGGAGGAAAAGGAGTAGAATACTGTATGTTACTGTTGTGCTAATTAAATAACCTTTTCATTATGTACTAAATATTCTACAAGAACTCTGAATTGAAATGCAAAAAACAAACAAACAAACATCACCACTACCACCCCCCCCCAAAAAAAAAATCTAGATTTTGGTATTTTTTTCTTTAAAACTTTTTGCTCCCTTCAGTTATTTGCAAACTTTTTCACAAACATGACCTTACCAAAAAAAGGAACTGACTTGCCAGTTTGCTACTATGGAAAGCATTGAGAGTGAGATGCAGAGGGGCTGTCTATGAGGCAGGAGTTATAATGGGGAAGTCCTCGTGGTGTGTTAGAGCAACAATTTATAGAGAAAGAAATTACTGCCCTTAACAGCATAAAATGTCTAGAGATGAATGCAGTTGGTTGATAAGCTAAGGGTAAAGAAACGTTTTGTATGGGTTTTCCTGCTAATCTTATTGTACATCTTAAATAAGACAGCTGGTATAACAGACATTTAATTCTGAAAGTAATATAGTGAAATCCTAGAGGAAAAGGAAGCAGTTGACTTAATTGTTTCACCTTCGTGGAGCTCTTTTCCGTATAGGGAGGAGAGAGAACAGCACTTTGAAGGTACAGAAATTCCTCGTGCTCCTCCTTTAACTAGCCAGGCGCCCAGCTGTAGCCCTCTGTTATTATTTTCTCTGTCTTAAAAACTTTCTGTTGCCTCATTCCTGCAACCTCAGCAAGAAAAGAAGGTTATGGCACTGTCTCAATTCCTGCAAAGGCATGTGGTTCATGTGGGCTTTTTCTGCATGGCACCACTTGATGTGCAGCATTTGTGTTTGTGAAACAGTGGCTCTGTTGACTTGTACAACTCCTTGACAGCAAGTGTAAAATCAGGTGCACTCTGGTTGCAATTTCACTGGAAGAAAACCTTTGTTTTCATTCAACTGAAAATAAAGCGTAGGGAGAAAAGATTATAGGGGAGGGGGAGAAGTGAATTGCATTTACTTACATGTCAGGATAGGTGGAAGGAACAGACATTTGAAGGATTGGTGCATTCAGATTTGATGCTGCCCATGTGATTTTTAGTTCTGGAACCAGTATCAGTGCGCAACTAGTTTGGATGCTTTCTCTGAGGACAGTCAGGTCACTAATTTGATAGAATTTTTCTGCTTTATGCTCATTTTGTGAAAGTCTGGCTAAAACTAAATTGAACATTTTATTTTGTGTTCAGCTGAAGGTGAATTTCCAGACATTTTGCACTTTGCAGGAGGTTGAACACTGCACTGTTGGATACATAGGATAGTTCCTTCAAGCACGATGGTTTTTATTATTATTATTATTATTATTATTATTATTATTTAGAAGTTAATTGCATAAATGTAGACAGTTTTATTTTTTCTCTTCTCTCACCCAATGTTCATTCCAGAGCAGAAGGCCACCAGAAAAACTGATTCACTGTTTCTGGAAAACACAGACATCATAGTTCTGAGGTTCTAAATAGCTGCTCTACACACGGCCTGAGAACACTGATCCTAATGCATAGCATAGCTACTGTTTTACTGATTTCGGTTTTACAGAAGCATTAAAATTGAATACTTTGTCATGAGTCCTTAGACCATGCACTTAACAAAAGTGATAGATTTTCTGAAATTACTGCAGGTTTCCTTTCCATTTAATGAGTTCCTTATCCTGATACACTATCTTCCTATGACACCTCTTTCACATATGAAAGTCTGGCTTGCAATGAACCCTGAAGATTTGAGTTCAATGTATTAACCTACATTCTAAAAATATAGCTCTTGGTGCAATATCTCACAAGCCAAGGTCACGGCTAATTGGTGATAAAGAACTACTTATATTCCTGTGAGTGTCACTTGAAAGTAGGTGCTTTGGTCACTTAGGCCCTGTGGCAAAGACATACGATAGCTGTCAGGAGAGTAGTGTCAGCTTAGAAAACAATGCTGTTGGTTATTTCAAACAGTTTCATTGTTAGGAAGCCTGAGTATTACTCTCTCACCTCCATATCCATCTTCTAATTTCCTGTGTGATTAGTTTGCTTTGCAAAGAAATTGGATGAAGTAGCATTAAAGACAGTCCACTTTAAATCAGTGTATTCTGTTAAATGTTATGCTGGCATCTCATGGTTGAGAAGTAAAAGAAATGATGGCTCTCTACCAAATTAACTCTGATACCAGTAATAACTGTCTGTCAATACTGAAAGATTCTCGGGAAAGTGAGACAGAAAGGTGTAGAAAACAATCTGCATTTTATGGATATCAGTGTTTCCTTTCCCTGGCAAGAAGTAAGGAGCGCAGTTTCTGCAGAATTAGGGACTTCTTAATCAAAGCCAAAACCTAGGAAGCACCTAAAGTTGAATAAAAACAACAGGCTGGGTAAGTTGTGTGGAAAATTCACTATGAGTTTATCAGAATTAACAGGACAGTTAGACTGTGTCCTTGTGTTTGGTGAGGAATAGACTCATACTCTAACTGTGGGTATATATGGCAAAATGGAAAAAACATAACCTGCTGAAATTCATAGCTCTGAGCTGAATCATGGATTTCAAAATTGCCACTGGCACAGATTTACAAATTCATTATCAACATTTAATCATAAACAAAGGAGCTTTGATCTGTGTGATTCACAGCTTCAGCTTTTCATCATAAATGAAGACTGAGAGCAAGGATGCAAAGTTAAAATTCTTGAAATAATAATCTTTTGTGTCTGTGCCAATGACGATGTTCTCCACTCAGATTATCAGCTTTGCCAAACATGCTAATGTGTTAGGTAAACAGTTAGTAAAAAGAGAATGCTTCTTTGTATGTCATTTTGAGTTGTTTTGAAACACGATTTTGGTCAATACCTGTTCTTTTTGCAGTGTTTTCCCCAATGTTATTTAAAAAATTAAAGATGTTATATCTAATGGGATGACTGTTTCCAATAGTCCTTTTGGAAATAGTTCTGTGTTCACATCTCTTTCTTATTTTATCTCTGAATGCATGCAGCTGCTGTCTAAAGTTCTCATGCATGCTACATGGAAAGTGTGTATTTTGTTATAGCATACAAGTCTGTATCTACAAGACATATCTATGAGTCCAAATAGGATAAATTTGGGGCCTAATAACCTTCAGAATTCTCCTACCAAAATTAAATGATTTACATACATCTTTGTATTTACTCTATTTTCTTTCTTTTCCTCTGTACAGCATAAAGGAGATGTCTGTAGTTTCCCAATATATGGAAGAATAGAGGTACTTAATCTTTTCCACAGTCCAGTTGTGGTGGCAGTAGATGTTTGTCTGCACAAAATAACAGAGAGCCAAACTGAGCTAGACCGAAGATCTGTTTTGTCCAGCTTCCTTTCTGAAAGCACTAAAATGTCAGGGAATGAGAGCAGAACAAGCTCATATGTATTCTCAACCTTCAAACATTTTACATTTTAGCTGAGGGGTTCTATGCATTTATAATGTCTCAATGGATTTATGCATGAACTTACCCAGTGATTTTTACATTTGGTGTAAAATTTTAACATCCACCACGTATCATGATAAATTTTATAGTTTAACTACATGCTGTGTGTGGAATTAGGTCCTTCTGTTTATCCTGCACTAGGCAACCAGTAGCTTTATTGGAGGCCTGCAGCCCTTACACTGGAAGGCACAGAGAGCAATTGATTCTTGTCTATCTTCCTATCACTGCACACAGGTTTTAAAGACCTCTATCACGTCCTTACACAGTTGTCTCTTTCCCAAGTTGAGCAGACCTACTCTATTCTGCTTCTTTTTCAGAAGCTATTGCATACATTAAATCACTATTACTGTCCTTCTCTGAACCCTCTCTGGAGGGAATGGGAAGGCCTGTTGCTGTATATGGTGTTCAGCCACAACTGTACGTGTTTTGAGAATGATGGTATCCGTTTTGCTATTTAATTCTTTCCTATTAATACCTACCATTCAGTTTGCTTTTCTGACCACTACTGAGCACTGAGTTGACAGCAACCCCAAAGCACATTCTGTTGGCTGAAACCCATTGTCTTATATGTGAATATAGGACCGTTCCCCTGATGTTCCTTTAATTGCAATAAAGCTACTTTATTTCGCAGCAACCTGAGAAAACTCAGACATAAGAAAGCTCAGACATGCTTGTTTTTGTTTCAAGGTCTGAAAGTCAGCTGTAGGAGAAAATCAGAGAGGAATCCTTAAGGGTACAAGAACTGAGTTTAAGCTGTTTTTATATTCTGTAATCTCCAAGGGGTGTCATATCAGAAAGCCTGATTTTTCTTTTTTTCTCTTCTTTACCTCCCGTCCGCCCAGTAAATTTTTTTTTTTAATGCATCCATGACACTAAATAGTGCTTTTGGGCAGCTGTCAATCTTTTGTTCCATGTTCATACACTAAATTTTATGTATTGTTAGACATCAAATGCCATTAGTAAGAGTAGATAGTCTTCCTTTCCAGTGTATTGGATACACAACACTGAAAAACAAGGAAGAAAAATGAGTATTTAAAAAAGATACAGGATTTGGGCTGTGTTAGCAAAACTTTAGCTGAGCATTAAATCTTTCCTACCACCATCTCTGTACTTTTATAATGGCTAGGTCTTCAGAAATGAATCTGGTTTTGTGTTGAGCCTTGCTTTTTAGTACAATGCTTGTGCCAATGACAGACTTTGTGTCTGCGATGTTTGAAATCTGCAAAAGAAGCTATCATTTTGGGGATGACACACACATACACAATTGTCAGGTGGGTTACTGGGACTATTCCTACACTACTAAAAGTTGGTCGTATTTATCAAAACCTTATTCATGTTACCGATAAGTACTTTTCAAAGTGTGGGGAAAGAATGGGAAAAGGTAATGGAAAACAAAATGGTTTATTAGCTTCTGGAAGCAGACAGATTTTTATAAAATCTCATAAATAGCTCTGTTTCCAGAATATGGACTTACAGAAAGATTTTTTTTTTTCCTGTTTACAGACATCTGTTCACATTTCCTGGTGGGAATTCTGGGATTTAAACAGCCATCTGCTTCCTGCTGTAGCAGCTCAACAACAAAGGGAATTTTTCTCAACTAGCAAGAATCTTTGACTAATAAAAAGGTATTGTTAGGAACATATACTACTTTTTCCTTTTAACCTTCATGAATATATATTGAGAGCACTTAGATTATACTAATTTACCAAAATAAACAGATTAAGAAGCAACATGTTCAGCACCTCATGCAGGGAGTGGAAACTCTAACTAAATAAAGCTTCAGGTGCGTTGCCATTGTGTGTTTCTCCATGAGCTGTTGCTGAATCCTCCTACTGAGCAAAGATCAAGAAATTCAGTCAGGTTGAACTACACACTTATTTGTTTGAACAGGTCGCCACGCTCCTGGTCGCTCCCGCTGCCCGGGGGCCGCCTTTGTATGGCAGCGGAGGGGGCGCTGCTGGCACCACCACCTCGTCAGCCTCTCCTGCGAGGGCTGCTGGGCCCTGGCGGCTGCCTCGGCTGCCTCGAGTGACCTCGATGCCGAAAAAAAGCCCTGCCCGCTTCGATCCCCCGCCGCGCTGCAGAACGCGTCTGCTCCGGAGCCGATCGCCTCGGCGAAGGGCTGCGAAATGGCGGCGCCACCCAATGTAAACGTCTCACCGCTGTTGGCTCCCTCCGCACCTCGTCAGCCTCCCTGTCCCAGCTGGATGCAACCTCTGGGATGGCGTCGCAACAACTTCCCTGGTCAGCCTGTTCCGATGCCACACAACTCTTTTAGTGAAGAAGTGTTTCCTAATATCCCACCTCAACCCTCATGCCACTTGAGGCCGTTTCTTCTTGTCCTGTCACTTGGTGCCAGGGAGAAGAGACTGACCCCCCCACCTCGCTACAACCTCCTTTGAGGTAGCTGTAGAGAGCAATAAGGGCTCCCCTGAGCCACATTTTCTCTTGGCTAAATAAGCCCAGTTCCCTCAGCCTCTCCACACAGGACTTGCTCTCGAGACCCTTCACCAGCTTCATAGTCCTTCTTTGGACATGCTCCAGCACCTCAATGTCTTTCTTGTAGTGAGGGGCCCAAAAGTGAGGGGACGTGGGTAATGCCCCTGCACTGGCACAGCTCCTCCTCACTGAGCATTTTGGAGCACAGCCAAAATAGTGGAGGTGCTATACACGAGCATGTGGAGGTGCTATACAGGAGCAGCCCAGCCCTGTGTCTGCTCAGCGGGGTTTTCCTTGCGGGGATTTGCATGTGGAGAAAAGCCAGGAGATGCCACAGAGAGGTGAGGGATGGAGGTCAGGCAGGCCTGACAGTGCCACGTTGCTGGGACTGCCGGACCTTGGACTTTGGGTCAGTAATGGGTAGGACAAGGAGTAATAGCCCATGTGGTCATGAAGGACTCAGTAGGACCCTAAGGTGCCCTGGGTCTTCCACCCGTGGGAGGCGGAGGTGGGTCTCAGTTCAGAAGAGGAAAAGGGACAGGCAGACCCAGGAGGGAGAAAAATATGGAGCCTGCCTGAGGCTTTCTCTGCACACCATGCTGCCTGGAGCAGCCCAGCAGGACCCAAGTTTCTCAAGAAGAGGCCAAGCCCAGCTGCAGATGTCCATAGCCCCCCCAAGGCCCATGTCCCTTTCATCATGCCCCCTTTGGCCTCTTGCTTCCAGGAGATGAGCAAGACACCCTCTGCTTCCTTAGGGATGTGCTGCCACAGTGGGTACTCTTACGACAGCTATGAGGTATTGTGCCAGATGGAAGGAAACGTTGTCCTGATGCAGAAGCACCTAAGAGAGCTTCACCTCTGCCACCCAAAAGCTGGCAGGACCCAGAGAGCCAAAAAGAAGAGAAAGGTGGAAGACATGGAAGAGGAGGAGAGCATTTTCTCCACCTGCTTGGACAGCCACGGCTCCCAGGAGGCTCTTGGAGGGAATCTGGGGGGGGACTGCTCCCCAGTGAATAATGTGTATGAAACAAAACAATGGAGGTTGCATGTATTGTCTTCATCCATCCCTAGTGCGCATGTCCCCTGGGAAAGTGGGAGAGAAGAAAGAAAGAGAAAAAGAACAAGAGAGGTAAGCTGAAGTGGGGAGCCATCGCTCACCACCACCCAGAAGCAGACCAATGGCTACTCTGGAAGGCCAAACCCACATGTGTTACTTCTGAGTATGATGTTCCACGGTAGTCACTTTGGGTCAGCTGTCCCACCTACGCCCTCCCTCCATCATCAGCTGCTCCCCACAAGCCTTCTCGTGGTGGCTGTTTGTCTCAAGTCACATCCAAAACAGCAGCCTGGGGGTTGCACTGAAGAAAGTCACCTACCTCCCAGCTAGGCCCAGGACAATCTCCACTGCCTGCGCCTTGCTCAGGTCCTACACTATCCAATGCATCATGTTGACCAGAAAGTCTTCCATAATGTGAAGGAGACCCCTTCCATTGTTATTAGAGTGGTGTTGAGTCAGGGAAGAGGAAATGGGAAGAGTGACCTCTTTACTAAACGTACAACAAACACTTAAATATTTAGGATGGAAAAATATGCATCTGTTTCAATACGCAAAACAAGCCAATTAAAAAGAAAAAAAAAAAAAAGAGGCCCAAAAGAATTAAAAGTGCCATTATAGAAGACAAGTCTAAGATACTGCTGGGATGCATGTCCATGTACACAAACCCTGACACTGAATTTTGAGTGGTTATTAGAGATTAACTGTCATTTCAAAACCACTAAAGTTGTCCATGCAAATCCACATTTAATATCCTACTGAGATGCATTTAAAAATCATTAGCAAGATATTATTCATATGCCTCATAGAAAGGACATGAAAAGAGTAGATTTTTAAAGAGATGAATCCTTACTGATTTTGCTGAGAGCTTGCCTAAAAAAGGACAGAGAGAACATTTCAGCATCTCTAACAGAACTAGCAAACTGGGCCAAAGGGCCAATCATTTTTGGCAACCAAGACTTAGCAAACAAGTAAGCCCTCAAATTCCTTCCTCACCGAGGGGCCTAGAAGGCTGCTGTCCCTACCTAGTCAAGCAGGCAGGTCTTGAATAGACTGTTCTGGTACTGGAAAGCTGTCTCAGCAACAGGCCAGAATATAAGGTTGCACACCTTCATCTAGTTGTGCCTCAATGCTTTCTAATGTTTTGCTGAAATGTCTAGGACCTGATCCCTTGCTGGTGACCAGAATCATTTCATTAGTTTACACAAGGGAGAAGGGAGGTTTGACTCTCTTTTACTGGTGTTTTTGATGCACCCCCTCAGAGGAAGAAGGGTCTCTTGCACTTTGTCAACAATCACAGTAAGGCTTATATGTCCCCCTAAACCCAAAGACATCATGCTCTGTGCTTTGTGTGTGTGTTTTTTCTAGTACAGCACTTGCTATCCCCTGTGCCTTAATACAGCAGACAATTTCCATGGAAAATAGTTTTGTTACTGATTTCCCCTATTTTGTTCTTACTTTCCTTCATTGCTCTGAAGAATGGTGCTTCTCTGAAAGGGACTTGGTTTATACCTTCAGACATATTCCTTCCAATTATTGTTGCCTAAATGAGTTTCTGACACCAGAGAAACAACAACAACAAAACCAACAGCAAATAAACAACAAAAAACACCACCCCTTTCCTTTCTGCAACCTAACTAAGAACAACTTCAAGAACAACCTGGACTTTTAATTTTATGAAAGTGTAATGAGAAGATTTAGTGTTATAACTATTAGACTGCTAAATATGCTTAATGTCCTACAGAAACTTATGCTGTTTACAGTAGAGCTGCATGAAAAAATGATTATGTGGCTGTTTTTCTGTTTGACCTTTCAACTCAAAAACCATGATGGAACCCCTACAAAACAAAAATTGAAAATTCATTTTGTTTAGAAATTTAACATTTCAATCCAGAAATTTGAAAGAAAAACAAAAGAGCAAAAGGGCTAATTTTGCAGAATCTGAAGTGGAAAACCCTCTCCACTTTTTACTGTAGTCCAGGACTACAAAAGTTGTGCAGGAATTGGGTTAAACACCATTGGTGTGGATAAAACAGTCTTGACTTCAGGATTTCACTTATTTTCTGTTAGCAAGCTTTAACCTACTGATTTGAATATTTACAAAAGCAAGATGATAAACAATTATAACACTTAGAGGAGCACCTTTCTTCTCCCTTCCCCATCCTCAATTTCAGTCTAGCACCTGTACTCCTCTTTTTCTAGTCTCAATTCCCCTTGTTTTCACCTTGATTTATGCTCAGTTCCCTCTTGATTCCTTCTGTGAGGCAACAGGCAGTGCTGGGGGCTGGGCTCACATGCCTATTACAAACTTAACCCTTTATTTCTACAACGAGGCCTCATGATAATTTCAACTTGCATTACAGACTTATGAATTTCTTCCTGTAAAACTCACAGCCAAGAACTCTACAGCAGTTTGATTACACATGTATTACAAATTCCACACTCTGTCACTGCAAATGGGTATCTCCTTACTAGGGTCAGGCCATCACTGACCCCAAAGTCTTCTTTATTCTACCAGGCAGTGTTTACAAGCTGCTTACTCCCCAAATTACACAGATCAACGCTTTCTTAAAGCCATCACCTGTATTGCAGCAGTGCTGGTTTCCCAGCATTACCACTGCAACATTTCCTACGATGACAGCTGTAGGTGCCCTGCATTTCTGTAATTTCACTTTGAAAAGAGGAATTGCAGAGTGTGGTTGCACTCTGGGGAGCAATTTTCCATAAGTCTGCTCTATCACTGTAAGGGGCAGGCAGAAAGTGCTCAGTTTTTAAGTCTGCTGCTGCTGCCCTCTGTTTCTCCACCTGATGTGTTGGGGCAGTCACTCCCCGGGGCAAGTCTCATCCTCTCTCCCAGCTTGCTGCCTACTCCAGCAGCAGCAGGGCCAGGGAAAGACCCCCAGCTGCTTACCTCTGAACTCAGGGCCTCCATTTTGGACTGAGCACTTGCCAACCCTTCTGTTAGCAGCCCACTGCATGTCCTCATCTGAAAAGAGCTCTTCCTGCTTGACCCCTGGCCCGTCCAGCTCAGTTTCAGCAGAACACCCCTCCTCTCTTCCCCCTGCTCTCTGCTCCCCTGGTTTTCACAGCACCCAGTCCGCCTTCACTCTTTTGCTAAGGCAACAGGTGCCAATGTGAAGTGTCTTCCTTCTGCTGTGAACTGGTTCTTACTCTTTATTTATTTATTTGTTCTTCTTTCCCTACTGCTGTTTTGCTGCTCCTCTGGCCTGATGTGGGCCTCTCAGGGGCCAAGCTCCTCTCAGGGGTGTGCTTGGCTGCCTCCCCCCTGCGCCAATGCAGATTCAAACTGAAACTCCCTGGGATTATTCTGTGGTCCCTGCTACAGGGTATTTTGCAGTGGGACCCTGGGTACAGATACTGTGCTGCCCAAAGCAAACACTGAAATACTAATTGACCGAGGGATTGTAAGCCAATGGGACCGTCTTAATTCTGGAGTAGGAGTCTTCTCCTCAATGGCCCAGAGAACATTCCTGTAGTCTGAGAGGAACAGTGGGATCTGACAAAAGAAGCTACAGGGACCCTCAGTCAGTGGTGGTGCAGAGTAAGGTACAGAAAACCCTCACAGAAACAGGCAGGTAAAGCAGCAGATAGAAAACTCCACGTACAGAGATTTAACTTCAGGGGCCAAGTGGAATGAGAAGGGAGCAGTTGGCCAACGGTGATATTAGTGGGAACGTTAGGTTAGTTTTTTCTCAGATTAAAAAAAAAAAAAGTTGTTCTGAACAATCCATATTTGTGTTTACCCCTTGCAATTTTACAAAATTATTTTTGTTGCTGTTTTTAGACTGCAAGATACTTTTTCCTCACTAGCCCCGATGTATTGCAAGCAATTCTTAAACCATGCTTTCAGAGCACAATACAGACTGCAGACTAGTTCTGTGCAGTTGTGTTCCCTGTCTTGAGTCTTTGAGAGGCAGTGATAAACTCTTTTTTTTTGACATGACCTGCAACAGAATTGGACCCTTACTTTCCAAGAGTGATGTAACCTTTTAAGTTGCACCCTGATTGATCCTGTTAGCTTTCTTAACAATTCATAAATATTTATGCCAATGTACCAGCTACACAATTCACTCAGTTCCTTTTACAGGAAAGTTTTATTAAATTGGACATACTACAGTGATTCACAGGCCTCAAATATGGAATATTTTTAACCTCGTCTATTTATGCTAAATAAGTTTCCACGTGGATATACAAGTGATATGTTAGCATCTTCCCCATTCTGCTTTCAGGTGAGTAGCTTGCCCTTGTACTTGCTGTGGTCTGAACCTTAGTCAGATTCTGCTTTGCGTAATGAAGAATCCGTGCTGTCCCACAGGGAGTCTCCAAGGATTGGAAATGGAATGAATTTTAGGATTGGCGCAGGTGGAATAGATTACTTCTTTAATCCTAGTATCATTTTTAGGAAGAATTTCAGTTGTTTGAAATCTTGTGGCAGTATTGAAATTGGGGGCCAGATCCTTAAGCGCAAGAGGAAATGTTGTCACATGTAGCTGACTGAGGACAAGTATTGCAAATACGATTTTAAACCGTTCATATACATTCCTCACTGTGCATTTTGGAGTTTAAATCTTGAGCACTAAACTGAAAGACTCCACAATATATGCAGCACTTGGATTAATAATCCTTCTTGCTATTGATAGCTTACTTGCTTTGCATACTTATTTAGAACACGATGTTACTACTCGTATATGTGAACTGCAGACTGAAACTTATGAAGTGTGTCAAACAGACTTTAAGCTATGTTATGGATGTCATTTCTGGTCCTGAAGTTTCCATTCCGCACACACACTGCAAAAATAGCAACAGCAGTTCCCTGCGTCTGCAGTGTAGTGACCTTTCTGCTGTTAGACATCCTCTCATGTCTTCCTGAACACCTCTCCTGTCAGGATTTTTTGCTGGGGTGTTCTCTCCTTGATAGGTTTGTGCCGCAGATGGTGCTGAGTCATTGCCTCACGAGTTGCACTTTGGAGGTTTTTATTTGGTGTAGGAATCTTCTGATTACTACCAGTGCTGAGCTGAAGTGATTAAAGCTACACAATTAAAAAGAAGGAATAGCTGGGAATGCAATCCACAGAAATTAGCCTACTACCGCACTGGTTTCACAGTTGACTCCATAAGTGGTTATCTGACACAACAAATGTTCCTTTGAACTCTGTTGCCTGCTGAAGTGTAGCAGTGATTCTGTGTAGCTTGCTTTTAGGTCTTTATTATTAAAGGCTTCTGATTAAAAAAACAGCAATTCTGTATTCCATTTCTCTCTCCTCAAAAACATATATATATATATATATAATGGATGTTTTTCTAATATAAAACTGGGGACTACTCAGAATCTCTTGGAAAAAAATGAAGGAAAAAAAAAAAGAACAACGAAGTGAAGATTTGCAGGGAGGGGTAAGATACTGAGGCCTGCTGTGATGATTGTTTCTCAGCAAGCTCACTAACTCGCATTCTCCGTCTCTATAAGACTGGTGAAATCCTTAAATATGGGGAATTTTAAGAGTGTTTATCAAGTTCATGGTTCACGTTTAAAGTGATCCTCAGGGAATGAACTGCAAAAGGGAGGGTAGGGGGAAGGAGGGGGGAGGACGTTCACCTCTTTTCCATAGATCAGAAATTGCAAACTCTAAAGTGGCTGGAAAATTTGCCAAAGGCTATCCATTAAAATTAAATTTTGCATAATCTCCATATAACTATACAGAGGTTTAGGACATCAGAGTCTAGGCTAATAAGAAAACTCAGGACAGAGGCTAGAGAAAACATTAAGGAAGAGGAAGAAGCAAGAGAGTTAATGGGGTGTGTTGGTGCCCTGAAAAAAGAGAAAAGCAGCAGACATTGCAGATCAGTTCAAGAGGTAGGAGGAAAAAAACAGAAAGTTCAATTTATTTTATCTTGGTGTTATTAAAAATAAAATTTAATCCCACCCTTTCCAATGTCACAGTGTATCATCAGTCTTGATGATAATTCAACTCCAGGCATTGAAGTGTTTTCTGCCTGCCCTATCACAGATGTTATGGGGTGACTTTCCTTGAGGAGACTCCATTGCTGAAAGTGAGGTGATGCCAGTTGAAATCATGTCGTACTATATCACAGCAGGTGAAAAAAATGGAAGGCTTTCTGACCCTAATAGATAGTAGATTGCATGCCCTATTGTCTGAGATACTGCAGCACTGTTTTGGTATTAAGATGGGAAATAATGGGGTTATCAACCTGAGATACAGAGAAAAGGCTTCTTGTCAGCCTAGTGCAGGAAAATGCACTATAGACAGGACAACAAAAGCTGTCATTTTACAGGGGGAGGGATTGTTGTATACAATTGAATGCTGTTCTTATTTCACTTGTAGTAAAGTAGATAATGGTAATCAGTGTGAGCCTTTTAAAGTCATTATTGCCTCTGCACCTATTTTTAATTATGTATTTTGAACCTGTGAATTTATCTGATGAACACTGAAGCTGTCATTTGCCTTAGTGGCAGTGGGAACTTATGCCACTGTCGTAGTAAGCCTATTTCAGTAGTCATTCAACAAGGATTTTGCACTTTGAGCATACGAAATATGGAGAAGCTTGTCTGCAGGCAAAACTTTAATAGCTTAGTAATGCCAAGCTGGTTAGACAGTAGCTTTCTCCTAACCTGTCAGTACGGTGAGGACCCTGAAGTGTAATGTAGTAGTTTTTCCCCTCACACAGACATATATTCACAAAAGGACATACTGGGGGGAATGGTGTGAGGAAAAGCTGTAAAGAGCTATTTTGAAGTCATACCATAGACAGTCCATCAGTTCCTAGAGTTATTTAAGGAAGCGATGACATAAATGCTGCATTTGGCCTCTGATCTTTTAATGCAAGCTCCTTTCAGGAGAATTTAACCTTCCTCCTTTCCTTTTCAGCTTGTGTATTTATGAGTGTTTTGCTCTTCTGTTACAGTGACTTAGAGAGTTTTTGCTCCCTGGAATGGCAGTCACTACTTCATTCCAAAAAGCCTAAAGGAAGATCCATTGCCATGAGTTTTTGGACCAAGATACGTGATGGGAAAATAAAACCAACAGATTTTAGGAGAGAAGGCTTAGAACTAATTGGCTTTCTTGAAAAAATGTCTTCCAGGGATTTTTAAATTAGATGTACAAAATGATCTAGTTTATGAGAAATGAGGCTGCCATGAATACTTGCAGCTAGCCAGGTTCTTTGAGCAGTATTGGTCACACTCTTTGATCTTCAAGATGGAGCAGCTGGGGAGCCTTGCCAGCTGGAAGACAGAGGAGCTGAAATCCTCCTTTTCCCTGTGCTGGGAAATGGGCTGAGGCAGCAGAGAAGAGCACTTTGTCTAACCAAGGAGAGACTTGGCACTGCGCTTAAGATACCTTTTTTCCTTTAATTTTTCTGGCAAAACTAAATACACCACAGCAAAATAATATATTTTGACAGTTTTGGGGCTAAGTTCACAACTATAGCTCCAGTCTTACAGCAGAGCAACTGAAGCAATGATTTCCAGTAGTGTAATAGTGTAAAAGTCAAAGCAGTTGACTGGTGGGCTAATAGCATGCCATTATATAACTTCCCCAAAAATGTAGTTCCTTCAGGTGGGTGGAGATTTTAGAGTGAGGGTTGCCTCAAAGTCTTGACCCCTTGTTTGTAGACCGTACGATGTATAGCTGAAGATTGTATTCCACCTACTCTGGTTGGTTTGTTAGAGGTTTCTTTTCCCAGACATTGCTGGTTTTAATTCAGTGTAGAGAATCACTGGCTTGTCTCAGTATTGATTTCCTTGTCTTATCTATTTTGAGTAACCTGCTTCTATCCCTAATCTTATAACATAGGTGTTCTTTGATGCAGATGTTTGAATTTAAATTTCCTTAAAGGTATGGAGAGCAATGGGAAGAGGGGAACTGTGAGGGGATACGTCAGGGAGAATGATGCAGACTCCAGCCTTGTCATTGGTAGCTTTAGCATGTATTGATCTACAACAGACCATTATGTGCTCTGTGTAGAAAGGGAAAGATATGATGCATTTCTTGTCAGTGTTTCACATCTGCCCTGTCCACATCTGTTTTTTGGAAGACACTGTGCAATATCAGCTAATATTTTCCATATTGGAAGCAGGCTTATGACTACAGGTATTTGACATTGTTTCTTGCATGTTTTCTGTTTTTTCTAGACTCAAAGTGGTCGAAGACTATTATGGTCATTCGGTTTGGATAGGATTTTTCTCAGTGACTGAAGCAATCCAGATATTTTAGTCTGGGGGGAAGTATTTGTAAGTAGCCAGCAATTCTGTGGGGCTTTTAGTACCTTTTGCTTCTATTGGAAGGATTTACCCTCTTCTGTCAATTGCACTAGAAGCCCTGGGATGCCCCAGTAAGGGGTGTCTTTGACAATGGCTAGCTTGTTGATAGCCTTGTTCCTCCAGCTTTTTATTGGGGATCTCTCTTTGTGAGAAGAGAACCTCTTGGTGAACAGTAAGCAAAAGCAGGCACGGTTCTTAATAACATGCTATGTGTGGACAAGATAATAATCTAGGGGAGATTTTACTTTTGCTCTTGGGGAGCATCTTGGGGAGATGTAAACCATTCTTTCCTAAGGAAGTTTATATGTTCACCCGACTATTACCAGGGATAATTAAACTAATAATGGATTGCTCTTTAATGGCAGCCATATATCTCTCAGGAAGTGCTCCCCTCAGACACCTTAAGGTATCTGGTATCCTTTGTATTCCCTTCAATTACATCTCCTTTTTTAACAATTTATTACACCCTTCACAGTATAGCTATCTCATTATGGAGTCTAGTCGTTATTATGTAATTTGAGCTATTAATAGGGCAACACAATTAATCTGTATTTTTTCACTCACAATTTTGTTAACATAAACCCTTGAAAATGTTTTTTATTTTTATTTTATTTTATTTATTCTCGTAAGGCTATCATGTTGTTTTTTCCATTTCCAGCCTAAATTTTATAATGGTATAGCAGTTAACCATTTCAGATTTCACAGGTGACAGAAGCAACAAGGTTTGTTAGGAAGCCTGTGAAAAAGCACACTTTTCTTCACAGGTTGTTTCCTCCCTCCCTTCACTGCACCTTTTACTATAGTTTGTGTACATCCATGTACCTGTCCTCTGTGTCTAGGGAAGTAGTTTTTCAGTAAAAAAAAGCTGTTGTAGCAATACTTTTTAGAGAAAATATTAACTAATGCATGGAGCGCTAGACTGGAATTAAGGAAATATACACTGCCATAGGCTATATGCAGAGTGTTTTACGTTGAAGTTTTACAATGGAAGTGGTAAAAATAGTTCAGAATTCCATGCTTATTCTGTTTAATTTTAGACAAAGTCTGCTCAGTTTTAAAGTAGAAAGAAAAGGAATGTGTAGATTGTTCATCCCAATATTTGGGACCCGGAGATCAAACTAGAACATTAATTTGTGTCTCATTGCCAACAACAGAAATTTCCCCTGACAAAATTGTTTAATTATCCCATGTCTTCCACCTATACAGCCCTGATTACATAAATGAAAGCCTCATCTATGTGGTGTATGTAGCTTTTTCTGTGATGTTTGTTTATTCTGTGTACTATACTCTCATCTATCTAGAAATTAGCTTTCTATAGCCCTGGGGCAATGAAAGACAGAGATCAAAGAGTATCAGAGGTACATGGTGTTCTTGATCTGAGACTTCTGATGCTTTAAGTGGCTGCTATGGGTACTTAACAAGTTTAAATTCCTGCTGGAAGGCTATCTTGCATGCTGTTGGGCTGTCATTAAAATGTGCTAATGCTTTATGGTTGTAGTTGTATGGCACCAAGGTGGATGACTACAGTTCCTATGACCTGTGTTATGTCCCACGCTAGTGCAAATGAGATGGAAGAACTTTTTCTTTTAGCATAATCTATTTGAACTAGAGCATAGTGTAAGGCCTTAAACATATCTAAGTGGTGTCTATCTGTAAAAGACATCTCATGAACTGCAGCTGTTGACTGTTCACACATGGGTAAGCCTAACAGGGTGGAATAACCTGTTTTGAAATTGTGTTCCATTACACCTGTGACTATGACTCTGAGGCTGCACAGGTGCACTTAATTGTCTTTAGTGGGACTAGGCTTTATGGAGGGAGTAATTTGGCACAGCAGTTAAAAGTGAAGCAATGCAATGATGTGTCAGAATTTATATATTTAAACAAACAAACCGTGTTTTCCTCACCTGTAGCTATTTTGGCTTTGTGGTGCTTGCAAGAGTAGAAAACACTTCAATGAGTCTGTTGAGCTGAATGTTCTAGGAAAAGTCACTACGCAAAAGGACAAGGTGGAGCTAAATGTTCAGACTGCTTCAGCAACTGTACCTACACTGTGCATTTGCACCTGCAGGTATGGGGTTGTGCAGCCTACTGGTGCTTCAAGAGGTCCCATCCATTTAACAGCAGGAAATCTTTGTACTTGCACATGTGGAACTGGATGAATTAAAAGCAAAAGTGTATACGTACTGGTGCTCATGGTGACTGCAGAAGGGCAAGTAACATGTTTGTGCTTAACTAGTTGAAATTACAGGTTCCTGTGGGTGGAGATCACTGTCTGGGAGCTTATGTTGGAGGAAGGAAGAAAGTGATGTTTTTAACCCATTTTCATGGGGAAGACATTAATAGATGAAGGTTAAAATGGTGGTTTAAAGTTAAGAAGCAAACAATCTCTTGCTGTCACAGAGACTCCAAACTACTATATTTGGAAACATAAGCATACTCCAGTACGTAATGATATTTTAAAATGCTTGTTAAGGAAGTAATTTCACTCAAATTGTCCGTATCTCTCTTTTGAGCATCCTATCAGCTGGCTTGATGCAGGAGCCATTTCACTGCAGCTGTGATTGGACCTACTAGATGCAAGGATGTAGGAGAAGCTTTTCTCTGTCGTAATCCCTGTGTGGCTGGAGTGGAAGGTACTTTTCCTGCTCCGTGGAGTGTGCTGGCTAATTGGAAAGGGAACAGAAGGAGCATAGTGGCTAAGGGAGCATAGCCCTTTAAGACACTGATGGCGTGACTGACTTGTTAGACTAACAGTTGAGGCACTCACCTGGGAAAACAAAAAGTGAGCGCTTAATGTTTGAGAGATTGTCTTGTTTAACTAGCACAGGCTAGAATATGTAGGGCTGACTGACTCTTTCTCATGTGATAATGAATCATGCTAAGTAGTTCCTGTACTGCAGAATAGATGTTACTTTCTAATTATACAGAATGTGTAGAGGAAAATGGATTTGCTGTGGTTAAGCTTCAGACTTGCTTTTATTGAGTCAGTTGCCTGTAAACTATAATCATGTGTGTTTTAGAATTTTGCTGATAATTTCTGTATATTTTGAATGAATCAGTATGTATCAGTCTCCTCCTTCAGTGATGCTGAAGCTCGCTTATTTTCTTTTGCATTAAAACAGCAGAAGAGTGCTCAGGCAAGCAGAGATCTCAGCTGAGAGAAGGCAATTCACTGAGTCTGTTGCTAGAGTATCTGCATGATTCACAGTTCCTGCTGCATAAAGGAGGAGCTTCGTCTTCCCTGAGCATCCAACTCACCCTTGATATTCTGCTTCAAGAAGGCTTCCAGATATTGCAGGAAGAGAACAGAGCCTCTGGAAAGGCCAAGAGGAATGATCTAAAAACTAAGGCACAGGTTCTAACTTAAGTGGAAGTTTGTCTTGCAGAGCGGATATGCCCGATGTTAGCTATTTTAGAGTCCCACTGCACTTGTATACTCCTGAACTGTTAAGTTCGATGTAGATGAATGTTAAATGATTTTAAGTGTGTTGAATTTAGAAGTTAAACAGCATTGTGTGCATTACTAAGGAGGGAAAAAAGCATATGAGTTGATATGCTGTAAAACTGAAATAAATAATTTATAAAATAAATATTTTATATTTTTATATTATATATAAAATATTATATTTTTTATAAAATAAATATTTTTATTTTAATATGAGCCCTTAGCAGCTGTTGATGTTTAGCTTATATGGTGCTCTTGCATACCCCCATTAATTTTATAACATTGGGACTGAGTTAAAAGGAATCAGAATATGGCTTTTTTTGTTGTTCTTTGTTTGTTTGTTTTTAACCTCTGATGCTCTCTAGAAGTGTGATGGTAGATGAGGCACCCACATGTGAGATGGGTTTAAATTAACTAGTCTGCGTATGGCTAATGCATTAACTGTGATGTTATAGGCCTACTTTGAGTGTCTGAATAAACATACTGATGATTAGCTTTTGTGAAGCTCTGTAGGATTGTTGTTGCTGTGCCCTTTCTCTTAAAGTGGGGTGACGACCTGCACGTTGAAGAATCTGGCTAAATGCCTGAGATGAAGGGATAATGGTACATTGCCTGAATTTAGTTGGGGGAGACTTCATGTCTGTAGCCTTTTTTTTTTTTTTCTCCTAACATCTGCTTGCCATTCCTAGAACTTTGCCAATGTGTTCCTTCTTAAAGAAAGCAAGACTGAAGCAGAAAGCTTTTCATTAACAACTGCATCCATTGTTGTTTATCGTGAATCACTCATGGCTGTTAACTAATCACTTTTACAAAATAGCCATTAAGTTATTAGATATAGGTAGAATACAGAAATACCCTGGAAAAGACCTTATTGAACAGACCTTTATGTGTAAAGAGGTGGTGCTGAAGTGTAGATGGCGCATCTGTTGGGCACCAAGAAGGCAAGCTGAATGTTACTTTTATCCTGATGCTGTAACTGTGGATATACTCCTTGAGTCTTTTGGCTGCACTGGTAACGTCACTGTTCCCTCAGTTTGGACTCAAGTGGATGGGATTTACAGAGTGATTGCTAATTACTTTTTAAAAGTAAGTTAGCAATTTTTTATTTTTTAGTATTATGTCTGGTGTCCATTTATACATAAAATAATCCTCTTATGAAGCAGTTTATTTATCCAAGAGATAAATAGGACTTTTCTAGCAAATTGACAGTTTCTGGTGTGTATAAGTTGGAAGGAAAGAACAATTATCAGATAAGACATACACAGAAATTTCAAATTATTACTAGGTTTATTTTATTGCTATGCACATTTACGATGAAGTAGGTACATATGATCATTTAAAACATTTCAAGATTTCCTAGTTGTCCCACTTGTTCATGTACTGCAGCATGGAGACCGTCGATACAGAACAAAGTTTAAGAGCTCATTGGTACGAGGGACAGGAATTCTGCAGTGTTGCTGAACAGAACTTCTAACAAGGCCTTGAGAGATGCTAATGAGTAGAATACTGAATATCACTTTAAAAAGTGATCTTGATGACACAGCCTCTGTGGAGCATGAATGCCACTATCAAAAGCTTTGGTCTATGCTTTTTTTTTTTTTTTTTTTGCCTTCTGTTAATGAAATTCAAGGGCTTGATTGTCAAATTTATGAAGTCATTGCCTGTAATGAGAGGGCTTTGGATCCCATCCAAATGATGCATTTTATTTAGCAAGCAAGCAGCATCCTTACTTCTTGGAGTTGGTGGCTGTGTGAAGAACTGAAGAATTTTTCTGTTGGTAGCATGCATTTTGGTTGATGATGTTTTGAAGATATAAGCGATACAATTCTGAGACCTTATTGTCATTGTTCTGCGGAACAACTGACCTGTGGTGTAGCAGTTTAGGTACTCAAGACAAAAATAATACTTCTGGAGATTAAAAATGTATAAGCTCTCACTGGGCTTTTTTAATCATTACTATATATCTAGTAAGATTTTCTATGCATACACTTGTTGTTATGCGACCTTTAAATATTACACATATTATTGTTCCTCTAGATACTATCTTAGTTGTTTGAGATGAGATTGTCTCTGTCCTTTTGTAGTCTGCAGCTACATATTCGATTTTTTTTTAATTTAAGTACAAGTTAAAACTATTGTTTATTTCATCTTTATCTCATTCTTTTTATTATGTTTTGTAATGTACATAATATATTAGTACATCTCTATATGTATGCAATTTTTAAAGACATCAATATACTAAGATGTATGTTCTGATTATTTTTTTTTTTTACTAATAAGAGTGTAATCAAAAAAAATTTGGAAATGGCTAATGTAGAGATTAGACAGTGAACAATAAATAATGGATTAAATCATATGCCTTCCTTCATTTGGTGCAATACCCTACGCTATAGGGGAATTGAAATTTTCCCGTGGTTGACCAGTTTGTTTCACAAAGGATGTTTCAGAGCTGAATCAGTTCTGTCACAGAGAATGCAGTGTCTTGTAAGGCTGCTGCTGCTCCGAGGCCCACGTTGTGCAGTGTCTGAGTAATGAATTCAGCTAAAGAGCCTACGTATTAACATCTGGTATTTTGTTGAGTTCAGTAATGTAATTTTTTTAGCTCTTAGCTTTTCAAAGTTAATGGCTTTGACTGGAGTGATTAACACCAACCTTGCTGCCTGTGGCAAGGTTAAAATGACATAAAATGTTTTGGAACACAAACTTTGTCATGGTCCTCATTACATGAAATACCACTGTGTAAGTCAGCCAAGGACACCTTGATTAGTCTGTAATGTCCTTCTATTAACAGATTTTTTTCCCCCCAATGATAGATATTTATTAATACTAGGTATGTAATGAAGATATATTCCTTCTAGAGAGCTATATATATGCTCATGTATTTCTGACTATATAGCAATTTTTGAACCAATGGTAAAAGGCTAATGACCTGAAGAAAGGCATGTGGAGATTCAAAACTTGGCCAACTCTGAATGCAGAACCTGACGCTTTATGTTGATTCTACATGAATGACTGTATAATCATATATTTCAATGTGAATATCAAGCTTTGCTCTGTGGTGATGGGTTAGCACGTTATATTTTTTTGAAAACGTTGCACAAAAATGCCATCACTGACACTTGATGCTCATTTCAGCTAAACTCCCTGTTTTTATAGTGCTATTTCTGTATTTTCTTCTCTTTAAAAGTTTAATTTCATTTTTGTTTGTGTATGAAGTAAACTTTAAACCACATTTATTGAGGGCACAACTTTGCACCCAGACAAATTCTAGAATTTGAACTGAAATGTGCAAGTTAGGGCCTGAGATAATAGAGTTCCTTAATATGATAATTTCCTGGCAGCAAAATGCCTTTGCCAAGAGTAATAGCAATTGAAGCAGGAAATGCTGTTCAGGTTTTTGTTTGTTTGTTTGATCAATTCTTAAATGCTTTTTCTAATAGTTTCCATCATACTTGGTATGCTCTATTCAGAGGAAGTGAGAATGTGGGCACAACTTGTATTTATATCCATAGGTAAGCCATACTTCAAAAGGAGCTTGCCGTAATTAGCATGAACTGAAATTGGGGTAATAAACAGATGTATCTCTTGTGAAACAGAAATCTGCAAAAAATATTCTGTATATCCAGCTTGTCATTTTTTTTTCTCCTCTGTGGACAAAAGAGCAACTTACGGAGTTATGTTTCATTATTTGGAGTTTCATCTTTTTTGTGTGGTCTTCCTGTGCACTTTTCCTCCTACTCACTGTAAAGTCTGCTCCTTTCCCCTGGCAAGTGACCTCACTTGGGTCATTATACATGTGGAATACCTTTGCTTTTATACCTGTGCACTGTTTTTTTCCAAGGTTTAAGCAATAATTTGGCTCCAGGGCAACTGTAAGGATCACGCAAACCAAACCTCCCTTACCACTATTCTTTGATGCTGATTCACCACCCCTTGCACTCTGACTAAAATTGTGCTGGTGCTGGGCACAGGACAACTTCTGGGGTGGGCTGTATCCCTTTCTGCAGTGCAGGTTACCTGTCTATGCTATTCTCCAGTAACTGGTGTGTGTGGGGAATAAAAATCTGTATTGCTGGACTCGCTTAACTTATCTTAAAAAGAAGTTAGGTCTGTTTCTGAAAACAGAAGGAGACCATAGGAAAAATTGTTAATGTAGATTATCTGCAAGTTTTAGCAGTGGCATACCACTCACTTCTGGTTCTGATTTTTAGAAAATGCACTGCCAAAAAATATAACACAAAGATCTGCTAGAGAGGGATTTACTTCAGTAGTTAAGCCAAACTACAAGGAAATGTTTCTATCTTCCTGTTAAAAGAGCTGCTGTTTCCACGTTTTAAAAAATAGTGTTGTTTTTGTTTCTACCCAAGGCTCCAGCTCATTTATTTATTTACTTGCTGTTGTATAGAAGAAATTGTATCCATTCATTGTTGGAGGACACATTCTTACCTCATAATGGATTAATTTTATTAAGGAAGTTTGGCTTTACTCTCTTCGGGGTGACTTTCGAACAAGTTTACGTTTGTTTTCTCCCGTTTTGCTTCAGTTCCTGAAACCTCATCTATTTTAGATTTAATTGCAATTCTGTGAGAAGTTTCTCCTAGTTTTATTGCATTAATAATTTATATCTAATAAAGGGAAACAGTGGAAGTAACAGACAAAGCTGGATTAGTTATTTTTGCTAAGTGGTACCCTGGAGATGCAATGAATGAGTCAGGTGTTTAAAATGAAAGAGTGACATCTTGATCAACTTCACTTCTGCATCCTTAGAATCTGTGTATAATCATGTAATTTGCCAGTGATTAGTATAAAATGACATTGGTGACACTGCATTTGTTATAAATAGATTTTAATCTACAGGTAAATGTTAATATTTTAAATGTTGAGAAAAGAAAGTAACCTTGTCTTTCCATCTGTTTCTGTGAATTTCCACAGCTATGTTGGCAGTGCAGAAGCATGAAAATAAGTTGTGAGTAAAATGCATTTATTATTTAAGTAAAATATAGTGTTCGGCTTTTAAGAGACTGGAGAGTGTCCAGTTCCACTTTTCAATTTTTATTATTTTTTTTTTTAAAGCCCAGATTTAGTTCTGGTTTAAAAGCAAACCAAGTCCAGGGCTTTACCTGTATTTCATCCTAATCTTGTGAACGCTAATTTTTATTTAGAATAAAATGCTACCAAACTATAATACGAAGTCCTTCACTATTACTGTTTTTTCATCCTTATTTTCTCCTTTTTTTCTCTGTTCTGTAGTAAATGGATGTTTGAGCTGAAGCAGCAAAATAAGCGCAGATAATCTTTCTTAAGCTTCACTCTTCTGCTGTGATTCTGTCTGAAAGAATAACAAAATCAGAATGAGAGCAGAGTGGTATTTTGTGAAGAAAATTAAGGTTTTCTATGTCTTTTGCCTTAGCTAAACAAAACCTCACTGTTATTAGCAAAGCAACAAAAAAGATTGGGCAGGAAACAATGCAGACACAATTTTAGTGATATTTTTAGAAGTCCCACCTTTGTCTTTCTGTCTTGCCTAGTCAACCAGGATGAGGATCTGCCTCAAGGATGAATGCTCCAAATTCTGCCTTGATTTCCATTCCCTGAAACCATCTTTGGCAGCCAAGAGCAGCATTTAGATTACGCTTTCACTGAAGAACTAGTTAAATATTAAATATAAGTTGAAAATGCTTGAACAGAGTGAAGTGGTCTTTGACTGTTGTAGCTACAGACAACTTAATGTATCCAGCTTTTGAGTTGATTAGCCACAAAGGAGAAATTCTTCTGCCACCTAAATGCCACATTTTTTTGCCTTTTTTTTTTTTTTTACCTTCACCTTGCTCTGATGACAGAGCTTGAGTATTGCAGCTGAGTGACTTTAAGTCACGTGTTTTGCATAGTTCTTTACTTTAACCTTGGTGCGTAGAGAAGTGCTATATGAACTATAGGCTGATTTTTTCCTTATTGATCTGTGTCTTTACATTTTGTGGGGTTTTAAGGTTTTAACATATCTAAGTGTAAATCATGAATAGTCTAGGTCAACGTGTGTGAAAATCATTTTGCAGAGTGGTGAGAGAATTTCTGAACTGTCATGGCTCATAAAGGTTGTGCGGCTGGTGAGTTCCAAAACATACAAATGTATAATGCTTTGTATTTCTTGTGGCTGGTGAAATTTCCTGAGCACTCTGAGGTACAGAGGGGCAGGTAATTTATTGGCTCTTCATATTTCTGAGTCTTGTAGGCAAAGGAGTGATGCAATAAAATACTCCTTGGAGTAGGCTCACAAACCCAGACTTCCTCCTAAATCTGTGTTATTCGAGCATCCAGGAAATGCAGTTTGCTCTATCAGGGAAGAAAATAGCAATGTTAAAAAAATGGAAATAAAATACTGCTTAGTTTCGATTCAGTTGAGGAAACTTCAGAGAGATTTTTTGTGTATAAATAGTATTATAAGAAGCATCTCTCCCATAGCACAAATCAGCTTCTAATAGCAAATCAGACTAAGTATTGTGTCTTTCAATTAACTTCGTCCTTCATGTCTTCCAAGGGATCTTATGCTAAACTGAATCGCGATACTGTAGTTTTACTAACATCATAGTTCTGACCAGTACAAATGTACACACTAGAACAGATTCGTTTGGAATCTCTGCCTGTTTAAGAAAGCTGTCAAGATAAGTGGAGTGTGAGCAGCAACAGCGACTACATTAAAAATCTGAACAGTGGCTTGTTTAAAGAGCATTTGTTCTCAATTTTTCATCTTTTGAAGACCTTCTGTTCTAAGGTTTGTTCCTACTTAAGCTAAAACACTTAGAAAGTAGAACCATACCAGACAATATGGGGAAAAGAGGAGGGTTCAGTGGGGAAAAGAGGAGGGTTCAGTGTGGGACTGAGAGCCTAATTTATATAGGAAAACTTGTAAAATAAGCTTTTGTCAATAAAAGCAGATATTATCTAAAGTGCATTAGCTACTGAATAAGTTCTAAACCCTTATCTTTTTTTCACCCCAATGAGAAGTAAGCCTTTTAAAGGATTTAGATGCTTTTCAAAATAAGGCTGTATTCCTAAATTGCTTGACACCTGAGATGAATCAATTTAGGTAGACACAGATTCTGCGTAGTTCTAGATCTTCATCTTCATCGTGGAAGTAGTACAAGCATTGAGAGCGTCCCTCCATAGAACAGCTACATGTGTGTGTAAAATAAGTGTACTTAACTGCATCTGTAAAGGCAGTGCCTCCAACACAGATTATTATTTTTTGTAGGAATGATGGGCTTAGGCAGTAAGCAAAAGTGCTGTCTTTCAAGTATATGAACTTGTAGAATTCTGGCAGAATTCATCTGTACCTATGAATTAATTGTCTTTTGACATTTCTTCATTTCTTTCCCCTTCCCTTGCTCAGTCATTTAGGATGCATTTTGCAGGCATAATGCTGTGAAAGTGTTTACTTTCTGTCACCAAACTTTGTATATATATAAAAGCTCTTCTTATGATGCATAATAGAGGATATTTTTTTCTTGCCTAATTAGCTTACATAGGAAGCTTCTTTTAGTCTTTTGAACAGAAAATAGGCAAGAAATATATATTACAAAAAGGTTACAGCTAATACTCTAACTTTTTTTAAGGCTAAAATGATGACAGTCATACCAATCCTTTTACTGTGGGGGAAAGTGGGGGAGCCTTCTCTTTGCTCTCTGAGTACTTTGTCCAGATGTTTCATATTGGCTGCTGTGTGATTGCATCTTGAAAGGTTACTGTAGAAGTAAAATGACTGTCTTCTTGCAGAAACCCTAGGGAAACCTACAGGCAAGAAATAAAAGTTAAAAGTATATACTTATGCTCTGCCATTAAAGAGAAAAATGTAGAGTGCTACTGAAAATGTTAAGAAAATGAAGAGAGGCTTTTCTGTTCTACCAGCAGTGAAGCTACCGTGTGTGTGCGTTTTTTTAATACACTTAATGTTGAGAAAAATGGCCTCAGTAAATGCAGAACATCAATCTCTAGGTAGGGGGGTTGGAAAGACCAAGAGCATCAAACCGTTGTACGAACTGGGAGGAGAAGGGGACGCCTTTCTCTTCCTAAGGGCATGGAGCTAGCCTTCTATAACCTTTTGAAGTAAAGTGCATCTCTGAAAGTACTCTTTCATTACTGTTTTCTATGTTTCCATATAAAATCTACTTACCTCCCTCAACTTTCTTTCTGGTGGTTGTGCTCTGGTTGCTGCGTCGTTAGTGTGATACCAGAAGGAAGGAAAAATCTGGTTAAATGCCTTCTTACAGTTAGATTGTGTTTGTGAAAGCAAAGGAAAGGGTGTGTGTGGAAACTTCCAGGAGAAAACTTATAACAACATTGCCTATGGACCCACAGATTTGAAGGCACTCACTTATTTCAATTATACTTCGTTTTCATCATTATTATTTTTTTCAAATCCACAATTATTGATCAAAACATGTTGTTCCATGGGATTCTGTGCATGTGACTGTTTGGTGTGTTTCTTCCATAGTGGTATCAGTTTAGGTCAATTCATTGTGGCAAAGGAGGCCAAAGCCCTGAAAATATTTGACAGCTCACCTTACACTTAATCTTAAATGGATGCTGAAACAGTGATCCAGATGAGATCTGTTACAAGGGTCCTGTTCGGTATAGGGAGGCCAAGACTTTTGTCTATATCACCTAAGTCCAGAAAGCCCATGGACCAAAAATTGCAAGATGAGAGACGTCAAATTGCCACTCAGAGCCCTGCAGTCTGAGGAGATGTCAGAGTAATGCTTGTATGTATAAAAAATGGAAGTCATATTCAACTGAAGCTTGATGAAAGAATTAAAAAATAAAAATAAAAAAAAATTAAAAGTAGATGAAATGGTCTGAAAGAGCCACAGAGCAATAATTCTACATCAAAATCTGACAAATCCCAGTCCATCCAGGATTACAGAAACGAGGCTTTCCATTGTGATCTCCAAGACTTGCTCTGTCCAACTCATAGTCCTCCTTACTATTTAGTGTCTTGTACAGAAACGAAGCATGATATTGGTCATTGTAAAACTGCTTTGCTCAGTTCTCAACTCTGATCTCGTTACATTTACTGCCCTTAAACACATGCTACACGAGATAATTACAAAAATATGGACTAGGGACAGTTTTAAGCATTAAGGTAGAAGTCCACAAGCTCTGTAGCCTAGTGGAGAATCTTGAGTGAGTGCATTTAAAAAAAATACAACCCCCTAATGGTAAGCCAGTGGCAAACCATTCTCTTTCAGTAGTGTCACTCTTAACTGCAGGAAGAACACAGGAGTTTTATACTTGAAAATTATATGTCATTTGAATTCTCTTTTGCACTATTCTGAATAGTTGAATCACTTAAAAGTTGCATTGCATAAAGTAATTGCTATCACTCAGACACTGACAGTTAAGGATTATATTGCAAGCAAAGGAATGCTTCAGCTGTGCACAAATGAGTAAGTCTTCAATACACCCAGGAGAGCTATTTAAGTTGTAATGACAAAAAGATTTTTGAGATAAAGACTTCCAATGTCAAAATCTCAATTTATTGGATGTTTTATATATAGCAGGACAGAGTAATTATTTAGTGATTTCAGCTAATTTTTTTTGTACCAGACGTTCTTACATGGTAGTCTGTGGACATGTGCTGTTCTGCGGAGCACTGCCAGCTGTTCTGAAGAGATGCTCTTTTCCATGAGGAAGGGATCTGTAAAACAACAAATGCATAACTTTCTGCCACTAAAATCTGTTTTCTTGACATGTGTATGCATGTGCACTTCTGTACACCTCATCCCTTTTTATGACTATAAAAACTGAGAAAATGCAGCTTGAGAAACTTGTCATTGAGAATTTCACACAAAAGAATGTGGAGTTGGTGGGAATGAGTTTTGAAGAGTGTTTAGGCAATAAATTGAATGAAGATAAGGACAGCTTAAAAGTCATTAAATTCTCCTTGTGGTAAGCTCTGTTACAGATATTGAAACAGATGCACAGAAATGTGCTTTTGGATGGGCTGGCTTTGTCTTTATTTTTGAATATGTATACAAACAAAGCAGTGCTTTTAATCTGCTTTAAGATAACAGGGAGGTGAAGGTAGAATAAGTCAAAAGTAGAATATAGATCTGGTCGTACTTGCAGGTTTTAATTTGGACTATTGATATATATATTGAAAACATAAGTTCCTCAGTCTTCATTGTTCTGAGTTAGTGCAGAAAAATATTTCATCTGTTTCTATGTATTGCCTTGGGCGTCTAAATCTGAGGATGACTTCGGACCTCATTGCAATGACAGGAATGATGAACTATGGGGCAATATTTTCAGGTTTACCAGAAATGTGTCAGAGAGCCAGAGATGCTAGGTATTGTCAGCAGCTGTGCTTGACTGCATGGCTGGGACTGATAAGCAGAGTTATTACAGGTAAGCTGATAAAGGTTTCCATGATTCCAACACCATTGTGAATATGCTGGTTGTGGGTGCAGTATTTCAGAGGCATAAAACCAAAGAAAAAGGGTTGTGTTCCCAGATGGAATTGGAGAACCATAATGTCATATGTGCAGAGTGACTGTCATTAGGAAACAACGGCATCTGGGGCATATTTCTTACTAACAGATTTAGCCAGATATGAGCAAAACAATACTGAGGACAACATGAGAGACACAGCTGACCAAGTTATCAGTTTCAATCATAATTTGGGCTGAAGGGAGGACAGGAACTGACAAGCATATGTTTGAAGAAGTGACATGTTATTTTAACTCCATTGATTTGAGGTGAAATGGGCAGAAGCTGTTGGGATGTTTCCTTTGGGGCACACCCTTCTCAGATGTTTGTTGGATTGAGAAAGCAAACTACTCACAAAGCAATAGAGAACACTACTGTCTAGATTTCTTATGACTTGCAGTGCCGCTAATTTTTATTTTCTTTTTAAATGGCAATTTCTACTGGCTAGTATCTTTACTAACCAAGAGCTGATGTTGATATCTAGAAGTCTGAACTGGCCACGTGTGTGGAAATAAGATTGCTTTTCCATGTCAAAACATAGACCACAGGAGTGTATGTACTGGATCAACCCTAATCCTTTTATACTCATCCTTGTTTATCTCTTATTAAATGGCTAAAAACACGCACTTGAAGAGTAAAAGAGCAGAGCTATTTTTTTTACTTTTTTTTTTTTTTTTTTTTACAATCTACAATATTTATTCCTAATTCTTATCCAGTTTTGGTCTTTCTTAAGCACTTTCTGTGCCACTTGTGGTTTCTCCATTCTTAACCTGTACTAGATTTTCTTACATGAATGTGTCTAGTGTAGATTTTTAATATGTGCTGTATCCTTGGCAAGGAATTTCACAGTCGTTCTCCAATTTAAGTAGCAGAATGGTGCTGTGAAGATGAATGCCTTCCATCTTTAGAGGTGTTTGTGTTACAGAAACCCTGAAAAAGATACCAGTTCAGTGGAACAGCTTTCACTTCTTTTTTCTGTGTGTAGTGCTGACATATATTTTATGTTCATTATTATGTCTACAATAACATGTTTAAGCATCTTAAGCATCTTTGTTATTAGCTCTGACTTGGTTAACATGGAAGAGGGAGCAAGATAGTAAAGGCAGTGCAATACACAGGGTATATCAATTAACCCCAAAGAAATGCGGGGCTTGTCCATCTGCAAATCAATATGACAGGTGTGATGATCAGGAATCATTGTTTCTGGTAGTTCAGGTGTGTTGACTGTTCTCTGATTTGTACAAATACCGTGTTTTGTTTTCCACACTTTTCCTTAATGGAAGTGATTCATGTCACTAACTGAAGACAGAGCTGCACTGACAGATGAGAATGAATAAATAGCAAGTCTGAATGGGGTTATGCATTAAATGGGCTTCTTGTGTATTGTGGTTTTGGCTGGGATGGAGTTAATTTTCTTTGTAGGGTCTTGCACAATGCTGTATTTTGGATTTTTGATGAAAATGATGGTACTAACACAATAGCGTTTTAGTTGTGGCAGAGCAGTGCATACCCGGAGCCAAGGGCTTTTCAGCTTCTCGTGCTGCCCTGCCAGCGAGGAGGCTGGGGGTGCAGCAGGAGCTGGGAGGGGACAGAGCCCGGACAGGTGACCCAGACTGGCCAAAGGGGTATTCCAGACCATACGGCATCGTGCTGAGCAATAAAGGCTGTTGTAAAGAAGGAGGAAGGGCGGATGTTTCGAGTGATGGTGTTTGTCATCCCAAGAAATCGTTATGCATGATGAGCCCTGCTTTCCTGGAAGTGGCTGAACACCTGCCTGTTGATGGGAAGTAGCAAATGGATTCCTTGGTTTGCTTTGTTCGTGCACGTGGCTTTTGCTTTACCTAGTAAAATGTCTTTATCCCAACCTGTGAATTCTGCGCTTTTACCTTTCCAATTCACTGCCCCATCCCACCTGGAGAGAGTGAGTGAGTGGCCAAGTGGTGCTGAGCTGAGCTGCCTGCTGGGGTTAAACCACAACATCATGTCACCTAACTTGCATTTCTTGTTGTACTGAGTTCAGCAGGAATACGAGGGACAAACAATCCATGTTTCATATTAATGTTAATGTAACAGTAGATTATAGTACCTCATTCTTTTATTTTTTTCTTACTCTTTGTTTTTAAATGAGGAAAAATATGCCTGCTATTAAATAAATAAAGATGAGGATTCCTCTGCTTTGGATTTCTATGCTTGCTGCAGAGGCAGCAGCATATTGTAGCATTGAAATCACAGCTGACACTATGCATGGATATGGATAGAGAGCAGTAGTAATTGTTTGAGAGCCTGAGCCCAAATCTAAACTCATTAGGAAAGCATGCTTTTTCTTCTGTCTTGTTACTGTGCAAGTGTTCACCTTGATTCTTTAGTAGTCTCTCTAGCTTGATGAGACAGATGGTATTTTATTGTAGCTATAAAATCAGAATTTAAATTTGAAATGTCCTGGGATGGTGATTATTTTTCCCCATAAATAATGGGTTATGATTGTATCTGAAAATGTACAAAGATGTAAATGTGTCTGAAGCTTTTCTGTGTGACAAAAGCGGACCATTATTTCAAATGGGGAAGAAGTGCTAAGTACTACATCTATAATAATAAAAAAGCCTCTCTAAACAGTTCTGTGTCATTCAACGAGAGTGCTTCCATGAGGGGATTATTTTAGGAAAAATGACTTGAAAACACGCTGAAATGTATAATGGAACTGTATACGTAGCATTGCTGTAGGAAATCATATTCAGCTCTACATCTTGTCTTTCTGTAGACTGCTTTCACAGTATCTCCCTTGCAGTGTATCTGGTGTGTGTGTGTGTGTGTGTGTGTGTGGTGTCTCTTTCTAATTCATTAGGAGTTCTGATTTATGAGGTTTCTTCATTTTCATGAAGAGTGAAGGAAGTGTAATCATGTTAACGTGTATGTCTGCAGGTCACCCTTATGCTGTAATGCAGAATGGTGTAGTGTATCAAACCCTCAGAAACCTCAGAGCTGTTTTTGTGCCCATGCTAGCGTAGGAAATACAAAATTAGTACAATCTCCATGGTATTTCAATTTGTCTCTTCCCTGGGTATCATGAAGTACAATACAATATCTGTGATACACTAGTGTCAGGAAGTTGTAGCTGTTATTTGACTAAATGGGTATTGCTGGTTTGTTTCATTTATCCCATGTGTGAATTTATTCTTCTGGTTAGTTAATACTTGAGAGGCCATTTGGATGGCCTTTTCTTCCTGAAGAGATGGCTGTCAATTCAATGGTTCTTAACTGAGCTGGCATTAAGCCTTCGGTTTAGTTCCTTTGAGGTATGGAATATAATGGCATTGACTTGCGTTACTGGAATCCAGTACTGGAATGTGTATTTTAGGATCTTTCTTCTAATAGAGTTTGTTTTGCATGGAAACACCTACATGTTTTCTGAAGGTATTCTAGGTGTGTGTGTGTGTTTGTGAGCATGAGTGTGTTTGTGGCAGACCTTGCCGTAGTCATCCAGTGATGGGAGTTACTGAAGTCCCCAGGTGCACAAAGAGAGCTGGCTTCAGTCTGAATGCTTCTCAGTCTTCAACAGTTTGACCAGTAAGTAGTTCATGAAGATCTTTTATTCAAGCTTAGTGACATTAGCCTCTGGAACAACAGTTAAAACTCAAACTAGGTAGTTGCAGAAATGTGTTTATGGACGACACAGCAACACTGAAGGTGACACGAGTGTTACAAGAGTATTTTGTCAGTACTTGCCGCTTACGGATACCTAAATTATCTTAAATCATGCTTAGATTCTTGAGAAGCTTTCCCACTAGGAACTTCCTAAGTGAGGGTCAATCAGATCATTTCAGTCAGTGATTTAATCAACAAACTGTTACTTAGCTTATTTTTATTTGCTAAGCCCTCCTTTCTTCCTTGTAAAAAACTTGGGCATTTGCCTGGGCATGCGCTCTGCACCTCTAAAATTGTCAGCAGGGTCGAAGGCTGAAATTCCTAACGTGAAGGAGTTCTGAGGCTTCCTGCTTTGTTGGAAACCATGTGCAAGATGCACAGGAATTCTTATGTTGCTGTGTTTATGTGCTCTTGGGTTACCTCTGTCAGCCCCCTCTGCTAGCATAAGGCTGTGTCTACCTTTGCAAGTAGTGCAGCCTAATAGGAGCAAATCTGTAAAGCTAAAAGTTGCTGTTGTGGATCCTGTAGCCACACTATATGCTCTTCAAGGGTTTTTCCTTTAGGATGGCTCTAGTCAGGTTCCATTAGTTGTTTAACTGCACCTTTGGGTGTACTATCATCCAAAAGAAAGCTAGCTAGTGTGCTTTGAAAGTACAGCAAGTGGAGATGACCATAAATTAACATTTTGTTTGAATCGTGAGCATTTTATGGAGAGTAAAACCCCTCTAAGAAGGTATAAATTGCTTTGTGTTGTGCTGCTCACTCCAGTGGCTGGGGAGGAGTAGCATCAGAGATACACTCATTGAACAGAATGAAGAAAAGCTTTACTTCCCAGCATATCCAGTGTTCCAAGTTTCTCCCCAGGGACTGGTGTGTGTGTTTTGTGAATATATTTTTTTTTCTTTTTCCTGTAGTTCTTTTATTTCTTTTAATATCAGCAAACATTGTTGTTCTAAGAACTGATGGCTTCTTTAGCAAGGCAGTACATAGGGAACCTGTACAGAAAGATGTAGCACTCAGTTTCTTCTGTTTCCAGGAAACAACATTTTCTGTTAATTATTTTTTGTTCATTTGTTTGCCTTTTTTTTTTTTCTTTCAGTGCCTCTTGGATTTATCTCCCTATGAAGATTGAGAAGCCTTAGGAAACAAAATGAGGGAGAAGACAAAGCAGGTTAAGTTGAGCTGAGATGAAGGAGGATTCTCTTCTTGTTCTCTGGCAAATAGATTTCTGTTGTCTTTCCATAGCTGAGGTGGTAATGAAAAACTTCTACAATGGAACAGTTAGATGTCCTGTTCTTTATCTTCCTTTTGGTGACATTATGAACTAAGGAGAACTTCGCTATCACCTCGTAGCAGGAATTAAAAAAAGCTTATTTCCCCCAAAACTTGTTACTCATAATAACTTCAGACCAACAGAATGAATCTGTTGTAGGATAAACAATAGATGTTGCCGATAACAACGGTACGACTGGATAGTGCATGAGCTTTGGAAGTCACTTCAGTTTTATATTTCTTCTTTTCTTGGCATCATTTGGTAGCAATTCTGAGTGTTTAGCTGCTTTATGCTTCTCTCAGAAAACAAAAGGAAACAGCTAAGCCTGTGGTTGTGTATCTTTGAGTCTTATTTCTTCTAATCATTCTTCTGGAGCCAGTCTTTCATGAAGTTAGTACCAGAGCCTCTCAGTATCCAAGTCCTCAGTGTCAGCAACATGCTTTGATTTTTGGTCATTTTTAGCATACCTTTGGTGTTTCCAAGTCTTCAAAATTGTGTACCTGCAGAGGTACGTGGAGGTCACTAACATGTTTTAAGGTAACTAGGATCTCTAGCTACCTTTTGTGATTATGATTTAAAGAAAAAACAACAACGAAAAACAACCCTCCTCTCTATATTTTCTGTTAAAACATGTCCCCTGTAACTATTACATTTTCCTTGAAGGGATTTTGGAGATTTACCCATCTGGAATATTTGCTTGCACTCATTTTCTACAGGTGAGTTGATTTTTTTTTTTTTTAAGCCTATACCAAAATGCCCTTCAACAACAATCCCTTGGGCACTTCAGATGTTGTTTTAGTCAAACAAACTCCTTGTCCAAAACTATCATTTGATATAAAATCTGAGCCATATATTTAAACCTTAGTTTGAACACTATTAACACTAATACTGTCACCTGATACTCCTTAGCTGAGTAGATAGATTGCACTGGGTTGTAATGAATGAACAGTATTGCTTCATGCTATGATAAGTATAAACTGCATTGTGGCTTTCTGAGTTCATTCCTACAGATACTACGTAGTCGAATCTGCTTATATGAGAACTAAGTTTGTTGTATTCGTAAACTGAAAAGCATTTATTGTGTTGTTAGTACTGACATAGAAAATCAGTATTGATTTACGTCAGGTCTGTTGCTACTGTTTTTCCAATATGAGCATCTCTCTCTCTGTTTTGAAGATAATTCATAGGGACTACAGAAGCCCCTAGGATTCCAGGAGGAACTGAAATTGCCAAACAGGTATTCCTTGCTTTGTTTGAGGCAGTAATTGATAAAATAAGTAGCTATTGAGTTTTCTGTTACAGGTTCTCAAAATGCTGTAGTTGTGAACAATTAGCATGTAAGGTCAGTGGAAACTTATCTGAAATGTTTCAGAACTAGTCAGACCCGGAGAACCAGGACTTTGAACAACATGAACTACTACAGCTGCTCAACACTAGGTTGTTCGAATGACCAAAGGTGTTAATGACCTGACCAAGGGTAGTGCTGGGGGCTGAGCTGGGCTGCAGGGAGCCCCTCTGTTCCTGTGGCTTTCTCTGGGGCAGGAGGTTTCTCTGTATCCTCTGGGGTTTTCTAGATCTTGGAGAAGACTCTCACCTCAGGCCATAATTTCTCCAGAAAGGAGACATAGGGTAGCAACTGAACAACAGTAAACTGATGTTCAAGGAGTGAAGCTGACATAACTCTATTCTTTAGATGTGGCAGTGCAAAACAGATAAGGACAAGATGTTGATTAACAATGCACCTCTTTGCAAGATGAACTCTCCTCAAGAAGTAGTCTTTCCAACTTAGGAATTTTTCATAATTCCAAGGTAGATGTAAGGGGGTTACCTAGAAGGCTTGCACTTACTTTAGGTGTGCTGAAGTAATAGCATAGGCTGAAGGCATGCAGTATGACACTTGTTAATACTTGCTGAACTGCAGCTTGAGGAATGCATGATGAATGTGAAGGTCTACAGAGAAGTAATAAAGGTGGTAGGCTGTTTAGGGGGGTCGAGGGGGAACAAGATCAGGATGCTTCAGCTGGAGAAATCTCAAAATTCAAATCAGACAAAAAGTGAAATCAATTACTTCATTTTTATATACCACTGCATATAGAGTATCACAAGCAAGGAGATGACCCTACTAATCTGCAGACAACAGAACAAATAATTTTATTGTTCTAAATAAATTTGTTTTAAAACACTCCAAATAATATCTGTTGTCCTTTTGAAAAACAGCAGTCTATCTAAGTGATATCATATTCTTTGATAGTGAACTAAATTCCCACAGCAAAAATATGTATACATGTGCTAGAAAAGGATTTTAAAAGTTCTGTCAAACTTCATTTTCATCTTAATTCCAAACAGAAGTTAAGAAATTTTTCGCAACCTCAAGATTTTGACAGTTAAACACCCTTGTGATCTGCTTACATAGCAAATACTTAATGTTTTGTGTTTGGATGCCTGTGGCTACATTGCCTGCAGCATTTTATTACTAGCTGCTGGTTTTGCTATAGAAAGGAGAAGGTTATGATCATTCTAAAAGTGTTTGCATGGGGGGAAAAAACCCTCAGTAACAGAAGTATTTTGGTAAGCTCTTGGAAGTTAAACAAGAACCAGTGACTTAAAACTGAAGCTGAATAAATTCAGGTGAAAAGGAAATAATGAAATGGCGACCTCTTGGAAAAATTTGAAGAGTTAGTTTCCTGTCATACTGATTTACAGTTTTTGCTGAACAAACAAAAGGTACAGACTAGAATGAAAATTAAGTCAGGGGGATCCTTTCACCCACTTGCGCAGGGTCTGTGTGTGTCCTCCTAGTTGGATAGGAGGAAATCTATCATGGTGATAGAGTTTGAGATTTGTAACACTGATTATACTCATAGTCCTAACATGTATAAAGTAGTATGAGGGTGAGTAGAACAAAAATGAGTGAATCTTTATTATGGATTGCAAAGATCCTACGGCTTAACCTTTAGCTCACAGATGAAAGCTGGTAACTTCTCATAGCGGAGGCCACCCATTTAGCTACTGTTTTATAGTGCTGTAATTCTTCAGTGATGTTTGCTGTCATCACTAGGTTAAGAGCGATCACCTCTGCACAAGGGATGTCAGTAAATCTTGTGGCAGGAATGAAGTCTTCGCTGTTTCCCCTTCACTCTCCCTGCCCCCTTCTTCTTAGAAGAACTCTAAGAAATGTTTTTCTATAGTTCTGCTGAACAGCTCCCTAGAGAAAGATGCAGATTCAAATAAAACACTTCTGTGTTGTTTTTTTCCCCATTTTGTTTGATCTGCAATAAATTCTGGTTTTATGCAACATGACTAAAATAGTGCCACTCAGTTTTTATCGGAGTCAGAACAACACAAACTTAAATGTGAAAGCTACGTGTAGATTACAGAAATGCTTTGTGCTTTATAAAATATTGACAACTTTAATAAGGCTTTTTCAAAATTATTTGTACCTTTTCTCCTCTATTTTTGTTTAATATATCTGTTGGCAGGATATGCTAACCTCAAATGAAGTTCAGTGTCTAAACACAATGGTAAACAGTCATTTTGGTAGGAAATGATGAGCAATTGAGTCTTTCAGTTGTATAAAAATACTATTAATATTTATCCAAGTATAAAGAAATATTTCTGTGGAAAAAGTGTATTAGTTTTTCCATTACTTTAAACAAGGTAACAGCAGCCTATGATCTGAATTTGTCTTTTTGAATAATGCATTTAATGAACTTATATCTGCTAATATTGGCAAAAGCCTAAGTAGAACTAAAACAACTGAACTGTTTTGAGCTTTACTATAAGTAAGGATTCTGACTCGATAGTTTAGTTAGTGGAAGTAAACCCAATCCTGTACCATACAAAGACCAAAGTATTAGCCTTTTTTTCCCTTTAAGCATCTGAGCACGTTTTTTCACTCCCCCCGCCCCTTCCCACTTGTTACCAAATAACAGCCAGCAAAGCCCTTGGAATTCAAGAAGTGTTTGGACAATGCTTTTTAGGTATATGGCTTAACTCTTAGATAGCCCTGTGTGGAGTCAGGAGTTGGACTCGGTGTTTCATGTGGGTCCCTTCCAACTCAGTATTTTCTGTAACTAAACAGAAGGATGCTGGGTTTTGTTTGGCTTAAGATGTTTTCTTTTCTTAGTTTTCCTTTTTGTTACTCATCTCTTGAGGGTGTCAGTAATATCTACTTATTTCAATTAGGATTTTGAGATAACTGAAGAAGCAAAAATTCCTACCAGCATCAGTGTGCGAATGTTTCTTTAAATGACCGTTATCTTGTGTTCCAGTCAGCCTTTTCTTCCCACCGTGTTATGCAGTAGTATATTCAGTCTTTGCACGCTCTTCTGAAGATTTCTTCTGTGCTTGTTTTTTCCTTTTTTTTTTTTTTTTGATTTAAATAAATGATTCTTCTTCATTGATCACAATGGAACAGACTCCTCTGTGCGTTACTGTGTCTGGAAGGGAGGAGGCACTGGGAAGTGGTACAGTGTGCTTTTTTTTTAAATCTGTGGGTTATGTGGTTTTACTGTTTTTGTGTTTTTATCTTACAGGAGTAATTCCAGTGTCTGAGATCCTTAGACAGAAAGCCCCTAAAATGCTTAAAGCAACCCTCCCACTGTGTTGTACACAGTCACTTCTGATCCAGTAGAAATTCTTGCTGCTGTGACCAAAGTGTATCTCTAAGCCTTCCCATAAGCAACTGTACCAAATGGTGAAAAGTCAGTCCTCCACTTACATCCCTCATCCCTTCTTTCCCCCAAAGTCTTTGAAGTCCAGGTGTCTTAGTTCTAATGCTTCTGCTGCCCCAGAAGACTGTGCCAACTCCCAAAATGAATTTAAAAATCAAAAGATTCTTCTACGTCAGCTTTTCTCCATTATAGCGTTATAACATCAGTAAGTCCTGTCTCACACCATCAGTGTGGTGATCTTGTGAAGAGTTTGGCATGACAACATAACATTGTATACTGGAGCAACCAAGACTATGACAGGAAGCTGGGGGAAAAAGGTGTTAATTGTTTGTCTAGGGAGCTTCACTTAATACCTCTGTGTCAGGATCTGTGCTACTTGTGTATCTTTAAAATCCTAGATGTTCTACCATTTTATAAGCTTAATAAAAATCAACACTGTAAAGTCATTTTGGAGTCTGATGTGGCATTATGGGGAGATTCAGAATAAAGATATTATAAACCTTTGAAGCAGCCATAAATATCCACTACCTCTTCAGTTTTATATCATGCGGATCTCCTTGCCTTGGCAGTTACTTTCTGGAGGTATGTAAATGATGCCACAGAAGCCATATTTTCTATTAAACACACAATGACAGAGTGCAGTGTTAGTAACAGTGGTTTCTTGCCCATCTCAGATGAGGACTGCAGCAGACCCATCTGTTCAGTAGCCACAAGCAGAATTATCTCTCAGTGTAGTGGGAGTGATAAAAGCCTGCAGTATTTCTGCAAATCTTTACCAGTTTTGTCACAAGCAGATCACTGAAGAGAGAAAAGTCTGCTTTCCTGAAGTCCAGGGTAGTGAGCTTGCTGTGTTCCCTCCTCAGGATCCTAAACTGCAGCCAAGGCTGCCCTTGAGTTTCACATTCCCCACTAGCCCATACATGTTGGGGAGAATGAGGTCCAGCACAGCACCTCTCCTCGTTGGCTCCTCCGTCAGTTGGAGAAGGAAGTTATCATCAGTGCACTCCAGGAACTTCCTGGATTGCCTGTGCTGTGCTGTCCCTTCAACAGATATTGGGGTGGCTGAAGTCCCCCATGAAGACCATGGCTTGTGAACATGACACTGCTGCTATCTGTCTATAAAGGGCCTCATTTGCTTGGTCTTCTTGATCAGCTGGCCTACAAGCCACCCACTATAACATCACCTGTCCCTCTCCTCCTTTTCTTCCTGATCCATAAGCTGTCTGCCAGCTCCTCACCCATCCCCAGGCAGAGCTCCACTCGCTCCAGCTGCTTGTTGACATAGAGGGCGATGCCCCCTTCTCATCTCCCCTGCCTGTCCTTCTTAAGGAGCCTGTATCCTCCCATTCCAACACCTCAGTCATGGGAGCGGTCCCAACATGTCTCCGTAATGCCAATGAGGTCATAGCCCTGCAGGTGTGCGTACATCTCTATTTCCTCTTGTTTATTCCCCATGCTACGTGCATTTTCTATCAAAAGCTCTTTAGCTAAAGCTCAGGTAGCCTGCTTTGACTAAATGCACAAACTAAGTGCAGTTAGTATGTGCTTAACTATATGCTGACAAACATATAAACGGTAAGGAATATTTTACAGGGTTGTGCTAAGTAAAAGTTTAGGCCAAACCAAAATGAAGGTGACTAGAGGGATGCTTTCAGAGGCAGCTACGTCTCTGTTCCAGACGTGTTTTTCTCAAGAGTAGTAGGCTTACACATGTTGCCCTCGCCTCTGAAAGAACTGGTGACCCCTGCTGAACTGAGTGGTTTCTTTGCCACCATTCAGGAGGTTTTGGCAGGAATATTTATGTTTTGGCTAAATATAACTGATCTTTCATTCTTGTATGAAAGTTTACTTTTCTTATCTATCTTTTGGATAGTTAGCTGCCTCAGAGTGTGAAACGTGGCAAATTCTTAAAATGGTTCTGACTGACTTCCAGTGACAGTTCTTTAAATGTTGTTTTTCATGGATTTATAGCAAAGCAGATCAGGACCCCAACACGAGCCACTGCATTGCTGAGAGCTTCACCCTTCCTCTCACTTGTAAATTTGTTTTCAAGTGGGTAGGTGATAGTCAGGTGCAACCATTATTACTTTCAATTCAGTATTTATTCTAATAAAGCGGCTGTTGTATTCCTGTTCAGGTAATGCAGCTATAATGAAAACAGAGCAAGGTGTTTGGACATGGACCTAATGTCTATGCTAGAACATACATGCAATAATGTTCCTTTTATTTATTTATTTATGTTACTGCCCTGCATATCATATCAGTTTTATAGGCAGGCTAGTTGGCTCTGTATGGTCTGTTGGCGTTTTTATGGGGAGTTATATTGCATGACTGTGGGAAGAACTGTTATGAATTCTTGTGTATTACCTTCTGAAAGAGGTACCATTACTTATGCCAAGGTAACTACCTTTGTAGTCTAGGCACATTTCTTAGTGACTAGAGAACTAATGGTTTAATGATTGTTTTATAATTTTAAAAAGAGACTAGCGTATATGCCATAAGGAAAGCAGTGGCTGTCTTTTGGTCATCCTGTCTTGTCTCAGTTCTTCACCAAAAGTTTACCAGAGACACTGAATCATACTTATGCCAAAGGAACTGAGTATCTAACTTAAATTTCTTGAGGTCTTCTGTGAAAATAGTTCGTTCTTAATGATTTGGAAAAGGAGGCAAGTCAATCCAGTTAAAAGATACTTCCCAGTCTGCGTGCATGTTAGTTGTCTTTGTAGAGCCAGCCATAAATAGCAGCCTAAACACAATGTTCCAGCTACTGCTGTTGCTACTTCTGGAAGATGTTCTGTAGTCAGCTTGGAATTTGTTACTAAAAATCACTTAATCTTTGATGCTAATCTTCATGTCATCAGAATAACTACAGTAAATCTATACAGCAAACATTGTGCTAAGACCAGCTAATGGATATTGTTCTTGCATCTTGGTACTTACTACTTGCTTTCGGTCTTTTGGAGCCTGAGGTTGAAAAGGGGGTAAGTGGGCTCTAGAACCACCCACAAAACAAACAAACAAAAAGCCCCCTCCTAAGTACCCCCAAGCTATAATCAGAGTTGTAAGGAGGTTTGCAATTACCGTGCTGGTTGGGTTCATTGCAAGGTGAAGTAGTAGTTTTTCATGTGTTTGGTAGTACTCGGGGATGGGAGGAGGATAACACCATCCCATTCTCTGTTGGTATGAACAAATGAGATGTGTGGGTATGGCATACACATATGTGCTTGTTCTTGAAATTTATCACTGCTACCTGGAAAATTGTAAATCTGGTTGTGACTTTTGCTTGAGAGAGGGACTTCAGGTATGTAGGAAGATTGTGGTGACATTTCTTCCAAATCCGTTGGCACAATAGAGAGAGCTGAGGTCTGGTTAGGAGCAGCATGACTTCTCTGCTCCATCTCCCCAAATGTATGGGTATGGCTATATGAGATGGTAATGTTGCTTCTCTCCGTACTGTTTGAAGCCATTTGGCAATCTTTTGGGAGTCCAGTGACCTGCTGAGATGGGCAGGACCTAGGGTCATTCTTCTGATAGTAGTTTTTCTGTTATTTGTCTACTATGTCATTTTTGCTTATGCAGTGAGTTTTCCCTAGGCATTCTGAAGGCTGAAATCCTACTTCTGTAACTTTCTAACTTGTGTAATAAAACTTCTGAAGGCTTAGCCTGAAAATGTCACTTTTCTGCTTGAGAAACCTTGTTTTTGGAATATTCAACACTGGTGTGTAACAGAAGGATTTGTACTTGGAGATAGAGGTAATAACTGAGGCATGGTGAAGTACCTTTACTTAAAAATTCAACTTTTTTTTTTTTTTTTTTCAGGGAAAGAAAAGAAACAGTGCAAATAAATGAAGTGAGGAATGTTTATGAATTAAATGTGATATAAAGAAATGAATTTCTGACTCAGCAGCTTGAATTGCTGGAAGTGTTTCTATATTAGAACCAAATGTCAGAGGTGACTTGTCAATATTAAATCCTAGCTATAAACACTCTCATATGTATATTTAGAGCATGGTGTATTCTTCAAAAGAGTTGAACTAATCTGTAAGCAAGTGCACTCCTTTAAAAATTGTGTGTGCTATTGTAGGTTTATTCTCCTTCTCAAAGGCAAGAAGGAAACAGCAAATGGCCTCTGAGAGAATTTTAAGAGTTAACTAGCTGTTCATTTGATTTCCACTTCATGAAAGCTGATGTTGTCTTTGCTAGTTGTCTATGATGTATTAACCCATTGGTTTTACTGGTCAATTCAAAAGACAAAGTGACATCTTGGCCATCCTCCTGGAGGGAGAAGCATTGGGAAAGTTATGAACCATGTTTGGCTCTTGCTTTTTTGACCAATTCTCACTATGTGCTTTGGTGCTTATATGCACTTTGGGTACAATGCCATCATGGCAGCAATTTCATTTAGTACTTCTCAGGAATTCTTTAGTAACATAACTGGGATCAACTATAGCAGTTATTTTACTGTATTCTTGGAAGAGATTTGGACAAATTGGCTCACAATATATGTACTAATGGTGTAGTTTAGCTGGTCTTCTAATCTGTCACTTTTGATTGTAAGTGAGGGAAGAAGTAAATTTTCACTGGGAGATTTAAAATGAGACTGACTTTTTTGTTATCTGAAGAAAAGGGGGAGTTTTAGTTCTTCATTCTATTTCTGTCCAACAATTTTGTCCCTAAATGTTAGAAAATGAGTACTTGATTAGCTCTTTTTTTTTTTTTTTTTTTTCCCAAATAAAAGTCAGTAGTTAGTCAGTAAATATATACCCTTTACCTGGACATTATTTTTTTCCCCAACTTGTTTCAGTCAGTGTTCTCTCAGTCTCCAAGTTGTTCTCCTCAAATTCAGTATTGGTGCTCAAATCATTGGCAGTGCTGGATGAAATCAATAACTCATTATTCTCCTGTTTTTAAGGGCACCTACATCTTGCTGAGAGATCAATTTTTCAAATATGAAATCTGAGTGGAAATGATGATTGGTGTACTAAATGTGTTAGCTTGGTGGTGAAGATTTTGATAAGAAAAAAAAATCTCTTTCAAACACAAGGAGATGCCGAGGCAGAGCTGTTCCTGAATGATGCAAGTGGAAAGTATATGCTATTCCCTGTCGTAACATGGTCAGGTGCGAGAAATTCACTGATATCTTACTCTTTTTGGTTTGCAGTGCATCATATCTTAATTATTGAAAGAAAAGCTTAGGTTTCTCCTCAGGAATTGAGAAAACTATCTCAACTTCCCTTACTTAATTGCTGTAGTATATTCCTTTTTGCTATTTCTTGGCAAAATGATACCTGAATGCTTATGAGACCAAACTTATGAAAATCTTTATTGAAAGAATAGGTTGATTCAGGAAGAAGAGGTGGAATTATGAATCATTCTAAGTTTTCAGGGGGCAACTCCTTGTTAGAGAACTTTGTCTGCCGCTATGAGTCTTGACATCTGGAATCTGAATTTATTTAAAATAGTTATTCTAGCCTCCATGATGTTGAGGAAAAATTTGCAAATCTGATCTAAATGCCTTTAGGTGAGACAGTGCTCCTAAGAACATTCAGTCAGTTCTAAGTCCAGGTGAATAATTTGTACCCGTGTCTCTTGTGTTCTGGGGAAGCCCAGGCGTGGACACAGCCCTCCAGATGCAGCCTCACTAGTGCTGAGCAGAAGGAAAGGACCACCCTTGACCTGCTGTCAGAACTCTTTTAATGCAGCCCAGTTAGCTGCTGGCCTGCTTTGATATGAGGGTGCATTGCTGGTTCATGGTCAGCTTGTTGTCCACCAAGGTCCTTTTCTGCAGAGCTACTTTTCAGTCAGTTGGTCCGTGGCATGTAGTATTACATGGGGTTATTGCACCCCAAGTTACAAAAGGAATTTGTACTTCCTTTTGATAAACTTTGAGTTTCCTTTCTGCCCATTTCTCCAGCCTGCCCAGGTCCCACCAAATTAGCAGCATATCCATCTAGTGTATCACCCACTCCTCTTGTTTTTTATGTCATCTGCAAACTTGCTGAGGGCATACTCTGCCCCATCACCCAGATCATTAATGAAGATGTTGAACAGTATTTGCCCCAGTATCAACCCACAAGGTACAGCAAGAGTAACTTGCCGCTAACCAGACTTGGTGCTAGTGGTAACAACCCTCAGGGCTCAGCAGTTCAGTCAGTTTTCATTCCACCTCACGGTCCACTTATCTAACTCATGCTTTGTTGGCTTGCTTGTGATGATGATCAACTTCAAGCTGATGAGTGTGAAAGCCGTGGCTTGGCCACATGTATGTTCCTTCTTAAATTTGTCTGGAATGGCTGAAAACTAGGAAGTGGTTAAGGAGGAAGGAGAGTTGTAAAAGCTATTGCACAGAGCATTTAGCTGTGGTTTACAATCCTCTCTAAGTATGTGCCCAATGGTCATATAAAAGTAGAAGAGTCATGTATGGCTGAGTAGTTCTTAAGGAAAAACAAATGAAATTGAAAAATAAAAATCAGAGTATTATTGAGCAAGGCCGTAGAAAGAATTAAATCTGTGTTCAAATTTGAAATAAGGAGAGACAATAGTCATTTTAACCTGTTCCAGTAGTGATCTTACTACCCTTTTGGGAAGGAGCAAGTCTTGGCAATAAGAATTTGAGATTAAATGGGGGAGATTCTTTAGATTCTTTTTTTTTTTTTCCTGTTACTTTCATATGCTGTTATTTTCTTTGTCTTTTCTAGGAGGAAAATGCAGTAAATGAGTAAGGTGGCTCCACAAAGAGCTTGGACATGTCTCTTGCATTCTAAATGTGGTGTGAAACACCTGAATTACACTTCAGTATCTTAATACTCTGCTGCACCAGATCCAAAAACCAAATTCTGACTTGCTTTCTTGCTAAAATGAAGAATCTGTGTCTCAGGACTTGGACCAGTAGAAGTTTTGTCTTCAGGTTGTACAGAACTCAATGGTTAGTAACTCGTTAAAAATGTTGGCTTGAGTAACTGGTCCTTTCAGCAGTGCTTTATGCTTCATGAAATATGTAACATCCGAATTTAAAGCTTGCTACTTTTTTATTATTATTATTATTATTTTTTAAATTCCTTGTTTATACCCAAACAAGTCACTTCAAAGTATACAAACAAACATACTACTTATGTTTACATTAGGGTGTGTTTCTTACATTCTGTAGTTTAGCTGAGAAGACACTTCAAGTAAAAAACTAGATTGTATTACATTTTAAAACTGCAGAACTTGCCCCTTGTTTCTGTGTCATGTGAAAACAAACAGAGATGAATTCATTCATTTCACACAGTGAATAATTTTGTATCATTATTTATATAATCTGTCTAACAACTCAGTCTTGATTTCAGTGTATGTAGTTATTGGTAGATACCTCCAAAATAACCTAGATGAGTCAGTATCAGTCTCTGTTTGGTTTGTGTTGTGTTGTTGATTTTTTTTTCTCTGATTCTCTGTGCTATTCTTGTTGTTGTGTTGTCATTTTGGCTTTGCAGAAAAGAGGAATGCTACACTATCCTCCTAATGAGAGTGAATAAGCATTCATTCTAAAAATATGTAAGACTTTTGGGATTTGCAAATGTTGTTTATGGATAATTTGTTACTACATTTGCTCCTGAGTAACAACAAATAAAAGGCTTAATGAATCACAGAATAAATATGCTAGGTAATATTTTATGACTTGAACACTGTTTCCAGGTCAGCTTTGTCAGCTGGTTTTGACTTTCCAAAAGCTGTGATATAGCTGTCTTCTACAAGGACAAGATATTGAAATACCTCAAGGGAAAATACTTCCAAAACTTGTCTTATTTCTGGCAATACATCCAGGCCATGCTTTTCTGTTCACCAGTACTTCCCTATTCCTTTGTATCCATGGATTTTTATTTTTATTTTTTTTAGAACAGCAGCTGCTGCTTTGCACAAGTTCTGCCAAAAATCTCAGTTAAGTACTCCTGCATAATACAGAATTTTCCAGGAAGCTTATTCAGAAATGCTGTGGTATATTTTAACCTACAACTTAAACATCTTTGTATCTCCTCACTAGTCTATCATTGAGTAACTGTAAAGTACATAACCTGTGACGTTGTTAGGCTTTGAAGGCTTTCAAACAGCCTCCTCTTTCTCCCTCTTGAATCCTCTTATAGTGCATATTTCAACCCATGCAAATGATTCTGAATCCTGTTTTAATATCATTTGGCTGGCCATCTTGGGCATTCATAGAATCAGGATCATTTAGTTTGGAAAAGACATTGAATGTTGTTTCTTCCCAAAATATCTGAAATTGCTCTGGTTGGTCACTCTACTCCTAAGTAGGGGGTGTAGAGCTGTTCCTCATAACTACTTTTGTTTGTATTTGAGAGCTAGGAGACATAAGAACTGAGTTCACTAAGAATAACAGTAATGCTTGTCTTGATTGTGCATTATGGAAGAGAGAAGGAAGGAATTTCTTGTTTTCCGTGGGGAGAATTTGTCGTTGAAGTGTAGACTTTGTCCTGATGCTATATTGGTATCAGCATAGCTCTGGAAAAAAGCTCTCTTCAAAGTAATGGTATGGTGCTGCTCAAGCCAATTCTTCCTCAGCACAGCAAACAGGATGATATTATCTGGATGGCAGTACCTGAACTGTTCCCATTTAGACAAGAGAAGAAATCTTTCTTTTCCAGTATGATGTAATTGTTCCAAGCATATCTGGAGTGAAGAACCAAGGAGAGAATTCATGTCAGAGCATCCATGGAGGGTTTTAATTGCTGTTCCAGCCCACATGAGTCCCTGTGGTTGTGTCCTCAGCATGGGATGTGGATTAGGACTGCAGCACAGACAGCTCTGTTTTGCTTTGTTGCTACTTGCTTCCTAAAATTCCGAGAAAGCACAGCATCCTTTTTTTTTTTTCTTTTCTTTTTCTTTTTTTCTTTTTTCTTTTTTTCCCCTTCCTTGATAACTAAAATTGTTTTGATCATAATTGATTCTGAACTAGACTGGACTGTTCCCTGGGTAAAATTAATTTATATATCTTTGAACTTACTAGTCCTGTGATCATAAGATCAATGACAGCTCTCTAAACACTCACACAAAACGTGTTAAAAAAAATATTCTACTGTCACAGCAGCATCAGCAACCCCTTCAAACAGCATTTAAAGCGGTCTTGTAAAGAGATGTAAGTGGGTATATTTGACAACTATTTTTTTTTCTTGGGAAATACTTCTGCGGAAAGTTGAAGTATTCCAGGTAGCTCTCGAGAGGGCCAATTCTGTGTTGTTCTATTTTAGGCTGCTACTGTTTGGGAAACAGTTTTCTGTTTTGCAGGTATTCTATGTGTAGACCGACAGAATATCCAGGCTTCAGTGCTAAGTAGTACATTTCTAAAGGTTTCATCCCAAAAATGTTTGAAAGAATCTAATGTCACTTTTCTATCTTAAAAAGAATGGAGTAAGTTTTCTCTTCCTGGCTGGGGAAAAACTCCACATTTAAAAAAGTGTTTTTTTTTTAATTTATTTTTTATTGTGGTAGAACACAATAACAGAGCTGTTCTCCACAATATATCTGTTTAAATGCAGTCTTTGTTTTAATCACTTTGTTCTGAAAGCTGGGTAGAGGTATGGCTAAGGAAGAGCACAGAAATAGAGAACAGATATTTAGTATGCAAATATACAAGAGCCCACTATTTCTTAAGGACCAGAAGTACACTGTTGTTGACTTGAGCCACCAAGCAAGAGTGGTGAAAAAGATAGATGCTCTGTAAGTAGTCGGTTGAATCTTATCAGGTTACTCGTATGTGTTAGTTCACTGAAGTTTACTTGAAAGCATAAAAACTCAATTTATACTTCCCTGTGTGCAGATGCAATGAATGTGCAAAGTAGGTTGGCGTTTCCTTTCCTTTTGGTTCTGTACTAATTCTCTAATCCTTGCCAAAGGTTAATTGTCCCTTGAGATACTTCTGAGGGCAAACATTCAAGTTTTCAAAAGATGTGATTGTCCCAAATCTTAAGTATTTAAGAAACTAATACCTCTGGGAGTAAAAAGTTCTCCCCTGATTTGAACAAGGGAAGCTGGATATCATGGAGTTTTATCAGGATGCTACATTTATTTTTCTGGGAACGGAATGTTTGTTTCCAACAATATGCAGTTACGGGCTTGGTACTAGTAACCCTTTTCTATTATCTGTAAGGAAGATTAGTTGGTTTGCTGACAGATTTCACAGTCCTTTGCCTTTTGCTTTTGTCAGTATAACCTGTGGTGTTGAAGGGGAAGTCACTATGGAAGCATTTGCCAAAACATTGATGGCAGATACTTCTACAAACTTGTTTTTTTCCAAAATGATGTGAAAGGATAAATCTGCTCACAAAAATATTTAAGTAAAAACAAAACAGAACAAAAACAAAAAAGCTCTAATCAAATGTGTACCAATACAACATGCCATAAAATATGATAGCTTTGGCTTTCTACTGTTGTTATAAGTTGGTCACTGGAAAGCAGAATCTTTTTGTGAAAGTGGCATCATAAGAGCAGGCAACAGGTGATTAGAAAGACCATCAGATAAACAGATGCCTTAAGTTCTTGGTTTATTATTGACATTATTCTTTCCTCTCTCAAACAGAAAATCTTTTTTTCTTTTTTTTGTTTCCTTCATACTGTCATTCTCAAATCTCCATATATATTGCCAAGGGTAGCCAAATACCTTAGCGTGAAGACTCAGAGATTTTCCTCTGCTCCATATCTGTGGGATGTTTCTAGACTCAGGCAGTTGTGAGGCTGAACATATACTTTCAATTTGTGCATTCGCACAACACAGGCACAACTGTCTGCACATAGATTAAAATGGGCAGGAGAAAAACACCCTTACAGGCATCCACAGAAACACAAACTGCATCCACATAAAACATGAACAAAACTAACGGTCTGGCCTGACTCTTGTCTCTAGCTAGTCAGGTTTAAATAATGCTAGGAGAATACACAAAGATCTCCACTCAGCTCACAAGAATAGTATTACTAATGGGATTACTTGGATACTGCTGGTTTAGGAAGATTTGCCTCTCAAAAGAACCCCTACTCTCCCCTCCAACTTCCAACAGAGTTTTGGATTTGTCTTGCACAACTTCCTCTTAACCATCTGTGAAATCCAGCTATTCCTTATGGTGCTCTCTAACTTTTGTTAGCTGCTCAGTCACATGTTTGTGTTCAGCAATTTCTTATGTTACCTCCAGTAGTTCCTCATGTACTGTTAGCAAATGTTTGAGACAAGAACTAGTCATATCAGCCTGCAAACTTAAGTAGTTTTTTTTTTCTTTCCCTTTTGTTTGTGCTCACTTTTAGTATGATATCAATTTGGGTTTTAATGCAGGTGGTTGTATTGTTGAGAAACATGTCCTATCTGATTTGCACGGTTGTCATACGTCAAGAAAGTACTTTGTGTGTTACTCAAAATTTTGGTGTATAAACTTATTTCATGTCCACATATGAGGACATATTTATTGTGTCAAGCTGCCTGTCAAGCATTTAACTATCCATGAAGGAATGTCATGATTACAAAAGTAATGAAGTCCGACTGCAAATCATTGGATGGATCATTGTAAGCAAGTGTATTACTTATTTTATTGATGAACTGCTGGTCTTAATGCTTCAGAGATCTCCAGTTCTCTCTTCCCTTTCTGTCAGTTTAGCTAATAACAGCAATGAAACAGATAATTTGAATTACATTTATTATTATGGTATCCCAAATCCACACTTTATGGGATCTGGATTTCAGAGAGAGAATTATTAATATGTTGAGAAATCCAGATGGTTTCTCAACCGAGTACCATGTAGTCCTTAAAACTGTTCAGTTTCCTATAGCACAAAGTTATACTGGCAAGAAAGCAATTGAAGAAAATGATTATTAGAACAAATCCAGAAATTCTTTATACTTTTTTTTGTTGTAGAGAAAAGGCTTAGGAGGGAGGAAGGAGAGAGAACAATTGGCGTAAATAGTCAAAAATCAAGATTTTGTTTAAATATAGTTCATAATTATGTATTTATTCCAAAAATATGAAAAATCTACATGATGCTTGGTAAGGAAGCAAATTTCTTTCAACAGATGTGAGGATGCTCTTCATCTAAATTGTATAGCATTGTATGACATTGCTTGGCATTCTGTATCTTCCTGTAATTATTACTGAGAGTTGTAATTCCTTGCGGTTTAGAGAAATTTTGTGTTTTATTTGTAAAAGTTAGCATAGTCTGGTGATCTTTTCAGTGACCCTAGCTTCATGTAATTTTATGTACTGGATGACAGAAACTTTTTCTCAACATCTAGTTACTTATCTAGCTAAAGCATAAAAACTAAGTTTGGCAGTACAACAAGTATGCAGTTATCTGTGAAATTAGGCTAGACTTGACTCCATTGCTGGTAACAAAAAGAGCTGTTTTATAGGACAGTTTTCCTCAAATTATTCCCTTACAGCAAATTAAAAAAAAAAAAAAAAAACACAAAACAATCTTTATGAGGTAACAAACTAAATATGTGCATTTTCTCATTGACTAGTTTTATGTTTCTAAAATTTAAGTTTTCAACCCTTTAATTACTTCAGTTCAAATGCATCAGTTCCCATAGGGCTTTGCTTTCACCTTATGATCTATTTGGAATATTATCAACTTGAGAATGATGAATATGTGATGAAGTAATGATAGCTAATCATTAAATATTAAATAAATATCTATACTTAGCTTTCATTTCATATAGCTTTAAATGTCTACCTTTTCATAGCAGTAAAATACAATCTGATACTGGAAATGCAAAAAAAAAAAAAGATATCTTTAATAAGTACAGATTAGTTAGTGCATTGGTTATGCAGATTACTTAGTGTCTCTAAACTGTACTGCGTTTTTTGTTGTTTATTTGTTTTGTAGTGGACAATAAATCTATCGGTTTATGCTACGTGAGAGTAGAGAAGGTCCACAAAAAGACATATTTTAGAGTAATGTCACTTTTGATAATGTGAACAAGGTTTAATTTTGATAAGCTTGAGAAAATTTCTGCTGTAAGAGAGATAAATAATTCATTAAAATGATTCTAAGAATATTTAGATGCAAAGATCCACTATGCAACCTCCACTCTTCATCAAGGCAATGCAGATTGGCTACTGAAAAAAGTGCTGGATCCCCATGGGACATTGATGGAAATACTGCAATGTGAACCTGCTATTTCATTCAGTAAGAACATTTCAATCTTTCTCATCCCTGAGAGAGCATTCTCCTTCTCAGTAGTCAAGGATGTGTAATATGCAGAGATGTTTGTATTCATTATTCAGGAAAAGAATGTTGATTGCATTATGGGGAATTCTGAGTTACATCACTGTGTGATTCAGGGCAGATACATGCTTGAGTTTTTTCAGGACACACGTTTTTGAGAGAGTTACCCATTACAAGTACATCTGGAATGAAGGTATATGTATTTGTGGAGGCACAGATACTAATAAATAAACCAAGATTTCCATTTGCACTTGGGTAGGTTAAATGTAGTTCTGGAAATTCTTGTAAGCAGAACAAAAAGAAGTGTCTTTGGGTGAGAGATGCTTTCTGCTGGGTTTCTTTCATATCATACCTGTAAGATTTCTCCTTTCCTGGGGGAGAAAGAGCTAGATGATAAGTTTATTCTGTCCCAGCATCTGGATGTCAAAACCTGTTTTTGTCCTTTAGGTCTCCAGGAAAGAGTTTCTGATAGGTTTGGTACAGTGCACTTTGAAAGCAACCATTCAGTGGACCAGTTTCTTTTCTCGCTTGAAAAGTTTTCCAAGTAGAGCAACAGTTTGGGGCTTCTTGGGCTCCTTTGTGCCCTATGGCTCTAGGTTTGCACCTTCCATCCTTAGTTTCTCTTATTGTTCCACAGTTCTTGGGTTCCTGCCATTATCATGTACGTTCTTGTCAAAGACTGTCCTCGTCTCATTGCAGACAGCCAGTTTGAAGGGAAGGTGCAGTTGTAGGCTTTTTTTCCAGATCCTTGATTACCTGACCGCACTCCTCATACTGGACCAGCAGCAGCATTGACACTTTCTGCCCAGCAAGAACAGGTTTTAATATGCTCTGTACTCATGGAAATCTGATGCAGCACTGGTTACTGGTGTCTTCTGCTGCGACAGTTTTATTTTTTTTATTTTTTTTTTTCCTGTAGTGATGCCTTGGACCAACAGAAGATTCATAATAAGGTGTATTGAACACCTCATGTAATAGAAGAATTTGTCATAAGACAGTTTTTGCATGGGTAGGATCAAACATATTGTTGCAAAGATATTCAGAGATGTCTTAGCGTGGGGGCCTGCTGACTGGGGAGTAGCTCTGCAGAAAAGGATCTTGGGGTCCTGGTCAACAACAAGCCGACCATGAGCCAGCAATGCACCCTCACATCAAAGAAGGTCAACAGCATCCTGAGCTCCATTAGAAACCACTGAGAAGAGGATCAAGCAGTGTAACAGGTTTCCCAGAGAGGCCTCCATCCTTGAACATATTCAAAACACAGCTGGAGAGGATCCTGGACCACCTACTGTAGATCACCCTGCTTGAGCAGGGAGCTTGGACTAGATTATCTCAAGAAGTCCCTCTCCAGCCTCAATGATTCTGTCATCCCTGATCATAGTCATCAGAAATGGTTTGTGAAAAGCATCAAATGCTTTTGTGAAAAGCATTTGAAAATCATAGCACTGTGAAAAGATAGATAACCAATGCAGTAACTATACGCACTATGCTATTATACGAGCAAAATAGTTGTAAAAATTATATGTATATCCAAAAATTTTACCTTCGATAAACAGAATATCAATGTATTGAGATCACAACATAGAATGAGTGAAGGAAAAAATGGAACAAGATTAGTTTTAGTGCATTTGTGAAAAAAAAAAAAGATGGTGCACAGCAGGAATGGCTGGAAGTAATGTCACGCACATAAAATGAAAGCAATTTAAGCCTTGTTTGCTTATTGTACACAAGCAGGCATATCTAGCTAACTCTGAAGCAGTGGGAATGTTTTGTGAGGTGCTAAGTAATAATGTAGGTATGTTGTGAACTAAGATGAGCACTAAAAACAGTTAATGAATTCATACCCTTGATTTAGGAATGACAGATCTACTCGCATACATAATTATGCAGTAAAAACATTGAATAAACAACAAAGACCATAAATGTTCTGAAGTTTCTGGAATTATGAAATAAGTGGCTCTGAGTGCTACAAAGCCTTTAGGTAGGATATAATGAGGAAAAATTGACATACCTGAAAACAAGGATTTTGTATAATATTAAAAAAAAAATCCCCAAGGAATTTCTAGGCGCTGCTAGACTTTTCCAAAAAAGGAAACACTAGTCTTATTAAAAACTTGGCAATGCTATTATGGGAACAATTGTTTGCAGTGAAGTGTATGGATTCTGGGTGAAATTTTCTTCACTTGTGTAGCCAGCACAATGTTTAGATATCACTTAAATCATTAGGGCCAGTTACCTTTTTTCTTCCATATTACCCATGGTAAATAGTATGAGCACTAGCCCCTGAAGGCAAGATGTCGCCAGTAACCTGTTGGGTTCCTTATGATGTGTTGGTCACTTGCTATTGTGTGGCTATTAGAACTGACAGAGCCTCTGTAGTATGTATGTGAGGAGCTGACAACCTATGAAAACTATGTGTTAGGCTTCAGAGGGAACATCAGTAGTTCACAGCCACTGAATCTGCCGCCTATGCAGAGATGTAAATTCTACTTTTCTTTCTGAGTACCAAATTTCTTACTTTTTCATATTACTACTTCTAGCAGTCCTGCTCAACTCTGTGCAGACAATGGTTCTGTGGGGCAGCAAGAAGTGACCTTTCATTGTGGATTACTCAAAAAGCCAGGTGCTAATTTTCAAGGCTGCAGATGTTTTTAATGCTCAGTTGAGATCAAGTGTTTTCAAAGGAGAAGCATAAATTATAGAAACACTTTATTGTTTTAAAAGGACGAGAAGACGGTGGAGTATCTCCTAAGAAATATGACATATTGGACAAGCATCCACTGTATTTTCTAAGATTTAGCTTTTAGATACGAAAATGGATGTGATGCAATAAAAGCTTTTCCTAATTATGGTTTAGTATTGGATCACTATATTCTAGGTATGCAAATTGTAAACAGCATTACTTTGACCCAATTAATGATTAATTGGACAATAAAAGTAGTTGAACGAAGAAGAAGAGTCTCTCAGGAGACAGGAGTCTTAACTGAAAAAAAATATGTACATAGTGAGAAGAACATGAAGAATGTGACACCTAATTGCTGGTGTTGCAGTTAATACCAATGATTCAGTTAGTTGTATTAATAGTCAAAAATTGATGGCACTTATTCCAGGGTCTACTTTAACTTGCAGTTATATTGAATAGGCAATATCTTGAAACTTGATTTTTATCTGGAGGCTTTAATGTTTATATTGTGTAGGTTGATCAAATGGTAATCAATGAGTAAATTAAGACACTTCTCCCCAGTTTTGTGAATTGAATTATTATACCATTGTGGTTTTTACTATTTTTTCTGAAAGAAACGAATTTTCTTGGTATTTGCATAGTTTAAGCAAAATTATGAAAATAAATTATGCATAGAACTCATGCCTTTCCAAAGGTTAAAAACAAAGCAAATACAAGGAGAGATAAAAGCAAAGCCTTAGTAAGGGAAATAAGAATTTACTAACAGATAGACTGTCTAGAATTTTCACAAAAGTTTCCAAAGCAAAATATATTTACCACCAGGTTGGTAAGATATTTTTTTTCCTCATGTTGTACTGCATATATACAAGGCACTAGCACTTTTTAGCATTAATAGTTGTGTGCTTTGTTTTTTTTATCAAAATATATTATGTATGCCTTGCTTTGGGTGGGTGAATATAGGTATAACTGATATCTGAGCCTAAAGCCATTCTGCTGTGATTATTCTCAATGTATTCACCTCCCAGAAGAGTGTTTGCATAGTTCTAAAAAGTTTTCTTGATGATTGCTTTTTTACCTTGTTTAGGCAGAATGTTCAGGCCATCTATATGCATATGGTCTACATGTATCTGTGTGTGTATAAAAATACCTGTTTATGTGGTAAGTATGGTATCCACCACTGAATCTCCAGAAGTTCAGGCTTTTACATTTGAATAGCCTAAGTAATTTCAAAAATCCTAAAAAAAAGTTCATAAAAACTTGTTTCTTTCTGAAATAAGGTGTACCTTTGTTTTGAAAAAAAACCTAGTTCCAGATGTGTTCACAAAAAAGCTTTAGGATCTATGAAGCAATGGCATGAGCTCCAGTGATTAAATTGCTTCTGTTTTCTACTTCGACATGGTGCTGGCATTACTAATAAATAAAAGCGAGCTTACCTTATGACTTATGGCTTAAAGAAAATTACATATCATCATATAAAACTATTGTGATGAAGTGAGTACAGAATTCTATAAGTATGTGACATTTGCAATTTAATATCTTTAGCTTGATTTACCTTAACTATTTAACATTTACCTTTTTAAGTTTTCATCTGTTACTGAAAGTGTGTATGACTAGGAATAGCTGAGCTGAATCCCTGCCCTCCTATTTAGTCCTGCCTAAGGTAAACTAGTGATATTAGTACTTTCAGGGTTGGAATAAAATGCAAAGACAACACTGGAGGAAATGAAAAAGAAAGATCACTTTAATACACAGACCTTGATTTAGAGACAGTGCCATTTTTAGACCCAAAGCTCCTCTTTCTATGTATAATATAGACGGGAAGAGGTAAGTATTGAGAAGATGTTTTTCAACAAGTCATTCTATTATATGTGTTGTCTGTGCATCTTAATCTTCTGAAATTTAGATTCCTTTATTTTTAATTAACTCTGATATTTTTATTATTTTTAATGGGTGCATTAGCTATATTGTTACTCAGTGTGCTTTGTGCTTGATCTTTCTGCATGATAGTGATACAATTTAAATATACTTATGGCAAAGAACTAAAACCAACAACAAACAAAAAATTGTTTTTCAAATTAGTATTTTCTGTTTTTCTTTTTCTTTTTTTAAAGATTTTTTTTAACCAAAAAAGTTCCATCTGAATGGAAAAGTTTGAAGTCAGTGGGCCAATATGGTTTTAAATTAACACAGTGTAAAATTTTTAAGCTGGTGCCTGAAATTCAGCAGTTCAGTTTACTCTCTGTTTCTCCTCTTGCATATCTATGGGTAGAAGTATTGTTGCTGCAGAGTTTACTCTGCACTTCCTATTCGTCATGGTAGTGGAAGGTAGCTGTGTACTGTCTGGGCAGCATAGATAGTGTCTTAATTCAAGCAATAATATAGCAGCATCTCTTTAATCCCGATGAAGGAGTTTAGCAGTATGCAAATAGACCCAGGGAGATTATATTCCTATATTAAACTAGTTTTTATGAATGTTGACACCATGTAGAGTGGCTTCAGAAACTTGTCAGCTAGCCATTAGAAATTGGTGTTGTTAAGATGACTTGTTGGTTGAGAACATACTGAATAGTTTAGTTCACTGGATTCAGACACCTGTGACTTTGTTCTGCAGTTTCCAAGGGGAGCAAAAAGAATCCAAGTAAAATGGTGAGAAGCCAGTGGTATTATAAAACAGTCCAACAGGTGTGGAGAATGCTGTTCATTCCATGTGAAATAAAATATGGTATATTGTTTTTCCTCTGGGAGATGAGGTAAAACAGTATCAAGAGATATAGGTCAAGAGAATATCAGTCTTTCCTCTGTAATAAACTTTATTTGCAGGCATAACTCTTTTGAATTTGCAGAATTTATTATTGCCAAATCATGCTGTTTTACTTGTTCCAATGCTTGGAATTTATTTCTTTGTCATGTTTCAGTGTCTGAAAAGCATTTCAGCCAGCAATATTTCTACCAACAGCTGAGCCTATATTTTATGGATGATCCTGAATTTCCACAATATTTAAGATGAGTACTGATGGGGGGTGGACAATCAGCTAGTTTATTTATGGTCGTTGCTGGCTGACAGTACATATCCAGACACTTGTGCTTGTTTTAACCACGTTTCATGACCACATTTCAAGAGTATGGAATTTATTGTAGTAATTAAGACAGGTGGAAGTCATACTTAACATGGTAGTTTTCAAGGTGAGGTGTTTGTTCTTATGTCTTATTTAGAAAAGATGTACACATTTTGGGAGGACAAATGACATGACACGTAATAGGGAGAAGGTGAGCAGAATGACTTGATCTGTATGTAGAGAGAGAGTGCTAGACTAAAGATAAAAAGATAAAGATAAAAATAGATTCTCAAAGTTTAAAATTGCAGCAAGAGTCAGAATAGTCACTACAAGCAAAAATATCAGTGTTACATCTGTAAATTTCATCTAGGAGATTTTTCTAGTTTGTTTTCAGAAAACCATTGAATAGAAATAAGATGGAATACTAATGGTTGGAGTGAAATTGTTGGTCAGGCTTGAAGTAGCATTGTAAAAATGCACTAAAATACATATCCACAGATCAGTAATTTCCTAACTGACCATAATAGGATGTAGAATGCTGAAAGAGTGTAGGGCACTCATTGTTTAGCATTGTTATGCAAGAATGAAGAACAAAGTCACAGAGTGTTTTAACAGTGACTGTACATGCACATGACCTTGAGTTCATGAGGTAATGCAAGAGAAACCAGCTGGTCAGTCCAGTGTTCTGTAGACACTTATCTGTCTTTTGCACCACTCTCCCCAGTAGCAATGTAAGCAAGGTGAACGCATTACAAAGTCTGGCATGGGAGTAATATTATTCCCATTCAGAGAAATAAATTATTCATTTGGGTTACATTGTCATATTAATTTTCTGTAATGTGAAAACAAAACAACATATGTAAAACCTAGAGAATGGTGCTCATATACCTGAATCCAAGATTTAAATCAATTTTCAGGGAAGGGGGAGGATTTAGGATTTACAACACAGTATTACTAAAAGCAGATGGAGAGACAGGCAAGTGCAAAGATAAGTAAGGTACTAAGTTTAGTAGAGGGAAATGCTGAAGAAAGATGCCTAAGCATTGTAAAACTAAAGTTTTGCCAGTCAGCTTAAATGATATAAGTAAGCCCTTTGTGCTTAATAAGGAAGACCCTTGGCCTCAGATCCTGATGTGGGAATCCACTTACATAGGGGATTATATGTCTCTTGTTAAGGCTGTTTTTTGTACATGCCTAACTATAAATTTAAAAATGTTCTTTTGTGCTGTCCTAGCCAAGGGGATGCTATCCTGAATAGATGTGTATTTCTGCTGATGACAAGTTTTGCTATTTTGATGTATCAAAAATGTTATCTCACTAATTGAAAATGAAAGTGTGTTTTGATTTTTAACTTATTGTTACTTCCTTATTTGATTCTAAATAACAATTCTAAAAAGTTGAAACTGTATCTATTCAGAAAATTATTAGAGACTTAGGTCTGTATGGTGTTGTAGTGCACAACTGGGGTTTAAATCAAAGTACCATCACAGTCTTCCAGTTTGCTACCGGTTCTCTTCTGATGAATACTCTGCTGTGCATCATTTCACCTCGTGTATGCTAACTTCTGGTGAGTTCAGAACTGTCTTCCTGTTCCTGACTTTTCTTTTGTTAATTTTAAATGAAACTGTGGCTACTGTAACCATGTTTGAACTGGAAGTTTTCCCCCAAACTCTGAAATGTGTACTTTTATAGGTTCTTTGTCAAAAGATTATAATATAATACCAGTATTGAATCTGTAAGTAACTGAACTAGAAAACAGCATTCTTTTTGACTAGATTCATTGTTCACTTTGAATAGTGAAAAGTTACTCTTGCGTTTATAGTTTGTTTGTTTTAATGTGTGCATGAAAGTCATCTAGTTACTTAGAATCTTAACTTGAAATAGTAAATCATACCTACTCCAAAACTGTGCAAATAATAGCTAACAGAAAAATCCTGGTTCATTCTCTTTTTTTACTCTCTTTTCTCTTCCATACTTTCACTTCCCCCTTCTCTTCCTCCCTTTTTGCTTTCCCCAGCCTTTGAGTTGCATATTTTTCACAAAGTTAAATTTGAATTTTGTAGCTTGGGATTCTCTTCTTTGTAGTGCAACAGAGTTTAATAATTGCCTGTTTCTTCAGGAGTTGATGTCTTTTACACCAGCTATTTGGAGGCATAGGATTCTTTCCAGCTATTGAGGGTAAAAGTAACATCTTGCTGGGTCTTATTGTGACTGCTACAGAAGACTATATTCAGCATTTCATGTTGCACTACTGAGATTATGAAATGCTATTCCCTTTGTTCTTTCAAAGCCTAGCATAAGTGCCTGCTGTTTTCTGAATGAAGAAGATTTGTTTGTCATTGAATTGCAAATATTTTTAATGGGGATATTGCATGCCGTTTACCTCTGTCCTTATCGTTTTTTTCTACATTCATGCATTGCATGTTCCCTCTTTGCAGTACCTGTAACTAACACTGATCAACTGATTTTTAGAGAAAGGTAAGACTGAAATAAAAAGTATGTGCAGTTATCATTTAATCTTAAATAACCATTGAAGACTGATTAACTGTATTAAAAGAACTGTATCATAAAATTCAATTATTTTAAAATAATGAGCCTTCTTGAAGATGTAATTCTAAAATCAAAGCAACAGAGATTTAAAAAATTAAGTAGCACATTGAAAGATTAAAATCAGTTGCACTGAACAGATTGGTAGTGGCTGTTGCTGCTGGGTGAATGCCTGGCTCTGCAAGTTGATGTGCATTTTGTCTCTGATATTAAAAGTTGTTGGGATTTTATTATTTTGCGTGTGTATAAAGTGGACAGTAAGAAGTTTATGACTTGTCCAGGGTAGCATTTGCAAGATGCTTTCCTCCCCCTGCTGTATCACATCAAGAAGAGATGTTGCAGTCAGAGACTGTTGCACAGAGGACTATTTTGTAGTTTCCTGTTGCTGAGGCCATTGCGAAGGGACAAGTTAGGGACATGTTACGTGGAGATGAAAGGAGGATGATTTGTGGGTAGTTTTGCTGGGGTTCTGCAAAAGTGAGAATGCAAGAGGTCCTAAAGGAAATAAGATGGTAGAATGGTTATTTTTTTTTTTCCCTTTGGCTGTTTTGCTGTTGTTTGCTCACATTGTACAGCAGCAGTGTCCCAGAAATGTCTCTAGACTATATTTTTAAGAGGCCTGAAATGGTTGTAGGTGGCCCTGTTCACTGACACTGAAGACTACAAATGAAAAAAAATAAAATTGCTTTTTTGTTTCTTAAAAATGTAAGAGTAGAAGAAAGGGGAGAGAGCTAGCATATGGTTCTAAGCATTGTGCACTACTAGAATCTGAACAGGAAATGATATTAACGATCTATACAGGGTATTGGAATATTTAACATTTGATGCAGAATATCAGTTTTATTTAAATTATACTGAGAATGTTGTTCAGTTTTTCCTACACAAAATAAGTCATAAATCTTCCATTATTCTGGCACAAAATAATTTTGCTACAAATCAGGTTGTCATTTTACCGTTGTCCCAATGAAACTTACCTTTTAATGTGGAATCTTTCTTGTAAATGTAATTACAAGGAATTTGTTTAGAATGAGTGAAATTTAGTTTCAACTATGTTTAAGAAGTAAAATATATGGATTCATGGAGGTAAAGATCTCTGATTTAATACTTGCCACAGAAAAAGTCATACTCATTCTCCCATGCTTCTACTGAAATCAACTAGAATAATACAGCTGTACAGTGTAAGCTGTAGGACATTATCTAGTTCTATATATACATCAGTATGGATAGATGACATTAAATGAGCTCCATTTACCAACGGGAAGAAGTAACAGAATGGTTTCACTAATAAGTAGGAACTTGGACTTAAGTCCCTGTGGAATATATTCACAGATGCATAGTTAAAGTAATATGTTGTGCTAAAAACAGTAAATGTAAAATGCCCATCAAGGTAATTGAATATTAATGTCTTAGTGCTGCTAAAGGTGAAGGACAAAAAATAGTATGAATGCATATCAAGAATGAGGCAAATAGACAAGCTCAGAATACCATAGCATGTGTTACTTTCTTTCTAATTCTGGCCAGCAAAGAAATACAGAAAACCATATGGGCAGTTACCTATGAGATCATTTAAACTGTTTATAGAACCATCTCAACAAATACCTGTTCAACAGATTGAAAACATTTTTTGTCAGTTATGAGCATAGGCAATTGTTAAAATTACCATTAGAAAATAAATGCATTTTATTCATCCCTCAGTCACTTTTATTTGCAGCATCTATTCACAGAGTAAAAACTACAGGTGGAGAACTTCTAAGGTCATTTAATCCAGACAGGTGTTATTTCAGGTTTGGTCCTTGCATGGCCAGGCAGTAGAAACCCACTGGTGTTCTAGATGCCCCAGCAGTGAGCTGCTACCTGCCAGATACCCAACCTGAAAATGTCTTTCACAGTAATGCCTACTTCCAAAGAGTTAGCATTTTAAGTATATTTCTGGGAACCCAACATCCCTGAGCACTGAATCTGACAGTATGTAATTTTTACTTCTTTTTGTTCACTTCAGTTTATAATACAGTTTGGAGCTACAGTGGGACCAAGTCTAACTAAAAGTAGTTCTTTTCTACTGTCCTAATTTCATAGTCTCACACCCCTCAACTGGTTGTTTATTGCTAAAGATACGGTATAACATTACTCTTTCATCTGAAGCTACGTCAAGGTTATAAAAAACTTGCATCTATCTGAAATGAAGTTAAGCATTACCATATTTTCTAGTGAATTAGGAAGCACAACAGAATACATATTTGGTCATTAAAGGTTGCCGGAAGCAGATCAGCATCACTTTGAATTTCTCCTATGGCAGCAAGGATATTAATGTGACAACATGAGGAAAGCTCCCTTGTGAGTGCAGTTTGTCTCAGTGGTGGCATGTTTCAGTGACCAGAGCAGACCTAAATTTCTCACCTTTCGCATTAGTAAGTTGGTTGAGCTGCACATTTCTGCCAAAAAAAAGTTGCTGCAAGACTACAGCAACAATCAGGTCTAGCTTTGAAAAACAAACTATTCATCCTGAGGCAACTATGATGTTTAGTCCAATTTTAAACTGTTTAATGCTAGCATTTCTCTTTGGGGAAACTGGAAAAACTTCATATTATGGTTTCACTTAAGACTATGTTTCCTGTGTGTGTATATGCTTGTGTATGTGTTTTGTTAAAAGTCCTTGGTATGGAGTACAGGGAAATTGGAACTACTGGTTTTGGAATGAAATGTATCTTACCGTACTGGGTATAGGTATCAAGTTTTTGGTAGCGTCAGAGTGGGGGCTGCAAGGGTGGCCTCTGTGGGAAGACATAATGGTGAGAGTGAGCAAGTGGCTGGGTGGGAGTTCAGCTGCTGGCAAAGGCTAACTTAGTACATTTCCTTTACAAAAACTGGGTGATACTAGTCATGAAAAAAACATATGGGAAAAGTTTTTCTTAACCAGGTTCATGAATCCTAAGAAGAGATCAAGAGCAAGTGGTAGATTTGAGGGTGCAGCTGAGACACAACTTGTGTTTAGAATATATTAGCATGGATATACTGTGAATTTGGGATGGTAGAAAACAAGGTTGAATGCATGTTTTTCAAGAGATTTTTAAATCAGTTATTGCAAATTAGTTGCATCAGCTTTGCTTCTCCTATATATTGCATTTGTCTGGTGAAGACTAAACAGAACCTTGTATAAAATGTGTAATAAAACAAACAAACAAACCAACAAAGCTATTTGGTGTGAGTTTTATTTAAACTTACCCTGTTACCAAAGAGAAAAAGACAATGAGCTATTTGCTAAATTATCACTTAACATGAACAATGAGAACATTAGAAAAGGTGTTTGGTTTCAGTGTTTTCTGTGATACTGCATTATTTTTAATTAATCTCCAAGCCCAACTACGACCAACAATGTAACTTTTTAACCAGCTGTGGAATCAGCAACTAGACTAATTTTGTTATCCCAGTTTTTGACTATTTCTTATTTAAATTGAGCTCCTAGAATCAGGCATATTCTTCACTCTTCAGGCATGCTCTTCACTACTATGTATTTTGTCCCCCCTTAGCAGCAAGGTGAAGATCAGATCCCAATGAGCTTCAGTTTGTAAGGCTTCACTGTATAAATGATAAGGTATAAAGAGTTGTTTCATGACTGAGGGCATTCTGGGAATGTGCTTGAAGGAGAAATCTAATTTTCTTCCTTATTCCCCTTGAATGCTTATTTGCCTCTTCAGCACCTCCTGGCATTCTGTCTTGCCCCCATAGAAAGTCCCTTTGAGTTCCATGGATATCTGAGCTGAGTCTCAGCTGATGGACTCTTGAGCAGAATTGGTAGGTGATAGTATAATTTTTAAACTTCCTTTTTTTATCTTGTATTTCACAGTTTGGTGAGGATAAAAAGCTAGAAATCGTTGCTGACATCTCTAAAGTTCTTTGAAACCTTGTGTTGTGGTTTAACCCGGCTGGCAGCTAAACACCGCACAGCCGTTCGCTCACCCTCCCCCCTCCCTCTCTGGGATGGGGGAGAGAAATGGGAAAGTGAAGCCTGTGAGTTGAGATAAAGACAGTTTATTAAGACAGGAATATAATAGTAACAATAATAATAATAATAGTATTAATAATAATGTGTATGAAACAAGTGATGCACAATGCAATTGCTCACCACCCGCTGACCGATGCCCAGCCTATCCCCGAGCAGCCGGCCCCCCACCCCGGCCAGCCACCCCTATATATTGTTTAGCATGACGTCAGATGGTATGGAATACCCCTTTGGCCAGTTTGGGTCAGCTGTCCTGGGTCTGTCCCCTCCCAGCTCCTGCTGCACCCCTAACCTGCTCGCTGGCAGGACAGAGCGAGAAGCCGAAAAGTCCTTGGCCTGGTGTAAACACTGCTCTGCAACAATTAAAACATCAGCATGTTATCAGCGCTCTTCTCATCCTAATCCAAAACATAGCACCCTACCAGCCACTAGGAGGAAAATTAACTCTGTCCTAACTGGAACCAGGACACCTTGTCACAAATTCTGTTATGCAGAGTACAAAATGTTGTGATTAAATATCTCTCAGATAAAAGCTGTTATGCATAATTTTTGTAACATAGAAGATAGTATACGTAAAATAACATAATAGCTGTAACTTACAAAGAGAAAGTGATAAGCAATGGAATATAGGAGGGACAAATTGAAGTGAATAAGGAGGTGAATATATGTTTAGAAATTTGAGTTCGGTTAGTTCAATAGTTTCTTGGTGATGTATAAGTAGAGTGTAATTACTTTAAATTATTACCCTATTTTACATATTTAGGGGTATACTAATTTTTTGGCTTTCAGAATGAGGTAATATAGCAATATTGACAGATATAAGCACCTGAATCATGCCAAATAATACTGAGAGCTTGATCGAGAGCAACAACTGAATAGCAGACCAGTGGGAGTATGCTTCATGCTGATAAAATGTGAATTTTTACAATATGTTGCTGCTGGGCTGCCTGGTATTCAGAGAAGTTTGCAGATGTCAATTTACCTGTGTAATTGTATGATAATTTAGTACAATTAGCATGAGAAATACTTCAGCATCTCTACATAGTTAGCTCATAATAATAAAGCTAATGTGTACTTACCAAGATGTTGCCTTGCCCTGTGGTCGTGTAGTTTGTCTGCCCTGTCATTATATGTGCGTGGAAGGTGTTGAAATGAATATGCCACAGAAGTTTTAGCTCAAAATATTGATAAATGCAAAATAATATACTGGAGAAGGAACAAAATGGAAAGAAGGAAGGGGAAGGAAAAGGAACGAGAAAAATATGCAAATGATCCATATACTTTCCTGTGCTGTAGTAAATGAACAGTGTCAGCTGAAGGACCTGAGCATCAGCATGGGCAGTTTGCAAAGGACTTTTGCTCATATGCAGTCAAAAAAAGCAAACAGGATCCTGACATAGCTGAAAAAAAGAGGTAGAATACAGTGATAGACAGGTAAGCCAGAAAGGAAAATATTATTCCTTTCTAAAAGTATAAATGTAATTTCATCTGGAATACATTTTGTACCTCCTCTCATGCTACTGAATACCACTGGAGAAAGTGGTGGAAATCATTTAAGACTTAATTATCCTTGTTAAAGGATGTCAATGAGAATAGGCTCACCTATTTTAGAAAGGAGATTAAGAAAGTGGGTGCATTAAAGATGATCCAGGGCAATGAAAAATGTAAACCATGTGCTAGAATAGCTTTCAGTTGGGCAGTTGATTAGAAGAGCTACTCCTCCAGCTGTAGGTAGAAGAGCACAGTGTGTGAAGATTAAGGGAAATTAGGAAGGTCTCAGATTTCTCAGAGGTAGTCTGCCCTCCCCCCACCCCCCCAAAAAAAAAATCCCTTGGAGATTCAAATAAGGTTTAATTTCCACCTCTTAAAAGTGGAAAGAGGACCCATATTATCAATTGAAAATGATAAAAGGAATACTGTGTAGGCGAAAGAATGAAGTTAATCACTCTTAAAGCTCCTGTGGACCTCTGAGAACAGAAGGTGAGAGACTGAACCCAATAATAAAGAAAAGCCTTTGTTGATGATTTTATAGTGAAACATCAAAGGATGATGATGTTCAAAATGTTAAAAGGAAATACAGCTCATGCAGTAAGGCATTAGGTAATGTTGCACAAAAAAATTCATTGCCACTAGCTGTTGCTAAAGCCAAGAAGTTGGTAAGATTCAGAGGAGGTCCTGAAAAATATTGGTACAGATATGAGGCACAAAAAAAACCAAAACAAAATGAACAAAAAAAGGCAACCTGAAGAATATCAAAAACAGGAAGCAAAACAGCAGTATTTGGAAGAATATTTCAAGACCACTTTTATATATTTTTACAGCTGCTTGTCAATAGTCTTTAAGCTAAGTGGTTATATTCTGAACAGTGCAACTTGATTAAGTCTAACCTGGTAGAGACAGCTGTCCTAGAGAGCGATGTTTGATTGTGTAGTCAAGTGGTAGGTCAGTTCTGGAGGACTGTGTAAAGGGAGTAGAATGCCAAATCTGTAATGATGTCATCTGTCTTGCCTGAAGGGAGCAGACCCTGGTATGACCTGTCCCTGGAGAATTGCACCAAGGGAGAAAACTATTTAGAAAAGATGTAGTTTGATGCAGAACATTGCCTGAGAATAGTGCTATGGATGTGCAGTGCAAGAGATACAGGAAAAGGAGCCTCACTTGAAATGGGTTGTGGGGTAACTTTGCCAGTATAAGTGAGCCCTAAGGGAATCTGATGGCTGCTGCTTTGCTCAGAAGTGAGCATAGCTGGCTCATACAGGAAAAAATGCTACATGGACAGCCTGCCCCATGGGCTCAATGGCAACTTGCTGATCTACCAGAGGCTGGTATGATACCTTTGCTTTATTTTCCTGCCTTGGGAGTATCAGAAGGCATCACCAATCTTAAGTCTCTAATTAGTAATTTCTGGAAAGATTTTTTTGGGGAATGTTTGGGAAGAGATAGGTTTGTAGTTTTTACACGTGCTTAATGCAGGATTTCTTATGTTGACAACAAGATATTCAGCAGAAAGCTCTGGAAGAAGTTGGATAGTGAGCTTGATGTTTCGAGTACAGTTCTGCTGTTTGTTAGCTACTTGCTCTTCTGTGTGGAGGAGGTGCAGGGTTCTTTCTAGATCTTGAAAAGAAAAGTGCAGCAGCAAATAATAATAAGAGAAAAAAGGATCCAGAACCAGTAGATATCCAGAGCCTTCCAGCATTTTGGCATCAAGTCAGGTGCTTCGTATCCTTCCCCGTTCCTTGGTGAGGGTTCCTCTCAGTGAAACAGCTATTTGGTGATTGCTGTGGTGATGCATCTAGTCCTCACTCAGGATAAATTTGCATTGTCTATCTTCTAGTCTGGGAGAATGTTTTACCTGTACAGGATAACTTCTTTGCATGGAAGGGTCTCAGATGATTTCTTTCATTGTATGAGAAATGAAGAGAGGTAAGATAGGAAGAAGGCATTGCCTTTGACCATTGAAGGAAAAGTGATGCTGCTTCCAGTGAATCCATAGGAGAGCATCTGGTAGACCCAGCTGGATTGCGATGTTGTGCCCAGATGGAGTTGTTAACGCTTTGGCTCAGTCTGCTGTGTTTATTCAGTATGGTCTGGAATGATTTGCTACAGTTCTATTACTTATATTGATAAACTGTGGAGTTTTCATATCTTGAAGACATTACACACTCCTTTAGTGTTACGTTGATGATTTAGGATCAGTAAATCAGAAATTTGCAAAAGGAGGAGAAAAGGGGAGTGAACAATATTCCCTAAAAAGTCTTTGAAACTTTCTGATGAAAGATTCTGCACAGATGAAAAGACAAACTTGCTTTTTGTTTGTTTCCATGATAAATTTGGATTCTGTAATGAAGCACAGCAGGTAGGAAGACTGTACGGATTTCAAAAGAAAATGTTTGTCTGTACAATAAAGCATATTTTAAGCAATGGTACTTTGTATAATGTGATTACCTTCATAAATAAAACTGCTGAATGCCTGTTTTGGAAGTCATTCAACTTTTAAAAAAGTTGAATTAGATACAGTTGTCAATTACAAGGAAATCTGCAGAATACCTCACATAGCGAGAATGTGTGCATGTGTAATTCCTCACAAGGTCTAAATAATAATATTTAAATAAACTTGTAAGATGAAAAGAAACAATTGAGAACTTTATGTATCAGTATTTCAATTTGGTTCCAGAATTGTTATGGTCTATTTGTTAACTCTTTAGGATATCTGAATAAGGTTTCATAGCTGCAAAAGGAAAGCTGTTTGATTGGTTGTGATTTGAGATACTTGCTGACATAGGGGCTAAATAGCACTCACGATTCCAGTTTAGCTGGTCCTAAATCTTCCAACTTGTTTGAAGAATGCTAAATCTGTTGCTGCAGCCAACACTTAATTGGAAATACTTTGCATTTTAGAACAGGAAAAAACAGAACTGTGATTCCAAGATGCATATTTTTTTTTCTGCACATAAGTATCCTGATAGTTATCTGTCAGCAATGTATGCATGCAGTAAGTTAGGAAGCAATTTGCAATTAATTAGGAGTATCTGTACTGTATATTGAATGTGAAGAAGCAGCAAAGATTGGAAACAAAGAGTTACGTCAATGTGCAACATTCTGCTTTGACTGCTTCCAGCTACTTCCAGATCTACGATTCATATCCATCACTTAGTCAAAAAGACCAGCTTATTCAGAGGTTTTGTTTTGTAACTAGCAGAAGTTTTGCCTCAACATTTTTAATATATTTAATCTAAAATTTAAATATTAAAGATAATTACAGGTCTAATTCCAGTTTATATAATGACCTATTTCCACTGCTGCCTTTTTTCTCTAATGCAACTTTGGGCACCCTGTCCCAGGTGTCTGCTTATCCTGCTCCTGTATTGAATGCCTACAGCGCTCCTGGTTGGATGTTGATTGCCTGTCCCTCCTTTCTCTTTGTTCTTGGTGTATTCTCCTTACTGAATTAAAAAAAAATAATAATAATAAAAAAAATCTGGGTGCAATTTTCTTCTGTGTTCCTTTGGTTGTGTTGGTATAAGTATTTTCACTCATCCTCTTACTACCTCAGTCTGATTCCCCTGTGTTCTTTGTTGGTCCTCTGATTTTTAGTGTTGCATTTTAGCTTTTAGTAGACCCAGTTGCTGTGGTCTTTTCTCACTTTGGGATATTCTTCCAATCAATATATAGGTCATTTTTTCTGACTTGATGTTCAGAGTTCTCCTCTGACTCTAATTTTACTCTTCTGGCATAGATTCCATTGTTTTTCATCATGTTTTAAGGTTCTTGTCTTCTAAGTCCATTGTTCCATTGTGCTGTTCAGTTGGTAACAATGCTTAGGTATTAAAACTATTTGATGTTGAAAGCCCACTGGTATGTTCCTGGGACATGGTAGCTTAATGAATATTTCATTAATTGACCTAAGTAAATTAAAGCAGCTCCATACAGATGAGTTAACTGAGAACATATTTCCCATTTCACATTTTTCACTCAAAAATATGTTTTCTTTAGGTTAGTGTACCTAAGATTTTCTCTTTACTTTGCTGGTTCTGTAGCAGTGTACAGAATTGAAAAAGTCAGCACTGATTCTGGGTGTCATTATTTTCAACGTGCTGAAGAGGAGTTTTTCTTGTTTAATCTCCTGCCACTGCAATTTGAAATTCCACCTTTTAAAAATTCAGCTGTCAGCATCAATCTGTTGATACTAAAAGCATCCTTCCATTGTTTTACTGTTTTGTTGGTTGTTTAACCACATCCTTTCTCTTGTCTTCTCTACATTCAGTCATAGAAGGGTGTGGATTGGAAAGGACCTCAAAGAGCATTGAGTTCCAACCCCCTGCCATGGGCAGGGACACCTCCCAGGTTGCTCAAAGCCCCATCCAACCTGGCCTTGAACATTTCCAGGGATGGGGGCATCCACAACTTCTCTGGGCAACCTGTTCCAGTACCTCACCTCCCTGTTAGCAAAGAATTTCTTCCTTATGTCTTATCTAAATCTACCCTTTTTTAGTTTAAAGCTGTTTCCCCTTGTCCTATCACTGTGATCCCTGATAGAGTCTCTCTCCAGCTTTCTTGTAGTCCCCCCTTTTAGGTACTGGAAGGCCACTATAAAGTCTCCCTTCTCTTCTCCATGCTGAACAACCCCAGATCCCTCAGCCTCTCTTCACAGGAGAGGTGCCCCAGATCTTTGATCATCTTTGTGGCTCTCCTCTGAACTCATTTCAATACCCCCATGTCCTTCCTTTGCGGGGGGCCCCAGAGTTTGGTTCACTTATCTGTCCTTTTTAAAAACTGAAAGTTTAGGAACTCTGTGCTCTAAAGCATAATATGTTAACAGAAGAAAGAACATGAAATGAAGAATTAGACGACCGTACTGAATTCAATATCTGTGAATTGTATACAAAATATGTTTAGGTAGAGAGAAACTAGCAAGATGCCTGGGTACTTTTCATGTACTTGTGGACTTCCTTTCTAAAATGGTTTTCCCATTAACATAATAAAAAGCTAAAATAATAAAATGTTATTCCATTTTTGTTATGTGTCATGAAACAGGGTGGTATCTAGCTACCACATATCCTTTTCACTAATTACAGTTCATTAGCAAGCCCATGAGCAGAGTTAATATTTTTGCTAATAACTGTCTCGTGAAAAATATCAAGTCACAGAACTCTAAAGTTGCAAGAGTTATTCAAGTCCACTCAGTGGTTAGCTGTACTAGTGAAAAAGGTCCTATGGCTGGAAGATTATACTACCATGGGCACACCATCAAAAAGTTCAAGCAATGGATAACATGAAATGTTAGGTTTGTTTTAAGTCAGCACAGCTTTGAAACATGCACCAACAATGTCCAATGGTATAAAAACCCAGTTTGATATTATTTTATTTTCCAATAGAGCTAGTGTACTGGCTCTTTGTATAAGAATTTTGTTAACAAAATTATTTGCCATCCAGACAATCTGTCTAGAGAGGTTTACTGCTTGTTGGGGTTCTGCATTCCTGATATCACAAAGAGGCTAACAAGCCTGATAGGGACAGATGACTACCACCCATTCCTACTGTATTTTGTAGGGTCATATGAGGTTGCAATGGGGAGACTGAAATATCAGAAGGGACTTTATGTCCCTCAGAAATATATTGAAGGGAGGGGGAGCACAGATAGTGTTCTCCTCTACCCTTCCAGTTGGAGAATGGGACACAAGAAGGAGACAAATGCATCAGATGTACGATTAGCTGTGTGGCTGGTGCCATGCTCAGGGTTTGGGGTTCTATGATCTCAGATGCACCCTTGAGAGACCAGCCATTTTGGCACCGTATGGAACAAACATGACCAGGTGGGGCAAGAGTGGTCTGGGCAGCAAGATGGCAGGGCTTATTAGAGCTTTAAGCTAGATTCAGTGAGGGAAGAGGATGTACCTTTGAGTGACAGAAAAGGATGAGGATGAGAAATACCTGTGAATCCTTCAAAGGAATTAGGGAGGGCTCCTTTAAAATGGTGATGTGGCCAATAGCCTGGCTGAAGTGCCTCTACACCAATGCATGTAGCATGGGAAACAAGCAGGAGGAGTTGGAAACCATGGTGCAATTAGGAAACTATGACCTAACTCCTATCATGGAGATATGGTGGGATGAATCACACAACTGGACCACCAGAATTGAAGGCTACAAGCTTTTCAGAAGGGATGGGGAGGGAGGGAAGGGCAGGGATGTTGCCCTCTATAAGGAATGCATTGATTGCAAAGAGCTGCCTCGGAGAAACAGGTATGGACAGGTTGAGAGCTTGTGGATAAAAATTAAGGACCAGACCAATGAAGGACATTTTGTGGTTGGGGTCTAGTAGAGGCCATGTGATCAAGGAAAGCCAGCTGACAAGGCCTTCCTGCTTCAGCTACAAGAAGCATCGTGCTCACAGGCACTCAGGTGGGTTTCAACCACCCAGATGTCTACTGGGAAAGCAGCACAGCAGCCTATAAGCAAGACAGGTGACTCCTGGAGTGCATCAAGGATAACTTCCTGGTCCAGGTGTTAGACAAACCAACCAGAGGAGAAGTGTAACTGGACCTGGTGCCCACCAATGCAGATGAACTCATTAAAGAGGTTAAGACTGGAGGCACTCTGGGCTTCAGTGACCATGCCAGTGCTGAGTTTGCGATCTTGAGGAACACGGGCAAAGAGCAAAGTCAGGACCCTAAGCTTTAGATGAGCAAAATTCCATCTGTTTAAAGAACTAGTGGATGGATGAGATCTCCTGGGACACTGTCCTTACGGACAGAGGAACTGATCAGAGGTGGCAACTCTTTAAGGACACTTTTCTTAAAGAGCAAGAGCTCTCCATGTGTAAGAAATCAAGCAAGAAAGAAGAGAAACTAACATGGTTGAGCAAGGACCTGCTGTTCAGACTGAGGTGTAAGAAGTGTCTGGGAATAGTGCAGAGATGCTTTTTGGATATGCAGGGATGGGATCAGGAAAGCCAAGGCACAAACGGAACAGAGCTTGGCCAGGGACGCAAAGAATAACAGGAAGGGATTCTAGAGGTACACTGCTCAGAAAAAAAAGGCCAAGGAGAGCAATACCCCCTCTGATACACAAGAAAGGAGAACCGATAACAACAGAGAGAAGGCTGAGGTACTTAACAACATCTTTGCCTCAGTTTTCACTCAGGCTCCCTATGTGTCTTGAGTCCCTGAACCTCTAGATAGGGGCTGGAGGAGCAAAGTCCAACCCACTGTAAGAAAAGAGAAGGTTCAAGACCGCCTGATGAAACTGAACTGGTACAAGTCTATAGGGCCCAGTGACATGCATCCCAGGATCCTGAAGGAATTGGCTAATGTAGTTGCCAAGCCACTCTCCATCATATTTGAAAAGTCCAGGCAGTCAGGTGAAGTCCCCAGTGACTGGAAAAGGGGAAACATCATGCCCATTTTAAAAAGAGGGTAGAAAGGAAGGGTAAAAAGGCCAGTGAGCCTCACCTCTGCGCCTGGGAAGATCATCGAACAGATTCTCCTGTAAGCAATGTCAAAGCACATGCAGGACAAAGAGGTGATCTGAGACAGCCTGCATGCCTCCACCAAGGGCAAATCATGCCTGACCAATCTGGTGGCCTTCTGTGACAGAGTGACTGCATTGGTTGACAAGGGAAGACCAACCAATGTCATCTACCTGGACTTTTGTAAGGCGTTTGACATGGACCCATACGTCCTCATCTCTAAGTTGGAGACAGATGTATTTGAAGGGTCAAGTGTTCGGTGGATAAGGAATTGGCTGGACAGCTGCAGCCCAAGTGTTGTGGTCAATGGCTCTATTTCCAGGTGAAAGCCAGTGATGAATATTGTCCCTCACGGGTCTGTCCTGGGACTGGTGCTGTTTAATATCTTTATCAATGACATAGATGATGGATTGAGTGCACCCTCAGCAAGGTTTCGTATGACATTAAGCTGAGTGGTGCAGTTGATACAACAGAAGGAAGGGATGCCCTCCAAAGGGACCTGGATAAGCTTGAGAAGTGGGCCCATGTGAACCTAATGAGGTTCAACAAGGCCAAGTGCAAGGTGCTACACATGGGTTGGGGCAATCCCAGACATGAGTACAGACTGGGAGAAGAGATCATTGAGAGCAACTCTGCAGAGAAAGAGTTGGGAGTTCTAGCAAATGAAAGGCTCAATATGAGACAGCAGTGCATATTTGCAGCCCAGAAGGCCAACTGCATCCTGGGCTGCATCACCAGAGGAGTGGCCAGCAGGTTGAGGGAGGAGATTGTACCCCTTTGCTCTGCCCTTGTGAGGCTCCACCTGGAGTGCTGCATCCAGGTCTGGGCTCCCCATCAGAAGAAAGATATAGACCTGTTAGAGTGAGTCCAGAGGAGGTCTACAAAGTTGATCAAAGATCTGGAGCACCTCCCCTCTGAAGGAAGACAGTGCTGGGGCTCTTCAGCCTCAAGAAGAGAAGGCTCCAGGGAGACCTCATTACAGCCTTTCTATACGTAAAGGGAGTTTTTTTAAAAGATGGAGAGTGACTTTTTACACAGGCAGATACTGATAGAACAAGGGGAAATGGTTTTAAAGTAAAAGAGGGGAGATTTAGATTAGGTGTTAGGAGGAAATTCTTCCCTCAGAGGGTGGTGAGGCCCAGAGAAGGTGTGGATGCTCCATCTCTGGAAAAGTTTAAAGACAGGTTGAATGGAGACTTAGGCAACCTGAGCTAGTAGGTGGCATCCCTGCCCACGGCAGGGGGGTTGGAACTAGGTGATCTTTAAGGTCGCTTCCAACCCAAGCCATTCTATGATTCTGTGAGAATAACCGAAGCAGGTTTGTTGCATGAGCAGTAAGAATATAAATTGAGTACAAATACATATGATTTAGTTTGAGGGCCTACAAAGCGGGTGTTTGATCAAATGGCAAAACTGTAATGGTGAATTCTGTGGCACCTAAACAGCAGAGCCATTGACATGTTCCAGTCTCCACTGAAAATGATCTAGGCTCGGCATTTAGGTAAAATTACACCATTGTAATATGACTCTTTGGGCTTACTGGGTTTTAAAACCTCAGAAGACAACTGAAGCATAGAGGCAAAATGAAGTCTCATTTATTCTCCTGCATTTTGGAAATGTCTGAGGTTGTTGCTGGGCTGCAGTGGGATTCTGTAGAGAGCTACTCAAGACAGGTTGCTCTGATCAAGCATTCTCATAGTACACAAAGCCAGGCCATCTGGCTGCAGGACTGAACTCAAGATAACTACCCTGGAGGTGTAATTAGTGCAAGTGGAGTGTGGTAGAGGCAGAGCTATACTGCTTCTGGGTCTGAAGTTACTGTACTTTTCTCTTTCTGTGCTTTGTTTTCACTGCAATCAATAAACTTGCCCCCCTTTCACTTTTGCTTAAGGGCCAACTTGTGTTACTTGGCCTGTCGTTTGTCAAGGAAGGATTTGTATTTGTACCTGTAGGTGGAGCTCCAAACTCATCTTCTAGTAAGTAAAACGGCTGGATTAAAGTTAAAGAAAAAGCAAAATGTAAAGGAAAATATTCTTAAAAGACCGCTTCTCAACACATTATCCAAACTGAAAAATTTTACAGAAGATGCTTAAAATTTTATAACAGACTGCTTTCAGTTTGCAAAATAATGAGAAGTGATAGTTTTGTGGTTAGAAAATATATATTTTTATTTCCTTTACTTGCTCATTCATCTCAATGGAAGAATTTTTTTTCCTGCTCAGGTACCTTAGTTAGCCTTATAAAATTTTATATCTTACTCAGAAAAGGGTATTTTTTCCTTCTTTTTAATGGTGATTTTATGAATGGTGATATTATGAATGTTTAGTGTATTAAACATGAAGCTTTGACTTGCTTCCTGATCAAAAGTTGTGTGTCTAGGATCTGGTTTTGTCTGTGAAACAGATCTGATCTTTTGTTGTGAAATGTTATGGATGTGGCTCATATCAAAGCCTAGATCAGCCATTTACATTAGAGTCTATCATGCAGCAAGAAATAATTTCAGGTTCACTACTGTCTCAGCAAGCAATGTGAATCACCTCAGGTTTAATGGCGGGCTCTGAATTCTACAATGCAACCATGATGTTGTGCTAGTAGTCATGATGGTTGTTGACTACTTGTGTGTCTGGAATAAAGATTTCTTCTGGAAAAAGGAGGCTGTCCACTGGGTTTAGCTATGAAAATAATGAGCTAAACATTAAAAAAGTGTAAACAAAGCAATAATTGAGAGAGAAATGAGAAGGACAAATCAGCTTCAAATGGAAGGGAGATGAGAAAAGAAACTCAAAGCTCTATGAGATCTGGAAAGGAAGGTTTGTGGTATTTTGCAGTGCCAAGTTGGATTAGCAAGTAAAGTAGGTTTGTTCCATGAAGTGGAATAGACCATTAGGGCAATAAGCAATAAGAACCCAAGAGAGCCATTGTTACTGATAATTTTGGTAGATTTGTTGTTGTTGTTGTTGAAAGCACTAACCAGTAGGATGATTACTGTTAGCTCTTCCCTAAGAGCCATTTTAATTTAGTGAAACATTGAGATTTTCATTGTCAGTGAAACCATTTTTTGTCAAGTAAGAAAGAGTAAAGTAACTGGAACAAAAACAAACAAACAAACAAAAAAACTATTTTTATTCTGTCATATGTGTTGCATCCATGTACGATCTAAAGTCTTCTGAATGTTTAGCATTTAAACAAAATCCTTGATAAAATTTGATCCCTACCTTGTGGATTAGGCATCTTTAATAAACTTTCCCAACTGTTTGTATCTGTCCTGAAGCCCTTCACACTTAAAATTCCAGCATCTCTGGAAGGATCTCAGGGAAAAAGATTTAGATTGTTTGCAAAAATCATAGGGTTGCCTGGAGATTGCAGAGATAACTAAGAAAATAAATGAAGGAAGTTTGAGAGATTGAAATGTAATAGAAGATCTCCAAGGAGGGAGATGCCACGGCCTCTCTGAGCAGCCTGTGCTGGTGCTTCATCACCTGTACAGTAAGGAAGTGCTTCCTGATGTTTACATGGAACCTCTTTGTGTTCCAGTTTGTGCTCCTTGTCTCTTGTCCTGTCACTGGGCACCACTGAACAGAGACGGGCTCCATCTTCATTGCACCCTCACTGCAGGTATTTATAAACATTGATAAGATCCCTCTGCGCTTTCTCTTCTTTGGGCTAAAAAGTCCCAGGTCTCTCAGCCTTGAACTATGATTGTGAACAAAAATCCGGTAAAGCTTAGTCCCTTTAGGTAAGTCTATAAACTAATCTGTAAAATATTGTAGCAAGGTGGTGTGTTACTCTCCATTTATTTCTACAGCCTGCAAAATAGTTGCTATTGGAGTCCTATCATAGGGCTGAAACCCTATGAAATTCTATAAAACTTTTCCATTTTTTGTGTGCTTCACACATGATGATAGCCATTTTTGCTGATATTTTCCTTTAAAACCTCATGGCTGTAGGCTATTGTTTTCTAATGACAAAGGTAATTAGCACTAAAACTTGTTAATGGCTGTGTGTTATCAGGCAATAATGTCTTCATTAATGCATGGCTCTAATGTTTGTAATAACTTTGTCACTAGGTGGAAGGAATACTTAGGGACGAGAGAATGCTTTGAAGTACCTACTGTCCAAATTCATTAACTGCAAAAAACACGATACTGTCTACTTGATAGTGAGGCTGCATCACAGGTCTTTAAAGGCCATACTCAAATCCCTTGAATTTACACTAGAAACTGTCATATCTGTTTCCAGACATCCATCCCTTGGCCACTTCTCTGCAGAATCTAATTGTAGTTGGAGTGGGAATCTTTGTTTGTGGTTGCCTACATAGTAGATACTTACTAAGCTGGAGCTACATGGCAGAATTTCTATGACTTTATTCTAGTTATAGGAACTTGCTTTATAAATAAAATAGTCAACGCTTGCTATTTATAAATAGCTACATTCTTGTATCTAATATTTAAACTGAATAGGTTTCCATTGTAAACACCTTTTTGATGTGAAAAAATGTGTTAGCTCCTTATAAAATTGTACTTCTTGAGCATTTCATTGGAGGTGTAATGTTCTGAAGGAATGGTTTAAGTGAAAGTGACAAAGTGTTTGTATTTTTATTATTGTTATTATTATTCAGTCTGTAGCTTCCCTACCCATAAGTAAGGAAATGGTTAGGTAATGAAGTATCCTGTTCTTTTATACTCTTTTCCTCAACACTTTCTCCCCACAACCTGATGAAAATCCAACCTGAAAGCCTAGCACCCAAGGGCAAATATAAAAGAAGCCTGATAGGAAACAGGTGTAGATACGAAGCTTTAATCATGATTATTTTTAAAAATATTTTTATTGTTTGTTTATTTATTTATTTTACAGTAGTAGCAGCTGTCTTGGCTAGTTTTCTCATAGTTACATGGAAAACCAGTAATCTGTTATTGTTTTTGTTCATGGAAGTCAATGCTACCACTTACTCTTGTAGATTTTAGACTGTTCTTTTTGTCTCATATTGTTAAGTGAAGGGACATCACTTTAAAAATTGTTATCTATAATGTAAACCTACTGCTGCTTTTAAAAGACTGGCATGTTCTAGGACTATTCATATGTGGATACATATAGAAATATTTACAGATTATTATTTTGTTTTAAGTTATCATTAACTCTTGAGAATGTGCTAGGTTCTGTGTTCAGAAATGTTGATTCATGAACAGTTATGAAAATGTAAAATGGTATTTTAGTACTGATGATTACTTGTTTTGACATCTCTATTGTAGTAGAACACTCCATTTTCACAAAAGTGAAGCAAACACAGATTGTTTATCTTTTGTGGCAACATTGCCATTTCAATACTTCTCTAATGAAATAAAAAATCTGCCTTCACATTTAAGTTATCCCAGGTTTGCTGATGATAAAATAATTGAATTTTGTGTTTTCATTCCTGCATCCTGTATAGGTGGTATTTCCAGTGGCAGTCTTGGGCTCTCTTCAGTACTTCTTACTTTGGAGTGTCACTTGCAGGTTTTATGATTCAGTAAACACACTGGAAACTGAGATTTTTTGATAGCTTAAATCATTCCCTGGGAAGGCAGTGGAGTTTACAGCAATACTCTAATGGATTGGAGATTTTTTCCCTGATTTGCTAACTTCCCTTGCTCTAAAACTTAGTCATGATACCTATGGAAGCAGTGTGATCCACTGAGGCATTTCCTTTAAGACAAAATAGGAAATAAGCTGCACTGGAACTTAGAAATTCTAATTTTACAACTCTGTTCATGGCTAGTAAGTAGCATGAGGATAAGAATAACGAAATGTGCCTCATGATTAAAATGCTTAAGGCAGGTTGTAAGAAATGACAGTTAATGTGCTGTGGATGGAGTAAGAATAGCTATAAATATGAAATATTAAAGAGGAAACCCAATCTGCAATAGGAATTTTGTCAGATTTTTACTTCTGTAATTGTTGTGAATCACCTCTCATACCTTATGGACTTCCTTAAGAAATATGCTTCTGTCTAGAAAAAGTTATATATATAAAAAAAAAAAAGTACTTGTTTCTATTTTGTTCACTTTTATAATGTTAAAATTATATACTTCCTTGAAATAACTCAAGCTGAGAAGTGAGGTTGGGGTTTGCTCATGTGAATCTCATTGATGACAATGTTTGCAAGTGTTTCATTGAGGATTCTTTCATCAGCTTAATGTTGTTCTAAACCAGATTTCACTATGGCTTCTTGGCTGTTGGTTCAGATAGACTCCTCAGAATATAGTTTCCAGGATCATTAGATCATTTATGGACCCTATTTTTGTTATTGGAATCCATGGTAAAACTCCTGCTGTTCTGTTCAGTATTATCAATTCATTGGCAACAGTTTTTGTAACATAAAATGACTGTCATTTATAACAACAGAGACAATCCGCACTGTGCATTGAGGACAATCTGCACTGTGCGTTGATTGTTCTCCTTTTCCTGAAAAATGATAATTATTCATAAAAATAGAAGAAGAAATGAGAAAAAAAGGATTCTGGGAAATGAACTGGGAGAAAAACTCAATGACTTAAAAGTATAATTACATCGACTGATTTACCATCAGTTCTTGATCTCCATACAGATTTTTTACAGGGTTCTTTTACAAGTATTTAGTTTGCCTGGAAAACAAAGAACAGTTGCATCATTTCTGAAGTCTTTCATTGAAGTCTTTTTACATTTAGAGAGAAACAAAGAACTCCATACAACACCATGGTTTGTTGTGTGATATGTTTTTTAAAGTTCTTCCATATGGCCCATATTGACTAAATGTTTCATGAAAGGCCCTTTTTACTTCAGAAGGTTTGCCAGATACATTTTTCTTAACGATCCACAGGCTTTGGGGCTTCACTTGGCTATGCTGTTGCATATGGACTGAACCATTTGCAATTAAGACAGCCAAATTTATTTTTGCCAAATTGTTATTAGCCAAAAGTATTAATGGGCAAATTCTTATCTGTATGCACATCTTCTGTACCCTGTGACACTACAGAGGCATATGTCGGCTAGTTTCCTTGTGAAAAATGTGTTTGCTGCATATAACCTTTCTGTTCTGTTGAATGACCTGTCTCATATGATGTTTTAAACTAATTTTAATTGGCAATAGTTTGAAGCAAAATGAAAAAGAGTGAAGTCCTGCTCTTATTTCAACAAATAGATTCTGGGTGTTTAGAAGATTTAAACTCAGAGATTAGTTTCTAAGATCTATTTTTTTGTTTATTTTTTCACCTTTTAATTGTATGTTTGGAGACTGGAACAAATGTATTGTTTGTAGTCTGTGATTAGATGACCTAGAGCTTCTGAACAGAAGGGATACCAAAGAAGAGTCATTAAAATAACAACTCTAAAGAGAGCATAGAGGGATTTTTTCTTCTTCTTCATTCTCTCTCTTTTTTTTTTTTTCCAGAAAATTAAGTAAATTCTGAATCTTATTTCACTGTTAAAAACAAGCAGAAATATGTCTAGCAATACTTTCAGGGAGATCCAGGCCAAATAGATCCAGGCTGTTTAGCAGACTTTGCACTTGGTTCTCTCTGGTCAATTCACAGAAAAAAAAAAAAATATATATATATATATATTATTAGCTATAATATAATGCTGGCCATCTTCACACATTTTATTCTTGAAATATCATGGAGTCACAGAATGACTGAGGTTAGCAGGGACCCCTGGAGGCCATCTGGTCCAACCCTCTTCTCAAGCAGGAATGCCCAGAGCAGGTTACCAGGACCATGTCTGGGCAGCTTTTGAAGGTCTCCAAGGAAGGAGACTACACAACTCTCTGAGCAACTTGTGTGCCAGTGCTCCATCACCTGCACAATAAAAAAGTGCTTCCCGATGTTCAGAGGGAATCTTCTGTGTTCCAGGTTCTGCTCATTGCCTCTGGCTCTGTCCTTGCTGCTTCCTCCCTTCAGGAATTCACATGTATTGATGAGATCCCCCCTGAGCCTCCTTTTTTCTAGGGTGAACAGTCCCAGCTCTCTCAGCCTCTCCCACAGAGATGCTCCAGTCCCTTCATCATTTCCATGGCCCTTCCTTGGACTCTCTTCAGTATGTCCATATCTCTCTTGTACTGATGTTGTGGTTTATAACATCTATAAATTTGGTCTAGCACATTTCACACTGCAATCAAATCTGTCAACATCTTGAGCCCTTTGGGCCCCACATTGGATGCCAAAAAGAACTGTGGTGTTTTTACCATGCTGTGCAGACAAACTCCACCACAACTGGTCTCTCATTCTCCTTCCTCCTCAGAAGAGGAGAAGAGAAAGTACATTGGAAAGAAAAAAATGGCTCACTGGTTGAGATAAGGATAATTTAATTAAAGGGAAAAGAGGGAAAAAAAAACAAAGGCTGCACAGAAGCACAGAGAGAGAGAAAAAAAATATTCTCTTCTTCCCATAAATGAGCAATGTTTGGCCATGTCCTAGGAAGCAGGGCCTTGGTATGTGTCGTGTTTTTTGGGGAGGACAGACATCTTCAAAATGAGAGCCCCCTCCTGCCCCCCACCTTGCCCTTTCCCACGTTCTGTTGCTGATTGTGACACCACATGGTATGGGATATGGTTGATTTAGGTCATCTGTCCTGGTGATGTCCCCTCACCATGTCTTGCCCACCTGCAACCTATTGGCTCTTGGGTGGGTTTGGAGAGAACTTTGATGCTGTGCCAGCACTTCTCAACAACAGACAAAACATTGGTGTGATACCAGTGCTGTTCTAGCTACAAGTGCAGAGCACAACACTGTATGGGCTGCTGCAGGGAATGTTTACTCCATCCCGGCCAGACCCAATACAACTGGGGAGCCCAGAATTGGACACAGCACTCCAGGTGTGGCCTCATCAGTGCTGAGTAGAGATGAAGGATCACCTCCCTTCACCTGCTGGTAATACCTTGCCTAATTCAGCCTAGCCGTACCATCAGCCTGCTTAGCAGCAAGCAGCTTAGCAGCTGCTGGCTCATGTACAAGTTGGTGTCCACCAGGACCCCCAGGCCCTTTTCTGCCAAACTGCTTTCCAGATGAGTGGTCCCCAGCAAGTCCTGATACCTGGGGTTCTTCCTCCCCAGGTGCAGGGCTTTGCCCTTTGCCTTGTAGAACTTCATGAGGTTCTTGTCAGCCCAGTTCTCCAGCCTGTCTTCTCCTCTCTCAAAAGCCATCTTAGCTTGAGGATTTCTTGTTACTTACAATAAAAATGCCTGGCTAAAAGGGAGGGAGAGCTGGGGGGACATGATAGAGAAGGGTTGGGAAGAGCACATGCTCATGCATACAGCATGCACGTGGTTACTTTTGCAGAATCAATTATTCCAAACTTCAGACTAAATCAATAAATGAGTTTTCACACACCTAGTAACCACGGATTTCAAGGAAATTAAGCATATATGTATTCAGTGATCTGAGGTCCTATCCAGTCCTGATATTTGTAGGTAAGATAGGCACTATCTTCAGTTTCCATGTAAAAACTGCTCGAGTTATTTACAGTCATGCTATTGTATGCTAATTTTAAATTTTATTATAGTCAAATACCTTACAGTTTTTCAGAATCATTCTCTCCCAAACTCATACCTAAAGCAGCAGAATACTGAATAACGGGAACTAGAACAGGACCCAGACTCATTGACTATTAGGTAGTGTGTTGACTTGTGGACTATCAGATGTTCTTCATCATGGAAGAACAGCTGCTAAGGTAATCCTCAGAACACTATGGGAAGGGAATATATGCCTACAGAGGAGTAGGAAATTCAAAAAAAAAAATGCATTTTGATAAAAAAAACACTAACAAGCCTTATTTATAATCATTCCCTAATTTGCACCCATAAGCAAAGTGTTCACCAATATTTAAAACCTGAGTACTTACACAAGACTGCAAACCTTCAACCTGAATGTCTGCAGCAAGAAAATAAAAGTCAGCATATGCATATTCTAACATCTGGTAACATTAAATACAGTATTTATTTTCCCTATTGAACTAAACAGTTATATAACCTCAAATAACTATGAAGATAGTGAAATAAATATTCTGTTCCTTAATAAATGCATTTTCCATGTTAAAAAGACTGTGGTATGTCAATGATGTAATTAACCAGTATAACCAAAACTCCATTCATGGGAGAATAAACTGTGTGAGTAACAAGTTTGCAATTGCTTTCATAAAAATTTTAGTTCAATGTCACTAAATTTAGTGATCTACAGGGACTTCTGTCATTATGGTGATAGGGTATCAACAAAAGGACTCAGAGAAAAACATACATGTGTATTGCATCAGAAATAACAAAGTTCTTTTTTGCCAAGAACAAGAGAAATGTGTTTACAATGCAGAGGAAAGCAACATTGACTAGACAAATGACATGCAAAGTGAAAGAGTAATTTATTAAAATTCTGTAATGAATGCATAACAAGAGGTGTGCTTTGAGCTTCCCTAGGGTAAAAGATGGGACGTATCAGTACCATAGTCAGAGAGTGTCTACTAAGAAGTATGCATGTTTCCCAACGTCAGCAAATCTTATCAATGTTTTTAATTATTACTGTGAAAAGAATACAGTTCCTCGCAAATCTCTGTCTCTGTTCAACAGGAATACATCAAGATGAGGCCAGATCATACCTCCTCTCTGCCACTGCTCCAAAGGAATAATTTAATATTAAACTCTACAGGTACAAAGGAATGAAATGTGTCTTGAGGCTACTGTCACAGGTATAGCATAACCTGGTCTGCAAAGTGCTACTGTATGTAAAATATGCAGTGAATCAAATCGATTCACTGATGCAGTGAAAGTCAATAGCTTTCCATCACTTTTTAAATGAATTAAAATGCATTCTGGCCAGCCTAGGCAAACCATTTTCCCCTTCACCAAACTTATATCCAATTCATTATCTCTGCAACAAGTTGACACCTTACAATTTACGCACAAACTCCAGCATCAATGTCTCAAAAATCTTAGTTATGGGGTTTAGTTTAGGGTTAATAAGCATATATACACTAAGAGAGCTAGATGACAAACACTGATCTCAAATATTATTTAATTCTTGATGCAGTTCAAAGATCTAAAATTCGAAGTGGTATACTGAGCTAGTCTCCCATTTCCTTCTCAGACCCAAAATACCACCTGCTTCCTGTTCACATACCCTTCCATCCATCTTGTTCACACACCTTTTATAAAAATCCCCCCTTTCAAATTTTAAGCATTACTAAATGTTCCAGATCTATGCATAGATCCATTGTAAGCAGCTCTTTCATCATCATCAGAATTCATAATATTTATTGCTTCCATGGAACATTAAGCCCATGTATTCTTTTGCAAACAACTAAGGCCATGATGCTCAGTCACTTAGTTGGATCAGCACAACTTACAATTTCAGTGTCACTGACTAAATTTGGATCAGGGACTAAAATAGTTAGCCTTCCTGAGTAAGAAATCACATCCTGATCTTATTAAGCAATTGAGAGTATGACAGCTGATTCCCCATAGCACAGGCGAAAAACGGTTCTTTCTTTTTTCTTCCCTAAATACCTTTAATTCTATTATAGGAAATCAGAACAAGTGCCAAGCATTCAGATGTTGACTAAAGAGAAAAGTAATAAGGGTAACTATAATATGATAACACAGTTACTCAAGTGTAGCACATTTGTCATAGCACAAAGCCTGGTTCTCATGGGCTACTTAGCCCAACAAACAGCAACAACAAAGCAAGATGCTCATCAAACCGCATCATTCCCAAGCTTCTTTTGCACCACAAGTATTTTCATCCTTTTTATAGCATTACATTAGGTAGACCACACCACACCAAGTAGAGAATCAGAGCAGTATTACACAAGCTGAGAAGACTGGGCATAGAGTGAAGAAGATTTTAATCGTCCATGGGCAATCCTTGCTTGCAAATCTATTCATGGTTTTCTCAGGCATTTATTGTTATTTACTGTTATTTCTGCATATAGTGAAGTTATAGATTACAAATTAAGGTGATGGCCCAATTTTACCACTCTTCTTGGCAGAGAACTGTCATATTTCTAGTCTATACAGAAAACTTTGGTCTAAATTTACAGCTTTTTTTGTAACTCACTTGTGAAACAGACCACATTCTGAACCTCTCTTCTGAAAAGTACTGTCTTATCTCTAAGTGGGCTGAAGATTTCAGTTTACATCTCCTCTCTTAATTAAGCACTAATGAAAGTAGTAAAAAGCCAGATTTTGAGAGCTTTTCAGGAGCAATCACACTCTGAACAGTTGATTAATGAAGCTTTAATAATACCTTTTAGCATAAAGGAATGTTGTGGATGAAATTATATATTTCGGTCATAAGAAAGAAGCAGCAATATATTTATTGATATAAAGTAGTGATCTAACAAAGCTTAATTGTTAATAAGACAGTGAGTTAACACGATTCAAGATAGCAAGGTACCCTTGATTATTTACTACAGAGAGGACAGAGTACGTCAGATGTGTCAGGGAAACTTTCCAAGAGTCACAAGGTTCAGGGTGGACCCCCTTGTTTTCTACACTCCCCAAACCAAAGAAGTAAGGAGCCTGGGTGTAGCTGAATCCACTCCTGGTCTGACTTGGTCAGGGGTTTATGTCTAAGGATTATATGTGCACAATCAATCTCAGATATAACCTTAGCAAAGCTCACGAAGTACAGCAAGCTATTAATCACTTCCCAAGGATCTGTTGCAGCAAGGCATCTCTAGCAAGGAATAAGGGATCTCTGCAGCAGGCGTGACCTTGGGAGGCATCCCAGCTCAAGGGGATAACCTGTTGTGCAGCCAGCTGCCATGCAGAAGAGCTCAAAGGGCTCTTGGCCCACTCACTGTTTATGGGGTATGATGATGGACTAATAATTACATATAAATATATATGCGTGTGTGTATGTGTGTGTGCACGTGCATGTGCTCCATTGGTCTTCAGCTGCTGAGCAAGCTGTCTGTCAGTTTCTCCAGCAAGCAGCTTGAGCAGATATTGCGGTCACTATCTGCCTGAGCAAGGCTTCAGGTGCCACTACCAGTGTTTGAACAAGGCAACAGCCAGATGGAAGGCAAGAAGTGACAGGGAGGGGGGGAGCATACCATCACAAGGAGTAAGAAAAAAATAGCTACCGTTTTCTAAAATGTCAGCAGAGCCAGCAAATGCAGATATATAGTTGTGTATATATATTGAAATCAACAGGTCTCAGTATTTAGAATACAAGAAAAAGCCTGAAAAGACATCTAAAAATATTTAAATGTCAGGCTGCAAATAAAGGTAAATCTCTACTGACTCTCTGCAAGATAGAATAAAAAAGGCACTGGAGTATTAGATGGGCTATAACTGTGGAGCATAAAACATGAAACTTGGTAAGCGCAGAGGGTGTATACAGAGAAAGCCATCATGTAGTCTTCCTGTCATGTTGTCCATTAGAGGATTAGCTACAAGTATTCATTTGCTGCTAAACAAGTTTCTCGTCTCAAGGTTGCCATGCATCTCTTCTTGATTACATGCCCTTTAAGTCTGATTAATACTACTAACCTGCTTTTTTTTCTGTACATTATCAACTTGTCTCAGGGGTTCACTGAGAGATGTATCCATCTTAGTCATGAGGATTGAGTATGATTCCCTGCCAGCTCCTGGCAGAGGCACCATGGCTCAGCAACATGTACCCTGGTAACTGCTGTGTACAGCCAGACCAGTGGTAGGAGTGGCAAGTAAATTGGGCACTGAGAAGAGGCAAGGATCTGTGCAATGTTATGGTGCCTGCAAGCTAGTTATTAAGGAAAAGCTTTGTTTTTCTGTTATCACCTCTATCCTTTTATTCATGTGCCTTACATTGGAATTAGAGGAATAAGGCACACTCTTGTCTGCACCGGTCTGACCAAAGGACACCTTGTGTGTCTACACAGGCACAAAACACACACAACCATTTGTTTTATCACACTTCTCATTTTCTATTTCAGTCAATCAGAAATGTTCCCATGGAGAGTTTTGAGTCATGCTTAAACCATTAAGAATGCCTGACATTTATAACACTTTCCTACAGCACAATTGTTACTAGTACTGCTTGGCTTAAAAGGGAAAAAAAATGGGAAGCATTTTACCTGCATATTGTGCTGACTCAATTGAGAATGACATCAAGCTCTCTACAGAATTAAGACTTTTAAAGTTAGCACACTCAAGCCTATGAAAGACTAAAAAAGAAACAAGTTTACAATACATATTTAAACCATCAGCCAAGTACCACCAAGAGATCAGTTTGTAAAATCAGATTTCAAGAGTTCTTACACACATAATATGTGTGCTCCAGCTCCCTTTCAGTCAATAGGAGTATTCCCACTGATGTCAAAAGCCTACTGATTATGCTCATTATGGCAAAGCAGGCTTTCCTTTAGAGATGTTGAAGGTTAAATTTGTTTATTCTGTTAGCTAACAAAACTGCCATCAGTGATTATAATGTGGGAACTGCTCACACCAATTCCTAACTTTCATCTTAACAATCAGCAAGACTCATATCAAGTCAATACCATAGTATTCTTGATAGCACTACAAAACATGGCAGAAAATGATTTGGCACTAGACTGCATAGCTTATTTGTCATTGCTACTCTTTTGTCAAGTATAGTGTAGACTACGGTCAGTGATGAGTAGCAAATATATATAAATATATATATTTCCTGAACATATTAGTGTTAGGTTATGTAATAATAAACTCATCTGCACACCCACAGAGAAACACAGACAGACAATGGTAGGTGGAAGAGCCCAAGTAATACCTTGCTCTGTCTCCTCCCAGGCCCATTGATCATCAGCAGTCCATCTCTACAAACTCAGATATGCCTAGAGGCACAAGCACAGGCAGGAACCAAGGGCTGTACGAGGCAAACGACCAGTTTCACACCAATGTCCAGGTGTGAAACCTGTCAAGATGAGCCATGAAGAGCATGTCTCTGGATCACCTCTTGGACTGAGGAGGTCACTGGCTATGGGCATAGGACACTTTATGAGATATAAGGGAAGGGCATTTCATGGTTGCATGTTGTGTTACTGTGAAGTGTCTGGCCACTACATACATATATGTAGTGCGTACTCATGTTCGTGTGCATGCCTACTGGCAATATGTTCTCAGCCTTCCTACAGGTTGGACCTGGGGGCATGGAGCTGTGGCAGCCTCATTTCAGGATTACAGATTAGTCTCCTCTGCCAATTAGCAATCTCCAAAAAGCAATTTAGGTTCACTGCACTCATATCTGTTTTTGTTTCCTTCTCCACATCTGTGCAACTTTTTTTTTTTTTACTTTTTTTTTTTTCTTTTTTCTACTAAGCTTGCTGACAAGGTTCTATGAAGAATCCTACTTGCTTAATACACCAGTGCAAAACAGTATAGTATCAACTGCTGTTCAGCCAGATATGTGCTCTCAGAAATGAGCAGCAGCAGCTCAATGCAGACATGCAAATTTAACTCTTGCAAAAGGCAAAATTAGTCAGAGAGAGAACTGATATGCAAACTTCATCCAGGGTCAAAAGAAATCTAAGGTGACAAAAATATTGCCATTACTTTTTTGTCAAACACAGAAAGCATACAGAGGGTGGAAGCAAAGACAAGTAACCTATGAGGAATACATAGATATTGTCGGAGTATCCAGGGATGGAGTTAGGAAAGTTAAAACCCAAATGGAACTCAGTATAGTCAGGGATGTCAAGGGCAACAAGAAGGGCATCTGCAAGTACATCAGTCACAAAAGGAAGACTAAGGAAAATGTGCGACCTCTGTTGAAGGAAACAGTAGGCCTGGTTACCCAGGACAGTGAAAAGTTTGAGGTACTGAATGCCTTCTTTTCCTTAGTCTTTACCAGCAAGCCTGGCCTTCAGGAATCCCAGGTCACAGAGATCAGGTTGAACAGCTGGAACAAGGAAGATGTACCTTTGGTGGAAGAGGATTAGGTTAGCGAATACTTAAGCAAACTGGACATTCACAAGTCCATGGAAGCTGATGGGTTGCGCCCACAAGTGTTGAGGGAGCTGAGGGAGCTGGCAGATGTCATTGGGAGGCCACTTTCAATATTTTTTACTTGATTGTGGAATCTGGGAGAAAAATCCAAAGACTGAATGAAAATAAATGGCACCCATCTTCAAGAGGGCAAGAAGGAATACATGGGGAACTATAGTCTGGTCAGCCTCACCTTGATCCCTGGGAAGCTGACTTAACAGCTAAACCTGGAAAACATTTCCAGGCACAAGAAGAAGAAAATCTTCAGGAAGAGTCAGCATAGATTCACCAAGTGGAAGTCATGCCTGCCAACCTGATAAGCTTCAATAATGAAATCACCAGCCTGACAGATGAGGGGAAAGCAGTGAATATTGTTTTCCTGGACTTCAGTAAAGCCTTTGATATTGTCTCCCACAAGATCCTCATAGAGAAGCTGTTGAAATATGGGCTGGATGAGCAGAGAGTGAAGTGGATCAAAAACTGGTTGAACAGCTGTATTCAGAGGGTAGTAGTCAGTGGAACAAAGTCTACTTGGAGGCTCGTAATGACTGCGGTACCCCAGGGGTCAACAATGGGTCCAGACTTCTTTAACCTCTTTATTAATGACCTGGAAAACGGGGTACAGTGCATCCTCAGTAAATTCACAAATGGCACAAAAGTGAGGGGAGTGGATGACTCACCAGAAGACCATGCTGCCATCCACAGGGACCTTGACAGGCTGGAGAAATGGGCTGACAAGAACCTCATGAAGTTCTACAAGGTGAAGGGCAAAGCCCTGCACCTGGGGAGGAAGAACCCCAGGTACCAGGACTAGCTGGGGACCACGTGTCTGGAAAGCAGTTTGGCAGAAAAGGGCCTGGGGGTCCTGATGGGCACCAAGTTGAACATGAGTCAGCAGTGTGCCCTTGCTGCTAAGCAGGCTGATTGTATGGCTGGGCTGCATTAGGCAAAGTATTGCCAGCAGGTGAAGGGAGGTGATCCTTCCCCTCTACTCAGCACTGGTGAGGCTACATCTGGAGTGCTGGGTTCAGTTCTGAGCTCCCCAGTACAAGAGAGACACATAACTCCTGGAGAGTCCAAGGAAGGGCCATGGACATGATGAAGGGCCTGGAGAATCTTTATGGGGAGAGGATGTGAGAGCTGGGACAGTTCATCCTAGAAATGAGGAGGGTCTGGGGAGATCTAGTCAACATATATGAACTCCTGAACAGAGGTTGCAAAGAAGATGGAGATAGTTTCTTTTCTGTGGTGCCCACTGACAGGACAAGAGGTAATGTGCACAAACTGAAACATAGGAATTTCCCTCTGAAGATCAGGAAAAACTTTACCATGAGGGTGACTGAGCACTGGCACAGGTTGTCCAGAGAGGTTGTGAAATTTTCCTCTTTGGAAATATTCAGAAGCTGTCTGTATGTGATCTTGGGCAACCTGCTATGGGTATCCCTTCTTGAGCTGCATGGTTGGATCAGAGGGGTCCCTGCCAACCTCAACTTTTCTGTGCTTCTTTGAAATTACATGTAGAATATAATAGCTTTTTTATTTTAGAGAGACTTATGCCTCTTATAAATTCACTGTCAGTCACCGATATGAATGCTAGTATAGAGCAGATGCTCTTTTTGGACTTCCTGTAAGATATTTCTTTTCTGATTATTTATTTATTTATTACTATTTAAAACTAAATGGCTGTTGGAAATGACTGACATGCATAAAGCAACCATATAGTATAGTTGCAGAAGAAACAAATAGTTTTAATTCCACTGTAGGTCAGATGCTACAGCACACTTAATGGTATAGCACCCTTTTTCTATTTAAATGCCTTGAACATATTTTTCTATATTTAATTAATATGGGAAGTTTTGTGGGAAGTTTAATTAGTCAGACTATGCCAATTTCCAAAAACAACCCTGTGGAACAATACTTATATGATATTAAACCAACAGGAATTACAAGAAAGGTTAATTAAAGCAGACTTATTAGGTAGTTTAAATCTATATTACATTTTTTTATCATTCATTCATGCCTGAGTAATTAAATATATGTATAGAGAAGCACAAAAACAGAAATTTATGCATATGTGTATATATTCTATGTATTTAGCTTGTGCAGTGGAACACGAGTAACTATTAATTATGTGAATTTTTTTGGTAAGCAAAGGATGAAGTGTGTGCACCAAGTAGGATCATGGCTAGTTGAACAGGTACTGCTTGGCTTGTTTTCCCTCAGTGCCAGATATTGGCTCATTTTAGCTGATAATACATGGAATATCATTTATTATGTATGTATGTTTCAACCAAACACTTTAAAATTTGAAATTAACTTTTAGATAGCTTAGTAGTAGTAATGCTCTTATTACAGAATGGGAGTACATGCTTATCAAAAGGTTAGCAGAAGCAGAATTGTAAGTTACAGCACTTAAAATCTGACTTCCAGTCCTCAGGATCCTGAGAGTTATTTTACAGGAAAGGATGTTTTTATTGTTGTAGAGATGAAGAAATAGAAAGACCAATTTCTGCCCTGTGGACAAATGGAGAAATAGTGATAGATTATCTGGCAAGATGCATTTGGCTTTCCAAGGTGAAATATACCTACAACTGCCAAATAATTCCTTTCCCCCAGCTGTAGATGTGTCATGCAGTAAACCATATATTCCTGTTACATTATTTTTTATTTTTTTTTCTTTCAGCAGACTGAAAGGCTTGTGTTTGATAAGGAAAAGTGAGCTTATTCTTAAATGTTTTTCCCATCATCAGACACTAAGTCATAAAAATAATATAAGTAAAATGCTGTCACAAATATATTTTTATTCGTGCTAAAGCTTTTTTTTTTTTTTTAATGTTGCTACAAGAGATTGCTCAGGTGAGGGTTAGTGTGTGTATGCTTATAAATCCAAAAAGCTCCTGAACTCTTTGCTGCCCAGAGGAATGCAGGTTTTGATGGAAAAAAATGTTAAGTTTTACAGTGACGACACAAAGATGGAAAAGTCAAGAAGTGACGGTGAATTACCTGTCAATTATGGGATTTCTCTCCCTCTCATTTTTTTTTCCCCTCACAGAACACATGCTGTTTTGATCCCTTTTCTGTGAAGTATTATAAGTTAGGTAAGCACTGCATGTAGTAGTCATCCTCTTATTGACATAGAGACCATATGAATAATGTATGCTCATTTGAAAATAGTAGTGATATAAATATCTGAATGTTATGCACGTTTTTGTAGTTTAAAAAATTATACAGCAAATGTTTCTCAAATACATTTGAAGTGATGAGAGGTGAAAATATTTTCCATATTTTCTGCAGTTTATTGATCACAGAACCTAAGATAGGTAGCCTTGAACGTGTTTCTTCAGCTAGCTGAGTCTTTTCAGTGACAGTGTTGAATGTCGTGACTTCAGGAAATAAACTATTTCATGAAATTGGTTAAATTTAGTCCAGGTTTAAGCAGGAGCAACTCAAAAGATTAGAGATGGTGCTGTGTCTCACATATTCTGGGGTTTAATGGTTATTTTCTGACTTTTTCACAGCCGTAGTTCGTCATTTTCAGTAGACAGCTGTGCAGATCAGGATCAGATGTTTGCTAAAATAAACATTTGCATTTTTATCCTCAATCTGTGCCAGGATATTACAGAAAAATGTACACTAACAAATGCTGGCTTCTAAATTATTAGTGTCTGTTAAGCTGATACTTCTGTGAAGACTAACAATTGATCTCTAGAAAAAAATACATTCTCTCCATTTGAAAATTTGATGGATTGACCCTTGCCAGCAATTAAGCCCCCACCCAGTCGCTTGCGTCCTGTCTCATGTGTTCCCCATACTACCCCAGGTGAGGAACTGCAACAGAAGAGTAAAAGCAAGGAAAACTTGTTGTGAATAATAAAGGCAGTATACAAAGTGACAGAAAAACAGTAACAACAAAACAAGTGATGCAAAAGCAAGCACTCACTGCCTCCCACCAGCAGACTGATGACTAGTCTGTCTCTAACCAATGGCTACCTTGGAAAAATGGGTTCCCACCAGTTTTATGGCTAAGCATGATATTAAATGGTATGGAACATCTTTTTGGTCAATTTGAGTCAGATGTCCTGGCTATGTCCCCGCCCAACATCTTGCCCAATCCTGCCCTGCTCCCTGCAGGTGTCAGAGTGAAAAACAGAGAAGGTCTCGAATGTTGTGCAAGGTCTGTTCAGCTGCAGCTGGAACTTTGGTGTGTTATCAACACTTGTTGATCACAAATATAAAATGCAGCTCCATATGGGCTGCTGTGAATACAGTTAACTCTATCTCAGCCAGACTCAGTACAGAAAACAGCACTGTTTGTTGTGGAAACAAGAAAAGCAAGTCACTTAGGAAACTCTAAATAAAGAATGTACTAGTGGAGCAAGCAGTTGACTAGACGTTTTAGCCTTGGAGAGATGTTTTCTATGTATTTGGAGGTTGCTGTGGATCATATTTATACAGATATTGTGAAAGGGCCCCAAGCTCTTGCTGTTAGACAATATAACTCAACATAGAAACTGATTTCATTAGTTATAATTGAGGTGGGGAAAGAAAAGTTGGAAATGAGAGACAGAATCAAATATCCATATGAAGGCTTTTTCTGAGCTGGTCTTTTATGAAGATGTAGATGGAGAGGAAAGAAGAGCAGGATAGAAGCTTTTCTTCCAAGATCACAAGATGTTCCTTCCTGTTACTGTGATGGGAGAGCACTCCTGTACATAAGAAAGAGCTTTCATTTCTGTCAAGCTAAACTTCTTTGCTCTAAACCAATGTCACCAGCTCTCTTCCCTTCACAGAGCTAGTGCTGGTGAAAATGTAGCTACAGTTATGGAAATATTTTCTTCTCTTTTTTTCTCAGTGCACTGGCTTGCTCTTTACTCATAGTTCTACTTTACAAAATGTGGTATTGTTTATTACTTGAGATATCTTGTCACTGCAGGTAATAGTAACAGCAGGGACCTCTGGCATAAAGACAGGTGTCTATAAAAACAATGAAAAACTTTAGTGGGAGTGATTGGCCCCTCGAACAACTTACTAAAAACTTTTTTTTTTTTTAAATAAGAAAAACAAACAAAACCTGGATGGATCCCAAACCAATGGATCTAATTCCATTGGTTCCTTCTCATCTTGTGGTGGATTCACCTCCGCGGACTCCTCATTGCTGTCCTGCTAATAGGCATGCCTGGGCCCCGTGGCATGCTGGGCCAAATGGAATGCCTTTGACCTGTGTGGTTTTCAGGCTGGTTGGTGTGCCATGGTGCCACACCACTCTGTGGTCAATTTGCATGCCTGGGTCCCACGCTGATGTCTGGTTTATGGGCATGTCTGGGTCCCATGCTGTGTTCTGGACGATGGGAACGTCTCTGCCCCACACGGCTTTTTGGCTGATGCTCCTGCCTTCGCTCGACACCATCTTTGCACCAATGGGAATACCCAGGCAGCCTGTTACTGTATACTTGAGGAGCAGGCCTGGGCCTCATGCCATTGTGGTACCAACCTTTCTTGGTATACAAGAAAGGTTCATAGTTTGCAGAAATGTTAATAGTAACTTAATTGATCTTCTTCAATTTCTTTAGATACAACTTCAGTATGAATTTATAAATTAAACTAAATCATGCTTCTGAAAAATATTTGCTTTTTACATTATTCTTTACCTGTCAGCATCTTTTAAAATTCATAATATTGTTCCAGCTTTGTTTACTGAAGCTTAAATACTCTATCCTATAGGTGTGGTGGTTTTACTCGTGTGGGCAGCAGAGTTCCACCACAGCCGCTCTCTCACTCCCCCTCCTCAAAGGGGAAGGGGGAGAAAATGCGATGCAAACTGCTTAAGGGTTGAGATAAGGATGGGGAGGTCGCTCAACAATTATCGTGACAGGCAAAACAAACTCAGCATAGGGAGACAGTAAGATTTATTGCCTATTACTAACAAGCTAGAGAAGTGAGAAACAAAGGAAAGAAAACAAAAATGCCTTCCCCCCATCCACCCTCTTCCACCTCCTTCCCTCTGAGCAGTGCGGGGGAACAGGGGTGTGGGGGTTATGGTCAGTCTATAGCACTTCGTCTCCACCGCTCCCTCATGGTCACTCTCTGCACCTGCTCCGCGTGGGGTCCCTCCCACGGGATGCCGTCCTTCCTGAACTGAGCCTGCGGGGGCTGCCCACAGGCAGCAGCTCTTCAAGGACTGCTTCCACATGGCTCCGTACCACGGGGTCCATCCCTCAGGAAAAAACTGCTCCAACCTGGATCCCCCACGGGCGGCAGCTCCCCCCAGACCCCCTGCTCCTGCGTGGGCTCCTCTCCACGGGCTGCAGCTCCGGCCCGGGGCCTGCTCCTGCGGGGGCTCTCCATGGGCCGCAGCCTCCTCCAGGCCACATCCACCTGCTCCACCGGGGGCTCCTCCATGGGCTGCAGCGTGGAGATCTGCTCCGTGTGGGACCCATGGGCTGCAGGGGGACAGCCTGCTCCGCCAGGGGCCTCTCCACATACTGCAGGGGAACTGCTGCTGCGTGCCTGGAGCACCTCCTGCCCTCCTTTTTCACTGACCTCGGTGCCTGCAAGGCTGTTTCACACTCCTCTCACTCTCCCAGCTGATGTGTGGCAGTGTTTTTGTTTTTTTTTCTTCCCTGTCTTAAATATGCCCTCACAGAGGCGCAAACAACATCACTTATTGGCTCTGCTCTGGTCAGCAGTGGGGCCCTTACCTAACATGGGGCAGCTTCTGGATTCTTCTCACAGAAGCCACCCCTATGGCCCCCTGCTACAAAACCTTGCCATGTAAACCCACTACAATAGGAAAGCACAGAACAGGTTAAGTTGCATATTTTATACCATGTGATCTTGTTTTATAATACCCGATATTGTTCCTTTTATATTAAAAATTTTGGAAAGAGTTGAAGTAAAATTCTCACTTTTCCTCTGGAGCTTTCCAAATCTATAGTTTTTTTTTTTTTTTTTAATAAAAAGGGTAAAAAATGTGTACTTTCATTTAAACTTATCATTTCAATATCTTTTTGTCCAGTGTTTTGCATAGTTTAGATATTCTATGTACTTTCAAGTGTCTTCAGTTTCCTCTGATGCTTTTTCTGTTGAATCCTCAAATGTCTCCTGTTTAGGAGTTACAGACCTCTTAATATTTATTTAAAGCTGCCATATTCATTTTTTTCTCAATTTCTTTTCTCGTTACTTCCCCCTCCTCCTTTCTTATAAGTAGTAAATGAAATGTCTGTCTTCTCTTCCTAGAAGGAAACCAGGACACATTTATCAGTGTTTGCTTTCTCTTCTTGTGCAATTGTCTGAGAATTATTGTCTATCTTGGTCCATTTACTGTGTGTATGCACAGCAAAGGTGTTTTAGCAGGTGTTCTCAGGATAAAAAATAACTGTCTTGCACTCTGTCTTAAGAAAAGTATGCCATTAATTTCTACTTGCCATCAAGTAGAAATTAATTCATGAATGTGTAAATTGGGGAATACCATTTACAGCATGTAACCCAAGCAGTATCAGTCCTTTAAACTGAAGAGGCTCTGACTTGATTGCTTTTGATGACAGGAGCTCTGTATTTTTAAGGGGAAAATTCATTCAGGCTCTTTAAATTCTAAAAGGGATGATTTAACTGGAAAGTATAAAAACATCAACATGTCTGTGTTTTATTGGAACTGCTCTGCTTTTCTGAAGATAACTAGGAATGCTTAATAAGCTGTGTACTGGAATATTTCATTCACTCATACCACGTTTTTTACATTTTATCCCTTATCATATGCTAATGTGAATGGGTAATCCTAAACATGATCTCTTTCCAATTCATTTTATTTAACCTAAAGAGTGTTTTGCTTCAGCATAAAATCTTGTTTATCTCATTTCCATCAGATTAAATCCTGTCACTTGAATCAAAAGTGACTTTTTTTTTCTTGGTAAGATTTTAATAACATGGTCTGGTTTCAAACAGGACATGTTTAAAGACAATGGTGTAAGGATTTTTTTTTTTTCTTGAGGTTTGCACAAACCCCCACATCCATTTTCTCACACATCAGTTGTAGCATCGTTTTAGCAGGTGATTAGCAATGAATTTATTTCTTTAGTATATTTTTGCTATAGAGGAGTGTTTGTGGCTGAAAATGATGTATTCCTGTTGGTAAGGAATCTGTTGCATGGGTAGTTTTGCACTATACTTCCCTTCCTTGATAAATCAATTTCAAGCAGATGTTCAATACCTTTAGAGTGCTACATATAATCTTAATCGTGGTAGATGCTGTGTATGTTTTTAGATCTGACCAACATAGGTGTCTTAGGATGGGTTGCTTTTAATATCTGTTGGCAGTGTTTTACATTTGGTGGTATTTGTCCATGCAGAGAGAAACAACAGGCTTTCCAGGGTGAAAACTAAACTATTACCAATACTTTTGCTGTCTCTGGCAGTTTTGTTAATCCGTACTCTGTTTTTCTTTGATTATAAATTCCTGAAAATATAAGTTTTCAGCATTGTAACAACATGCTCTTTTTTTTTTTTCTTTTCCAAAATGTTTCTATATTTTGGGCTAACTTTTGTCTGAATCAAAATGGATGCAAATTGCTCTGAGAAGCAAAGGGAAACAATTTTCAGGATTTATGTTTTGGTTCAGCAGGTGAATTATTAATTATTAATTATTGTTTGTTTTTTTCTCTTGATCATATATATATTGTCAAATAGTAAGAAAAAAATGTATGTTTCTTTCCTTCCTCCCAACAACTTATATTTTGATATTTCTATATCTGATTACTAAGACTTGAAGATTTTCATCACAAAAGTGATAGCTTCAGTAGAAGGTACTATAAGAATGGAAACTGACTTCCATAATAGGGCACACGGCTATGAATTGATATTTTAGGCAATAATGTAAGAACTATGTCCTGAGTACCCATGTTCCATTCTCTTAGTGTTTGGTTTGGTTTGAATATAGGATGAGGGACTGGATTATATTTTCTCCTTCCTGTATGACTCTGACTTCTAAAAACCTTGTTAAAGAAATTCTGCCTGCTGACATACCTTTTGAAAAGTTGAATTGTTTTATATTGAAAATATAAACAATGAAACTTTACAACTTTTTAGAGTGAAATGCCCTATTTTTAAAATGTTGCTGGAAAATGTTTCAATATTGTCAATTTCTCTCTTTCAGTGAGGCTAAGCTACATTGCGAAATTTGACTTGCATATGCAACTAGTTTTTCTTTGAGACAGCGCATGTGACTAGTTTACTACTCCCTGATGTGTTCTTGTAGTTCTAAGAAAAAAATCTCTCGGTTTTCCTACTCTTTTTAAATTACATAGCATTTACAATTTCATTTGGTCTCCCTCACTCTCACAATTAAGAAGTAGTGAAAATTACATCCTATATTATATTCTATATTTATGCATATCTAATTTTGGCCTATTCCAATACTATTATGACTGAAAATTAACCATTAATGAATAATGTTAAAAATTATCAGGGTAAACACCACCATAGGGAGATAGGTTGTATGAACTTCTTGTAAAGCATATTAAGAGTTTCTGTTTCTAAAATTATTGTGGAACCATTTGGCAGCTCTCAAGACTCTGTCTGATGGTTTTAAAATTAAACTTCTGGCAGAAGTTTTCCTTAAATTGCCGCTTTGATGTCAAAAATACATGGGAGATGTCAGACAGCATTTTCCAATGAAGTTAGTTTGGGGGTGTTTGTGAGGTGGTTTGTCATCACATTGAAGGTGCTATTGGTGCTGAGGTAAAATGATGAAAAATGTAAGGTCTTCCATAACTATTGCTATAATGAAGTTTACTTCCTTTCCTGTGTATTCCTATTACCTGCATATGGAGGTAATCTGCTATTTTCACCTTGCTTTGAACTGATCAACCTAAAATGTTTCCCTCCAAATAATTAATTCTTATGTGTTTTTCTCTTCTCAAGAAAAAAAAAAGTACTTTCCTTTAACTACAATCTACAGAAAAAAAACTCATTTAACCAATATTCTGTAACCATCTACATGCAGTTCCACTTTTAACATGAAAAATTCAGTCCGTTGAATAGAACATAAATATGATGAATATGATAATGAGTTTGCTCTTTTATTATGTGAAGGACAGAGGTGACCTCTAAAGATCACTGAAGTTGAGGGAAGAGAGAAAATTTCCTGTTTGGAAAAAGTTGTTTGGTCAGAGAAGGTGTATCTATATAAATAACTGATATAGTGTGAAGAGGGGAGCACTGGAGTTAGTTTGATTTGGTGTGATCCATTAGGGTTTTAGCATGCCCATGTTGCATGTTTCCTGGCACTGATTTTCATGCCAGATGTCTCTTCTGGGTGTATGCTATGCATTTTTATCTACTGGGTGATGTGAAATAGGTTTCTGTACAGCGATTGCAGATTGCTTTGTTCTTACAAATGTTCTTACGATCCCATGCATGCATAGAGAGCAAATGCTGAAGGACATTAGAGAAGATGTACTTCCTTTCTGTTGGAGGTATGCTTTGTCTATGTTTCAGGTGGGGTCATCCAGTGCATGATTTCAACCTTGACTCACCCAGACGGGATGTTATTTTGAGCCCACTGGAGATGAATTCAGGAGCATACTGCATGAATCCAAGGCAAACTTACCAAAAAGGGAACCCTGCTCTTACAGAAACACTCACAGTGTCCCTGTAACAAACAAGTACCAAATGTAAGTGAAGGCCCAGTAAAACTTCTTTTTTCTGGATGCCCTATCAAGTCTAGTGGTGATGTTTTTAATTGTAAAGAAATTTCAAAAGTCAAAGGTGAATGTGTGAATGCTGATAATACATTGACATGTTATCAGTCTCTGAGAGGTCTGAGCATAGTGAAATTATTTGGGCAAAATAGTGAAGCTATTTCGGTAAAAAGGATCATTTATGGGTCTTTGGATTACAGTTTTTGTGCATCATTTGAAGGAAAATTGATTTTACTTTATTTTTTTTACAATTGTTGTTAGGAATTGGTAAGTTAAAATACAGAAGCAATTATTTTGAATTTGGTAAATTGTTTTTTCACTTGAATTCTGCTGCCCTTCATTCAGCTGGATTACCTGCAAGGTTGCTGGTCATTATTTGTCCTCTTTTGCAGGTAATGCCAGATTGAAGAAGCCTTCCTAAATGTCTCCCCTGTGCTGACTACATGTTACATTTCAACCTATACCTGCCTTGTTTTATCACTTTTAGTTTATGTGACCTGGGACCACTCAAGTGAATGTACAGTTTTCTGTCTCAGACCTAATCTGAGAAGTTACTTGCTTCTGTCTGGTAACTCAGACAGAACTGGTGGATCCCCACAGTACACCAGTCCTGTCCCTGCATTTGTGACCTAGTGAACATGCAGCAAGGTGGTAAGAGTTTTTGTGAGCTCCAAGTACTGATCTTGATGGGTGTAAGCTTCTATATATCCTGAAGACAGCATCTGTTCTGTAATGTAGGTGGTTACTATGTGGCATTCTGTACAGACAGCTCACTAGCTGAATAGACTGGGAGATCCATACAAGTCTTAGTAGTGTGCTTAAAACAAACAAACGCTTTAATCTTACTTGTAAATTTCTTAACTTCTAACCATTTGGTAAGCTTGACTCAGTTGTCCTATATTTATGGTGTGAATGCAAAGTAGTCATTAGTCAATTTTTAATTATATTTAGTCTAATAATCATGCTTGTCCCTTCATACCAAGCATTTGACTTTAAGGGCAATGAGGGTATAAAAATAAAAGGATCTGACATGACATGTGTCTTGCATTGATTAGCTTGAAAGAAAGATGGTTAGTACGCTATGGCAAAAGTAATTTGACTTGCAAATACGGACCTAGTGTGTCTTTTGAGTATAATTTTTGTGATTGCTCTCCATGTAGGATCTCATCTCAGTCACTTTCTTAGTGCAGCTTAACAAGGTTTGAATGGCATAATTGACTGCAGAATTATCTACCTAATGCAAAGCCAATGGAAGAGATTCAGATTTCAGTAACTTTGAATTATGTCTTCAGCACATAGACCTGATTCCTGTGACCAGCTTAGATATACTTTGCATAGGGCAGAAAGCAAAATGCTTTCATGTTGCTTTTACAGTTCCACAGGGGTCAATGTGTACAAAACTAATTGCTACAAGGTCAAGAGTCATGCAAGCCACCTTCTTTGTGATGAAATATGTATGTTTCTTATAGGATGATTTAAGACTTAAGATTTTTTCCTCAAGGTAAGGCAATATAAGAAAGCAAGAACTGATTACAGACATTTAGTAAATCATAGTCGTAGAATCATAGAATGGCTTGGGTTGGAAGGGAGCTTAAAGATCATCAGGTTCCAACCCTCCACTAGATCAGGTTGCCCAGGGCCTCATCCAACCTGGCCTTGAACACTTCCAGGGATGGCGCATCCACATCTTGTCTCAGCAACCTGTGCCAGTGCCTCACCACCCTTTGGGTAAAGAATTTCCTCCTAACATCTATTTAAATCTCCCCTCTTAGTTTAAAACCATTCCCCCTTGTCCTATAATCTGCCATTGTAAAAAGTCACTCTCCACCTTTTTTATAAGCCCCCTTTAAGTACTGAAAGGCTTATGTTAGGTTGTGTTAGGTAAACATGAGGGTTTTTAAGTGAAATCATCATGAATGCTGCTGATTTATTTATTTATTTAGTGGTAGGGAGGTTAATGAAATTTCTATATCAGTTGTTGTAGTGGTGTGGTGGTTTTGCTTGGGTGGGCAGCTGAGCTCTACCACAACCTCACTCTCACTCCCCCTCCTCAAGAGGAAAGGGGGAGAAAATATGATGCAGAGGGCTCAAAGATAGGATAAGGATGCCAACCACTAGGTAGGTTGGCCAAAGCCCCATCCAGCCTGGCCTTGAACACCTCCAGGGATGGGGCATCCACAGCTTCTCTGGGCAACCTGCTCCAGTGCCTCACTACCCTTACAGTGAATAACTTCTTCCTGATGTCTAATCTAAATCTATTCTCTTTTACTTTAAAATCATTTCCCCTTGTCCTATCACTATCTGCCTGTGTAAAAAGCCACTCTCCATATTTTTTAAAAGCTTGCTTTAAGTACAGAAAGACTGCAATGAGGTCTCCCCAGAGCCTTCTCTTCTCGAGGCTGAACAGCCCCAGCACTGTCTTCCTTGGACAGGTGCTCCAGATCTTTGCTCGACTTCATAGCCCTCTGAACTCGCTCTATCAGGTCCAAATCTTTCTTGTGCTGAGGGCCAACTGTGACCCTATCCTATCCAGACTTAGGGGTCCCAACATTTTTTATTATTATTATTATTATTATTATTATTATTATTTTCAATGCTCTGTATATATATCTAGCCCCAGTTACCTACCCTCTGTTTGGGAACACAGGATGTGTATGTGGAGTCCCAGCCCCACAGGGTTAGACAGCCTTGAGGTAACAGGACTGCTGGTACCAAGTTTCAGGTATTATTGTTATGATGATACTAAAGTCAGCCACCTCACAGATCACACATCAGCAAAACAATTATGTTTATTTTACACCTCTGTAGAGGTTTCCGTGAGGAAATCTGGAAATGTTTATACAAATATTAATGGGTTCTACTTTAAAGTAGCTTTATAAGGGTTGCAATAAGAAAGAAAGAAATGAATAAAATGAGTCTAAATGGGAAGTCCTAAAATATATTGTACTTTAAGTGATATTCTGCACTGCCTAATTCTTTTTACAGGAACTATAAAGTATAATTTTATTACACTATGGGTTAAAATTGCTTCAATCAAGACATTGCTTTGGGATTTGAGTTTTTTTTTTTTTAAACTATGCTTTTTTGATTGTATCCATTAAATCTGAAGAATAAAAGTGATTAAAATGCTATGTTCTGCATATGTTCCCCAAGTATACACAGTTTTACCACTTGTTAAAATAAGCAAAGGATGACACTATTATGAAGCAACCAGTATATAACCAATCTTAAAAAAAAAAAAAAAAAGGTACTGAGCAAGTAGAAGTCTGAGAGTACATAGATTCCTGTATTCTAAGTTGTTTTATGATTTCTTATAAATCCATATTGTTTCCATTACAGAAAAGAATATTTTTCATATGGTGGTTATTACGGCACAATAATTCTAAATTGTCCCATTGGTCATCCAAATGTTTTGAGAATTTCTATATAAAGCTTGATCAAATGCTTTAAACAAAAATTCAGGCTTTGCCCACAATTAACTATAATTCTCAAATTTAATTGAAATTACTCTAAGAATATTTTTACTCTAGCATAATATTTCTAAATCTAGAATATCTATCCTAGAAGTATTCCAATGTCATGACAGTATAGAATAGGCTATGTGAAAAAGGGACTTATTGTCTCATACTGTTACTACAAACTAACATCTGTATTATATCCAAGTATTGGGAGAATAGGTTTCTCTATAATTCCAGGAATGTTGACAACTGATAATGGGGAATTTGTTGCATTGTTTTTCTTTACAAACCAGACCCAACAGGAATTGGGTGATAAGGGAGGGAAAAACAGATACTGCTGTAGTACTGCAACTCTAAATGAACCTGATAATAAAATTATTTACTGCTATTGAAAGACACTACCTGTGCAAAGGATGCATCTTTACTTTTATGTTGCTGATGATTACTGCAATTTTCTCTAGCTAACCTTGTTTATTATTGCTTACAGACTGGAATTTTATTCATAGATCTTCTCTGAATATTGCTTTTTTTCTTCATAGCTTACTTCTTTACTCTTGGAAGAAGCTTTATACACATGATTTCAGACTCCAGACAGCACTAAATAAAACTTAGTTGCCTGTATTCTGGCTTATGAGAAAATACTTATTTGTCACAGTCAATGCTGGAAGGAAAATTTGCTGCTTAAACATAGGTAATGAAGAATTGACCCTCACTGTGTTGCAGGAGAAACCATGTGGGCTTGGGGGACAGGACGGATGGAGAGGGGAGAAGGGAGAAATCAACTCTGTTTTAAGATATGCACTGCTTTTAAATTTCCCTGCTGGCTCAGTGCATTAGTTGGCTTGTCACATCTAATTTTCTCAGCTTCTTTGTATTATGTCACATAATATGACACAGACAACCCTTGTGACAAATCACACAAGCCAATGTGTCAACGGGGAAATAGGAAACTGACAGTTTTCTGAACAGTCCCATAAAAACACAAAATAGAATGCTGTAAAAAGTAACTTTCTAAAAATCTAGACCTATGTTTAATATTGCTGCATGCCTTCGCTCTAAACGTACTTCAGAATATTAATTAAAAGAATTAAGAAAAAAGATGAAAATATCTGACATAATGGGGTCTCTGGCTGATGTGTGGGATGGGAAGAAAAAAAAAAAAGCAGATGGGATCCATCCACAGCTTTCTGCTCTACCCCTTCTGCATCTGTCTGTGCTGCTCATCATTTGCTCGTGAACTGCAGTTTTCATGTCAAAGCACAGCACTGAAAATTGCAACTAATCACAAGTAGTTCATGAGCAGCTCCTGTCTGAAGAGAACCAGTGTCCTGGTTTTGTCTGGGATAGAGTTAATTTTCTTCCTAGTAGCTGGTATGGTGCTGTGTTTTTAATTTCAGATGAGAATAATGCTGATAACACACCAGTGCTTTAGTTGTTGCAGAGCAGTGCATACACAGAGTTAAGGACTTCAGTTTCTCCTGCTGCCTTGCCAGTGAGGAGTCTGGGGTTGCACCAGGAGCTGGGAGGGAACACAGCCAAGACAGCTGAACCAGACTAACCAAAGGGCTATTCCATACTATATGGTATTGTGCTGAACAATAAAACTTGGGGGGTTACCTGGGGTAAGGGGCAGAGGCTGCTGCTTGGGGTCTGGCTGGGCATCAATCAGTGAGTGGTGAGCAATTGCATTGTGCATCACTTCCTTTGTATATTCCTTTATCAGAATTATTATTTTCCTATGCTTTTCTGTCCTATTGAATTGTCTTTATCTCAACCCACAAGTTCTACTTTTTTTTTTCTTGATTCTCTCCCCCATCCCACTGTGGAGTGAGCGAACAGCAGTATGGTGCTTAGCTGCTTGCTGGGTTAAACCAAAACAACCAGGTAATGTTTTGCCGGTCATATTAATATAAGTAAATCCTACTTACTGTCATGTGTAGGTGGACTAAATCAGTAGATTCTTCCCTCCATCCCTAACCCCCTTGCTGTCTTTGTGTTAAATAATAAGGAAGCATCTAGGCTCTCTTTTCTGTTGTATGACGATGAAGTTGTTTGCGTATATGTACTTATTATTTGTATCCATGCAGGGTTTGCAGTTTTGATTTCAAAGACCCATCTTCTGCTTCTTTAGGCTTCTGTTTAGAAAATGTCTCTATCATGAGGGAGAAAAAAATGTTTTTGACAAAATATTCTTCTTTGGTTCTTAGGTGGTACAACTTGCAGCTGTTATAAAAAGAGAAAGTTATTAGAAATGGAATTTCGTGTTTTGAAAAACCTTTCCTGTATTTTATACACCTTTCCATATTTATTTTATTTTATTTTATTTTATTTTAAATTTGTTTTTTACTGAGTGGTACATGTACACAGTCTATTCAAATCTACCTGCAATATTCTTACTGAAATTACAGAATCACAGAATCATCTAGGTTGGAAGAGACCTCCAAGATCACCAAGTCCAACCTCTGACCTAACACTAACAAGTCCTCCACTAAACCATATCACTAAGCTCAACATCTAAATGTCTCTTAAAGACCTCCAGGGACGGTGACTCAACCACTTCCCTGGGCAGCCTATTCCAATGCCTAACAACCCTTTCAGTAAAGAAGTTCTTCCTAATACCCAACCTAAACCTCCCCTGGCGCAACTTTAGCCCATTCTCCCTCATCCTGTCACCAGGCACGTGGGAGAATAGGCCAATCCCCACCTCACTGCAGCCTCCTTTAAGGTATCTGTAGAGTGCGATAAGGTCGCCCCTGAGCCTCCTCTTCTCCAGGCTAAACAACCCCAGCTCCCTCAGCCGCTCCTCGTAAGACTTGTTCTCCAGACCCCTCACCAGCTTCGTTGCCCCTCTCTGGACTCTCTCGAGCACCTCCATGTCCTTCTTGTAGCGAGGGGCCCAAAACTGAACACAATACTTGAGGTGCGGCCTCACCAGAGCCGAGTACAGGGGGACAATCACTTCCCTAGCCCTGCTGGCCACACTGCTTCTTATGCAAGCCAGGATGCTGTAGGCCTTCTTGGCCACCTGAGCACACTGCTGGCTCATATTCAGCTATCAACCAGTACTCCCAGGTCCTTCTCTGCCAGGCAGCTTTCCAACCACTCATCTCCCAGCCTGTAGCGCTGCTTGGGGTTGTTGTGCCCCAGGTGCAGGACCCAGCACTTGGCCTTGTTGAACTTCATACAGTTGACCTCAGCCCATCGGTCCAGCCTATCCAGATCCTCCTGCAGAGCCTTCCTACCCTCGAGCAGATCGACACATGCACCTAACTTGGTGTCATCTGCCAACTTACTGAGGGTGCACTCGATCCCCTCATCCAGATCATCGATAAAGATATTAAAGGGAACTGGCCCTAGTACTGAGCCCTGGGGGACTCCGCTAGTGACTGGCCTCCAACTGGATTTGACTCCATTCACCACAACTCTTTGGGTCCGGCTACCCAGCCAGTTTTTAACCCAACAAAGCGTACGCCAGTCCAAGCCAAGAGCAGCCAGTTTCTTGAGGAGAATGTTGTGGGAAATGGTGGCAAAAGCCTTACTGAAGTCAAGGTAGACCACATCCACAGCCTTTCCCTCATCCACTAAGCGTGTCACTTTGTCATAGAAGGAGATCAAGTTTGTCAAGCAGGACCTGCCTTTCATAAACCCATGCTGACTGGGCCCGATTTAGAAGTTTTAGGGGAATCTTAGTCCTGAAATTAAAAAGAGGATTAATAGGTAACTGTAATTGGTAGCTGTTTACATATGCAATGTGTTCTGTTTATTTTTTCCAGTGGTTCTTTCCAAGTGACATTAAGAAAAATGTACTTCAGTGCGATTGGTGTTAAAGTTATGTACGGATATAAAACCTAGAAAAACTGGTATACCATTGTTCTCATTGCTTTCTTGTAGTTTTAAAATTTAAAGAAAGTTGGATTATTGATAAACTCTCCTGCTGTTTAAAAAATGTGGTCATATGTCTCTCTGGCAAAACGACTTCTGCCAATCGGTGTTCTCCATGTTCTTGGACAGCTAAAGCAGCAGCATTACTTAAAGAACTTTATGACTGTGGTGGGTATGCTCTTCTCCTGCACTTGACATAAGTCTTGCTCAGGCTTATGAGCCAGAGTAGGCCTCAATTTGGCTATGCCTTGCACAGCAGTTCCAGAACATGGTAAGGAATCTGGGTTTGACCATGAGTCAATCTCTTTATTTTATAAATACAGCATTTAGAGAAAAGCTTATTTGAGCTCTTCATGGATCTCAGTGGGCTGTAACCCTTGATGTCTGTGGTGCAGTAGCTTTTTTCCCAACTCAGCTATGGCAAAAAATTAACTAATATTATATCAATCTTGTCAATAGACAAGAAGCATAATGGGTGAGTACAAACAGGCACACCCTGACCGCATCTTGGGCGCTGCAGCCTGGACAAGCCCTATCTGGGAAGTACCAGAACTGTACATTCTGGAAGGCAGGGTTAGTGGAAAATACCAAAATTGCCTTATCTGAACCATAGGCAGGATGGAAAAGTACTGACTAACAATCATCTTGCAGTCCTATAAATAGTAGTACTAAGCAAAGAGCCCCTTGAGCTCTCCAGGGACTGCAGTAGGCTGCACACTCGATCTCCCCCTGAGCTGGGATGCCTCTCAGGGTACCCCTGAGGGGATGTGCATCTCAGGGTTGACTTCTTGAGGAACAAGCTTGTCCGTGGACAAATGCTGATGAGTGTGCAGGGTGAGTAATTCACTCTAGGGAGTATTTTGGAAGCAGGCGACTGGTTTAGAACCCCCCCAGGACCCTGCAGTAAGTCTTGGGTGAACCTTACTATTCTCTAGCCTCTGATTAAGTTATTGTTTCTATTGTAGCAAATTCTGTTGAAATTATTGTGTTAAACTGGCTGATGATTAAATGCTGATTAAGCGCTGTTAAATACAATACAATCTAACCTTGCTATTTACCATAAAAGTGTATAACAAGTCCTTAATTACTGCTACATGAGAGGTGTGTAAAATTGATTCCATAACAATGAGCAATTTGACAAACTTGTCTGTGGGTGGCATATCCTTATGTTTTTCACATTATTGTTTAAAGTATATAAAAGGTATCATTGTAACTCCATCTCTCAGTGCTCTGAGGTATGATCTCTAAAACAAAAATATTACAGTGTTTGGGATGTTATTGCAACTGTAAATGTCCTCTAGTCCTCTTCAAGAAGTTATGATCCCCACTTTAGTCAGCACTTCTATCATTCCTGTTACAAAGCAGTCATCTCTGGCAGAAGGGTTTAATGTACAATAGGAAGTGATATCTTCTTATGTTCTTGCAGTTAGATGTATATACTAAGGTCTGTGTGGAGTTCAGTTTAACCTCGTTTGTATGGATAAGCAAAATGTTCATTGCTGTTGTACTCCCTTGCTGTACTGACACCTGAGAAGCTGAGTAATGATAAGATGTTTGTCTTTGTAGAACTTCTGCATGTGAATAACATCTGCACCTTTATTCTGCACTGGGAATGATGGGGGGTGGAGAGTGAGAGGAGAGAGAGATGGTACAGCATTCTTACTGCATCTCAGTAAGAAAGACCTGACAACAAATGGCATAATAAAATAGCTGTTTTAATAAGATAGAGTAAAAAGAGGAACCTAGACAGCAAATAAATCTTACATCCCTTCAGATGCTGGGAATCCCAGTTCTGTGCAGCATTGGATAGATGGTGCATGGATTTTCCCACAGCATGCTGGGCCAATCCCATTCATGGAGAGGTTCCTCCTCCCTCACATACCATTGTGCCTTTCATTGAGTGCAACAAACAGAATCATGCATCTTCTTTGGACAGATTGGGGTGTTATCTCTTCTTAACATCCACCAGTGCGCAGCACAAGCTGGCACAGTGCACTCTGGCAGACTTCCTTACAGCTGCTACTCATGCTAACATATGGGTTTCTCAAGCCTTATGTATAAGGATAAGCAGAGCAGACAAGGCCTATTGAAGATCACTTACTGTTTGAAGTCTTCTGCAGGGTTCCCAGTACAATCCTCTAGTGGATGTCAGCTACCAGGTTTTGAAATGATGTTTTAACTAGAGCTATGTTGATGGTGCCTGGGGAGGAGGGGCTGGTATCCTAGCAAAAAGAGGAAATTATTTTTTTCCTGTGTCTTTCATGAGTGGTCACTTGTAAATTTTAAAAGCCATAATTATGTATTTTGCCACATCTACTGTAGTGAATCTTGATGACATGTAAAGAAATATCTGATGGAAACAGCTCAGGGATTATTCTTTGATCAGATAACTGCAAATATTATGAGTCAGAGATGTAGTTCTACATTTCCAAATTTATATTCTGTGATGATATAATCAATTTAATTTACTCATGCTGATTCTGAAATAGGAAAATAATTTGTTGAATGACTCTTGCGATTGCCATCAATATTTAAATGTTCCTAAGAATTTATAAAATAAGACCCTGTTTTGTACTTGTAGAAAGATTTCGTTCACTTGCAGGAGAATGTATAAGAGGTCCTATAGAGTTTGTTACTGATTTCTCTTCTTCTGGAAGATACTGAAATCTGTAATACAGACCCAATTGAATTCTACATCTGCAAAGTGGTGAACTTCAGTAAGGTGTATGTGCAACACAGGCAATAAAAAAGTTCAATACATTTTGGGCCAGAAGAATCATTTAGTGTAATCTCTTGTAGATCACAGGTTGTTAAACTTCAGCTATCTCTGTGTTGAGCCCAGAAGCTTGACCAAAATACATCCATCAGAATAGCATCTGCTATTAACTTCCTTACTCCTGTTAGTGATCCCATATACATCTTCTGTCAGAAGAAGAAATAGCACCTGAAATTGCAATTTCCCTTCATTCCCGTGGCTTGGTGTGCCACTTATGTAAAGTGGCTTTAGCCATTTAGAGTTAGTGTATCACCTCTCCAAATCAACTTAATCTTTTTGTTTGTTTTGTTTTGTTAATATTTGTAATTTTCTGTAGTTAAAAAAGGTTTCTTTCAGTTAATTATGTGTGGTGCTTGTGTTAGTTAAGATAACCTTATTTTCCTTTGTTTTGGTTACCTGATGTTTAAAAAGACCACAAGCCATGACATACTTCTGCAGCTGTTGCAGTAAAACATGAAAATAGTGCCTTTCTTCCTGGTGTTCGATGTGAATGTTTTAGGAGTTGCTTCTGTCAGACAAGCTGCTTCTTGACCTCTTGTGTTTCTCTTTTGTAGTCAAACTGTGCAGTTCTGTGGACTTCACCTTCACATGAATCTTTCATTCTTCCAAGCCAATTTAGAAGTCTGTGATAGCACCTGCCGTTTGAAATCTGTAACAGCTCGGTACTTGTTTTCCACAGTGGTGTTATATTCCCTTGCTGTTAACCCTTCTGTTGTATAGGCATAAACACTCTGTCATAAAAATGCTAGCTAGCCAGGAGCTTTTACAGTTCAGTGCTGTGCTATATCAGTGTAGGGGTGGGATAGTTATACAGTACTGTATAGTATTATATAATTGTGTCCAGTGTGGTATGTCCAAACAGTTCTGTGATATGCTATTGTAACTAACACTTTCTTGATTGTCTTTCATGATTTTTTCTGATCTGGTTTTGTAGGGTCTATGATGTAATTCATTTCACCCCAAAGTGAGGTAGTTCCTGACTGTTTTCAGTTTTGTATACCTTACATTAACTTTACCATAGCTATGTTCACTTTTTTTTTTTTTCTTTCCACCATGGAGTGGGGCATTTTCTCTGGTGGGAATGCAGTGACAGAAAATCATTGATGAAAAACTCGTTCACATATATTAAACCATTTACAGTGTCTACATACTCTGTTTTACTGAACATGTAAATATTAAAACAACAGCAAGAAAACGCTGTCCTTTATTGTACTTTTTAATTCCATAAAAGCACCTGGAAGATATTTGGCTGGCAAATCTCATAGAAATGTTAGCAGAAGGTTAAGTAAAACCTTAATCCACTTTAGGGGGCTGGAGACAAGGACTAGTTAGTTGAAAAACATCTTGGTAAAGGAAGTATATGCATTTTCATAACTCAAAGTAAATTTTATCAGTTCTTAGCATCTCCATAACTTTCAGGGGATGCATGTGTGAAAATGTAGTATTTACATACTAGGTATGTTGATTGTGTGCGCTGGCGCTCATACTCCTCATCTTCAAGAAGCTCTAAATTAGGTATTGTTAAGACCTCACACCTGTATATTGCTTGAAATAGTAACATACTTCAAATGCAAATGTGTTGTTCCATATGAATGTTATTTAGAAATTCCTGCCCCCATTTAACTCTCCTTCTCTACCTCTGTGTCCCCTCTTCTCCCCACTTCCTCCTCCTCCCCCTCTAATTTTAATGAAGCCCTGGTTGATATATTTTTTGAGTGATACTTTCATTGGCTTGCAGTTCTCTAAGGTTACTGTCTGTTAAACCTCCAGGGTCTGACTGGTCTGACTGACTTAGCAGTTTATTCCCCATTTGGTTTGGTCTTTCTGTGTTCTGCTTATAACACTTTTTCTGACAGTTGCATGTGCCTTACTTGCATTTTTCCAATTTGTGCTTTATTCCTTTTTCACTTTGACAATTCTATTTATGTTGTGAGCTCACCAGTTCATTCTCTTTTTAATTATCATGAATAATTGAATGTACCCATTGAGTTTATGTTTTGCTTCCCTATAACAAAATGTGTGAGAAAAAATATCTTGCTGGATTTACTTTGGTTTAACACAGTTACTTTTGAAGTCAAAATTGAAGAGTGTTTTGCACTTATTCTTCTCTGTTTCTTCGCTTATATATTTTCTTGCCAAACTGCACAAAAATCTCACTTTTAAGTATTGTGCAACAGCTGAAGCCGGATATACCTAATAATATTTTTTTCTGCTTATCTATGATATTAAATGTCATGAAAATTTTGTACATGGGCAATTCAGCACCTACAGTTTTCCTTAATGTTCATTTTTTCATAAACTTTTTATCGTTAATGATTTCAAAGTTTCTGATAACTGTCATTAAATAGACTGAGAAAGTTCTGTGTCTGAGAATGTGTAAGGACCACAAACAATAATCACACTGATAATATTTGTTTTTACTGTGTTAAGTTCTTCTCATCACCATAAGAAATTATTTCCCTTTGATGTTTGCAGATACATTCTGTTGCAGAGATATCAGCAGAAATAACAGGAATATCACTGGCAACTGAACATCAGTTTGGTACAGTTTGGTGAAGCTGGATACTAGAGGTAGCTGGAAAAAATGGCACTATATTGACATTTTAAGATTTTGAAACTTTTCTGTCCAGTGCATCTGTGCATAGTTTCATGAAATGGAATTATGTGAAATACTAGAATCTTAACTGTCCCCACCCCCAAGCTTTTTGTCTTTTGTACTGTGGGCTTGAAAAGCTGTCCTACTATCACTTATACATATTTTTGGAAAAGTTTGAGTGAAAGGTTTCCAGCACTTATACTAGAGAATTAGATTCTCTACACTAGATGTTAACTAGTGTTATCTGTTTATAGGAAGTTGCAATTGATCACTGCAGCTTTAGCTGGACAAATTCATGGTGGTGTCTCTCTCTAAACTTTGTGGCAAAATGACAAGGTAGAGTTAGAACGATATTGAGATAGTGGCTGTTGGCTGGCTGTTACCAGGTTTCTTGTACATAGGCTTTTCCTCTACAGCTTTCTTCAATATTTGTTTTTCTAAGCTTTTTCATCATGCCAAAGACTTTGCAGCCATTTTTTTGAAACCTGCATTTTGAAGAATCTGCTGAGGCACAGGAGGCCATATTCCTTGCACATTGCTTCCTTTCTGTAACTGCTGAAAAATGTCTTTATGCATGTAATCACATTTTAGACAAGTTTGTTTTAAGAGGGTGCCATAGGCATTTACAGGCAATTTCTCTCACATCTCCAAACTGCAAATAACAAGGAGTATAACAGAACAGGAGAACCATCTAGTATAAAGCTTAAAAATATTTTTGGTCTTGTAGCTTACAAAAATAAAAGGAAACATAAAAAATAGTAGGATTAGATGAAGACAATATAGACATGTATTGGGGTGTCACAGCTTGGACTAATGAAGTGACATGAAACTTTCACGTTCTTTAGTTTTCCTTTTTTTGTTCTCAGATCGTTGTTACACTCCAACTTACTTTCCACTGTCATTGCTTTTGCACAGGCTGAGTATCTGAACTGTGTCCGAGACAGCAAAGTACAGTTAGGAATATGACACTGAATAAAAGGCCTTTGCCCCCCTCCCCCTGAGACAAGCTTCCCTTGAAAAATAGGTAGGTTGTTAAAGTGAAAGCATCTTCTTTGGAATTAAAGTACAAAATTTATTCAGAAAGTTGATAATGTTTTCTGGTGGAAGAGGGAAGATTTCTTGCATTTACCTGTTTAAAAAAAAAAAGTGCACACACCCCCAAAACCAAATCAAACCAAGCAACCAAATATACAAAAATACAGTTGAATGCTCCATTGCTTTCTTGTGGTTATTTCTTATTATGCCCCTCACTAGAGAGAAGTGACCATTTCTTGGTTGTAATCATGCAAGTGAACACTCAAAAGAAATTTTATGTATGAGAAGACTGGTTGTGGTTTTGTGCTCTTTTGTTTGTTCGCTTGTTTGTTTTATATTGAGAAGAGTTTTGACCTCTCCTTTCCTATCTCAGATATCTGCAGAATAGCTGTTTGCAAATCTGTACCAGCAACAAGAAGAAAGAAAAGCTGTGTAAATGAGCATGACAGTGACATATTGCAATGAGTTTCTCAAGTAATTAATCTGTCTGTAAGAAAGTGAAATTTCCTGGGTACTTCAGGATAATTTAGTGTTAATGGTAACATTCTGTTAAAGCCATTTTCTTACCAAGCTATCATTACTAGATCTGTCGCTGAAAAATCTAGTGAATTTGAATTCGGTGAAATTCCACCCCCACCCTTACTCCCGCCCCCCCCCCCCCAAAAAAAAAAAAAAAAGGAAAGTTGGAAATAAAAGATATAAAAGATCACCTTCCATGTTGCCTTAAGCTATGCTTTTTGTTGTTGTTTAGTTTTTTAATAATGATATCTCATTTGACACTGCACTGTATCTGTTCTGATTATTTAATATAGTTAATATTTACTGAATATGTTCAAGAATCATCTGGATAAATTGAGTGGTTTAGAGTCAACAGCCAGTGACTGTTGACTGTTTCTGCACCTCAGAAATTATTCAAAATTAGGTCAAGAGAAGCTAAATGGGGAAAGAAGGAACAGAAAGTCTCTGGATGCAGAGATTTTACTTGTGACAGGAAATTCTTGTCTTGTCATCTTACAGCCAAGCCAAACTGTTAGGCCTTGTTAATCTTCAGGGTTATTTAGTGGGCATGGTGATTTTATCAAAGTCCTCAATATTTTGGTGTAATAATGCTGACATGACAAAACACACTGCTGATTTACTTAAACAACTGCCTTTTTTGTATCTGTAGAGATAAATTCTCAGCAGACACAGGACTGGAGAAGCATAAAGCTTATGGAACATGCCTGGGAGAAGGAAATTTTTGGAAGAGTGTTTTGGGATGAAAGGCAACAAATAAAAGTGGGAAATCAGAGTAAACCTTTATGTCAATCACTTCAAGATTTTATTTTATTTTTTCCTAGTCTTGGACTGTAGTGAATTTGGTTTAGAGACAGTCTGATAGACTCCCATACTCTTTTTCTCAATATATTTGATGTTCCATCAAGATAACTTGACATCTTGCACTCAGGCATTGATCTTCTAGACATTTAAACCGTTTGGTGTTTTGCACCAGGACATGCTTGTCTGCTATGACCTCAGTAAGAAAGTAGGTAAGGTTTCATTTGAAATTGTATTTATTATAGCTAACACTGTAAACAGCGAATAATATATATAACCTTATGCCTCTTTTGGACACCCAAGAATTGTAGCATTGAACAGGATGCTGACCTCCACACAGCTCAACATTGAGGACCCCTTGACAGCCGAGATTCTCCCATTTTGGTCATTCAAGCTATTATAAGATTTTCCTATATGGGAATAGCTCATCATGTCTACAGTCAAACAGTAATGATGCCATCAGGAGAACTTCCTGCACTATTCAGTAAAGGCAAGGCCACATAGGTAGTGTAATAGCCAATACTGAGTGGAAGCTGTCTGCAGGCTCCTCTACTAAAGTGAGAAGGGTGAGTTTATCTTGCAGCCAAGGAATTTGTGAAGCACAGCCTGAAGACCAAGCTGTGCATGCAGCGCAGCACAGCATGGGGTCTTGGACTACTTGATAAAATTGTTATATGGATTGCTAACTCATTGCTGTACAGGGGTTTTCTGGTCAGGATCACTAGATTTGGTTCACAACTTTACTGTTGTCAATCTATTGATCTTGGTAGACCTGTCATCCATAAGATTATGGGTCTGGATAGGACCTTCCCAAGAACGTACGGTTCAGAAAATTTTGGGGCAGTAGACTATCAGTGAAGACATCACTAGCCATATCAATGGACTTCATTATTCATAGGACAACAACAATGCTTCATGATCCTTTAAAAAGAGATACAGCCTTTTGTTAACAGTCTAAAATAGAACTCATGAACAAACCAAACAGCTGAACTAAGTCAAGAAGTGTTCCTTTGAAGGTAGACTGCAGGGAAAAAAAGAAAGAAAAAAAAGGCACAGGATAGCTAATCCTAGTCCAGAAGAAAATTGTGTTGAGAACTCCAAAGTGGTTTTAAAATTACTGACAGAGTGACATGGCTGGCTGGAATTTCACATGAGGTTTCTGGAGGGAATCTCAGCTGCATGGGAAACATCTGCAGAGCAATTGTATGACAGATGAGAAAATCTAATAAAGTATCATATGGTCAATGTACTCTTGCATACTTCTTTTCAGTCACATTTCTCTTGAAATATATTTTTAATAACATTTAATCAGATTTTGTGGTATAAATACTATTTATTGAAAAAATGTCTATTGAGCAAATTAACTCAAAATTTTCAACCATTGCTAGAAATGAGGGTATGATGTCAGGCTTTTACAAGAATTTGAGTTTGGTTGAATTTTTCTAATGAAATTTTCAGTAAATACTTGTGTTTCTTTGTCAGTGAGACAGTCTCCATGAGATGTTGTTGGTTTTGTTCTTTGTTCTATTTTTAAAAAAACTTTACACTTCCAGTGTGGAAAGAGAGGAGGGCACACAAAATTGCAACAACCAATTGACTGCAAAAAATGCATTTTGTAGGGAAGGGAATTATTTTGTTGCTGAAGTCAGATGGAGCTGACCTGTATTGGGCATACCTGTCAAGGTTTTGGTAGCAGGGGTCTTGCAGGGGCGGCCTCTGTAAGCAGAGCCTAGCAGCTGCCCCATGTCAGATCAGAGCCAGCTCCAGCCGGCTCCAAAAGGGACCTGTTGCTGGCCAGAGCTGAGCCAGGGAGCAATGCAGGGTGGGCCTCTGGGAGAGCAGACTGAAGAGAGGGAAAAACCTGCTGTGCAACAGCAGCTGGGAGAGAGGAATGAGAACCAGGTCAGTGCAGCAGGAGGGCGGGAGGTGCTCCAGGCATGCAGCAGCAGTTCCCCTGCGGCCTGTGGAGAGGCCCCTGGTGGAGCAGGCTGTCCCCCTGCAGCCCACGGGTCCCACACGGAGCAGATCTCCACGCTGCAGCCCGTGGAGGAGCCCCCGGTGGAGCAGGTGGATGTGGCCTGGAGGAGGCTGCGGCCCATGGAGAGCCCCCGCAGGAGCAGGCCCCGGGCCGGAGCTGCAGCCCGTGGAGAGGAGCCCACGCAGGAGCAGGGGCTCTGGGGGGAGCTGCCGCCCACCCGTGGGGGACCCGTGCTGGAGCAGTTTGCTCCTGGGGGATGGATCCCGTGGTACGGAGCCGTGTGGGAGCAGTTCTGGAAGAGCTGCTGCCTGTGGGCAGCCCCCGCAGGCTCAGTTTGGGAAGGACGGCGTCCCGTGGGAGGGACCCCACAGGGAGCAGGGGCAGGGAGTGACCGTGAAGGAGCTGCGGAGACAAAGCGCCAGGGACTGACCACAGCCCAAATTCCCTTGCACTGCCTGGGGGGAGGAGGTAGAAAATGGTTGATGGGGGGAAGGTGTTTTTGGTTTGCTTTTAGCTTCTCACCGCTCTAGTCTGTAAGTGATAGGCAACAAATTATATTAATCTCCCTGTCTTTCTTTCAACTGTTGAGCCCTTTTTCATCATATTTTCTCCCCCAGTTCCTTTAAGGAAAGGCAGTGAGAGAGTGGTGTGGTGGAATTTAACTAGTCATCAGTGTGAAACCAATACAGAGATGCATCTGAATCCGCTTGCCCTGGGTTTTTACCATGGTTCATTATATCAAACTGTGCCGTGGGGTTATGTTGTGTTTTGCTGTGTGTATAGACAAAGAATATTCACAGTGCCTCAGTTCTGAACTCCGACTGCAGGTTCCTGCATCAGGCACCCTGTTTGGGCCCTTTGCAGCCAAGGAAGTCAGCCTTCTCCAAATGCAACTATGAGAACATAAATCAGTTCCTTTGCTGGACTCAGAACTAAATTGGGAAAGAGCTAGGAAAGAGCAGTCTTGAACTATGATAGAATGGTGTGGATTTCTCCAGTGGTAACTCTACCGGGGCTTATCTAAGTACTGAAAATTTTGTCTATAACTCGCAGTAGAAAAAGAAGAGAATATTGCTTTTTTATTTATACAGTATGACCTGTAAAAGTATGGTATTATTTTGGTGATGGCTGCATTATTTGAAATTGATATTAGACATATTTTCAGTATGTGATTCCAAATAGTGCAGCAGAAAATTCACATTTCATATAATAGGACTTTTTTTTTTTTGTCTAATAAGTTATTTATTCTGATTATTTTTTAATATATTCTGTGCTTTAAATGGTTGTGTGTCAGGAAAAACAAAAATGAACCTTCCTCTGGGAAATGCTGCTGTTATATATGCTCTGTTTTAGAAGCTGATCTCTCTCTGACATCCCCCTGAGGCAGTATTAACTGTGTTTATTGATATCTGTATCTGGCATGTCTAAATCAATATCAGAAGCTGGATCAGAATTGAGGCAGGTTCTTTTAAAATATTTCAGATCCCGAAGAGCAAACATTTTTTATTTCTCACCAATGTCAACATTATTTTAGTGCTTGAGCTCACTTTGATTATTTCTGTGCAAAATCTATTCTTTTTGCCCTTTCCACCTCTAAAAATATTATTTAGACATACCAAAGGACAATAAGAAAAAATGAGTTTTTTTTTTTTTTTAAAGAACCTTTTGTTGGTTTTGACTAAGTGTAATTTTTGTGTTTGTAATACAGGAAACTGTGGGTCTTATTTTATTGCTTTCACTTGAATCCTCATCTCTGTACCATGCAGAATCAACACATCCTCTGCTAAGAGGCTTGTTCTCAACACTTGATTGAATGGGTAACGGATGATAAATGGAAGGGCAGCATGTGTGTGGCGAAGCACATCTTCTCTTTTAATAACAACTAGTTTTAAGGAAGAGTAGAAGATCTTGTTGGCAAAAGAGGAAACTTCCCATACAACAAGACTTTTGGTGAACAAAGTTTGCATTTGTTTTAAATCAGACAAATGAAAGGTTAATTTAAGACAGACACACAAAGGTTTAATAGGGTTTTGTGATGTGTTTTGTAGATAGAAAAGGTGCTAAAATTCTTTAAAAACAGCAAAACACAACAACAATAATAACAGCACACAATACCTAGAGTGGGCTTGTCTGAATCTGCAGCTTTAGTTCTAGGTCTGCTTCTAGCTGAATAAGTCTGGCTGTCTTGGATGTGGACCTGTGCAAAAACTGTTGGTAAGCTTGTTGCTGTGCTTGGTAACTTTATGTTTGCTGTCACTCCCTGGAAAACTTTTCTAATCGTTGAAGTTAAATGCTCTGTGTGCTGCTGTGTTTGGTGGTACTGCTTCACATTCTTCTGTTCAAATAGTTAAGACTCTAGTCTTAAGTATCCAAACTGGTGTCAGGCATGAAAGGGACTGTTTTTTGTAATGTTTACTCTTCCCTTAATACTTTGAGATGGAGCCCTAACTGCTTGTTAAAGTTTTGCTTTGTTCTGGTGTCAGCTTAGAGGCAGGAAGCTGTTACTTTAGCATAACTCTTTATGGAATATACCATTTCAGTGTCATGGTTTGAGCCTGACTGATGTAGGCTAAATGATGGTTTGTGAATATCTGTGCTCCTAAGAAAACAGAAATTTAGATTTGGATATATATATAAAGCAAAACAAGAGTAAGACTGGTTGGGAAGCGAAGAGGAAAGGAAGTAGCACAGCACAAATGGTGCAGAATTCCCTCTGAATTCCTGTTTATGCTAAAGAGAGATTTTGGTAACTTCTGTGAATTACAGCACAAGATTTTGAGGGTTTATGTTAATCTGTGGTCTGTTAGTTAATGAGAAAGCACAAGACCTGAAAAGCACTCTGACTTGAGAAAATAACAACATACATGTTGGACTGCCCTTCACTCCATCCCATTTTTAATCTACCTGCTAGAGTATCACCAATAAAATTTTGCTACTTTCTTTTTGAGTACAAACTCTTGTATTTGCACATAAATGGATGATGAAAAAAGAGCTAGAAATACAGATTGGGCTGTGTAAGACATAAATCCTGAGCATGTGGCTAGACAAGGAAGAGTTCTTTAAAAGCAATGCTCGATTTTCTTGGACATATTGGATAAGCATAAGAATAAGGAACGAGAAGGTAACAGATAGGCATGGGATGTTGAGTTGGCCAGTGTGAAGGTTTAAAAAGAAGGAAAACCAGCTCCAGAACACTATCAGCCTCACAGAGATATTTTTTTTTCCTTCTCAAATACCTGTTCCTACTATTCTTTGAAGTTCTGTGAATTATTTTGCCTTTTTAAGACTTCAGGAATGGATGGAGAAAAAAAGCCATCGTCACTTCTTCAGTTTGATGTTTTCCTGCTTAATTGTTTTTATTTTGTTTAATAGAAAGAGCAACATCCATTTTTGTGACTCAGCTAAAAATGTGCATCTTTATATGCAAATAAAGTTTGATCTAAAATATTAATAACATTTTAAGAAGGGGTTTTGCTCATGTTCTCAAGTCAGGCTTTGTTTTATAACTATGTAAGCACAAAAGATGCCAGTCAACATATGGTTACAATACATGAAATCAAAACACTCCTATTCATGACCAAATTAAAACTTTTTCCATTTTGTTTTTCAAGGGAATCTTCTTCTTAGCAAACATGTGCAGTGCTCCAATAAGTGTCTGAGACATCTTCTGTCACCCTTGTTCCTATTTACCCACTTAATGAGATGAAATCATGGAAAATCATCAGTGTTCTTTGTGGAGCTTTGCTTGCTGTGTGTTTTCCCTATCTATTTTACCATGTAAGAAGACACATAGAGATCAGTTTGGAATGGAAACAAAATGCTGATTTGCCATTTTACCTGGAGGATATTTAGATGTAATCAGCTGACCCTCAGCTTTTATTATTAAAGGGAATAGGTACAACCTGTGATCCCACCTAAAAGACTGCTTGTTGCTGTTGTGCTGAGCTCATGTGTTTCTGTCTCTGTGGGACTGAATAGTCAGCTGAATATGAGCCAGCAGTGTGCTCAGGTGGCCAAGAAGGCCTACAGCATCCTGGCTTGTGTAACAAACAGTGTGGCCAGCAGGGCTAGGGAAGTGATTGTCCCCCTCTACTCGGCTCTGGTGAGGCCGCACCTCGAGTACTGTGTTCAGTTTTGGGCCCCTCGCTACAAGAAGGACATGGAGGTGCTCGAGAGAGTCCAGAGAGGGGCAACGAAGCTGGTGAGGGGTCTGGAGAACAAGTCTTACGAGGAGCGGCTGAGGGAGCTGGGGTTGTTCAGCCTGGAGAAGAGGAGGCTCAGGGGAGACCTTATTGCACTCTACAGATACCTTAAAGGAGGCTGCAGTGAGGTGGGGATTGGCCTATTCTCCCACGTGCCTGGTGACAGGATGAGGGGGAATGGGCTAAAGTTGCGCCAGGGGAGGTTTAGGTTGGGTATTAGGAAGAACTTCTTTACTGAAAGGGTTGTTAGTCATTGGAATAGGCTGCCCAGGGAAGTGGTTGAGTCACCATCCCTGGAGGTCTTTAAGAGACATTTAGATGTTGAGCTTAGTGATATGGTGTAGTGGAGGGCTTGTTAGTGTTAGGTCAGAGGTTGGACTCGGTGATCTTCGAGGTCTCTTCCAACCTTGATGATTCTGTGACTCTGTGATATTCCCAGTCTAGAGAGCAAGCTTCATCCTTGTTAAAGTAAATGACATTGTTCACTTCTCTGAGACAAGTTTCAGATGGTGAAACCTCCTGGCTAGAACAGCGGTCAGGCATGAGAGTTAGTTTCTAGTGAAGGAGAGTTCATAGCATGAATAAGGAGAAGCTTTCCCAGATACCTTCAAAACTTTTGAATTCCCAGTATGAGATGTCAGAAGCTGCTGGACACTTTTTGCAGGAGTTCAAACAAAAATGGACAAGATCTCCATTAGCTTCAGTAGATCTGTGGTGTGTGTAGAAAATGGAGATGTCTCTTGAAGTAGAACTTCCTCTCTGTGGCTTATGTGCTGTTAAAGTAGAAGCAGGGGTTTGGGCTAAGGGCAAATGATCAGGGATAGGGAACTGTTACCAACAACACATCATAAGAGTGTTTTATCTTCATTTTTCAATGCTTTTTTTTTTTTTTTTTTTAAGAAATAAGGACAAACCTCCACACAAACCAAAAAATAAATAAATCTCTCACCAAAGAAGACCAGAGGAGATGATCCTTCCCTCCACCTTTAGAAAGTCTCTGTATATTATACTAGACAGGGTTTATGTGCATAGACAGTGCCAAGACTGAGCACCAGGGAAATGGTAGTAAATAATAAAAACAATAGTCAATGAACTGCATAAAAGTCCTTTCTCTTTGACTGTGTGAAGTGATTTTCATATGGACTAACAGTTTTAGCAGAGAAGTATTTATGCAGTGCCTAAGACGATATCTATAACTGAACAACCTTTGGACTGCTAGAAAAATATCTATACAGAAGAATAAAGGAGATACTTCAGTAAAATATACAAGAAGTGGCAGATGTATTTTGATACTGTGTTTTGTGAATACACAAAAGGAATCCCTGTGGAGATGGAGAATGAGATGAGGGGAAATCTGCAAAACTGATTATGCTGAAACCAGTGCTTCAGAGGTATGCTTGAAAGGACAAGTGGTAGGTGCTTGAGAAAGTCTTTGTGCATGCACACTTATATGCTAAAACAGAGAAAGCCAAATCTCAAGAGCTAAGGGTGACTGAAATAGTATGTATTTTTTATTCTCTGATGATACACCTAGCCATTTGTGAGAAAGGCATTTTGCTAGAGTGAAGCTAACTCTGAGATCAGGCCTGGGCTTCTTTGCTACTGTTTGCCATTGCGCTTACCTTTTCACCTGAACCAGCATGACAGCCAGCATCTGAGGGACAAAAGAATATCTTCTTCCTTGGTGTTAAGTGCTGTGATTAGATTACTGCACCCAGCTTGGCTGTTTCCCTGAAGTGTCTCTGGATTCTGTGGATTTCAAATTTGAAATAAATAACTTGCATTTAACAGATGGTTTTAACAAGACCAAAAATATTACAGGCACTGATTCCTCCAGCACTTCTGTGGTTTTTTTTTTTGCTTTTTTTTTTTTTAAGGCTTGAAGTGAACAAATGCTTACTGTATGCAGTTCTTATTTGTGATCAGCTTCATAAGCCATATGCTTGATCTTCCTAACCAGAAGTCAGAACAGCATTTCCAAGTCCTTCCCTTTTTCCTATTTCCTAATTAGGACACAATACTAATCACATTTTAAAATTTCTTTATTAATGTGATATGGATTAAGTTTTGCTATTGAAGGCTTACATATAATAATACACCAGTACTCCATACTGTCCTGTTTTAACATTCTCAGGGTTACAAAAATCAAGGACCAGAGCCTGTGCATTGTATGTATGCATAACTGTGACAGAAGTTCATTTGGCTCTGAAACTATATATATTTTTCTTGGAAAGTACATTTCTAAATTCTGCATTTTACTCTGAACACTTATTCACTGCTTACAGACCAGTCCTCTCCTGTTCTTTCTTTCCGTAGATCACTGCCACTATTCCAAGCATCACTGCCTTGATGAAAATATAGGATTTAAGGTCAAAAAAGCTTTTTTTTTTCTTTTTTCTTTTCATTAGGATCTCTTTAGTCTGCCCCATTAACTGGTTGGAGGGAACTCTTCTCCTTCAGCTGACTTGATCTTTTTTTTCACAAAGGGCTCATGTTTCTCTTAAAGACTTTCTTCTGTCACAGCTGCCTTCTGTGGCCATTAGCCTCAGAACTGGAGCACTTTGACATACAGAGTGCCAGATTGCCATTTGCTTCATGTGACCTTTTTCCAGCCACTGCTGTGGACCAGCACACCGTCTTCCTGAGTACTGGCAGTATGCTTGCCCTCATTTGGCCCTCTCTTGCCTTGATCTATGCTTAGTTTAGAGTTTTGTCATTAGATTAAATACTGTGTTAGGATCTTTGCTGGCATGAGTTATGTGTTAAGTGAGGTGAATTGTATTTTTTGAAAAAAGTGCAGAGGAAAGAGACCTGAAACCTTATACAAATGAATTGTGCTGGACTTGTATACGACAGTCTGGAAAAAAAATCTTTGGGGAGGAAAGAGTGCTGGTTGACCTGTCCATCAGAAACGGTCTTTTGTGGTATAAATATATTTTTTTCTCTTTGCCAGAACTAGGACTGACTCAGGCTGATGACATACATGTTGTTCTTTGCTGTGTGATTTGACAAATAGATGCAAAATTATTTTCAGCACTAGGTCAGGTCAGCTGTGATTTTGTGTCAAGAAATGGCAAGTCTTGAAAAGCTACAAGGATGGGGATTTACCAGCCTCTGCGGTATACCTGAGTAGAATGTACGTGTACACACATTGCTGCAAGAAGTAGCAGAGATCAAATCACTCTGAATAGCAGGGCTGAAATATCTTAATAGACCTGGGATTTATTGCTGCTGCAGTCACTGGTGCTAAAAAAATTTCATCTTTGCAATGGCGCAGCACAACTTTGATTCACAAGATTTTTCCTGTGAGGAACAAACTAGGAACAAACTCTGCAGTGGTTCATCTCAGTTGGTTTTAGGACACATGTAATGGCTTTCCCTTTTTTAACATGCAGCTTTGTTTGCAGTTAGTAGACTGTTGATTATAATCCTTTTGTTTTCTTTTATCAGTGTAGCTCAGTCACTCGTCCTTCAAACAATATAATTGTCCTTGTGGGTTTCTGCTTCAGACAGTTTATCAGAGTCTGTCTTGATAAACACTTGTTTCCACAGTCATTCAATGAGCTCTGGATAATCTTTGTAGTCAGCATCTTTGGAGACAAAACCCAGCAGTCTACCTTTTTCAAACTAAACAAAGGTGCAGGAATCAACTACCATACCTGACTGCTGTGTCTCATCCAAATTAGAGAGGCAAAGCATTGCTGCCACTGGAAACAAACAAACAAAAAGTCTGCACAGCTATGTCCGACAGCGGGAATTTAAAATGGAAAATTTAGGTGGTGAAAGGATGAACAAGAAGAACCAAATGTATTAGATCATCATAAACCTATTTGTCTCACTGCCACAAATAAAGTATTTTTTTTTTAGGATTTAAAGGATTTTTAAATTCTTTTGTCTAGAAGACCTGGTTGTGCACAAGGACTCACACACTATCTGTTGTAATGGTATAATGTGGAACAAAAAAGCATTCCCTGGCAGCAGGAGGGTTACAAATGTACAGACAGACATAATCCCAGAAACTCTGCAATGAATACATTGTGCACAGATAGAAAGGAGAGAGTCCAAACAAAAACTCTTAGAATGACAAATCTCATCTTGACTCCAAAAGATAGATTTTGGGTTGACATTATTATTATTATTATTATTATTAGAGCTGGCTGGTAGAAGTGAACTCAAGCTGTTTCATGAGGAGCAGAACTAACATCAGTAGGTTTCCCATGGATTTGTCACCTATCCCCTACATTTTTTTCTTTGTCTTTACTGTACCCTCTATTCTGAACATCTGGCTGAGGAAAACAGCAGCAGATATGTATAGTTATAAACTATAGTGTGAAGACTTACTGCCTGGGTGCTATGACTTGACTAAGTAGGGCTCGGAGTTATAAATTTTAATGTAATGATCTACTCAGCCACCTATTTCTTAATGCAACTTATAAGAATTTAATATATTTAAGGCAGCTCCCTTATATCAGGCTCAATTGAATGTGGCTAATATATTCACAAGTTGGAGGAGAGGGCAATATTGTACCATAAGGTCAATCTGATTGAGAGAACATCTTACACAGCACCTTACAAGCATCACAGCGAAGTGTGCTCTTCTGCACTAAAACTGTGGCACGTGTCTGGGAAATGAGAGGTAGGTAGAGATGTCGCTTTCCTCAAGGGCTTGGTAGCCTCAAACAGTGCAGCTGCCAGCACTGAAAGTAGAAGGTGAAGTAAAGGGAGATCAGCAGCTGATCTCTGAGATGGAATAAAATTATCTTTTCAAATAATAAAAGACTAAACAGAGACAACTCAGGGAAAATCTGTCATATAGCAAACTGATATCCAGGTTTGGATTCATCTTTTGTCAAACTGAACAGAATAGTTTTGGGTTTTGACTAATATTGGATTTTTCTGTGGTAATTCTTAGTGTGTATTTGCTAGCAATAATGGACAGAAAGATCCAGGAGCTAAATAAATCAAGCATTGCACAGTCTTATTGTCATCATAATAAAACGAAACTGTCAAAGTTTCAAAGAAAGATGTGACTGAGTAGGAATAACATAGAATATTTTTGGCACTTCCTTAAATCTGCCTGTTCTAATGTGAAATATCCACAATATTTTTAGTTAACACATGTTTTTTGTGTAGTTGCTTATTTTATTTCTGTAAGCTTAACGTGTAGTGAAGAAAAAAAAAAGTAAAGGAAGTATAAAGAAAATTTGCACAGGGCATACATTTCATATCTAATAGGAAAAATGCAGTCATGATTTCCATTTAAAAATAAAGTGGTGACATGCTTTACCATGGTCCATGCTCTGATGTAGTATTGTAGAAGTGTTCTGTGTTTCCATAGCCTTTTTTTTTATTTTTTTTTTTATTTTGAGTAACACACATGAAATACTTGCCAATTCCCAGACACTGAAAAACAAAGAAAATTATATAAGAGTGAGACAGATAATCAGACTTTAATGCAAAATGAACAGCAAATATTTACCGTTGTATAAACTCCTCCTTCATTTGGAGTTTGTCATATAAATTATCTTGCGCTTCATGACTGAAATATATATTCTTTTAGTAGGGGAAACTTTGGAATGACAGAGTAACCTTCAGTATGTAATGGTTCTTGCATTCTTTGAAATTGCACACCTGGATTTAAAACAAACTAACAAATAAAACCAAAACAAGAACAGTGCTCCCTTCAACCCTCCCCAGTTGAAGAGCTTTTCTTTAAGAAATAATATATAAGCCCCAAGTCTGTTTTGACAACAAATTTGAGTCACTCTGTTATGTTTCTGTAACATACAGTTTATTCAAATCATCCTTCATCTGAATAATGATCTGCCCTACACCCATTCTGGGCAGGCAGCCTACAAAAATTTCAGACTCTGGCTTGCTTTTGGTGTCACTATTTTGGCTTTTTTTTTAATTATTATTTTTCTTAATGCATCTTACTCTGATTTCCTTGACATAGTTTTTGTTTCTCTGTTTTCTGTTGTTATACCTCAAGCATTTTGTGCAGTCTTTTTAAAAGCTATGCAATCAATTCAGTATAACATTAAAATAATTCACTGTATAATTAACTTCAGGTCTTTTCTATGCTTGCTTTTGATATGATGTACAAAGTTATTTCCCTTATGAATTTCAATAAGTTAAAGCTCTACAGAGCTTAATGAAACTTTAATGAAACAATGGTTTATCACAATGGTATTTTCTACCATCTCCAGTTTTGAAACAAGTGACAAATAAGTGAATGTAACTTTGGCATTTCCTAACTATCTTTGTGGAACATAAGGGATAAATACAGGCTCCATCTAACTGCATTAATGTTTACTGGTTAATAATTGTTCCTTGTATAAATATTTGTGAGCAATTTTCTTTCCTCTTTTTTTTTTTTTTTATTCACATTTTGAACAACTGTTTCATGTACTTTTAAAAAGGCATAATGTTGGAGTTGTTGGAGTTAGGTTCACTGCTTTCTCAGCGTGTTCTTTTGATGTTCTCTTTTCTTTCTTAAATATCTAGTTCCTTGATTTAAAAATGAACAAACAAAACCACCCAAAAGATTAAGAAATGAGATATCTTAAGTGACTTTGAAACTTCATTTGGTTTTCTGTTATGAGTTATACAAGTACTCTTTTCTTTTGTTCTGTAATCCCATAATATTTGCAAGGTGCAGGAGTCTCAGAAAACAGTGAAGAGGGGGAATGAATTGGAGGACTCAGTATATGCAGGATACCAAGAAAAAACAAAAACAAACAAAAAACAAAACAAACAAACAAAAAAACATATTTTATATGAATTGACTTATTTGCTTGAGAGTTTTTGAGTGATCTTAATAGGTAGCATAACTTTTGACTTTTGTAAAACCTCATTTTTGGCATCTTGATTCTTCTTCCTCAGGTGTTTTCTTCAGTGTTTTAGCAAAATTAGGTTCACACCTGTTTTTCACACTAAAGAAAAAAAAGAAACCCTGTAAGTTAAAAAAGAGGAATTGAACAAAGAAGATCATGGTAAAGAACAGGGCAGAAGGAGCATATATCCATCTCCAGGTACTACGAAATACACAAATTCCAAGGTAGTTTCTGAAGTTTGATGGAAAAGCTGTTCTCCCATGCCCTACTCCCCTTTAAAAAAAAAAAAAAAAAGTTGCATTGTCTGTAAATCCAAGCTTCTTCTGTGCAGCTACATATGATAAGACAGTAGGCCCAATTTTTTGGCATAGGAGAAGATTAATTTTTCCATTGCCTAAGGAGAGATTCCTGCTTTCAGTTTTAATCCTTCATAATCCTCCTACCACCTCTGTGCAAAAGTGCACAGAATAATTTAGATATGTTTCCAGGCTCAGAAAGTGGATTGGGGATTTAATTTAATTTTTCCTCACAACTTTGTTCTGAAGGCATGAATGATGATTAATTGACTCATGTGAGCATTTTCAGTACTACACAATGAGGAAGGACAGTCCTTTCTGCAGAAGCTAAGAGTTTAAAAACTGTAAGTTTCAAAACTACGCAAGACTCATGATTTTCGAACATGATTAACATTGGCTGAATTTTGATTTACTGAACCCTGCAACAACTGCACCAGTGATTGAAGAAAAAATAATCCAAAAGCATATCCATGTGGTGCAAGAATTCTTCATGAGAGCTTATTTCTATTGTGGTATACATATCTTTGTTCTAGCCAAATTTGGAAGACAAGTAACATCTTGTCATCCACTCAATCAAGTTTTTATTTAAAGTTTTGATCTTAGGTTACTTATTAGGTGTATTTAGGATAGCTGCTTATGTGTAGCAAATGGAATGCAGCATACAGCTTTGTGACAGCCATGGAAAGGCACTCTATCAAGAGCAAAGCAAGGGAATGGTCATGGGATACATAAAAGGGAGAATGAATTTGCAGAGGAGATGACTAAAGATTAAGTAGTATATGTGTGGAAGATGAAGATGAGAAAATAGTTTGGAGTGCATTTTCCAAAAGAACTATTGTAGGATCTTATGAATGCGTCAGTAGAGGTACACTTGCAAGATGATTTTTAGCACCAGTGTTTTGAATGAGCTCTAAGGAAAGGAGATTAAAGCAGAAAGGCAGCATGCATGGAATGAGTAGTTACTAAAGATGGGATTCATCTTAAATTGTCTTTTGTCAAAAAGCACATCTAGTTTAGTTTGTCTAGCCTTACTCAGAGCGCAGTGCAGAGCAATTCAACTTACATCTTTTAAACACCGCTTTTAGAATGGAGTCATTTATCATCTGTTTCTCTTTCTTTATGAAGAAGGAAGCTTCAGTGGTGTCCTTAAATGAACTACTCAGCCCACAGACAGCTGAAGCTAGGAGCTTCTCATCCTAAAGAAGACATAAAAACTGAGTGCCAAAAAAAAAAAAAAAAAAAGCACAGGAATGAGGGACAAAGTGAAATTACTGATTTTGCCAAAACCAAACAAGCATACAAACAAAGAAAACCCTGAGTCCAGTGGTCTCCAACCCACGCTTTCATATACATTCAATTATTAGTTCTTCTGGCCACCCATAAAGTTTAAACTGTCACCCCCAAGACAGAGTCAATTGCAATATAACCAGCAGCATACTGCTGTCACAGGTTGCTTCACTGGTATCTGACAGGATTAGGCATCATTGCTTCAGTTAATCTGAAGACTCCCTCTCTGTGTTCAAAAACCATTTTTTATGCATTTTTAAGTAGCTAAGATCTCTCTGGTATTCCCGTCAGTTGCGTTTTGTTTTGTTTTGTTTTTTTCTCCCAATGGAAAGAACTATTTATTGATTTCATGCAAATCACCTGGCTCTAAGATTCTCTTTTAAAGAAAATCCCTAGAGACCATAGAAATTGCAAGTAATACACAGAGTTTTCAGTTTTCATGCAATCCAGTGAACTTATTTCTATGAATAATGGAAACAGAACTTTAACTAAAACTTAGAGAAATGCAAATATGTTTGATTAAATAGTTTTCCTCTTACTGCATTCCCTGTACTGTGGGCTAAAATGTTTGTCTTTTAGGGAGTATTTTACCCCCTGGGCCTTTAAAGTTTCTAGAGTTTTCTGTTTTGGAGCTTAAACTACTTCATTCATCATAGCTTTATTTATTTATTTAAAATGACAATTGTTCTTCATATATTTTTTAATGTTGCTATCATGTTGAATAACAGAAAATTAGACTATGCCACACCAAATTTCTATTCAATGTGTATGGTTGTATTAATGAAAAAAACACACACAGGAACTTCTGAAATAAATCTGAGAGTTGGAAGGAGATAACTTTCCTTCCTTGTGTTCTTGGAGGAAAAGTCTTACTGTAGCACTTCTTAAAAATCTGACTTTGTGTGCAGAGACAAGAAGTGATCTATTTATTTTAAGCTTTTTATCCTTGACATTTGGGAAGAAAGACATGGGGGAAGGAACATGTCTTGATCGAGCCTCCATTTTTAGTTATCACCTGGGACAACTAAATATTAATGCATAATAGGATCATCTAATTCTTTTATTGAACTTTTTCATTTTTGAAGGGTCTGTCCCAGTCCTTTCCCTTTTAATCGGTACCCAGCCGATCACAATATTTCGTCTGCTTTCCCTCAAGGATGCCATGCTTCCTTCTGTAAAGATGAGAGAGACATTTTTTAAGAAGTGTTGTCTTTTTCAGACCTTAGGAGTTCTGAACTCCAGTTTTCAGATCCCTTAGGAATTTCCTTCTAAATCTATTACCTTCTGTATTACTGGAAAGTTTTATCCCATGTGCCACTTCTACATAAAAATATGTGATCTCATAGGAATGTAAATGACATTTTCATTAAGTTTAATTGAAGTCAGTTGGAATTCCTATCCTAATGGCTTTGCAGATGCTAAAGGGGAGGTCATTTCATATTTGGGAACAGGGACTAGAAATTAAATGCAAACATTCATAAAACATGTTTGAAAGTTTGTTCTGGTTTCATATTAAGCACTTGGCAATTCATATGCTGTAATCTATTAGAATAATGATATTGTATGAAGAATGGTCGTTCACAAACATTAAAACATTTTCTATTTAATACAAAGAGTCAACAAATGTAAGAATTTAAAACAAAAATGTATCATGAATATTTGGGATTTCACTAGCCTATAAATATAAAATAATTAAATAATTCAAAAATCTACAAGGTGACACACTAAAAAATGGTGGGTGTCATAAAATTCTTCTAACAGATTGATTTAAAGCTATTTCCAGATTAAATGTGAGTTGATGTTCTTTGCACTGTTATTTACAAAATCTTTGCATCAATGATGCAAATGATGCAAATGCTTACAAACCTCCTCCTTTTTTTTTTTTTTTTTTTCTAAATGAGTACTATTTTCTTGTTTTCATCAAGTCTGTACTTTTAGTATTATCCTACTAGATGCAGGAAGCTAAAATTTGAAGGACATTGAGTTTAACAGCATTCCTAGACTGGTGATTATTTTAACATCAGGCAAAAAATGTAAGAGATGCAAATCAATGCTTCAGTATTCTTGAAACAAAGTTCTGTTAAAACTAAATGTTTTCATCACAATATTAAGTAGAAGAACGGCAGACTCAAAAACAGTCTCTAGAGGAAATAATTGCATAGTACTTAGAATTATTTAAAGAGTAAGTACAAAAGGTGTTGCTCTAGGGGAAGCTGGGTCCATTTCACTGTCAGAAGAATTAGAAGAATTTTGGCAAAAAGCTCTGAGGCCCCAAAGATCTCCTCATTTCCCTTATCTAGCTGAGTCTGTAGACATGGCTTTTTGTATTAATTATCTGTTTGTACCTTTGCTGCTGATTGTTAATGTTATCGGGTAAAGTAAATCCCTGTTTTATTTTTGCTGTTATAAAAAAAAAAAAAAAAAAGCTGAACTTCATAAGTTTAAGTTTGATGTTCAATAAGTCTTAGACTTGTGCTTCTCTGAACCAATATTTAAACCTAAGTCATTAAGCACAGCCTTCCACTTCATTAAAAATGTACCTGAACATCCAAATAAAAGCAAAGCAAAACCAATGTCAATAGCATGTATTTAAGAAGGCAAAACATATTACTGTAGAAATAGTAACACAGTACTCTTGTTCAGCCAGGCTAATTAGTAGTACTGTGTCTGATGACAATTTCCTGCATATAATTTCCAGAATACAATTTGTTCAGAGCTGTCTCTGTTTCTTAAGCATGAACAGCATTCCAGCTGCAGTGCTTGGGCTGGCATTTTGCGATTCTGTAGTGAGACGGAGTGCGGTAGTGTCCAGGTTCATAGGAACTAGCTGAAGCTTATGTTAGGAAAGTGATCTAGTGTCAGCTCACCTAGAACACTGACTGCTTATTAAGCAAGGTCTTCAGCCAATCAATCCAGTTAATTAAATGATGAACTATTTTATTAATAGCTAAGAGTGAGACGCAAGTTAGAAAATGTAATAAAACAGCAGCTGAAGGAATTACATGCTCTTTTGGGGGCACTTTTTAAAGTTTGTCTAATTGGAATATTTAATCATAAATTGGAGATGGCAGTTGTAGATTTGATTAAGGGACAGAATGAATAGGAGGTAGGAAGTCATAAAAAGAAACTTCAGGTCATGGGTTGAAAGTTTTTGCTGCAGTGCATCAGCACTGTCTTCATTTTTAGTAATATTCTGAACTGAAGAAGTAGTAGAAAATTAGCAAGCAAGTTATAAAAAATAAAATAGTAAAAAATTATGAATATCAGAGTTTACAAGGTGTCAGCACAGTGTATATATTTGTGTATACAGGTGCACAAATTTGTGTTGCAGATGCATAAAATTATCCCAGATCCATAGAAGGGCAAATGGTTGGCAACAGCTGTTTCATAAAACCGTTGACTCTCTTAAGAGCTTCACGTGAATGTATCTGGTTATACGGTGTTTGTATGATCAGTCAAATACACAGCAACATTAGGTATTTGATTTTACAACAGAAGTAGAATGTCAAGGTGCTACAGTACCTGCCACTGTCCATTGAAACACTGCAAATTACAAACAGTACATTAGATGTGGGGGAAAAAAAAGAAAAAAAAAAGTAATTTCAGTGTTTCTCAGCATCACTTCCTTTGTAGTATTAGACTGGATTTTAAGTATACATACATTAATGTTATTAAATCATGCTAATGAAAATGAATGTGCTTTATATCCCTTTGGAAATCTGCTGGTGTAAAATGAAATGAATGTTGTTAACTAAAGTAAACATTGGATCATGCTTTGCATTAAGAAACACTAAAAATGTAGTTTAAGTCAGCTCATATTTATTCACCTAATTCCTAATGCTGTTACTAGTTCATTGGGAAATACAGTCTCACTTAAGGTATTTCCAAGGAACCTTTCAATCTTCAACTGCTGTCCTGTAATTTCATACCTCATTTCTATATTAGAAAACATAAAATTAAATAAAAATAAACAGCCTCTAAACAGATTCTATATTCACAATCAGTTTGTTCAATGTTAGGGTATATCTCACTGACGTGTTATTTCCTACATCTAAATTAATCTAACAATTTTGTTACGTTAGAAGTTTGGAACAATAAATTGTTTTCTTTATATGAATGCATACATATATATGGTCTGGTACATGTTTCTTCAGTTTATCTTAGGAAGCTTGAGGCTTTAATGATAGTGGTGTGAACTGCTGCTAAGCATACATATTATGCTTATACAACTTGTTGACTGCATTTATATGATGTTTATGTTGAACACTATTTAGCAAAATATAAATAATAGTTTTTGATGATTAAGATTGGGGAAATGTACATCTTAATTTTCAACTGCAAGTGATAAATCCAAAAAAGTATATGTATAAATGAGTATAGTTTTGCTAATATACAATAAACCTCAAGTTATTCCTCTAGCTAATTTTTAGAGGTTAGTGTGAGAGGTAGTGGAAATGAAAGCTCATTGCGTTTCCTCCATCTGTGCACATTTTACGCTTCCTTCTGAAGCTTTTGTGTTGACTGTGTTAAAGGCAGGATGCTTGTTTTCAGGGACTCATGAACTGATTCAGTATTTAATTCCCGTGTTTCAAAAGATATTTTTAGTTATCAATTTATTTATTTATTTTTTAAATAATGTGTTAACTGTACTGAGCTGTGAAGAGATTTTGAGAGAGGACTCTTTGTGTGGAGATGTTTTTGGACACAAACACTGTGTCTGCCTAGGGAGTAGGTTTTAAGGACACCTACAGGAGATATTTAGTGTCATTTAGCCCTAGGCAGGTAGAGGCACATTGCATATCACCAGTGATAAAAAAATTTTTCAGCTATTTGGGTATCTCAACAGATTTTTTTTCTGGTAGATGTGTGCATGCAAGTGTGATCTACAGGGATACCTTGGCTCCTGAGCTGGTTCCCTTGAGCAGGATTGTGTGAGCAGCCAAGAGGGCCTAGTTTGTACTAGCCCTTACTCATACAGGCCATATTTAGCCATTCTTACAGTACTTGAGATTATTTTGTATCCAGGGTGCATATAATCCCCAGTACAGCTGAACTGCAGCTTTGGAACTTAAAAACTACTGATTAAACTAAAATTGAGTAAAATTACTTATGAATTATGTCTGTGGAAGGCAAGCCCTTGGCACCTGTTAAGGTTCATTTTTTAAATCTATATAATGCAGATCAGATTTCAGAATATTGGGCAGCCTTGTCACTGTCACCCATCAGCTATCGTATGCACTTTATTGATCTCCATGGCTCTGTTTATTCAGTACTTAAGTGTTGCTTTATTTGAAGGATGAATCTCAGGTGCAGTATAATATACAGCTAGTTCTGTCTACTGCTGAAGCACTCACACTGAGATCATGGTGAATTTCTACCCTATAGAAACCCGCACTTGATTAAATTAGCATTTTCTTGACAGCTTTATAACTTTCAGAATCTGTGACTGCTACTTCTGATAAATGTTCTCCTGTTGAGAGTGTGAGAAGTACTTTCAGCAAGCTGTATTGTGGATGCTCTTGTGCCAAATGCAACACATGGCATCTGTTCAAACTAGTTTTATCCCAATCTGAAAAGATCTATTTTACTTATCGTCAAATTTAACTCAGCCTCTGTTGTAATATTCCTTTGGGTAGGTACAACAGACCTTTTCTCTTCATTTTGGTGCTCAGGATGCAATGATGAAGGAACATTCTGATGACAGTGAAAAGAAGCAGTAATAAACAATGAACAGCTGTTACCAAATGTTATATTTTTAACCTGAAATCAATGACATGGTGGCTGGTAGCTTCTTGGTTGTTGGACTTTTGTTCTACACCTAACAAAATTAGAAAAAAATGTTTCCTGTTGGTATGGTCAGAACATTAACTTGGATAGCAAGCTTATGCTAGTTAAATCAAACAATTGTAAATGACTACTAAACGTACTGTTTAGCACGTTGTTTTGAATCACTGGATATAAAAGAGGGGTGCATGCACCTCAAATGCTGTTCTTAGTATTGACAGGTTATAGCCACCAAGACCCAGGGTTGCCAGTAGGCTCCAGCTGTCCTGACCAGCCTTGAGTCTACCTGATACACATCAGCTGTTCTTCAGTCATCTCCAGGATTTTGGGGATGATCCTAGACTGGATCACCCTCTTACACCTAGTGTAGTGCCACTGTGCTCCAGAAAAATGATGCCTTACCCACAGCTCCTGCCGACAGCTTAGCTCATCTCCTACTGCAGTGCATTCAAGGGTGGTTCGGATGTCCCATATGAGAGCTGGCCTTCCACACAGCAGCCAAACCCCAGGACAGGAGCAGGGGAAGTTGTTGCAGAGGAGGAGGGCTATAGGCTGGTCGGGGCAACTGGAGGCCACTGGCGCATGCGGGCCCCAGCGATTAGGTGGAGCCTTTGGAGTTAATCCAGATCAAACAGATTTCAGGGCAAAGTTTTACTGTTGACTTCAATGGATTTTGAATCGAGTTTTAAGGCAGTACGCAAGACTGTGCTTACTCAGTTCTTCTAAAGAATATATGTTCCCTCATAGCATTAATCCCTTTGTTAGTTTTAATGGCCAACATTTCTGGAGGAGGCCTCATTTTTCTCTTTCTGTACACAGATATGCATAGTGCCACATTTTACATTTGGCTTGTAACAACAGTTCATTTAATTGCATCGTAGAATTTTATTTGTGCTTATTTACATTAGTATGAAGTCCTAGGTCAGTCTGTTAACAGATTATCAATCCCTTATCTCTCTAAATGGGATGAACACTCCCTCAAGAGACTGCATGCAGTAATAGAGATTCTATCTCCAAATTAATTAAAATTAATTAATTAATTCTTTTTTTTTATAGAGATTCTATCTCCAAATTAATTAAAATTAATTAATTAATTTTTTTTTTAATTGAATGTTTTCTTGTGTATAGGTGTCTCATATTCCTTGAATTCATAGAAAAGTATAGTGCAATCTGCTGGATATTTTCATGGTGGCTGAAGAACTTTTTAATAGGAGATTTTTTTTATATTTTCAAAAGTAACGGGAAGAGTTAATTGATGGACATTTCATGTTGAGTTAATGAACCAAAAAACAAGCTTTAATCAGATTTTCTTTATTGCTAAAAATGGGATGACAGGTTGTTATAGGGAGTTTACAGAGATTAGAAGAAATTGTATACTGTATTTATAATATCATATGGTGACATTATTAACATTGCTGACAATATATCTAAATTTGAAGAATTAAACTAAAGCATGGTAAGTCTGCCATTTATTGCCAATATAAATTTCCGATGGATTTGTAGTATCTTCCTCCTGAACAGTTTTCATTTCAGTAATTGTAAGACCTTCTGGTTAACCAGTATTCTTTAAATGTTCAAGATAGGTAAGTGTCACATGTTGCTCTTATCATTGAATCCATAAATTTATTTGTTTATAATTATATATTTAACATAGGAGGAAATATTATCTAGCTTTTCATAATATAAAATATCTTGTCCATTGTCATTTTTTTTTCAGTTTGAATAACAAAAGGGTAAAATAATATTCCTAGGTAAAAACTTTGGATTAGTTAAAAGGGGAATACTGAAATGCAGCTTGATGTGTTAAAATGTTTTCAGTCACATGCAATCATAGTGATTATTGTTGCATCAAGGTTAAAAGAACTCACAGGATTACAGAAGTTGTTTTCTGTTGTTTCTTTTCATCTTTTTGTTTGTTTGTTTGTTTGTTTTTCCTCCAGGAGAGCAATCTAAATGCAAATTCTGTACCTGAATAAAATCCAAGAACAGCTATAAGTGAAGCTTGATGAAAAGAAAAATGGTGATGGTGCTTGGTAAGTTACTCTGTCATTCACTTTGAATGTGAAAATATATATTTTTTTACTTGATTCATTTATAAGATAATAGAATAAAATCAGGTCTTTATTCATTGGTGATCTGAGATTATATAGATGCATACTGAGTGAACTAGTCTGAATTAAAATAATTAAACTCTACAGTAATGCCATTGTTAGAGTTCTGAATCTGTGAATCAAGTGTTCTGTTGATTTAATTCCAAGTAAGATGGTAAAGCACAGTTACAATGAAAAAGTAATAATTATGAATTATAAAACTAAAGAAAGAGAATTATTTGAATTTTAGAAGTAGATAGGTGTATACTAATCCAATCCTACTATCACAATAGTATTATTTATTTCAGTAAATTTTATCATATGCTTAAAATAATATCTTTATTTAAGTCATCATATCCCTATTTTTCCATTTTAAATTTCTCTTTATTTACTTAATCTGTTTTATTTTCATCACGATCAGAGAAGTTTCCACAATCTATTTAGTTTTATATTAAAATTTTTCAATATGATAATTTCAAAATGATTGTCTTGTCATGGGGGAATTAAACCTCTTGATGTCATATATATTAAAATCAATGGTGAAAACAAATTAGTCAAGCTGTAATCCTGAAAAATAAGTGATGATTTTTCTATTGTATGGGTCAAAGCGTCAGTCTTTGAGGTGGTGTGATATTTTGGCTATCACATATGAACATTCAAATATCTTTCTAAAGATTTTACTTGTAGATCCAGTGCTGTAAATATGTTGCAAAGATGAAAAACCATCCTCTCTAAAAAGCCAACCTATACCAAATTTTGCTTAATTCTTGGAACAGGTTTATGATGGATTCTGAAGGATCATTACAGACATAGATCTAAGATGCAACCAAAGATTACTCATGCTCTGGTCCTGTAAGAATGGTTCTTTTGCCATTTTATCTGCTCCTCTTGATTGTCTTGTACCATCTGTAGTCTTATCTTCCAGCTCACAGTAAAGAAGATAAGTCAAAAAATAGCCTGGTTTCTTGGCTAGTGGCTGAGTTAACCCAAGGTACCAGCACAGAAAAAAAAATAAAATTGTTTCTTCTACTATTTTTTGAGTCAATTTTATAGAGAAGTGGAAAAAGTAATTTTACATTTGAATAAACTTAAATATACAATAAAACAATAATAATTTAACAATAGAAGTTTTCACGGTGTACTTATACCAAGAAAATACTTTATGTCTCTGAACTAGTCCATTGGGATGCTCTCACCAGTTTCAGAATCTGATTCCTGCCTTCTGACAAAAATGAGCTTCTCTGATATCTGTTGTCTGTTTTTTAAGGGCATGGTATCCAGACTCTCTCCTTTCCTGTCTCTTTGAGACAGAACTCTTCAAAAAGAGACTTCTGGTGCTGAACGGTCAAAAATGGCCTGCTAGTCACTTTGACATGGTATAATGTTTAGGGTAAGATCGTCACTTTTCTGGCCACAAGATAGCCAGATATAAAGGAAATGTGCTTTTTACTACATAGCAGCAATCAGTGTGGTGTGTAGGTCTGACTAGCTTCAAGAGACATGCTGAGACGCAGTCTTAATATAAAATGAATTAAAGAAAATGAGTTGGAGACCTTTCACCTTGGAGGGGTCAGAAGTGCAAATATGGACTTTGACCCTACCCAAGACTGTACAACCAGTCAAAGCTTAAAGTGTTGTGAGCCTTGAAATGGTTGCCCAGGGGCAGGATAGTAGGTAAGTGTAAAACTTGACTAAAACAGAATAACTGAAGGATAAGAAATATGAATTTGAGACCAGAATGAATGGAAATGGTGAGAGTAAAAGTCACTGCTCCTGATGAAACCTTCCAATAATAAAGTTTTAAGAAAAAGTTTCCTTAGCATCCCCCCTACTTTTATTCTTTCTTGTTTTTGAGAGGTATAGAGGAAATCTCCAGGTACTTGAAGAAAATTGCAGGTTGAAATTGATCATCTCCTTTTTCTCAGGAAACAACAGTGAAATTCAAATTATAATGGATCTGTGGCTGTCATAGAGCTTGGACTCTGGGAGGCTCTGATGAAACCATTCTTAATCACTCTGACAACGTGGTGCTTTCTTTTAGAATCTTTATCTTGAACACACTGTGTATTTCAAAAAAACCTTTTGCATTTGTTTTTTGCTGAGAGTGAGAATACAGAACAAACTTTTCATCTTTTCATCTGTACCATTTTGCATGCATATGGATTACTATGGACTTGAGAACTTGTCCCACCCTAGTCATACATATATATATATATATATGTATATGTATATTTTGTTGTTGTTCTAGAAACTGTTGGCTCATTTTCCAGTGTGTTTGCTAAGACAATGAACCATACAGTCAGTATGTTTGTCAACAGCTGTAAGTGTACTGACAAAGATGTAATCAGAATCATGTTGAAGTGTATTTCCTATGGAAAAGAGGAAATGTTACTTGTCAATAGAGATTTTGTTTTCTCCAGAGACTGTTGCAAAAGGACTGGTTTCCCATGGAAATCTAGTGATTTCTTGTATCAATCTAGAAGGAAAAAAAAAAGCTTTTATCAAAGAAATATCATGTGTGTGCCTAGTAATTCTTGTGTCTCCCCTGTCATTTTGGGCAGCATTCTATAATTGGCAAATAGTGGTGATACTGTGAGACTAAGATACAGATCCCTAAATATATTTAAATCCTGATACCACAGAAATCATTGGACATTGAAAGCCTATACAAGAGCTGGATGGTTAAAACTCTCTGCAGGTTACCTGTTTTATTCAACCGAGATTTTAGATAAAGACCTGAAATCTAGTTTTGCATAACATTGAGCAAGAACACAAATAATTGTTATAATAAAAGATCATATTGGTGATACAAGACCATATGTAGCATGAATATTTAAATGTAAAACAATTATGTGCTTAACTTTTTTTTTTCTTTTTTAAATATGAGTTTGAAAAGAGGAAGATCCTTACCTGCACTAGAGGTAGACCTGAATAGCTAGTTATGAGTCTTATCCTTTTCTTTGGAGATTTTGCTTTTGTCTCACACTCACATAAATAACTGGGATAGAGACTCTTAGGGCTCAACAACTGAATGAAAATATTGGAATGAAAATATTGAGGTAGATATTAGAACTGCCTAGTAACTAATTATACTGCCTAGCCATGGGAAGTAGCCATGCTTTAATGTATTTCCAGTCTAGAACAGAGTTGAGCAGACTTGGAATCAGAAGAAGAGAGTGTTTTTCTTCATGCAAGGATACTGATTCCTACCTAGTAATCCAGTAATTTTATTATTTCAGTCAGTAAACAGATCCTGCATCATAATCTTTTAGGCCTTTCCTGGAACAGATAAATCTAAACTTAGTAATACTATGATGATTGTTGAAATGTAAAATTGGAAGTCATATAAGGCACTTGGAATTGCCTGTTTTGTGTTTTCTAATTCTTAAAAGTGATGTCAATGAGAACAATGTTTTAAATTTAATATTTAACCTTAGTGGTAAATATACGAGGTGTATTATCATGACTTTAGGTCATGTATTGTTAGTTCGTAGACTTTAAAAAAAAAGAACCCAAGTTGGATGTAGAATATAGTGTTGTTTCTGTTACTGTTAAAACAAATAACTTATAGCACATCGGCTACTTTTACATTGAGTTGTATTGCAGTCAAGTCTAAAGATAGTGTAAAGGATCCATGTTTGGTAGAAAGTGTGAGAGTGAAGCAGAAGAAAAGGTTGAAAAAGTTCTAGTTTCTTGAGTTTCACATGGGAAATGAAAATGCCTAGGAATGAGATGGTATATATGTCAACAGAGTGTCTAGTAGACTTTACAGTAGATTTATATATGTAAAGAAAAAATACTTTATCCCCCAAATTTCAACAAAGTATACTAATTGGAAAATTATGTAGCAGTTTTGACTGCTGGAATATGGGGTAAATGAATCAGGAGATAAATACTGGAGATAAATCTTCTCTTTCTTATCCTACAGGTAGGACAAGAACTGTGGAGAATGGGAGAGACTTTAATTTTGTTCCAAGTGAATTAGTTGTACGATCTGGTCTGATTAGTGGTCTGGTCTTACTTGGGATCAGAACCTTATTATTTGCTTACAAAATAGAGAGACTGATGACCAGACCAGACTTAGAGCAGCCTATCACAAAATGAATAAAGTCATATGGGATATTACATTTGTTCTCTTCTTCCATCACAGATACTTCTAGATACCTGGTTTTATACTGGTACAGATTTGGAATGACGTTCATCCATCTGGACAAAACTGGATATCTAGCCACAGAGAAGAAAGAAAACTTTTTTTTATTTTTATTATTCTCTCTCTCTCTTTTTTTTTTTTTTTTTCCCTAGACAGTGATTTGGAAAAACAAGAATTTAGATGGATTTTTGGATTTTTCAACTTTATTTGTTTGTAAATGGGAATATTGGATGGATGAAGCACTTTTAGGAAAGAATAATTACCTAGAGAAAAAGAAGGCAAAATACCCATACAGAAGAAACATAAAAATAAGAAATGTTAATCCATATATATCCTGAAACAAAAAGAAGATAACTTTGAAATGTTGAAAGACTGACTAAAGTGACACTGTACAGAAATTGTTAAGAAATGTAAAAGAAACAAAAAGATGAGAACTGGATCAATAAATAGAAGAAAAAGAAAAACAGAACAAAGCAAAACACCAGGAAAAAGAAGGCAGCTAGAAGATACACATTGGATATAAGCATGCAAGAAGGTGAGTAGAAGTTCTGAAGCCAATTGTAGGCTGGCTGAAGATAAAACTGAAGAAAGGAATTTGAAAATGAAGGACAGAAAATATAACATTGAATGCTTTCAAAAGTTACTTCCTGGCATAGCTGCAGGTGATTGCCTGAATTCCATGACTGGTGTAGTAATCAAATTTTATTATAATACCTGGATGAAACAAGTTATGATATTAAGTAAATATGCAGATGAAGAACACTAATAACACATCAGGAGTTCATACTGTATCAGTAGGTTTTTTGAAAGTAAGAGGACCCTCTGTTGTGAAATTGTTTAATTCATGGACAAAAGAGATATAGAAAAAAATAGGATCTGGAATTTGAGTGACTGTTATACTAGTTTAATTCTCAGATAATTCTACTGAAAATTAAGTTTTACATGGTAATTTTTTTTCTAGTATCTCATACTCCACATCTTAACTATAAATGATCTCTCAATATTTCTGTTCTGGAAGAGGATAATTATTTACGTGCAACCATGTTTGCTATTTACATAACTATCTAGCTCTAATCATGATTATACCTGGGCATCTCTTAAGAACATGGATATCCAGGTTATATTTTGTGTACTTTTGTTAACAGCTACAAGCCCGATTAAGGTATATATGTAACTCCTTTAAATATGGACAATAAAATATTTTTGAGATAATTTTTTATACAATCATCATAATACTCTGGTACATATTGTTAAGTATTCATAACAGAAATTAAACCTTACGTATGTTTCATTGGAGATGTATGGAAAGAAATATCCAATGTAGACTTAAGTCATACAACAAAAGGTCAACAATTCCTCTGTTACCAGCACCAACCTTGAACATTCCCCATAATTATTTCAATAATCAGTATTTCAGCATCATACTCTTTTTTTTTTTTTTTAATATATATATATGTATATATATTCAATGACAGAAGTTTTAAGGAGAATTTTCCTTTAAAAAGTGTTGTGATCTTTGACTGCAAGTCCTGGAAATTCTTATCTTACTCTCTTAGTCCCAGTTAACGTTAATCTAGGCCATATGTCAGTGATGCTTTCTCTGTAAGGTCTGGTCAAATATATTTGACTTTCTCCCTGTCACATCTAATTATATCCAAACTTCTCCTGATGTCTGCCTCCCCTTTGCCTCCACTGGATTCCCTCAGTGCTCTTAGAGGGTGGCTTATATTTAACTCTGCATTTCCTATTCACCTTTTCTTCCTTTGGAGAATGATATAACTTTTTTTTTTACTTTTTTTTTTTTTTTCTCCAGGACCTTTTCAGGTTCAAAATAGCATAGCAGGTAAGAAGAAAGGCTAAAGCCCCAGGACTGGGCTTGCAACAAGATGCACCAAGATCACTTTCTTTTTGAAGAAGCAAGCATAGGACTAGATATTTGTCCTGAGATACTGTTTTTTAAAAATTGATGGTAGCTTGGATCAACTAGTATGATGTTTTAAACCTTCTCAAGAGGAATCTTCCATAGGAAGCCTTTACTCACATTTTATTTTCTCCTGATTTATGTAGAACTTAGCCCACCTTTGAGAAATGGACAAGTCAGATAGATAGACAGCTTCTTGAGCAGTCCCAGAAATACTAGAAGAAAAATGTTGAGGTAGCTTTTGAGTGTTAAGGCCTTGGTTTCAGTCTCAGTCATATTACAAGGCTTGTGAATACACCACTTGTTCTGAATGACTGGTTTGAGCAGGTTTGAAACAAAAAGCCCCCCTCCCCCCCTCCCCTCCCCGTGACTGTTAAAAGGGAAACATCACTCCCATTTTCAAAAAGGGTAGAAAGGAAGACCCAGGGAACTACGGACCGGTGAGCCTCACTTCCTGCCTGGGAAGATCATGGAACAAATCTTCCTGGAGGTAATGTTAGTGCAAGACAAGGAGATGATCTGGGACAGCCAGCATGGCTTCAACAAAGGCAAATCATGCCTGACCAATCTGGTGGCCTTCTATGATGGAGTGACTGCATCAGTTGACAAGGGAAAACCAATCAATGTCATCTACTTGGACTTCTGCAAGGCTTTTGACACAGTCCCACATGACACCCTAATGTCCAAATTGGAATGATATTGATTTAAAGAGTGGACCGTCTGGTTGATGAAGAATTGGCTCAATGGCAGCACCCAGAGGGTCGTGATCAATGGTTCTGTGTCCAGGTGGAGGCCAGTGATGAGCGGTGTCACTCATGGATCTTTCTTGGGACCGGTGCTTTTCAATATCTTCATCAATGGCATAGACAGTGGGACTGAGTGCACTCTCAGCAAGTTTGCAGATGACACCAAGCTGAGTTGGATGATCTTTATGGTCCCTTCCAACCCAAGCCATTCTATGATTCTATTATTCTATGATTCTATGGTCTTTAAATGAATTATCACCCATACAGGCTAAGCAATTTTTATTTTTATTTTAATTACAGAATCACAGAATCACAGAATCATCTAGGTTGGAAGAGACCTCCAAGATCACCTAGTCCAACCTCTGTCCTAATACTAACAAGTCCTCCACTACATTATTGTTAATGTATTTCTGCTGGAGTAATTAATTTAGATTATTTTTTAAAATAAACTTTTTGTTTTGTTTTTTACTCAGTATTCAAATAGGTCTAAAGCTGTTCTGATACCTTTTTATTGCTTTATTTTTATTTTTATTTTTTTTGCAGTGTTATCCTGTGTGGCTTTAACAGGTATTGCAGTCAATACAAAACAAAAATTCTTACACTGTAAGCCTAGACATAATTTACTACGTGCTCCACAGCCATCTGACCTGCAGCCCACTAAAACTATTAGAGTGAAGTGGTGCTGTGTGTTACCTCTTACAGAGAAAATAGTATTTTTGAGACTGTCTGACCTGCATAAAATAACTAGATTCAGAAGGAATCTTGGTGCATATTTAAGCAGATAATATCTGGCAGTAAGGGCAAGTGTCTGTGTTTTTATACGTTAGTAATGATTCCTATGGTTTCATTGTAAATCAGCCCAGGGAACAAACAGTAAATGCAATGCCTAATGTGCATTAAGGGTTTGATTATTAATGATTTCTTCATATTTTTGAGCAAGTAGATTCAGCTGGTGGTACTGCATAAGCACTACTAAATCTGACTAGAAACACATAAATGTAAATGCTGTTAGGAAATTAACCCTTATCAGACAAGTTACTTGAAGAGAGAATGCTTGTGATCAAGAATGAAAAAAATTATTTTCTGGCTTACAGGAGAATATCTGTTTTGTCATATTTTTCTCACTGACAATAAATATACGACTTTTTAATTCTAATTGGGCTTTTTATTTTCTGGTATGAATGGGAGAGACAGGTAGTGAAACAGACTTGTGTTGTATAGTTATATAGTCCCATATGTCTCTCATGGTTGTTCTTTTATTTCTGATCAACAACTTTACTTCTTTTTACTACACTTTTGATTCTTGTAAGAAGTCTGTTCCAAGAAGAGTCTGCTGGTTACATTTATCTCTACAGTTATAAAGCTTTTCTCTCCTAATAGCTTAAAAAAAAAAAAAAAAAGAAGACAAAAGAATGCATGAAAATCATGCTTAAAAGTTTAAATAATGAGGCATAAGATAGAACATAGCAGAAAAATATAAGTATTATATGTAAGGGATTTTTTTATTCAGGTGCTTACTGCTACAATATTTGCAGACAGAGAAAGGACTGCTTCATTTTGAATGTGCTGACTGAATGTACCCAACATATAAAAAAGTATATGAACGAATACCTTTTGAATTGCTGTATGTTGACTGAAACTAGAAAACCTTTTTTTTTTTTTTGTTCAATCTCATCAGATTAAACAAACAAAAAAAAAAGGACTAATTTTTATATGTCCTTTTGAGGAAAAGATCCACCAAAAAAGGAAGTAAATATTTTATTTAGAAAGTCTTGGAATTTTTTTTATCGATTTCTAAATTTCAAAATAGATATTTTTTCTAAATTTCCTCTTTTTGTTTTGTTTTGTTTTGAATATATGCACCGTGGACTGTGAATTTATTAGACTGAGACATGATGCTTATTCATATTACATTTATTACCCATAACAGTTAAGAATAGTTGCTTTTTAATACAAATCAGACACACATTTCTGCAAGTGCTTGATTTATGATTTGATTTATTATTTGACACAGCCTGTCTGGGTTATGTGAAATAAACAATTTTTCTCCCTTGCCTCCATCCCTGCATAAGGTTATCAAAGGCTGGCTTGCTCTCTGGATTTCTCTGTGACTAGAAAGGTATGCGGAGGGTGGCTAGAGACTGACTTCACTCTGTCTCTTCACTTGCTGTTCTGTATAGTTGGTTGGATATCAAAAACTTAGAAGAATATGTGCTTCTCATGTTTATGGAAATATACTTTCCCTCGAATTCTTATCACTGTGAAGAAAAGGGAAGCATGGAGGATGGATTGGATGACCATTTGATATCCTGGCCATTGTTATTTAGTATTATTTTATTAAGACCACCTGTTCTGAGAGGCCTTGAAAATTCAGGACCTCACACTGTATGAATTCCTTGTTCCCTTCCTCCTCACTTGGTCAAGTGCTGATTTTTAAGAAATTCCTTCTCCATCTCTTCTTGGCAGCCCACAGAGCTCCCCTCCTAGTGACAATGTTTGCATTAACGTGGTCCTAACATAAAGGGGATTTCTTGTACCATGAGCAGTTGCTCATCTGTTATCTACGAAAGAATAAGTTGATAGTTCCTTCAAAAACTAGTAACAGAAATAGGAGCTTAAAATTATAGTGTTCATTTGCAGATGATGGTTATACATTTTTTACCTATCTAATGTTTCGTATTTCTATTCAATGTAGAAAAAGGTATATTTAATCAGGTTGAGCTACATGGTTCAAATCTTACCACAAATGTTGTTTTTTTATAGTAAGTTTTTATAATATTACTCTGAAAATATTACCATGTGTAGAAGGAAGACTGAAATCATTCTGTGTTGATTCATTCAGTCTGGTGCTTATGATGATCCTGTTTGCAGTTAAGAAAGTTGATAAAAAACGTCATTGGCCCATAACAGACACTGTGTAATTCTGGGTAAACAGTTCACTTCAATCTACCATACATTGGGGGTTAATTAGCATTCTTAGTGGCTTAAACTCCTAAGTGCTTAATAGAACATTTATTTTTTCTTTTTGGTCTCTATGTGGCTGTAGTTCATCCACTTCGTTATTCCACAGTGCTTAACTGCATATGTTATTACTCAGTTTGGTGTTCAGATATTCTTCTGCCATTGAAGAATATGCTTTAGTCCTCATAAAACTTCAAGATGTACAGATCTGTCCTAGTTGACACTTAAACTATTGTTAGTTGGTTTTGGAGTGCTGTTTCTCATGCAGTGATCATCAAATATCAAATACTTTGTTGTGAACTAGATTGTATGTCTTCTGAACTTGCAGTTTCTACTAATTATCAAAATGCTCTTTCATGCAATTCTAAGTGTTAGGTGAAGTGTATTCATGGCATTATCTTAAATTCAATTTCAGCTCTTTCACAAGTTGGCTTTATCCTTTTAATACTTAACATTCGGATTGAAACTTTAGGCCTTTAGGCCTTAGATTGTAACATAACTGAATGCACTAGACTATAGTAGTTGAAATTCCTGTGATGGTGAAAACTTCAAATATACCCCTTTCTGGTTTCAGTGAAACTCTGTAACTGGTTTTATTCCCCAATTAGCGAAGGGTTTTGTTGGTGTTTTGTGTGTGTTTTAAACTCTGTACTGAATGTTTTCCAAGTCCTGTATTAAGATTTCCTGGAATGATAATTGCCAGTCTTTTGAATCCTCGGTGCACAGTTCATATAGTAAATTTGCCCAGCTAAGCCTCAGAGTTCATCTGCTGGGCAAATTTCTCTAAAGCACTATAAAACTTCAACACTTTCATTGTTCTGCTGCTTTTCAGCTTTGCAAATTCATGTTTGTATATTTTCAATATGTTTGTTAATATCTTACATGGTGTTGGAACTACTAGTTGCTGCTTTTTTTGGCTGTATATAAATTTCATGGAGTAATTTTGATCTTGAGCTGTCTCTGGCTGCAAGCATTTTTTCAGGCAGAAGAGTAATCAGCATAAATTCAGTGAGCTGGCTCTTGTTTGATAGTTGTATTACATGTTTGCTCCTCATTGTTCATGCAGAGGTGGCTGAAATTTATATTGTCTTTCTTTTTGCCATCTTTAAAACTGTATGTTTGGGGTGTCATTATGGTCTGGGCACCTTCAGCTTCATCTCATATTAAATTTATCTCAATATTAAATTATTTCTAGGAAAGAAACTTGCCCATCATTAACCTGAGGAGGATTAAATTTTGTCCTTTGAAAGACTTAGAACATCCTTTACAAACTCATTGAAAATGACCCTGCATTACAACTCTCACATACACCGTATATATATACAAAATACATAATTCATAAATATTGCTGTGTATGCTGCTGCATATTTGCATTTCAGCTGGAATTACATTATTCAATCATAAGTTAAAGAATAAAATTATTTTTTTGAGTCTACCTTAGGTGGTTTTTAGACAAAATATTACTTATATCTGTAGGTCTATGTGAATTTAAAATGTTGTTTATCAATTAAAGTTCTTAGCAGAAAATGAGAGAGAGAGTGTGTGAAAGAGAGAGAGAGAGAGAACAGGCTGTGAGTTTATTCCAAAGAATATAGTTTTGAAAATACACGCTGGAAATACATTATTTTAACACTTTAATGAATCTGTAGATCAAAGTAGAGTTGCACTCTAAATTAACTAGCTTTTCCTGGTCTTCTTTCATGGAAACATGAAAACATGCAGGAGTGTAAACTTGACATCTTAGGAAAAAAAATAGAAAAACTTTCACTCCTAGGTCATTTTTTCTGAAGTGTGAGTGAAGGGTTTTTATGCACAGTTAGACGGTAGTTTCTTTCAAGTGTCTCAGAAAAATTGCCAGCATGCAGATAACAGCAGTGTAATTGACAGCAGATGTGAATTTGTAGATTCATCCCTGAAGTGAATTTGCATCTGACATTGTTCTATATATCCTTCTCATATTGAATAATGGAAGCTGTCAGACTCCAGAATTCAGCAATAATTTATGTAAGAACTGACTTTGTTTAAAAAAAACATAAGGGGGTAGTGGGGAGAGAAGGGGGAAGAAAACACAGCTACACAGTTACACACATGAAATCAATATGCCCACTCAATTAGAGTGAATATTATCACATATTTCCTAGAACATAATTCATGATGTGTAGTTGTTAAAGATTAATTAATTGGATGTAATTGTAATCAGTGGCTAATTATACTTAGATTAGGAAGAATTAGAGAATTAGTTTACAAGGAGGCTTAGATGCATTAAATATGCATTGGTTAATCTAAAATAGGTGTGAACATCTGATTAAACAGCAAAGCAGATAGTTATTTAAGCCTAAGAGAAGATGTCTTGCAATTTAAAATAGTTCAAGTTTAAAAGGGTGTTCAGGCAAAGTAGCAAATCGTTCATCTGGGCTGAGGAAATAACCATGGGAGACAGTGGCATAAAAATATCCTGCATATTTAAAATTAGAATCCTTAACACTTAGGAAAGCAGTCCTGTCCTGGGATGAAAATAGTGAAACTAACACTTTGTGAATTCTATTTTTCCTGTTTGATTAATTTTGGAAAGAGATCCTGAACATTTTGGGTTGAACAATAGATAAAAGTAGGAAAACTGTTAATCCTGGACTCCAGCATAGTATATTTCCTCACATGGCACATATTATATGTGCAATGTGTTCTTATATACGAAACCATAATCAGTGGTTTTGATTGGCTCTGATATATATTAGTATCTGCATGAGATGCATAGAAGCTAAATCTACAGTCAGCTGTTTAGCAATAGGGGCTTTTTAGGCATGTGAAAAGTGCCATTCTTACTACCTACATTTGCAGTGTTGTTGGCTGAGATCCAGAGGAGACTGCAGCTCCTCATGTATGGTTGTGATATAAAAATATTAGTAAGGAAATCACCCCACTTCCCCAACTGATAGTTGAAATATATAAGCTAGAAAAAAGGAGTAGAAGGTTGAACAAAGAGAAATAATGCATTCAGTCAACAGTAAATCTCTGTTGTTTCATTGCTTTTAATGAATCATTGTTATAGCTATGTTTCGTCTGTAATGATGGAGTGTGTCAGAGTATTTCCAAAACTCTGTAGTCTATGCTGGAAGTTGTGGTTTGCAAGAATTTTATTTGGTGCCTCCTAGTTAGTGTCAATGACACCAAGCATGCCCTAGCCAAGACTAGCCAAGAATCACCTGTCTCTTAACTAATTAAAAGAGCTTGAAGAAAAACTGTGAAAACTAACTGCTTTAAAAAATAAACTAAATTAGAGCCATATGTGCACAAACAAGAAACTCACCCACCTAAAATAAGTCAAAGCAATTAAAATGCATGTTGTCACACTGTATAGTTGATAATGTATATTGTTGCAGGGCATATTAATTTGATGTAGTTGTAACCAGTAGACCATTAGATTAGAGAGTACTTCTTTACAAAGAGATCGTTTATATTTAATGTTCACTGACTAATCATGTGGCTGTACCAATTTTTAGAAGAATTAGATGTTCCACAAATAATTGGCATAAAAAGAAAATATAACTTGTGAATTGCTGTCGGAGGGAGGGGTTTTATATTAAACTAGATTTGTTCTGAAGATCTATTTTACAAAGATTACAGACCATGCATCATAAATGTTTTGTCTGGAAATGTGAATGTTAACTACTCTATATGAGATAAGACATGTATCTTACAGAACTATTGTGTATTCATTTATATTTTGCTTTTATTCTGTAGGTTGTGAGCAGCTCACTAAGAGGTGGAATTCAGGATTTGCTTGCAATTATTTATTTTTATTTGTCTGTAGCATTGCAACAGAAAGCAGAACTAGACACAGACTGTATCCTCTTAGTGCTGGGGCTGTCACCATGAAAAGGGAAAGCAAATGTCATGAAAAATTGTACTGATTCACCCCTAGTTTACAGTGCTTTGATTACATACAAATAATGCAGGAGGTGAGGCTGTTTTGCCCCTTTTTGTATTGAGTGCTGTTGACCAGTTCAATGTATAGTTGACCAGTCATTGGCTTCCTTCTGAAATCTTGGATATTTGTCCCTGTCACATAATCAGATATCCCTATTTCATATAATTCTTCATTCTAAACCACCTACTCTTCCACTAACACTGCAAGTATCCTTCTTTCCATCTTTTATGGCATATGAATTTCAGTACAGTCTCAAACAAATAAATTCTATGGCTCTGTCCTGTTAATCTTGTTACTTTGGGCTGTTAATTCTTGGTACAATGGGCAACAATGAAACCACGATGAAAAAAGACTGGAGACTCTTGCTCAAGAGTCACAAACTGTATTATCATCTAAGCAGTGTGTCGAGCATATAGGTTGATAGATTTGAGCACATGACTTGTCAAAAGGATACAGAACAATTAATTGTGGAGATATTTTTTCTTGCAGATTTTTGTTATCAAAAACAGCTCCTAGTAGATTTCAAGACAAGAGAGCAAACTTTTGTTTCAAACTGTATTCTTACATTTTTCAAGAAAGGTGAGGACTCTTTTAGAGTTGTCACCTGTCCACATTGCTGAATAATACAAATTAACTAGCTTTTTCTGGTCTCCTTTCATAGATTACTCAGAATATGTTCATAGACCACCCCTCCATCAGGGTCACTAACTGAAAAATAGTAGTAGACCACAGGTCTGGAAACCGGTAGTATTGACTCAGTTCTAATCCAGTGTCTAGGACATCATTTAACATACTTGCCTTATAGTTCTTGACATTTCATATGGCTTTATAATGCTGCTTCCTTTGTCCATGCTAGGGACTTTATTAGATCAGATTTGTAAAGGATTTGAATGTTAAAAAAAAATATATTCTTTAAGCCCTTAGGGCTGTACCATAGCTGCTGCTTTCAGTAATCCCTGCTCTCTGCCATGTGACAAGCGTCATTACACACACACACATACACACACACACAGAAAAAAAAAAAAAAAAGGCTTTTCCTTCTTGAAACAGCTGAATCTACTGTTATCTGTCATATCAAGCAACTTAAATATATTAAATGATGTCAGTGCTTTGAAGGCGTTAATCTCCTGAGGAAGTAAGTACTGATTTCATTAAAGTCCTTCTGAGGTACATTGTAGATTAACATCAGACATCTGGGAACATTTTGCAGCTGTAGAATATGTAGTCCTCCTGATAGCATGGTGAGGAAGAAATTATTTGCAGGGAAGGTTTTTTTCCAGTGTTGCTTATAGGTAGACATGTATGCTCTGTGAGCATTGCTGTGGACTATGAGTACACAAGGATTAATACTATTTGACTATTAAAATTAGGCTATAACATTTCTGTACAAGTTAGGAAAGAGTATTTTTTGTTTGTTATGCATCTGCTTTTGATAGTTTGTATTAAAATAAAACACTAGTATTAAAACCTAGCAGGTAGCTTTAATAATGTGCATCAAACCATGTAAATATGAACGGATACCCTAGGGTAAGAGTTCTAAATCAATTCATCAGAGATTCCTAGTAATGAAGCAATTAATATGAAATGAGAAAAGATATCACTTGCCTTCCAGAGCTGACAAGTTGCATTTCAGTTCACTCCCTCTCAGTTTTCCCTTCCCTCCCCTTGGCAAAGCTGAGTTTTTACTCACAGAGCTGTGTGTCAGACTTACCATCTGTCAGAGTCCTAGAGCTGCCTGAAGAGACATTACACAAATGCACATATCTAAGCAGTTAAACTAGAACAAGTTTTGATATGCATTGCTATAACTGTAAGCAAACCTGTTTGCATTTTATGTTGTGCTTTTCGAAAGTAATAATGAATTTGAGAAGAAGAAAAAAAAAAAGCCAAAAGCCCCCACTAAATAGTGTAGTTGCATCATACATCACAGCTCTCAGTAAAGGCAACAAATATATGGAGGAGAATTTGATGGTACAATTTAGGTGTTAATGAAATCCTTGTTATTTCAAAGTTTACAGCTTGATAACATATAAATACAGAGACTAAGTCCTACAAATAAGGTGTGATAATTGAATATAAAATGAAGGTGTTAAGAATTAACACTAATCTTCCAGGCAATTACAACTACCACATGGAGCTGTACATTGTGTAGTTATTGTTGCTATGTTGAAACAACTTGTCGTATCTGTGGTATAGCAATGAGTTCAAGTACTCCCCAGCTGGGCTGGAAGTAGGCATGAACATGACCTGAGCCAACCTTTTCTATACCAGAACTGAGGGTGGCTTTGGCAGGTGGGCTGACTGTAATTGACTGCACTCAGCACCTTAGCAGATGTGCTCAGCATGCGTCAGGATCAGACTGTTTGGGATCTATGCAAGCAAAACACCACTGAAAACCAGCTGAGGTTTTGCTTGGCTAAGGTTTCCAAATTGGCTACTGGGTCTGTCATCAATCCTAAGAAATATATTTTCTCAGATATATCTTCCTCCCTCCTTTCCTTTCCTTTCCTTTCCTTTCCTTTCCTTTCCTTTCCTTTCCTTTCCTTTCCTTCCCTTTCCTTTCCTTTCCTTTCCTTCCCTTTCCTTTCCTTTCCTTTCCTTTCCTTTCCTTTCCTTTCCTTTCCTTTCCTTTCCTTTCCTTTCCTTTCCTTTCCTTTCCTTTCCTTTCCTTTCCTTTCCTTTCCTTTCCTTTCCTTTCCTTTCCTTTCCTTTCCTTTCCTTTCCTTTCCTTTCCTTCCCTTTCCTTCCCTTCCCTTCCCTTCCCTTCCCTTCCCTTCCCTTCCCTTCCTTCCCTTCCTTCCCTTCCTCCCCTCCCCTCCCCTCCCTCCCCTCCCCTCCCCTCCCCTCCCCTCCCCTCCCCTCCCCTCCCCTCCCTCCCCTCCCCCTCCCCCTCCCCCTCCCCCTCCCCCTCCCCCTCCCCCTCCCCCTCCCCCTCCCCTCCCCCTCCCCCTCCCCCTCCCCCTCCCCTCCCCCTCCCCCTTCCCTTCCCCTCCCCTCCCCTCCCCTCCCCTCCCCTTCCCTCCCTTCCCCAAAAACAAGCATTTTGTGGGCTGATTTGGAATTATCCTGAGTGAAATGAGATATATATTGGATTAGATAGGTTCACATCTGCATTTGTACTTGTTTAAGAATGATGTAGAATGATTATGATGATGCTAAGTGATGCGACAGTGGGGTTGTATTTTCACTTAAAGGGCTGATGATAGCATGCCCTGTAGGGAAGTTATCTTCTAGGACAGCAAGTTTTAATTCTATCACCTCACAGGCCTGGTCCAGCCTTCATAGTGGTTGTTATGGAAAGCTATAGGTTGTACATTGGTACTTGGGTAATATTTCTACAGTTTTAGTTTATGTAGTCTTAACAGGTATGCTTCTGTGTCATAACAGATTGTTACAGTTATTTGCAGGATTATTATGCTGTTTAAAATGTATTGGCAGGCAGAAGATAGCTCCAAATAACACATTTCCAGAAGCAATATATTTCATAGTAATGTCTAAAGCATTACAGTTTGAAGTGTGTAAATCCCTGTCTTCATTTGGGAATCCATTATTACTTCCCCACCAAATGGTATACAGGAGTGTTTTTCTTTTCTTCTGACTAACTAAAGCTATGAACAAAATGTGATTGAAAGTGTGTTGCCAGATAGCTTTTGAATGTTCCCAGATCAATAGAGGTACAGCAAAGATATGGTTATAAATAGAATAAAAATGAACATTTTCAATGATGTTTGGTAAACTTAGGAAGAAAATGCCCAACAATTTTATTTTCTTAATTAGTAATAACACTGAGGGAAATAAGTGACAGTAGGAATTAGACAGTAATCTGTTTTATACAGATCTGCAAAATGTGAATATTGTGTAATTCCTGTAAAGTTTTAATAAGTATCAGTGCAAATATCAGGGACTCTACTCTCATTATGTCTGATATACTGACCACATTTCCTTATAGGTTAGGAAGAGGTGAGGCTTTGGTGCTTGTCCTGTTCTGTTGGCTCAGTCCCTAGGCATCAGACACTGTACCAGTGTTAATCTCGGCCAGATTAGTGCTTTCAAAAAGATCATCTTCCAGGAATACTAGACCTATTGTAGTGTCTGGACCTTTAAATTGGTTTCACTCCCTGTGATAGCTCTCCTGGAGACTATATTTTCTCTATATGCCACCCTTGAGGGCAGAAACGTTTTTCAGCCTTAGATCTCTCTGCTTACTACTGAAGTTGGTTAAACAATAGATCATAGACAATAAATAACTAACTAACCAAATTATATCATGCTAAGTTTATTGTTGATGTCCTGAGAACTCACTTTTACATTCTGTAGGAACTTTGACCTTCAGCACACAATTTAGGTACTAGAAAGCATTCTTTGTCAGAATAGTTAAATATTTAAATTCAGCTTTTCTGCAAGGTAGTAGTATCTCCATGAATTTATTCTTTGACTGATTTGCACTGAGGACCAAGCTTTATCTTCCATGAACTTCTCCCAGTGAGTTTACAAATATTTGTGATTTGAGTGTATCCCTGTTATCAGAAAGGGACCTTACCACACGGTAAAGAAAATAAAGTGCCTTTGCATCCATTAGTTTTGCTCCCTAAGATAACTTTAAAACTTGAACTGGTCTGTCTGTCTGTCTGTTCCTTTTCATTGGCTGAGCTGCTTTTTGTTTTTATTTTTATTTTTTATTTTTTATTTTTTTCTCCATCTTAACTAGAGGAATAAGTCTGTGTTCTTTCCACCTCCTCCTTGTTCCCTGCACCTAGTTTGTCAGCTAATGTCTCATGTGGAGTTAACACTTCACTATTAGCCTTAGAGGTTTTAAGAGTGAGATGCATTAGTGCATTAGGGTCATGCAGCTATCTAGGTAAGTGTTAGATAAGTCACAATATGTCTTCACAAAGTCCTCATGTGGTTTATTTGAATCTTGGAAGTGCCATGAAGAGAGAAATAGAACACAGATGTCAGGAGGTAAAAGTTTCTTGACAAGATCTGCCTAAGAGATTAAGGTGAAATTGATGAAGAAAAAGAACGTTAGTGTATCCAAAAATCTCAACATGGCACTTTTCAGAACTAAAACATGACAAGGGCTTTTATACCCAGGAAGAAACTTTATTTCTTTGGAAACATTGTATTAGTTCCAGTTGTTGTTGCTCCCTCTCTGTCTTTCCAGAAATTACTTTCTGATAATTTAAATATAAGATGCCAATACAATTTTTCTTCAACAATTTGACCTTCAATAGAGACATATTTCTGTGGAATCACAGAATCACAGAATCGTCTAGGTTGGAAGAGACCTCCAAGATCATCTAGTCCAACCTCAGCCCTAACACTAACAAGTCCTACACTAAACCATATCACTAAGGGCTACATCTAAACGTCTTTTAAAGACCTCCAGGGATGGTGACACAACCACTTCCCTGGGCAGCCTATTCCAATGACTAACAACCCTTTCGGTAAAGAAGTTCTTCCTAACATCCAACGTAAACCTCCCCTGGCGCAACTTTAGCCCATTCCCCCTTGTCCTGTCACCAGACACGTGGGAGAGTAGACCAACTCCCACCTCTCTACAGCCTCCTTTAAGGTACCTGTAGAGAGCGATGAGGTCTCCCCTGAGCCTCCTCTTCTCGAGGCTAAACAACCCCAGCTCCCTCAGCCGCTCCTTGTAAGACTTGTTCTCCAGACCCCTCACCAGCTTCGTTGCCCTTCTCTGGACTCTCTCGAGCACCTCCATGTCCTTCTTGTAGCGAGGGGCCCAAAACTGAACACAATACTCGAGGTGCGGCCTCACCAGAGCCGAGTAGAGGGGGACAATCACCTCCCTAGACCTGCTGGCCACACTGCTTCTTATGCAAGCCAGGATGCTGTAGGCCTTCTTGGCCACCTGAGCACACTGCTGGCTCATGTTCAGCTGCCTATCAACCAGTATTCCCAGGTCCTTCTCTGCCAGGCAGCTTTCCAACCACTCTTCTCCCAGCCTGTAGCGCTGCTTGGGGTTGTTACGCTCCAGATGCAGGACCCGGCACTTGGCCTTGTTGAACTTCATGCAGTTGGCCTCAGCCCATCGGTCCAGCCTATCCAGATCCTCCCGCAGAGCCTTGCTTCCCTCGAGCAGATCGACAAACGCACCTAACTTGAAGTCATCTGCAAACTTACTGAGGGTGCACTCGGTCCCCTCATCCAGGTCATCGATAAAGATATTAAAGAGGACCGGCCCCAGCACTGAGCCCTGGGGGACTCCACTAGTAACTGGCCTCCAACTGGATTTGGCTCCATTCACCACAACTCTTTGGGCCCGGCCATCCAGCCAGTTTTTAACCCAACAAAGCGTACGCCAGTCCAAGCCACAAGCTGCCAGTCCCTTGAGGAGAATGTTGTGGGAAACGGTGTCAAAAGCCTTACTGAAGTCAAGGTAGATCACATCCACAGCCTTCCCCTCATCCACCAAGCGTGTCACTTGGTCATAGGAGGAGATCAGGTTCGTCAAGCAGGACCTACCTTTCATAAACCCGTGCTGACTGGGCCTGATCGCCTGGTTGCCCTGCAAGTGCCGCGTGATGACATTCAAGATAATCTGCTCCATAAGCTTCCCTGGCACTGAGGTCGAGCTAACAGGCCTATAGTTCCCCGGGTCTACCCTCCGGCCCTTCTTGTAGATGGGCATCACGTTTGCTAGCCGCCAGTCGACTGGGACCTCCCCTGATAGCCAGGACTGCCGATAAATAATGGAAAGTGGCTTGGCCAGCTCCTCCGCCAGTTCGCTCAGTACCCTCGCGTGGATCCCATCCGGCCCCATCGACTTGCGTACATCCCAGTGTTGTAGCAGGTCGCCAACCATTTCCTCATGGATAGCGAGGGCCACACCCTGCTCCCCATCCCCTTCCGCCAGCTCAGGGTACCAGGTATCCAGAGAACAACCTGTCTTGCCGCTAAAGACTGAGGCAAAGAAAGCATTGAGCACCTCAGTCTTTTCCTCATCTTTTGTAACTAAGTTTCCCCTGCATCCAGTAAAGGATGGAGATTCTCCTTAGTCCTCCTTTTTGTGTTGATGTATTTGTAAAATTGTTTTTTGTTACCTTTAATGGCAGTAGCCAGATTGAGCTCCAGATGAGCTTTGGCCTTTCTAATTTTGTCCCTGCACAGCCTCGCAACATCCTTATAGTCCTCCTGAGTAGCCCGCCCTCTTTTCCAAAGATTATAAACCCTCCTTTTTCTCCTAAGCTCGAGCCACAACTCTCTGTTCAGCCAGGCCAGTCTAGTTCCGCGTCGGCTCGTCTTTGGGCACGTGGGGACAGACCGCTCCTGAGCCGTTAAGATTTCCTTCTTGAGGAGCGCCCAGCCTTCCTGGACTCCTTTGCCCTTCAGAACCTCCTCCCAAGGGACTCTGCCAACCAGTGTCCTGAACAGCTCAAAGTCAGCCCTCCGGAAGTCCAAGACAGCAGTTTTACTGGTCCCCTTCCTGACTTCGCGAAGAATAGAGAACTGAACCATTTCGTGGTCACTCTGCCCAAGACAGCTCTCGACCACCACATCTCCCACCAGTCCGTCACTGTTTGTGAACAGAAGGTCTAGCGGGGCACCTCCCCTGGTAGGCTCTCTAACCAGCTGCATCAGGAAGCTATCTTCCACGCTCTCCAGAAACCTCCTAGACTGCTTTCTCTGGGCTGTGTTGTGCTTCCAGGATATGTCTGGGAAGTTGAAGTCCCCCACGAGAACAAGCGCTGACGATTTCGCGGCTTCTGCCAGCTGCCTGTAGAACTCATCATCCATCTCCTCATCCTGGCTCGGCGGTCTATAACAGACCCCCACCAGGATGCTTGCCTTGTTGGCCTTCCCTCTGATCCTAACCCATAGGGACTCAACCTTATCATTCCCAGCCTCAAGTTCCTCAACATCTAAACACTCTCTAATATAGAGAGCCACACCACCACCCCTTCTGTGCTGCCTGTCCCTTCTGAAGAGCCTATAGCCAGACATTGCAGCACTCCAGTCGTGAGAGTGGTCCCACCACGTTTCTGTGACGGCAACCAAGTCATAGCCTTCCTGCTGCACGATGGCTTCCAGCTCCACCTGTTTGTTGCCCATGCTGCGTGCATTAGTGTAGATGCACTTCAGTCGGGCCATTGCCCTCTTCCCCGGCTTTGCCATTGTTCCCCCCGGCACAGCTCCAACAGGCCTTCTTTCAGCACCATCCTCCTTCTTTCCTAGTTTAAAGCCCTCTCAACGAGCCCTGCCAGCTCCTGGGCTAGGATCCGTTTTCCCCTTAGAGATAGGGACCCGTCTGCGGCCATCAGGCTGGGTGCCGAGTAAAGCACCCCATGGTCAAAAAACCCAAAATTTCTGTGTTGGCACCAGCCTCTGAGCCACGTGTTAATCAGGTGGGCTTTCCGTGTCCTCTCGGTACCCCTCCCTGCTACTGCAGGGATAGATGAAAACACCACCTGCACTCCCGCTCCAGCCACTAACCGTCCCAGTCCCCTAAAGTCCCGTTTGATAGCCTTCAGGCTTCTCTCATCAATATCATCACTGCCAGCCTAGACTATCAAAAGAGGGTAGTAGTCAGAGGGGCGAACCAGGTTGGGAAGCTTTCTGGCAACATTCCTGACCCTGGCCCCAGGGAGGCAGCAGACTTCCCTACAGGTAGGGTCAGGTCGACAAACAGGGCCCTCCGTTCCCCTGAGAAGGGAGTCGCCTACTACGATCACCCTTCTGTCTTTCTTGGTGGAGGCAGTCTTGAGGCGTGGAGTCGGCTTCCTCGCCCTAGGCATCCTCCTGGGTAGACTTTCTACCTCGACTGCCGTTTCTCAATGGCAGTCACTGCAAGGATTTGGAGTGCTGTGTAACCTATGTGTCTGAAAAAATAAAATCTCTTGGATATATATGAGAATCACAGAATGGTTGAGATTGGAACAGACCTCTGCGGATCATCTAGTCCAACCCCCTTGCTCAAGCAGGATCACCCAGAGCTCATTGCACAGGATCATGTCCAGGCAGGTATTGAGTATCTCCAGAGAAGGAGACTCCACAGCCTCTTTAGGCAACCTGTGCCAGCATTCTGTCACCCTTATACTAAAGAACTTTTTAATCATATTCAGATGGATCTTCCTGTGTTTCAGTTTGTGTGCATTGCTTCTCGTCCTGTCACTGGGCATCACCGAGTCTGGCCCCATCATCTTGACACCCTCAGTACACCATCTCAGTACAGGCTGGGGGATGACCTGTTGGAAAGCAGTTCTGCAGAGAAGAATCTGGGAGTCCTGGTGGACAACAAGTTAACCATGAGCTATATAGTTGTGGCTAAGAAGGCCAATGGTATCCTGGAGTGCATTAGGAAGAGTGTTGGTGAGTGTAGGGTAAGTAGAGGGGGAGGATAACCTCTCTCAACCTGCTTGCAACAGATTCTTCTCTGCAGAACTGCTTTCCAGCAGGTCATCCCCCAGCCTGTACTGAGATACGTGGTTGTTCCTTCCCAAGTGCAGGACTCTATCTACACTTGCTTTTGTTAAACCTCATCTGTTTTATTCCTGCCCAACTCTCCAGCCTGTCCAAGTCTCGCCCTTGGTGAGGCCACAACTAGAGTACTGTGTCCAGCTCTGGGCTCCCCAGTAGAAGAGAAACACGGAACAGGTGGAGAGCTCAACAAGGGGGCTAAAAAGATGATTAGGGGCCTGGAACATCTCTCATGAGGAAAGGCTAAGAGATTTAGGCCTGTTTAGCCTGCAAAAGAGAAGGCTGAGAGGGGATCTTATCAATGTATATAAATATCTTAAGAGAGGGTGTCAAGATGATGGGGCCAGACTCGGTGATGCCCAGTGACAGGACGAGAAGCAATGCACACAAACTGAAACACAGGAAGATCCATCTGAATATGATTAAAAAGTTCTTTAGTATAAGGGTGACAGAATGCTGGCACAGGTTGCCTAAAGAGGCTGTGGAGTCTCCTTCTCTGGAGATACTCAATACCTGCCTGGACATGATCCTGTGCAATGAGCTCTGGGTGATCCTGCTTGAGCAAGGGGGTTGGACTAGATGATCCGCAGAGGTCTGTTCCAATCTCAACCATTCTGTGATTCTCATATATATCCAAGAGATTTTATTTTTTCAGACACATAGGTTACACAGCACTCCAAATCCTTGCAGTGACTGCCATTGAGAAACGGCAGTCGAGGTAGAAAGTCTACCCAGGAGGATGCCTAGGGCGAGGAAGCCGACTCCACGCCTCAAGACTGCCTCCACCAAGAAAGACAGAAGGGTGATCGTAGTAGGCGACTCCCTTCTCAGGGGAACGGAGGGCCCTGTTTGTCGACCTGACCCTACCTGTAGGGAAGTCTGCTGCCTCCCTGGGGCCAGGGTCAGGAATGTTGCCAGAAAGCTTCCCAACCTGGTTCGCCCCTCTGACTACTACCCTCTTTTGATAGTCTAGGCTGGCAGTGATGATATTGATGAGAGAAGCCTGAAGGCTATCAAACGGGACTTTAGGGGACTGGGACGGTTAGTGGCTGGAGCGGGAGTGCAGGTGGTGTTTTCATCTATCCCTGCAGTAGCAGGGAGGGGTACCGAGAGGACACGGAAAGCCCACCTGATTAACACGTGGCTCAGAGGCTGGTGCCAACACAGAAATTTTGGGTTTTTTGACCATGGGGTGCTTTACTCGGCACCCAGCCTGATGGCCGCAGACGGGTCCCTATCTCTAAGGGGAAAACGGATCCTAGCCCAGGAGCTGGCAGGGCTCGTTGAGAGGGCTTTAAACTAGGAAAGAAGGAGGATGGTGCTGAAAGAAGGCCTGTTGGAGCTGTGCCGGGGGGAACAATGGCAAAGCCGGGGAAGAGGGCAATGGCCCGACTGAAGTGCATCTACACTAATGCACGCAGCATGGGCAACAAACAGGTGGAGCTGGAAGCCATCGTGCAGCAGGAAGGCTATGACTTGGTTGCCGTCACAGAAACGTGGTGGGACCACTCTCACGACTGGAGTGCTGCAATGTCTGGCTATAGGCTCTTCAGAAGGGACAGGCAGCACAGAAGGGGTGGTGGTGTGGCTCTCTATATTAGAGAGTGTTTAGATGTTGAGGAACTTGAGGCTGGGAATGATAAGGTTGAGTCCCTATGGGTTAGGATCAGAGGGAAGGCCAACAAGGCAAGCATCCTGGTGGGGGTCTGTTATAGACCGCCGAGCCAGGATGAGGAGATGGATGATGAGTTCTACAGGCAGCTGGCAGAAGCCGCGAAATCGTCAGCGCTTGTTCTCGTGGGGGACTTCAACTTCCCAGACATATCCTGGAAGCACAACACAGCCCAGAGAAAGCAGTCTAGGAGGTTTCTGGAGAGCGTGGAAGATAGCTTCCTGATGCAGCTGGTTAGAGAGCCTACCAGGGGAGGTGCCCCGCTAGACCTTCTGTTCACAAACAGTGACGGACTGGTGGGAGATGTGGTGGTCGAGAGCTGTCTTGGGCAGAGTGACCACGAAATGGTTCAGTTCTCTATTCTTCGCGAAGTCAGGAAGGGGACCAGTAAAACTGCTGTCTTGGACTTCCGGAGGGCTGACTTTGAGCTGTTCAGGACACTGGTTGGCAGAGTCCCTTGGGAGGAGGTTCTGAAGGGCAAAGGAGTCCAGGAAGGCTGGGCGCTCCTCAAGAAGGAAATCTTAACGGCTCAGGAGCGGTCTGTCCCCACGTGCCCAAAGACGAGCCGACGCGGAACTAGACTGGCCTGGCTGAACAGAGAGTTGTGGCTCGAGCTTAGGAGAAAAAGGAGGGTTTATAATCTTTGGAAAAGAGGGCGGGCTACTCAGGAGGACTATAAGGATGTTGCGAGGCTGTGCAGGGACAAAATTAGAAAGGCCAAAGCTCATCTGGAGCTCAATCTGGCTACTGCCATTAAAGGTAACAAAAAACAATTTTACAAATACATCAACACAAAAAGGAGGACTAAGGAGAATCTCCATCCTTTACTGGATGCAGGGGAAACTTAGTTACAAAAGATGAGGAAAAGACTGAGGTGCTCAATGCTTTCTTTGCCTCAGTCTTTAGCGGCAAGACAGGTTGTTCTCTGGATACCTGGTACCCTGAGCTGGCGGAAGGGGATGGGGAGCAGGGTGTGGCCCTCGCTATCCATGAGGAAATGGTTGGCGACCTGCTACAACACTGGGATGTACGCAAGTCGATGGGGCCGGATGGGATCCACGCGAGGGTACTGAGCGAACTGGCGGAGGAGCTGGCCAAGCCACTTTCCATTATTTATCGGCAGTCCTGGCTATCAGGGGAGGTCCCAGTCGACTGGCGGCTAGCAAACGTGATGCCCATCTACAAGAAGGGCCGGAGGGTAGACCCGGGGAACTATAGGCCTGTTAGCTCGACCTCAGTGCCAGGGAAGCTTATGGAGCAGATTATCTTGAATGTCATCACGCGGCACTTGCAGGGCAACCAGGCGATCAGGCCCAGTCAGCACGGGTTTATGAAAGGTAGGTCCTGCTTGACGAACCTGATCTCCTCCTATGACCAAGTGACACGCTTGGTGGATGAGGGGAAGGCTGTGGATGTGATCTACCTTGACTTCAGTAAGGCTTTTGACACCGTTTCCCACAACATTCTCCTCAAGGAACTGGCAGCTTGTGGCTTGGACTGGCGTACGCTTTGTTGGGTTAAAAACTGGCTGGATGGCCGGGCCCAAAGAGTTGTGGTGAATGGAGCCAAATCCAGTTGGAGGCCAGTTACTAGTGGAGTCCCCCAGGGCTCAGTGCTGGGGCCGGTCCTCTTTAATATCTTTATCGATGACCTGGATGAGGGGACCGAGTGCACCCTCAGTAAGTTTGCAGATGACTTCAAGTTAGGTGCGTTTGTCGATCTGCTCGAGGGAAGCAAGGCTCTGCGGGAGGATCTGGATAGGCTGGACCGATGGGCTGAGGCCAACTGCATGAAGTTCAACAAGGCCAAGTGCCGGGTCCTGCATCTGGAGCGTAACAACCCCAAGCAGCGCTACAGGCTGGGAGAAGAGTGGTTGGAAAGCTGCCTGGCAGAGAAGGACCTGGGAATACTGGTTGATAGGCAGCTGAACATGAGCCAGCAGTGTGCTCAGGTGGCCAAGAAGGCCTACAGCATCCTGGCTTGCATAAGAAGCAGTGTGGCCAGCAGGTCTAGGGAGGTGATTGTCCCCCTCTACTCGGCTCTGGTGAGGCCGCACCTCGAGTATTGTGTTCAGTTTTGGGCCCCTCGCTACAAGAAGGACATGGAGGTGCTCGAGAGAGTCCAGAGAAGGGCAACGAAGCTGGTGAGGGGTCTGGAGAACAAGTCTTACGAGGAGCGGCTGAGGGAGCTGGGGTTGTTCAGCCTGGAGAAGAGAAGGCTCAGGGGCGACCTTATCGCATTCTACAGATACCTTAAAGGAGGCTGTAGAGAGGTGGGAGTTGGTCTACTCTCCCACGTGCCTGGTGACAGGACAAGGGGGAATGGGCTAAAGTTGCGCCAGGGGAGGTTTACGTTGGATGTTAGGAAGAACTTCTTTACCGAAAGGGTTGTTAGTCATTGGAATAGGCTGCCCAGGGAAGTGGTTGAGTCACCGTCCCTGGAGGTCTTTAAAAGACGTTTAGATGTAGCCCTTAGTGATATGGTTTAGTGTAGGACTTGTTAGTATTAGGGCTGAGGTTGGACTAGATGATCTTGGAGGTCTCTTCCAGCCTAGACGATTCTGTGATTCTGTGATTCTGTGATTCTATGGCTGAGGAATGACTAACAAAAATTGTAGGCTGGCAGGCAGAAGCAGTGATAGTGCCTAATGTTGGATGGATAAAAAGCGACCTATACTGAGAAGGCTTCTTACATCTCTCACCAAAGTGAAAGCAAGTGCAGCAATATACGATGTAGGTTCCCTTGAGATAAGTGTGAGAATACTAATGGTCAATGTTTTTGTAATGATTTGGGGAATAATCAGGTAAAAAAAATGACAACATTTTTTGCAATGCTGAGTCTTTTCTAGGATGAGGAAAAATGGTTAGATTTTAGAAGTACTAATTGAAACTACATGCAAATACATGTTCACTTCCTTCTACCTACTTTCCTAGTCTTTTTGTCTAATGCAATAAACTTCCAAATCATCCTAAATAAGAACTTTATGGTTGAGTGCCTCAATCAAATCAATACATTTTGTCAGAGGAAAAAAAAAAGCAAAACAAAAAAAGAGACATAGCTGGGAATTTTACCTCAAAGTGGCAGGTTAACATCACTCTGTGAATCACAGTAGATCCAGCCTGAAACTGGGGAAAATTGTATACACTTTTGTGATTGGGAAACTGAGAAGTAAAAACTGCATTAGTAATAAAAAAGCAGGGCAGTATAACAGTTTTTACTGATGGAGAAAAAAAATATGGCACCCAGGAAGTGTCTGGGAACCAACAGTGTCTGTGTCAGGTTAGGTGTATCACAGTTCTTTATGTTTCATTTCTCTTTATTGTGGTGTTGCTTAGTGCTTTGACAAATTCCAGCTACCTGTTCTTTCAAGAAAATTGAAGAATCTATATAGCAAAGGGCAATAAATTCATAAAGGTAAAAAGAGGTATACCTTCTTTCTTTGCACAGAAAGTGTAGGGAGCAGTCGCGTTAAAGGGGAGTCAAGCATTTATTTGGTTCAGAGCCCTGCCAAAGACTTTCACTGAGACAGTTTCACAAATTTGAAAGTATTTAATAAGGTGACAGTTATGACAGACTCAGAATTGCCATTGATAAATGCACTTACTGCAGTAGTGCTAATGTATAATAATAGTGCTAGTAAGTTACCATCTTGGGTATTCCTCACCAAAAGGTGAAGGTGCAGAGCATTCCAAGAAGGCATCCCTGTCTTGGTGGAGAAGAATTGACTGCCTCTTCTGGGTCTGCAATCTCTTTCTGCCCACCTCCCACCCCCACCCCAACACTAACTATTTTTCCTAAGAGTAACTATTTTCCATAACACTAATTCTTTTTCTTTATATCATAACCTTATCTGTCCCCCCACCCTGCGGTGATGTTTAGCATAATTTGTGTGGAGAGTTCAGTACTATAGTTATATATTGTTAACATGTACTTCATTAAGCTCATTATTATAACCAGCGGTGTTAACTTTAATATTCATTTGACAAATAATCAAACAAGAGGTTTCACTCCAGGCACCATGGCCTTCAAGATTCTGTTTTACTGCCAAAACAGGGCCATCCCGCCACCACAGGACTTCCTCCTTCGGCAGTCTCTCATACCAAGTTTGTGGACCTCCATCCACAAAGTTTATATGAGACGAGCACAAGCAAGCTGCTCAACTCCCCCCCTTGCCAAAGCCAGTGCTTATCAGTTGCACTAACAAGTCTGACTATTCTCCACAGGTCCACTGGATGATTCATGTGTAAGACTCATAACAAACCAGTGGTAGTTTTTTTTTGTTTGTTTGTTTGTTTTTTTCTTTAACATGCACATAGCTTGTAGGTAACCTTTACAACACCTTGCTTGTTGTGGATATTTACTATTTATGAAAAAGAAGAGTTTTTTTTTCTAAAGAAATGAATCTAAAAGAATTCCTCCTATTCCTACAAGCACAGTGTTTCTGTCTCAAGATTTTACTGAGCTGTAAATTGAAAAGTATTCATAGGAGATAGCAATACCTACTTTATTTGTACCTGAACTCTGACCATAGCTGAAGACTGAATACAGGGCTAGACAAATCTTTGGCAAGGTTTTGTATGCCTCTTCTTTGACAGCCATATTGCATCAGCTAGGATTTCATCGGGCTGATCTGGCTGTTGGCCAGAGGGTTAGGAGACTTCAGTTATGTCTACATCAACATGTAATTCTTCACAGTAGGACAGAATCAGTAGACTGAAGCTGAGGGCCCTACATCTATGGTATGTACCACTTAGGGATTTTCTTTGGGCTAGATTTAATCTTGTCTTTTTTACTTCTGGGCTGAATGTCTCCATCATGTATGTGATGATGTATTTGAATCAGTCTTAGGGAATAGATAGTAGGTTTTTATTTTATTTTATTTTATTTTATTTTATTTTATTTTATTTTATTTTATTTTATTTTATTTTATTTTATTTTATTTTATTTTATTTTTTTTAAACACCTGAATCAGAGCTTTAAATTTGATTTCCTATTGAGGGAATCTAATTTGTGTTCATGCAAGCAATCTAGTGTGATAAACCAGTGCATGGTAAATGAGGACAAGGGTTTTATTGCAATTTACACTGTTACTTAATTTGAAAGTGACTTTGAAAAAATTAAGATCACTTGGGAGTTATAACCCATCCTTTTCTCCATGACAGCTTCATTTTTAAAAGTTGTGTTTGTTACTGAGGAGTGTATATTGCTGCAGATACATAATACAGGACTGTCCCTGCCCATGGCAGGGGTTTTGGACTAGGTGAACTTTAATGGTCCTTTCCAACCAAAACATCCCATAATTCCATGTTACTCTGAGCCAAAAATATTATGTAGTTTAGTTAAGCTTTGTCTTGACATTTCTTGCAGACGGACTTTCGTTTCAATTTGTATATCAACGATGTTTGTCATGGTCCAATTTATGAATATTATTAATGTGTGTGTTCAATAGGCATGTATGTAGAAATAAGGCACGTAGATGTGTTGGATGTTATTATACAGCAGGTTTGTAACAAATATGTTGAAGTCCATTCTTTTGCTTGGATACACAGAAGACATTTCAGTATGATAAACCCCCTGACTGAATAGTCAAGAACAAATTCAACAACATGATGATGTGAACACTTTCTGCTTGTACTGGTGAATTACATTTCTGTCACATAACAGGGATAGCAGTCTGATAACATTGATATAGACATTGTCAAACAGATCTGCTGACACTTGTTTGCATTTAGATGGAATTGCTCTTCTGAGGCAGTTAGTGTAAGGCAGTGACAAAGAGAGGCAGGGCCTCCATAAGGACACTGGAGTGTAGCAAACAGTGTTCTTTCTATACAAAATTGCATAACTGAATCAGAGAGCTAAAGAAGTTCTTTTCCTTAAAAAACAAACAAACAAACAAAAAACCCACTCATGTCATTTGTTGTCACTCCATCAATGAGAAAACAGACATGATGGGATTGAAGCCAGAACTAAGTATTTTCAACTTGGAAAACTACCATTGCATATATCATTAAATGTCAGCCATTCAGATAGAGATGAAAATTCCATATTCAAAAGGACTTTCCTCCCTCCCTCCTTCCCCCCCCCCCCCCCCCCTTCCTTCCTTTTCATATTGAAGTCATGTGTTTCATGCTTAATTTTGACAGAATCACAGCTGGTCTGAGAAACACATATAAAGGACTTCTCCTTCTATGTGACACATTACTCCTTGAAATCTTTGGCACTATATTATCATCTATTGTGTGTCATCCCAGATTGTTTGGGTACAAAAATGTGATTTCTGGCTTTTAGTGGTTGCTTTCAGGCTTTTTCTTTTTATAATACAAAGACCTAAATTTAACAGAGGGCTAAATATGTCAGATAACAAATCTTATGAAACACTTCAAAACACTTCATAAAAAACACTTCAGTGCCAAAATAAATGAAAACTTTCAACACCCAAAGAAGTCACTGAGAGCTGAGAGATTTCTCTGAGGATATGGCTGGCAAATTTTAGGCTCAAGCTTTCTCTGCAGAACACATCCTACTCTTGAGTCTGTGCTACATCCTTTCTTTCACTGGCTAGGGAAAGATCTAGGCCCGACTTTATTTAAACCATGACTGTAGATGTTAATCTGGGATTTACAGTGGTTTTGTGTTCAGTTTAAGGGGAATAAAATGTTCTCCAGTTGTAGGGCCTTCATTAGGATGATGCAAGAGTCTTCATGTACAAAGAAGGTACAAAATATATTTATTTTTATGTAGCAAATCCTCCTGCCATTCATTCAAGTGTACAGAATATGCAGTAACATACAAGATGTAGTCCTAGAATAACTTTGTGGTATTGTGTTTTGTTTTTATTTCTGTTTTAAACATAAAAATGACAGATATTGCTAGCTCAGTCTAAATAATACCTTGTTCCTAAAAGCTTTTCCACATTAGGCTATTATGCTCTAATGATTATAGCTGTATTTTACATACAAATACTGTCATAATTTAGTGGTAAAAGAGTAAGTCATGCATACAGAAGTTCCAACTAATTCTAGCTTGAAAAATAACCATTTACAAGCTTATTACCTCATTTGATGCAAGAATGAGTCATCTTCTGCAGTAATATTCCTTTGAATGAGGTAAGATAACACCCATACAGTGTATTGGACAAACCCGTATGTAAATACTGGGGGTTTGCTGTGTGCTTTTGTATGGATTGTGACCATATGGTAGTCTCTTCCTTTTTACAGTATGTGATAATCAGCTGAACATTTTATGCATAATAATATGGTGTGTCTGTGTAATGGAGCAGAATAAAATACTTTTGTTGAAATTGGTAATTTTGCCTTGTTATTGAAATTCACCTTGCTGTTAGTACAGACACACATTTTAAAAATGTACTTGTGGATGTTTGGGCATGACAGGAGCTTTACAGCTTCTGGGGTCAATTATGAGGTAGGTAGTGTTCTGCTAGGAATGAAATTCCTTTCCATCAGCATTTAAATTATAAAGGAAAGAAAACATAATGGAAAGAGAGTAGTCCTTGCTAAAACTGCAGCTGTTCTTTTATGAAAGAATAGATTTAAAATATTTTATGCTGTTTTTGTTGTTGTTGTTAGAACTGGCATATTCAGTCTGAGCACAAGGAAATTTTTGAGCGAAATCCAAAGGAAAACATGAGAGATTATTTCTAAAATATTGTACGTACTTTTTGCCCTATTGTAATGATGCTTATTAGTGAGAATAGGTTAGCTGTGATTATATGGAAGAATGTATGGAAGAATGATTGGATTAGACATGCCACTATCTGCTTTACTGGATGAAGTTAAGAATAAGGGAATCCATCTGGCTGAACTAGAGGTGTTGAAATGGTTCATAAGTCTCCTAAAAGTTTCACACATTCACATTTCCAAAAAAATAGTGGGGATCACTTGTTCCACCCCAATACAGCCTGTCAAAAGTCATGACAACTGGCTTAGAATGACAGTTCTCTTTAAGGAAATACTGAAAAAATGCTGATGCTCTTGCTCCCCTTGACTGTAGAACACTGGGATACAATGGTTTCTACAATGTAGGAGAAGAAAGGGCTTTGTGTGAAGAGAGAATTAATAACAGAAGCAGAAATGAAGCTTCTGTGGGTATTTTGTGCTTGGTGATCTAAGAAAAAATAAGTTGATAATAGTGGGAAAAGAGACAGAAAGAAAGGAGAGAGTAGAAAGAAATGGAGTATGTGAAAGAAGAAAAGGGAGAACAATAAAGGTATACAAATACAAAAAGAAGCCTTTAACTGCAAGATATCACCTTTGTATTATGAGAAATGTGTTGCTGGAAACCAATAGAATATTTGCAGAAATATGTATCAATATGTGCTATGTACTTTCCTTTCTGTGATTTTCTTGCAGCTCTTGGTCCTAACCATTTCTGGGATAAGACATGGTAATAGTTGGCCCTGTGCGATGACCTGGGAAGGGTGTTCCTGTGTTGTTATATTTTGCTAAAGTGGTGAGCAGATGGAAGTCTGAAAACAAAACGATTTCACATTTGCTGTCTGAGGAAGTGATTTGGAGACTGGACAAAGTCATAGAAATGCCAGAGTCTGAGTTTAGCTTTGCTTCAGCCTCAGCCAAATTACTTCATCTTGCTTCAGAATGATAAATGTAGAAAGAAAAATACAGAGCAGTGTCACCCAAGACACTCAGAAAATGCTTATGTCACTGGTCATACAAAGTGTACATTGCATGCTCTTAAAAAAAAAAAGAAAAAAAAGAAAAAAAAAGAAAGAAATGAAAAGAAAAATGAACGTCATTCCTTGTTTCTCAGCTGAACTCCTGATAAAACTGTGATGTACTGGTGGGGAGGCTTCTGAAAGTCCACTGTTAAGGTCTGACTACCGCCAAAGTCAAAGCAAGGTACCATTGCCTTACATGGAGTTTTGCTGCCTCTATCTGCCCTGTCAATTATAGCTTTATGAAATGGAGTTTTTCCTGACTTTCATTAAAAATATTTCTGGATTTCATTCCACTTTGCTGTCCAAGTGAGTCAAATATTATTAAAGGTAAGAAATTAAAGTTTTTTGAGGGGTGATACGTCTATTCATTCACTGTTTTCTACATTCATCTTAATATACCTGCATCTCTATTTTCTCTGACTGTAGTACTTAAGCATACTTCTGAATTATGCAATGAATGTGCCAATATGTACAAATGTATATTTTTGAATTAATAAATTACAATTATTTAATGTATATCCATTGTATATGTACACATTACATATATTTTAAATATAATTAGTAATAACTATTATGTACCTATATAAAAACACACATGTAGAAATAAATATTTCTATTTATTTATAGAAAACAGTAATTGTTTCCAAACTATATCACTATGTAATATCGTACTCTGTTACTGTTCTACGTAAATCCCGCAGGAGGAACAACCCAAAACACCAATATACTAACTGGAAAGCAGCTTTGCAGGAAAGGGCCTGGGGGTCTATGTGGGCACCAAGTTGAATATGAGCCAGCAATATACCCTTGCCACTGTTCAGACTAGTGCAAAGAAGGCTCATGGGGGATTTTATCAATGTATATAAATATCTAAAAGGATGGTGCAAAGAGGCTCTTTTCTGCAGTGCCTAGTGGCAGGACAAGCACCAATGGACACCAGCTGGAACACTGGAAGGATTTTACTCCCTGGATGATGGGAGCACTGGCACAGGCTGCCTGGGAAGGTTGTAGAGTCTCCCTCCTTGGGGATATTCAAAAGCATTTTGGACATGGCCCTGGGCATCCAGCTCATTGTCAATCTGTACAGATGTAGTAGAGCATGTTTAAATTGTGAAAAAATGATACCTATTAGTGACAATATGTTGGCTATGATTGTTTGGAACAGTCATCACATTTCCTCTGATTCAAAGAAAGATACACAGACACTCATGCTTTCTCTTATTACTGTTGTCCATCAGGATGTAAAGAAAATATCTTACAGTAGCTTACGTCCATAAAGATAAAAAACTGATTTTTATAAGGCTAAAGAGGCAATTTACTACAATCAAAAAAAAAAAAAAAAAAGCTATGAAATCTTCTGTAAGCTTAATTCAAGGAGCTGAAAAGAATGTAGGTCATGAAATCAAATTTATTTTTGAACAGGTATAAAAATTCTATAGATGATTTTGCATTTAAGGAGAATGAACCAGCCTGAAGACCCCTCATTAACTTTCAAGGGCCATTTGGCAGATAATGGAACTCATATACTAAAACATTTATTTTACTTGTCTTATAGGCACACTTGCTTATCTCTGAACAACAAGATCCACTGTAGGAGAAGAAGCTTGTTTACACTGAGGCCAGGACGAAAAGTGGTAGAGAAACAACACAGGGATAAAAATGAGGCTGGGGATGGAGAAGAACATATAAGCAAATTAAACCAAACCAAACCAAACCAAAATCCTGTGCTACAATGAACAAGAAAAACAGAAAACCACTGAAGGCCTTCATTTTTGTCCAGAAACACTAAGATGCAATTCCAAACTTACAGACTAGCTTCAAACAGATGCAGAATTTGTTTTATAAGAAATCCTGGGGTACTTTTTTTTTTTTTTTGGGGGGGGGGGTGGGGGGGAAGGGAGGTGGCTGGGGGCAAAAGCTTAGGAAAAGTTGAGAATGATTTATTTCACTATCTGCCCTCCTCCTTTCTCCCCAAGCTTTTGACATCCTTCCACTGTGGAAGGGGCAAGACATTGAATCTGTGTTTTACTAAAGCTGACATTTCAAAGATCGGCAAATTTCTCAGTGGGAAACAATGGATGCAATTGTTCTGGATTTTAAAAATATAAATTAAAGAAAATTGGGTGTCTGACCTGAAATGTGGAAATGTGAAGCCTATAAATAGCAAAACAAATTGTTAAATTATTTGTTCTTCAGAAGTTAAAACCACCTTAAGGTGGATTTATTTTTTTAATTTTTTTTTTTATTTGTGTGTGTGTGTATATGTTAAGAAACAACTGTACAAAAATCTGAGAGGGCACAAAGTTGCAGAAAGTATGTTTTTGATGTAGTTGTGTTTTAACTTGAAAAAACATTCAGTACTTACAAAGAAATGAAACCTTTTTTTACTCAATGAAAAGCTTTTTAGTCTCTCTTGCATTCTTTTCTGATATTCCTGTTTCTGATTTCACCAACACCTTGTGCTGGGGTTTACACTTTACTTTTAACAACTGACAAACTGAAAGAAAATATAAAACAGTGTAAGACCAGCTCTCTGAGATGTCATTAAAATGTGTATTCACACAGGATAGGTATATACTATATGTCTTCTCTGATTTTACTTTAAGACCTCTTCAAGAAGTATTGCGTATAATTAGTTTCCTTATTTTCCATCACCACAATAAAGACGTTGTTCAGATGGGGAAAATTGAAGGGGAAGCAATTGAAGCCTTGCCTGTATCTGAGGTAATACAGTCAAAGTAGAAATAAAAGTCTTGTTGCACAAAAGCTTAGAAAGGAGATACCATTCTGTGTAACTGTATCTCTTCAGGCTGCCTTCTGGAGTCATGTACCTGCTTGTTACACATTTGAGAGGTGTTAAAATTAAGTGACTTGTCCCATGCCAATAAACAATTAAAATTATCTCTTTTTTGAAACTTCTGTCTTCCATCATGTTTTCACACAGAATTAAAGCTGGGAGATTTTGGCAAGTAGTTCTAAAGAAAGTCTGAATGCAAATATAAATTCAACACTTTATGATTTAGTCCAATCATATCAAATACTCTGAACTATTATAAAAAATACAGTTGTCTAAAAAACATCTGTTGACTGTTTTAGAGATGGAATGTCCTGAGGAAGTGCTCAGTAGTTTGAAATTTATGCAAAATGTAACTTTTTCCTTCTTTTCATGCTTTTACCTGCTCTTATAAATATTCTATTTGTACTGTTTCAAAAACATGTTCATTCTGAATATTCTGGGCTACTTTTAATTATTATAACTTAATTAAGATACCTACTTAAGCTAACTAAGCCTAACCCGGTCTGTATAAGTTTATAAGCCTACGTGATCCTTCTAACAAGTGCTTTTCTGACACTGCATTTATTCAGTGTTGTGACCAGCTGTTCCATTTATCTGCCTTAGATTTCCTAGCCCAGCTGATCTGATATTCATCTAAAACTAGGCTGATGGGTTTTAGAGGACAAGTAGTGCTTTAAATTATAGAATGTGCAATTTTACTGTTTTTGAAAATGTACGTGTTGACATTTCCATGAATGATTTCTTTTCATAGGAGAGTGGTTTTTTTTTTTTAGTTTTAAGAAAATGGTATTCAAAATGTATGATTTATATCATTACTTAGTAGCCGTTTTATAGAAATGTATTCTATTAAGATTCAGTCTCTGTGCTTCATACTGTATTGCCTTATAAACTAAGTCCAAATTCTGAAACTATTTACTTTGTTTCTTTCCCACTTCTAAAATGGGTACTGGATTAGTTCTCTAACATAAAGCTCCAGATGTGCAAATAGCTGTATTTGTATAATCTTACGTAGAGCAGAGTTATCAAATGAGTTAAGGTGGGCTAGTATAAGTTGCCAGATACTTTCCTCATCTGTCCTCCTGTCTGTCTCTACCTTGCTGCTTTTTCCACCTGTTGATGATATTAATAATGATTTGTTATCATGGTTTGGTAGTTTCTGATGAGACTATATGTAAGATGACATACATTTTGGGCTGAAGAATTCTAAGAGAGGAAGAGGAAGGTTTGAAAAACAGCAGGTAATTCAATTATAACTTATGCATTCTTGATTATAAGTTAGAACAAAAAAATCCATCAGTTCTGTACATTTTGAGAGGACAGAGGTAGAGAGTCTAATATATCTGCGAATTGTTATATGTGCATTATAAAAAATTGCTCTATGTGAAAATATTCACATGTAAAGATATGTATAGCTTGATTTTTTTTCTTTTTTTTCTTGGATGTTGTTGTTTTTCCTCATCCTTGGGACATCCAATTCAAGTATCATAAAGTGAGTATATATATGAGGCCATTCAAGTGTATTAGATATTCATAAAATTATAAGACTGTAAAAACAGCTAAAGCATTTTCTATATTGTATGGAGTTTCAAATTTGCATGCATTGTCTTAATTCTAAGGTAGAGGGATGGCTGAGTAGATCTTTTTTTCTTTCTTCTTTCTTTCATTCTTTTTTCTTCTTTTTTCTCATTAACATGATGAAATTTCATCAGCAACCTGAAAAGCTTTGATTACTTTTCTTTTTTTTTCAAAAAAAAAAATAGCTATTTTCCTTATATTTTTTTTTTTCCCAGGGCTTTCTAAACAATTCTGTTTTTGACTGAGTTTTTCAAAACTGTGTCAGTATGTTTAATTTCAAAAAACACTGACCCAATAAAATGTTGACATTCTCCTCCCCCACTCCTCTAAGCCATCCTATGGTTTTCAGAAATAGATATGTATCTGGAATTGATTTAAGAATTACTGACTACCAGGGATAGAGCTGCTTCTGTGCTTGCCCCTTGCTTCAAGCTCTGATGAGACTGGTTTTTTTTTAGTGCTAGCTTCAGTTATAACTATTTATGTGGTCACATGCGCTCTTTTGCATTCACAAATGGCTTGGGACTAAATTTTTAAATTCCAATGGCCAGCCATTATGTCCAAATGTAACTGATAAAGATTCTTATACCATATGTGTATACAAGTTTTATGAGCAACTCTGCTGATTATTGACAAGAGAAGAGCTCCAAAGCATTTTAACAGTTAGAAAAAGAGCAGCTTTGGTCTATTAGGTGTTTAAAAATGCTCCTATTCATTTTTCCCTTCTCCCTTGTTATTGTGCTTTTCTGGTGTGCTCTGTGATGGTTCATGCTTACATTGTTTATGGGTATGTCAGTTAAACTATTCCTCTGCCTTTTGCTTAAAGAAAAAGATGTTCATTCTTTGCTCCAAAAGGTGAGGTGATAGGAAGGAAAGAATGCACCTATGTTCAAGACAATAGTGTAGGTAGACCATAGTTTCTGGGAAAGAAGTGTGGCATGTATTGCAGTTGTATAACAGCAATGAAAAACAGAAGTTGGAAATATGGTATTTCTTGTGTCTTGGTTTTATTATTGTTCCAGCTGTACTCTGGGTAGGATTGTGTTTGCTTTTCAGTGCCTGCATTATCATATTTCTCATACATAAATCCTTCTTCTGAGGACTGTACTTGATGTTTATTTCTTTACCTGTTGCTCCTAGCTACTTCTGTTTTCTCATCTCTCCATTTAGCCTTTGTTGTCTGTCCTAGGAACATCACAGAATCACAGCATGTTGATAACACACTAATGTTTTAATTGTTGCAGAGCAGCGCTTACACTAAGCCAAGGACTTTTCAGCTTCTCGCTCTGTCCTGCCAGTGGGCAGGCTGGGGGTGTAGCAGGAACTGGGAGGGGACAGACCCAGGACTGCTGACCCAAACTGGCCAAAGAGGTATTCCATACCATCTGACGTCATGCTAAACAATATATAGGAGTGGCTAGCCGGGGTTGAGGGGGCCGGCTGCTCAGGGATAGGCTGGGCATTGGTCAGCAGGTGGTGAGCAATTGCATTGTGCATCACTTTTTTCGTACACGTTATTAGCAGTAGTACTATTATCATTATTATTTTTCCTGTCCTAATAAACTGTCTGTATCTCAATCCACAGGCTACATTTTCCTGGTTCTCTCCCCCATCCCAGAGAGGGAGGGGGGAGGGTGAAAGAATTTGTTTCCCTCTCTCTTTCCTTAGAGGGCTAAATAAGGAATGGTTTGGTGATGAAAATAGGCCTGCCTGTGAATCAGCCACTTGGATCATTATCCTGAAGTTATTATTTTGTATGTAAATATGTCTATTATGAGGAGAATGAATATACAAAATAATGAAGGCTGCTATAGGAGTGTTTTAAATGAACATTAGTTAATCCAGCAAAAGGCTGTAAACTGTATTTTTAATCTCTCAAAGTAACTATAGGTAATTCTTTCCTATATGGCCTATATTTCCTGTCTTCCTACTTTCCCCCATACCTGCCAACTGTTTAGAGAAAAATTTGGCTCTTAATGTCCAGATGAGACTGTGTAGAATAAAACAAATGAGTGGACCTCAGGAGTTATTTACAGCCTGTATGAACCCACTGTAATAAACTATGGTGCATCAATCAGCACCACATCTAATATCGTAGATTTTTTTTTACAAGTAGATCGTGGTGAAGCTTATTGTGTATGGGCTAAACCAAGTCGGAGAAATGCATTTGTCTGTGTCCTCCATACAGATTCCTCAGTATAAAGCTTCTGTTTCTTGTTTGTAGTGAAGGAGTTCACTTGGAAAGCATGCATATATATATATATATAATATTAAGTATATATTAGATTATATATTTATCATATTTAAATTAGATATTCTTATTAGCAAATGTAGGTACTTTCAACCTAACTTTAAAGTGAGTTTCTGTTTCAAAAACTGATTCTCAAGTATCCCTGCCTTTCTTAACAGATTAAGTATGTTTGCTTGTGTGCATTCTTTTCTTTAAGAGCTGTATCTGTTTCTTTGTTATTAATTTTTTTCAGCCATAGCTGAGGGATGTTTAAATATAACACTCTTGATTTTGAAAAATAGATATTATAGTTTAAAATGTTATTAAAATATTCGAGTGTTCCTTATTTTAGCACCTATTTTCATACCTGAATTGGTGTGATAAATGATTTATCACAAGAAATACATTAACAGTTTTTAGTTGAGCGTGTCCATAACTATCTCTGCTACAGTGGTTCTGTAGAGGTCGAATTGTAGTACACAATTTCACATTTCATTGTAGTACATTTCACATTTCATTACTCAGAAATCTTGTTGTAAGTCTTATTATTGATGTCAGCTAGCTTTAGTCACCTGAATGCTTTTCCTAGCTGGAGCACTAAGCTGCCAGAAAACAGCTTCATCTTTGTGCCTAAGTACTGGACATATCAGATGATGTATTTGCAGTAGAGAGTAGAAATACTGTGTAAAAACCTGACCAGTCATATCTGAGAATGGTGAGTTTGAACTGGCATAAGTGCTAAGCTGAGCAGGAAAATGGAAAGCCTGTGCTCCCATGGAAGGAGATGAGAAAAGCCTGGCTTATATTTGGCAGATCAAAGATGGAGAAGATCTATGTTGAATTCTCTAAACTGATCTGTTCACTAAATATTGAGGAAGAAAAATGTCAGGCTGCCAGCCTGAAGTAGACCCATTTACTATAACCCTTTGGTGCTGACCCATGGGCCAACTATTCACCCACTGTATTACATGTTTTTCTAGCTGTATGCTGCACATTTTGTCCAGAAGGATACTGTGAGAAACAGTATTGAAAGCTTTGCTGAAAGATTGCATCAACTGACTTCCCTTGGTCAGCTGTGTGGGTGACCTTGTCATAAAAGGAATTAAGTTCCTTAAACAGGACTTTCCTTTGTGAACACGTGTTAGCTGTGACCAATAACTGCATTGTCTTTTAGGTGTTTTCCAATAACTCCCAGAATAATCTCCGTAATTTTACTAGGCACTGAAGTGAGACTGACATGCCTGTAAACCAGGGTCTTCTTTTTTGCCCTTCTTGAAAATTGGAACAATGTTTTCCAGTCAGCTGGGACCTCTCCAGACTCCCAAGACTGCTGAAAAATAATTGAGAGAAGTCTTGTAATGACATCAGCCATCTCTCCAAGTACCCTGGGATGAATCCCATCAGGCCCCATAGAATTATATGCACGTAGTTGGAGCAGCAAATCCCCCACAAGTTCAGGGTTGGCTGGGAGTTTATCATATCTGCAGTCATGATCCTCCATCTCAGGACTCTGGGATGCCCATCATCAGTGTTGAAGCTGCTTTGTCTACATCTCTATTTGTTAGGTGATGATCCTCACCAAGTAATGGACAAATGTTATCTCTGGTCCTTCATTTCTGTTAGCATAAAAAAAAATAATATTGTCTCCCACAGTACTGGCCAGCTTAAACTTTAATTGAGTTTTGGCTGCATGAATAGGGAGAAGTCCCTACAATGGCAAACAGCATATCTGTAGTCTTTCCATGTCACCTGACTTCTCTTCCAGTGGCTGCACACTTTCTTTTTCTGCCTAAGCTCTAGCAGAAGATCTCTGTTCAGCAAAGCCTACCTTCTACCCTGCTTGCTTGACTTCCAACATTTTGGAATTGATTCTGTGATCTTAAGAGGTAGTACTTAAAAAATTGACCAACACTGATGGACCCAGATGCTTTCAAAAGTAGTTTCTCAGGAGATCTTACCAACTAGTTCCCTTAGCAGCCTGAGGTCTGCTTTCCCCATATCCAGGGCTGAAGTTTTGGTAGCAGTTTTCCTCCTGTCACTGAAGATTTTAAACTCTACTTCATTGTAACTATTGCCAAGATGGCCACCAATCACCACTTCACCCATGAGACCCTCTCTGTTTACAAGCAACAAACCTTGGAGGGCAACTCTCCTCGTCAGCTTCTTTAGTACCTGTCATAAGAATTTATCATCAAGGTGTTTTAGGAATCTCCTGGACCTGTTTGTATCAGCAGTGTGGTATTCTCAGTTTACATCTGGCAAGCTGAAGTCACCCATAAGGACAAGTGCAGCAGATTGACTGGTGGTGAGAGGGTAGAGGATCCTTCATTTCTTGTGTTATGGCTGGCTGACACATCTGTCTTAGGATGGCAGAGTCTGATTCCACCAGTCAATATCCTCTGACTCCCTCATGCTCCTCAGCCTGTGCACCTTCACCCAAAGCTCTGTCACCAGCCTGAGCAGTTCTCATACCCAGGCACACCTCCCCCATGTGTACTCACTGCTTCAGTAAGACACTGACAGAAAACTTGGGTGTGGCGTAAAGACCACAGGGACACCAGGGTTCTTTTAGGATCAGTAACTGCTACTACTTTATTGATGACATAACTTCAACTTCCCCTTATTGAGGACAGGCTCCCTTCTTATACCATTCGCTGCACAGCAGTACTTTTCCACTAACTGTTCATTGGTCAACAACATTGCCTGGCAACAGCAAACACTCAGCAACTTCCATGTCTTAACGGCTGGAGAACAAGTAGTTTGAGACAGCAAGGCATCTCCTGAAACACCTTTCTTTGTTTCTTCTAAACACTTTATATTCCTCCTGGCCTCATTGTTAAGAGTCCGATGTTATCACCAACCATGGGGCTTGTCCACCCCCATAGCCACACTCCCACAAGAAGTTGCATAGATTTGGGCGTCCCCCCCAGATCTCTTCTTCATCCAGGCTTCTTTATCAGGCCTCCTGCCCTGTGCTGGCCGCGAGAGGAGCACGGTGGGGATGGGGCTGAAAGCAACAGTGCAACAGCTCCTGCACCCCAGGGACAGGCACTTTGTGGGTGTGCTCCCTGGTGCTGCTGTGGGAGCACGCAGGTACCTGGTGCCGGCTGGCACTAGGAGGAAGGGGCGCGGAGGCACCACTCGGGTATATCGTGCAGCCTGAGGCCTGGGTGGCCATGTGTTCCCTTGGGAGTTCTGTCTGGGTAGCTCTGTTGCTTCCTGTGGCTGGAGAGGCCACAGGGAACGCAGAGGACATGGCTTTCTGCTGGGTGGATACCAAGACTGGAGCTCCTCACGAGTGGGTTACAATCACTGTTGGAAGTGTCAGTGAGTGCCCTCCCTGCCCTATACCAACTGCCACACCATGCTGTAGCTGCCCACTCTGTCGGCTACCCTCTTCACTTGAGGTCCTTCGAGCTGCCCTTTGTGGGTGAGGGGGATGGCCGCCATTACTCTTGGCCCTACCCACAACCCGTCAGCCACTCTCAGGAGAACTGCTGGCTCCTGGCAGGTCTCTGCACTTCCCCAAGGTTTCCCTGACTCATGTAACTCCACTGTGTGCTACAATCCCCAGCTCTGCTGCAGAACATGCCTGCACTGGAGCTGATCACCTCAGCCAGTGTGACTTGTAACAACTTACATATAACGTCATTATTGTGACAACTTATAACATCCAGAAACGAATCTAGCAATAAACAACAAATCACAAAATCACAGAATCACAGAATCATCTAGGTTGGAAGAGACCTCCAAGATCACCTAGTCCAACCTCTGACCTAACACTAACAAGTCCTACACTAAACCGTATCACTAAGCTCTACATCTAAACGTCTTTTAAAGACCTCCAGGGACGGTGACTCAACCACTTCCCTGGGCAGCCTATTCCAATGACTAACAACCCTTTCGGTAAAGAAGTTCTTCCTAATATCCAACCTAAACCTCCCCTGGTGCAACTTTAGCCCATTCCCCCTCGTCCTGTCACCAGGCACGTGGGAGAGTAGACCAACTCCCACCTCTCTACAGCCTCCTTTAAGGTATCTGTAGAATGCGATAAGGTCGCCCCTGAGCCTTCTCTTCTCCAGGCTGTACAATCCCAGCTCCCTCAGCCGCTCCTCGTAAGACTTGTTCTCCAGGCCCCTCGCCAGCTTCGTTGCCCCTCTCTGGACTCTCTCAAGCACCTCCATGTCCTTCTTGTAGCGAGGGGCTAAAAACTGAACACAGTACTCGAGGTACGGCCTCACCAGAGCCAAGTACAGGGGAACAATCACTTCCCTAGACCTGCTGGCCACACTGCTTCTTATGCAAACCAGGATGCTGTAGGCCTTCTTGGCCACCTGAGCACACTGCTGGCTCATATTCAGCTATCAACCAGTACTCCCAGGTCCTTCTCTGCCAGGCAGCTTTCCAACCACTCATCTCCCAGCCTGTAGCGCTGCTTGGGGTTGTTATGCTCCAGATGCAGGACCCAGCACTTGGCCTTGTTGAACTTCATACAGTTGACCTCAGCCCATCGCTCCAGCCTATCCAGATCCTCCTGCAGAGCCTTCCTACCCTCGAGCAGATCGACACATGCACCTAACTTGGTTTCGTCTGCCAACTTACTGAGGGTGCACTCGATCCCCTCATCCAGGTCATCGATAAAGATATTAAAGAGAACTGGCCCTAGTACTGAGCCCTGGGGGACTCCACTAGTGACTGGCCTCTAGCATGAGAAAATCCATACGAAGGAGCAAAATGACATGGAAAGAATATTTAGGTGAATGAATGGCTAAACAAGACGTTTTGCTGTTGGGTGAGAGAATGGGATTATGAAGCTACAAAGTTTGCAAGGAGACCTGCTCCATTGCTTAGGCAGTGGTTAATATTTTTTTAGCAAAGCAATAATTTACAGCCTGGATTTATCTGTGTAATTGTGTGACATCCTGCAAAGGAAACTAATCTTACGTGAGATAAATGGCACAGACTAAAAATGTGCTCTTCTTAATTGTAGTACTCCAGTCATTTTAAAATGATGGCATGTTTCGTCTTGGGGAAACAGGGAGAAGGATAGACTGTGGGGATAATTAGTGATCATTACAGGAATGAGTACTTCCTAAATAACTGTGCTAATGAAATAAAAAACGTATGAAGAATTTTGAGAGTATTTAAAGAATAATAGAATTTCTTAGTCAAGATATTAGCAAGTTCTGTCAGTCAGAAAAATAACACACATACACAGGTATTGCTGTTGATGCTGAGCATTTAAAAGTACTATGGCTAGTTCTAATCATAGCACTACATGGCAGTGATAATGGGTGACAGAGCACTGGCGCAGGTTGCTCTGAGAGATTGTGGAGTCTCTCTTCTTGGAGATCTTCAACAGCTGCCTGGACGTGATCCTAGGCAATTTTTCCTAGGTGGCCCTGCTTGAGCAGGGGTGTTGTACCAGATGAGCTCTAGAGGTCCCTTCCAAACTCAACCACTCTGTGAGTCTGTGACTCTGTGATATTCACATCATGTATCAATGAATTTTTGCATATTCCTAAATATTTTCTGTCACAACTGCTTTCATTTAAACAAAAGAATAAAGAAAGTCAAAAGTAAAAAACAATAAATAAGAAGGTCTACAGCATCTTACACTGTTTGTACTTTTCCTTTTGAAAACTTAATTTTGGTATAATCTACCAATTGTAACTATTTACTTTATACTGTTATCAGATTAGAAGACTTGAAACCCTGAATCAGCTGAAAGCTTGGTTTTATTTCAATTCAACCAACTCCCTTTTGTATTTCATTTTTTTCTGTTAACTTAGTCTTAGTCCTCTTCCCTTTGGTTTTCAGCTTCTCCTGTTCTTACTGACTCTGGACTGGTGTTTTTTGTCTGTTTTTTTATTGTTTATTTATTTATTTGTTTTGTTTTGTTTTGTTTTTCCCTTAGGTATTATGCTTGATCTCCTGGCTATACAATATATTATTTTTAATCTTCATCTTTGTTCCTTTTGATGTTGGTCTGCTCTGTTCTTTATTTTGTCTTTTTAGAAGCTTCCTGATAGCTTCTCTTTTGCTCCTGATAGCTCCTGATAGCTTTTTTTTTTTTTTTCCCCAGGATTTCTTTTGTTTTGTTGTTTTGTTTTGTTTTGTTTGATTCATTATATCTTAACAAGGTTGAGCATTGTTTTCCAAGGGAATAGTTTTATTCAGTGAAAACTCTAGTTTTAACCAACTTGAAGCATTTGTGACTGAGGTCAAATTTGGTGATTACTTTCGGACTATTAATTTAAAAAAGAGTTCCAGAGAAACATTTGCTGAATTTGAATACAAAATATTTTAGTCTGAGTTCACCTGGGGGTGTACCAATATTTGTAAAATCGCTTTGAAATAGCTGATCCTTTTCAGAAGCTTGTGTCAGTTACAAAATTTACTAAATAGTCTTTCATGTCTAGGAATAGTATGACAAAAAATGAACAAGGAAAATTTTGAATAGATTTTTCCTGTTTTTTCTACTGAAGCCGTGGAATAATTATATTCATATTTATGTTAATAATTATATTCTTATACTCCAGGACATAACATTAGAGTGATTATTTAGGTAGATGCCATAAAGTGAAAATGTTTCAAAAGCAAATGTAGACAAAAATCTGTACTAGGATAGCTTACATTTTAAAGTTTGGGGAAAGTGAACAGGGGGTATTTGAAGAGGAGTCACCCAACCAGGTGTTCACCAATTAGAAAGAGTAATATAGCATACTTCTTTGGAAGTTCTGGGTACAGCTACTAGGTCTGCAGGCATATTGACTTGTTCACCTAGCCCTTTGCCAAAAATGATAAAAACATAATGAAATAATTTTGCTTTGAACTTAACAGAATGTATGGTTTCAGATATGAAGTAAATTTCACTTTTGGCTTTGTCTGAAACAAATTTTCTCTATTATGGGCACTGAACTGGAAAAAAAAAAAAAACAGTCATCCATTGAGCCCTAATCTAGACCAAAAAAGGTCAGACCAACAATTTTCTTTGGCAGATTCTTCAAGAAATGTGCCAGGAGCAGCTCTGTTGCCTGCATTAGAGCTTTACCCATGTATATAAAACTCTAGTGTCTGGAAAGAAGATTAATCTCCTTTAACAACAGCAGTTGGCTAACAATTGACTTTTAAATCACTTTAGTCTATTATCTTGGTTAAAAGAAGTCAGTGTGCATCCAGTAAATCTAGTCATATGAAGTTAAACAAACATATGAAGTTAAACAAATTTGTTTAACTTCTCATTTTTCAGAAAGAACAAATTTGGAAAGCTTGATATTGTTATTCAACTTGATAACATTATGATATTCTCCTATATGAATATACAAAACAACTTTCTATAAAGTATAAATGCTTTTGAGGTCTTTTTCCTTCAATAAAATAAATTAAATAAATAAATAAATAAATAAGATTTATTCAAAAAACCTGAATGAGACGGGATTTTTAATTAGGTAGTTAATGGTATAAACCACAAACTATCAAGCTATGTTCATGGGTGAGTGAGGTGTATGAAAATCTGCTGAGAGAGCACATCACGCCCAGCTCTCATTCTAACATCGTTCAGTTGTTTCTAAGAGGTGAGAAATTTCTATTTCTCATGCCATCTTTTTTATTACATTTAACAACAGGCTTCTGAACTCCCCTACCCCCACCCCCACCTTGTTCAAATACAAAATTATTTGTAGGAATAAATGATTGTGTGGAGGGGAAAATACCAAACGCATGACAGTGACAGGATTTTGATATAGACAATAACTTAATTAGTGAGCTGTTCTCATTATCTTCTGTTCCTGTCTCCAAACTCAGGCAACATTTAAAATATTTTATAACTTTTGTATTTTTTAATAAAAAAGGTAAGGGTAGGCTTGTGCACAAGCTGAGAGACTGTAGATTAGCAGAAATTAATTATAATTTTGACAGAGATTTTGTACTTAAAAAAAACCTCTTTATCCCAAAGATATTAATTGAGACCTTGTTTTGTCATTGTTTTGTTTAATAGCAGTGTATTCTACAAATAACTATATGCATTTTATGTGGGTAATGGGATTCATGATTCCCTCTCCCTCAGCAAGGCTCAGGGAATTTTTCATTCTCAGTACTGTGACAGTAAGTCCTTTGTTTATATTGTCAAGTAGATAGAAATAACTGCCTGTATTCTGACATATTTAATTCGTTAAACAGAATGTCAGATCATATTTGGATCCACTGCAGATGTCTCATGGCATCCTGTTAATTTACACTGGAAGAGGCTTGATTTTTCTGCCCACAAAACATGTTAATTGAGGTTGTTTCTGTTTTGAGCTGTGCCATTTTAACAACTACAGAAAGTGTTTTTCCTTTTCAATTGTGCTGTAATATACCTTTGAGCCACAAAAGTCTTTGGGATTATGCTAATCACATTTTTAAAAGTTAAAGTTACCAATGTTCTCAAAAGTAAAATTCTAAATAGTTGACATTGTTAGTATAATGATGGGCTTTTATTTAGTCACAAAAGCAACGTGTGATCCATGTTTGAACACTTAGTCTCAGATGAGCAAAGTGCTAAACACCCACCATTTTCAGTGTTACTTGTAAAAAGTTGACATTCTTGTCAATCCTTTTAGTGTAGAAACAAAACACTGAAGGCTGTCTTAGCAAGTGGCTGACACCTTTTTTAAGCCTGATCAACTCAGTTGTAAGTGGCTTTTTCGATACTGTTAGAAACTTGCAGACTGCAGATTTTAAAACCAATGTGTCTCATTTTCCATGTTAGAATCATGTTACGTGTTTGCTTAGTCATTGTAATTTAGTTAGACTGACTCTGGTTTACAAAAGAAGAATCACAAGAGAGATTCTGTTTAGAACTCCTTGTAAAGTACAGCTAACTGACAAATATACATTAGCAATTATTCTTAAACTGATTATTTATCATAATACACGTGCACAATTATTTGATAGAATGGATTGTGCTTCTTGTCAGCTAGATCTAGGCATACTTGGAATGATAAAGTATTTCTTTAAGTCTCTAATATATATGAAATATTTTATAGATTTAAAAATATATATACTGAGTGTCAGTATCATCTTCTAATTGGTGTCTCTGCTAATATCTGATTCTACATAAACGGAGCTAAATTAAAAATTGCTCACAGTTGCTTTGTCACCATATGATTGACAGAGTTTCTGCTGAAACATCTGTTGCCGTGTTCTTAAGTTTCCCTTTTTAATTTTTAATGTTCAGTCTCTGTTCACAGACAGACGTTGTCAAATTATGGAAGCACATAAGTAATGTACTAAACAATTAGTGAAATAATATATTTTTACATTTTAATTTAAACAGAGATGCTTTTATCCTGTACATTTATTCCTCTCTTTTCTTGCAAGTTCCACATTCACTCTCAGATCAATCCCATCCTTCCCTTTTTTCCCCTTTTCAGTGGAATCCCATTTCAGTAAATGGAATTTCACTCAATTCTGTCTCCCTTAAGAAGGTTTTGATCAAAGCTCCATATAAGAGTTGATAGCGCTATTGAAAGGGACACCTGAATGGATACATTGAATTTGTTTCCCATTTGAAATATTCCAGACAAGTATTGTTCAACATCTGAAATGATGCATTTAAGGACTACTATCCTGCACTCTGTTGCGTATTCTAAATGTGTATATACTGTCCTGTATATACATGAGAGTTTCACATATATTTATTCAGTTCTCATTCTGAAGAATATTTTGTGACCTGAGTGGTTGTAGATCTAATATCTAGAAAAGATCCAACTGATAAAAGATCTGATGAAAGTTTTCCATTGACTCTAGTCCTTTTATGAAATCTCTGATTTTGTGATAATTGCAACTTTGATTCTGGGTATCTGTAGATTTTAATGTAGTAATGGCACTTGGATCACTGTGAAATTTGTTGTGAAGTTAATGGTCTTAGTTTTTACTTTAAGACTTGACATTTTTTTGGAATCTATGTATTTAAGGAAGTCGTTTGGATCATCACAAAGATTTGGATTTAAGTAAGGTATAAAAAAAGCTCCTTTAAAAGAGCTGGAAGACTCAGACTCAGGCTCAAGCATTCAGATGAATTTTTTGGGGTCACAATAAATGCTGACCAAGGTTTGGGACTAAGGGTTTTTGTATGGAAAGCTAACAATCAGGCAGATTTCAAAGTTGCCCAGTCCTCTATGTTGACATAGCTTTTTAAATGCTAATGTAACTCTTGGTCTTTTTTTTTATTTAATTATTATTATTATTATTTATTTTTTTATTTTGGTTTTGGTTTTGGTTTTGTCTCTGTATATCTTTCCTTGGATGAACATATATTGCTTTGCAAGGTGCCCTCATTCTGTGTGATTTTGCTTGAAGCAGTAGGGAAATACATCTTGCTCTTTGATGACAGAGGGCTATCAAGACTGCATTCTTCCAACATCATTGGTACTTATCTGTCTCATCCAAGTAGCTGTTCTAGTGGTTCGTGGTGCTACTGCTATATGAAGCAGTAATTATTTATTGATTTATTTCACTGGAGAAAGCCTTCCACATTCGTTCCGTGAGATGAAAAAGGAATCTTTAAAGCAGAGTGTCAGAGAAAATATCTGAATGATAACTCTGGAGTAAATCACAGCAAATGGGCCCTAGTTCTTGCAGTGGACAAAGGCTGAGGCAACAGAAAACTCTGAAACAAGGTCCTCATTGGACCCTTTAGAGGATGAGAGAAACAAAGATAATTGTGGTTCCTGAGAGAAACAGCTGTGCAGTCTTTACGGGATGAGGACTAGGAAGTAGACATAGGGTGTTCTGAATTAAGTAAGTGGAAAGAATTCTTGAAGTCAACTAACTCCCTAACTCTAATTTCTTGTGTTTTGTTTAGTGAGGAACAAGGAGGCAGGAGCACTGCTGCAGACAAAGAGGCTTCAGCGTTAGTCTGCTCATAGTCAATTAAGATACCACAATTATCAGGTGTTTATGTTACTGCAGGTGCTACTCTCTTCAGCATTGAAAGTGGGTACTTGCCCTACCTTTGGGAGGAGACATTGTCTTGCATCCCTACTGCATTATAGTGGACAGGAAAGGAACAATAAAAGACCATATGGTGTGGGGATAGAATTTTGGTTGGTCAAGCCTTTTTTGTTAGTGTGCACTAGAAGGGACTTTCCTCTCAGCATTGCATCAGGAGGGTTCTTCACGTGTTTCTTGCCCATTATTCAGTGTGTATTTAAAATGCCTCTTAAATCACTGCATGTGGTTGCAGTCTGGCCTACAACAGTGCCTACTACCAGGAAGAGTGGAAAACTTTATACTGCAGTGGGTCAGTATTAACTTCCCAGGAATGTATCTTGAGAATTGTCAATGACCAGCAGAAGCAATTCAAAGGAAGAACCATTATTTAGGGCAGAAGGTAAAGAGGAGGAGGATGCTAAGAGATTTCTGTACATCAGGTTCTCTCAGACATGCTAATATCTTTTCTCCTTCATATTTAATCTCAATATCACATAATGTGAAAGAAAGGAAAGGAAAGGAAAGGAAAGGAAAGGAAAGGAAAGGAAAGGAAAGGAAAGGAAAGGAAAGGAAAGGAAAGGAAAGGAAAGGAAAGGAAAGGAAAGGAAAGGAAAGGAAAGGAAAGGAAAGGAAAGGAAAGGAAAGGAAAGGAAAGGAAAGGAAAGGGGAGGAGAGGGGAGGAGAGGGGAGGGGAGGGGAGGGGAGGGGAGGGGAGGGGGGAGGGGGGGAGGGGAGTATGTAACTAACTTTTCTGTAACCAAATCTGTAAATACATTCATACATTCAAATGATATAAACACAGCATAGGTGCCTGAATGTGCAATGCGTTTCTGTCAGCTGAAGATCTTGGCAGTATATCCTCACAGTAGTTTTATTTTTATTAAGATTCAAAGCTTGACAATTCAATCTTTGGTCTTAAAGGCTCTGAAGGTCAATGTCATATCAGAGAAGACAGCTGATGGGAGCATGATGGGTTCCTTTAAATGTTTATGTGCTTTTGGTCTGTTACCAAAGGAAAGAGCATTTTCCCTGTGATTAGCACTGTTGTTGGCAGTCTGAAGAGAAAGAGGAAAGTCAGATTTACATGTTTTCTTTGAAGGAGGTCTCTCTGGTTAAAAGTCACTTCAAGCTAGCAGATAAGTGTGCCAAAGCCTCTTCAGCAATAACTTGCACTCTAGTTACTTTGCAGGGAGAATAGATGAGTTCATTCTGCAGGTCCATTCATCTTGTACTAAGAAATGGATCTCCAGCCTTAGGTAGCACTCCTTAAGATCTCCCTAGCAGTTTGCTCTCCATCCATGTTTGTCTACACGCATATTGAAAATATAATAGCAGACTGTGGGGAATTAAAGGATTCTTTTTTTTTTTTTTCTTTTCACAGCATTGTAATGCCTCAACATGTCAAGTTATTTCAAATCACATTCAAGACCGTCATATAGCATGTAAAATGATGACAACATAATAGTATCAGTAGAATTCATCATGACAGGACACAAATGGATAGGTCAACTAAGGATAGTTTTTTTTCCCCCTCACTTGCTGCTAAAGTCGTCCCATTCTGATTAAAGGGAAAGGGGTTGCCTATTGATTAAAATCAAAGAAAAGAAACAAACAGGACTGAAATTATAGCAAATACTTTGGAGCATGGGAAAAATGCTTTTGTTTTGATACATAATGTCAACTAGTCTATTAAAGGATCTATTGACATACATAGTTTTGGCAGTATATATATGTATATATATATTTTTTGTATGCTGTCAATCTTATCCAACAAAATGAGTCAGTTTCTGTGTTGAGAAGCTGGCTTGAGATTGGCCAATGATCCTTTTGTACCAAACATTCCTTGGCTCTGTTGCTTTAGGAAGAAATAAATGCTTTTTTATCATATAATTACCAATGAAAAGTGTTGGTGCTTCTTGTCTGTTACCAAAAGGAAACACATCTCCCCTGTGACTAGCACTGTTGCTTGTCTCAAGGGAAAAAGAGAAGGTCTGATTTACACTTTAATCCCTGAAGAAGGTCTCCCTGGGTAAGCATTTTGTCAAGATAGCAGAGAAGTGTGCCAAAGTCTTTCCTGCGATGATTTGCATTGCCGTCTAATTACTAATTACACTGAAATCTCTGTAAATCCTCTATAAAATAGTACCCAAATAGACCAAGTTAAATAACACATTAGAAATTCTTAGAGCCTTCTTTTGATTATGCATTTGGTTATTAGTTGTTGTTTTTAATCCCCAGAACACTGTATCTTGTTGACTCAAATTATTTAATAACCAGCTACAGTTCTTTTAGTATGGTTATAATTGTTTGAATAATCTTTAAGATTGCTTTTTATTACTTCATTTATGTGTAGAGCTGCATACATTCTTAGTGTTCATCATAAAATCTGAGCTAGTAATTCCTAAATGAAATATTTGTGCGAACATAGAATTAATATTTCAAATACAGCCAGATATTTAACTTCTGTTTTGTGTGTGTGTGTGTTTATTTGTTTGTTTGTTTGTTTTACAATCCTTTCTTATTTGTCTACATTCAGAAGAGTGAAGTTTTTCTGTTTTCCAACTGATACTCGTGAAAATAAGAAGCTTTGCATCTACATATTTCAATACAATTCAGTGAGAACATTAACATCAGAAATGTTTTAGAGGCTTCTAATAAGTAGTCATGCAGGATTTTAACATCAGCTTCATTTTAAGCAGAAATTCAGGGATGAAAGCGCTTATTCTCAAAGATCTGAAGCTAAATGCAAATTTTAGTGCTTTCTTGGATTGGCAATGTGAAGAAATTGGAAATGAGGACTCTGAAGAAGTATAACAGAAATGTAGAATATCCTACTGATACATTCTTTGGTACTGACTTGAACTGGCTCAGAAGGAAAGAAACAATTAATTATTTTGTAACTGAAATTAAAAAATGATCAGAGAAAAACCACACTTTTCATCATCTTATTTATAATCTGAAGGTACATGTTCATAAAACTATCAAAAATCTGTTTCACAAATTTTCATATGAATTTTTGTTTTTCACTGATTGGTAGATGTTTCTTATTTAGTTAGTTACTTTTTGTTTCCTGCCAGAAAAGGCAATCGTACTCAGTTGTTTCTGTTAGCAGACCAGTTACACAATGCAAGCAATGGTAAAACAGTGAATTTACAAACATGAGCTAAATGTTGTATGAAAACTAAGAAAATAACTTCCAGAAATAAATACTGGCTTATCAATGGTGACATCCACCCTGACTTTCTTCAGAATGTTTATGTGCTTGTTTGTTGTTTGTTTTTAGTGAATCTCCTGATTATTTCCACCTTCTAGGCATTTTATAAGCTTGCTAAGTAGTTTTGGTACATGTGAACTAGATTTTTTTAATTATTATTTTATTTTTTATTTTTTTACAGGAAAATTGATGTGCATGCTTCTTTCTAAATCTAGTTACATATATGTATTTTAATGCCCCCCTCCCCTCCTCTCCCCCCCATCCCTTTTTAGTCCATCAGAGCTTTTTGGAGATGGGGAATACTTGGCTGTCTTCCCAACCTCAGTTTGGATATGAGTTAAAATCCACCGAAGTCCATGAGAGGCTTTTCTCTGATTTCTGCAGGTACTGAATCATGCCACTAATTCTTTGAAGAGTATCACAACATAAGCAATTAAATTTATATTGAAAACAAAAGATTTATCTCACAACTACTGTTATATTTTCAGTAAAGAAATAATTACATGTTCATCACAAAACCTATAATTTAATTGCAGAGCAGTGTAATTAATTTATAATTTAGTTACCCAGATTTAAAAAAAAAAAAAAAAAGGATCTTTATATCTGATTTTGCTGCTAAGATTGTTGGATGAGAAGTAATAAATACAGAAGTAGAGTTTTCTGTGGTAATTGGACTGTATGAAAAGAAAAACTTTACTGCAACTGCTTGCATTGTTATATGGGTGAGGCTAACTAATTTCTAAAGGTTAATATCTCGAAATGGCCTCAGTTACTTTCTTGAACCCTGAGTCTTGGTAAAGACTTCAGAGGGAAAGACTTCTGGATATATCCAATATAATGGCTATATCGTAAGTCTGAAAGCTGCTTTGCAAGAGGCTACCAAAAGATGATCTGGAAAAGTATAGCTTCAGCTTTTTCTGTCAGAGTCTTACCTGAAGTTATTTGATTGTCTGTGAAAAATAAAACGGGCTCTGGGCACTAATGAATTTGGTCCTAAAGACTGATGCATGTTCAGTGGTTGAGAAATTAAGTCACTGTCCAGAAAAATTATTTTGCCTACTGCCAGGCTTTCAAATAAACAGAGGATTTTGGGAACAACCTGACAGAAACTCCTGAATGACAAGTCAGAGGACGATTAATGGGTGAATTAAGACACATGAAGCCAAACAGTTCTCCTGATTACTCCTATAGAGACATGAAAAGGCATCTCTCTGCAAGGTTTTGTGGACAGAAGCAAATTTGTTCTGCTTGTATTGCCAGATATATTAAAGCTGATTCTACACTAAAAGCTGTGGGACTGTGGACTTAGGATCAGGTCTTTAGCCTGAAGTGAAGTCTGTTGATATTTGATGCTTCAGAAGCTTGTATATATTTTGTTGCTCTTCGGATTGTCTACATCTACTTAAAGTATTAAAAATACGACCTGCTGCCTCCTTGTAGTATGTCCCTGTCTAATTTTTGGGTATTGGTATTTTGGGTTTTGGAAAGCACAGAATGGAATGAAAAGTGACAAAACTGAAACTCAAACCTTCCTAAATTTCAGAATAGTCTATGGCTAGAAGAAATATGCATGCTTTTTCTGAGAGAGAAAAAGAGAGTGAAAGCATACATGCATACATGCATGTATGTTTTGTTGACAGTTGTTTCTAACTCTGAATGGTAGGTAGGCCAGCCCTATCAAAATATTAAAAACACCATATGAAAGTAAAATATGCTTCCATTTTCTCTGAAATTCTGCTTAGAGATATATTACTGAGACAGTTAAAAATCATCTATGGACAAAATACAACAATCAGTGCATTATCCTTAGCTTGATTTTCAGATCAGTTTTTCTCAAATTACTACAAAGGCTGAATTTCTTATTCCAGGCTTACAATTGTATGTAAAATAAAGTAAGATCAAGTACTTAAATGTTGCTATTAGAGCGATCTGTCCTTTTATCCATGCTGGTCATTTTATTTCACTACAAAATCCATGAGAATTGTCTTGACAGACACTGTTCACTTGGCAATTTATTTAACTAATGTAGATGATGATAGGTTTCTTAAGACTGAAATGGAACAACATCCCTCAAAAGCTGAACACTGTCATTTATTGAGTGGTTATTTGAAGACTAAACTTTAGCCATGGTGTGGGTAACTTCCTATGGACTTTAAGCAATGCAATTGCAACACTAATACTCCATAAACACATAATAAGGACTGGGATAAACAGCGGTCTGACTTTGAAGTATTTTCCAGAGTATTGGCAATGAGGGAAATACAGTTCTGTCACAGGATGTACCTTAGAGCTTTCCAGTCCTGTATGCCTCCAGTTGAGAAGAAATAACACAAATAGTTTTGTGTATTCAACTCAGTTTCCATGTGAGAGGGGGTTTGATTATTGCTCTTTGAAGTTGTGGCAGGAAGAGGTGAAATTTGAAAACGAGAAAAATGCAGGGAAAAGACAGTTTTGAGGTTTTAGCGTTAAGAAATCAAGGTAACCTGGACTCAGAAGATTTGACTTTTAGTGCTGGGCTCTGACAGAGGCTTACGGAGTGGCTTTTATCAGCCACATTTTCCCTTCAGCTTCTCTACTTTCTCAATGTAATAACAGTGCTGTCAGCTTTGTACAAGGGAGAACTCCTCTGAGACTCAACTCTTTTGAGATTAATTACTGAATATATAGCAAGGAGATCTTGTTAAAAGGAAGGAAAAAAAATCTTTTTAGAAGAAAATTAGTGACAGGGACATGGCAGATTAAGAATAAGGAGATAAGTGAAAAATGAGACTCAGTTGTGAATGTGATAATACAAACTGGGAAAACGAGTGGCCATTACAGAAGGTTTGGGAAGGAGTGAGTGTGAAGGAAGAGTGAAAGTGAAAACTTAGGCAATTAACATGAGAACTCAGAAAAAGGGAGAAATAATGGGGAAGGAAAGACTGATGAGAGGGAATATTACCAGTTTTCCAAACCTAAGAAAATGAGAAGAAAAGGAAATAGGAAAAAGAGTAAAATCAGTAAAGAAAATTGAATGAAAATAGTGAAAGTTAGAAAATCAAACAAATCCCAATTTTTGTGAAAAATGTTTATTTAAAACTGCCTTTTGAATGGTAAAAATAGCAATATATGTTGTATTAGGTACGTGAAACCCTTCAAAGTCACTATAGATAAGGAGTAAAATGAGACAAGCTGTCCAATATGGGAACGATGCACATCATTCTATCATTACAGAAATATAAGAAGTGGAGATAACTTTTTTTTTTCCTTTTTTTTTTTTTTTTCTATGTTTAGTTATCCTGAATTTTGTAAACTGTAAAATGTAAATAACAGTACAGTTAATTTTTTCCTTTGGAGTACATTATCTTCCACTTGATTAGTTTGGAGCACTATGTTTCTTTTTATGAAAAATGTCTTAAATATAAAACATAATTTGGGAGAAGCAATCTCCAGTAGGGTGCTGTCACTGACATGAATAGGTAACATTCTGTATTGCAATGAAAGTCTCTGTGCTTCTGGGAAATGTGTTGTGATAAGTCAATAACTGTGCAGAATGACCAGGTTTGACCATACTATTTAGTGGTATAATGGAAACTAATTTTGGCATGTTTGAAAGTAGTGTTGTATATATGACCTAGCTGTGACCAGGGGCTGCCTAATCTTGAAATTTTTTCCTGCCTTCCAACTGTCTACAGCATAAATTTAAGTCTTATGTTGACTTAAGTCTTACCATGGCTCATTGGTTAACTAGTAAGTGAATAATCAGACAAAATATAACCAGAAGATTTCTGTGATTATTTTTTATTTTTTGATTTTTGATTTAAAGAGCCTCTAATTTCATTGTTTTCATGGTGAAAAGGACACCCTTGCTTAGGACTTCTCTGTCCTTTTTCCTGCTTCTGCTTTGAGGCCTTTAAAATTTGTCACTACTAAAGTTGTTTTCAGACCAAACTAGAAATCACTTTTTCTTTTTCAAGGTTTCTCTGCTTCATCACAAGTGCCTATTTATATGATCATTTTTGGGTGCCTGTGCAAATATTTTTCTCTTGTTGTCTATGGATTTCTGTCCTTACCCCATCATGTACCCGTGTGGAGTATAGCTAGCTTTGTCTGTCAGTGACCTTGGTCTTCCTAGGTACATTAGCTTCAAAGTTCTTGTGTGAGATAACACCTCTTACTGAAACCAAGTGACAGTTATGTAAAACGCGTATAAAGACTGCAAAATCTTTTTTCACTGACAAACATTTACACTGCTTTCCCATGTCTTTTTTAAAATGGTGTTGGTTCTACTTTTTGATAAACATTTCTATGTGATGACCTGTAAAGCATGAAAATAGTGAGTCCAAATGTCTGGTAAACAAATTTCCACAGCTATACTTAAATCATTTTGCCTTGATCAGCAGATCTTATAGTTGGCTCTCAGTGTTCCTTTAATGCCTTTATTTATTTATTTATTTATTTATTTATGCCTTTGCTTATACAGTGGAAGTTGAGGTCCATATTTTGCATGGCTAATTTCTGACTAATATCTGTGCTTGCAGACTATAGAATATTGTGACTGAGATATGCCCTACAAAATGACGAAGAAATCTGGGCCCAAATAATAAAGGATGGTGAGAAGTACAGTTGTTTAGCCCACATTCCATATATATATATGGAGAAAAAAAATATATATGGGAAAAATCTTATCGTTATTTTCACTGAAATGTTTTGAAATCTCATACATTAATGAAAAATCAACAATTACAGTGCAAAGATACAAACCATCTAAGAGTAGAATTACTACCTGTGCTTATTCCTTTAGTTAATTTATTTGAATACTGCATGCAGTTAATTGCTTCAGTACCAGATTTAATAAGAAACAAATGCATGCAAACACATGAATGCAAGTCTCTGTAATAGATCTCCATGTTTTTGTGAGTTAAGTGTGGTAGTACAATTATTACTAAGAAATTAATTCATCTGCAACTTCATGGAGTTGGATTTTAGCAAAGTTTTTAAGACTTCTCTACAGAAAGTAGTGTGTTCATTGACAATAATGGATTGAATTCTGCACTTTCTTAAGCTTCTCTTCAGACAACTGCCTGGCAGTTTAATAATGATGGGATATTATTTCATGTTCTGCTCTAATATTTTTAACACCAGCATTTCTAATGATTGTCTTTTGTAATCACTTCGTGAATAGTTTTCCTGCCAAATAAAGCTTTTTCTTTCCTTTCTTTATTGTTTTCTTTTGAAATGAATTTTCTTTCTTTGGCTGTTCAGAATAATTCACATAAATTAAAAAGTTATTTTTAACTTTCAAAACAACAGGTGCATTTGTTGAATCCTCTTGCATGTTAGCCAAATGATCTTTACTTGTTCAACAATAAAGAAAAGTTTATTTTGCTTTACCTTTATAATATTCTTCTTAGAGAGACAATGGAAGATTTAATTTCACTTTACAGATCAGTTCAAATTATTCATATGAACTGATATAGGGCCATTCTCAAGTCTGAATATTTTCCCTATTTTTTTTTCAGGGATTACTTATTATATGGATCTTTGGTGGTAAATATTCATCTGCTGCCTGCAGAACCAAGGCCTCACACAGGTGTGTGTTCTCTAGCCTTGCTTCACTTTTGCACCTGGTATAGCTGATAAATTGTTGGGACCTCTGGAAAAAGGCATTAGTGTCAGACAATAAAAGATTCAAACAAGGAGCCTAGACAAAAGGGTAGATTCTCTGTATGGGAGATCCAATCCTGCTTTGAATGAAAGAAAACTGATCAGTACAACAGTCCAGAGTGACTAAGAACCCCTTTTTCAGATTTTGGCATGGAGATTTAAACTGTGTTAATCTCTTTAGCATTAATAGAAGTTTAAATCTTTGTGCAATTTCCAAAAGCATTTTCCTTAACTCTCCATTATTATATCAAAGAGAGGTGAGAAAACATATTTGAACACTTTAGTGTTGACCAACTTTCCTGTTCTGAAGTTCACTTGCCTAGGTGACATTTTCCCTTACCAGCAATTGTGTTTGGTTCTTTCAGCCGTGCTCAGAAGACAAGTCCTCATAAACGTTGCTAAAGACCAGTTTATGTATGAAAATATGGTCAAATTTCTAACTCCATTTTTAATTTGAGTTTTGGAGAGTGGACAAATGTCAAGTGGAATGTCCACTAGAAAGGCAGTATTAAGGAGCTGTTCCAAGTTCTAACCAGATGTGAGACTTTCTGTTGCAATCAATAACAAATCTTTCAAAGGTATGAAAGAAAGGCTGGGTTGTTTTTGTAGCCATAAAGACTTCTAAATTTAACTTGCATGTCTATGAAAACTCACATTGGAAATAATATTTACTTTATTTTTTATTTTTATTTTTTCCCTCTGGGAGACATGTATCCTGCCTATTTTTTACTTACTCCAACCATGACTATTCTTTGGATATGCTTGCACTGGGAAAAAAAAAAAAAAACAAAAAAACAACAAACAGAAAAAAAACAGTGGAAGAAGGAGGCATGCTTATTGTAGCTTTACCACTTTGTATTGGTGCAAAAGCATGGGTTACTACAGGTAAACTATGCATCTATAGTCCTTTAGTGCTTTGTTACTTGTACAGTCTTGCCCTCTGAGAAGTGTGTCTATCTCATCCAACATATTCAGATTACGTCTCGATTTTGCAGTTCTGTCTCTATAGCCTCTGCTTTCTCCCCCTTTTATTTTTTCCTCTCTGACTGGACTACAATTGCAAAGTCAAAAAGCATAGATCCTGTGTCATATTGATTGGCTCACATTTGACCTTCTTAGATTTGCATTAAGCTCCTTCTACAATAACATTACCATGTATTTATCTGACCTCATTTCTCTTCATGTTCCAGTAGTGATGAAGGTCTAAATTGTGTTTCTGTTTCACAGTATTTATCCTAATATCTCACCATATTTTTACATTATTTCTCACATAATATTTTTTTCTTATACAGGCTTACCTTCATCTAAGACCATCTTTAAATGTCATACAATACTTCAAGAACTGAAAAAAAAAAAAAACCCTCCTGTATGTAAAACATTAATATTAAAAATCTACATTATCTGTGAAAGACTGTAATTGTACTGCTATGCTTTTGGTTTCTCCTTTGTAAGCCATTGCATTTCCTCGGTATGATCACTGTGAGCACTGGAGAAAAGAAAAATGGACAAAAACTGAAGACTGGCTGATTAAGTTAAACTTCTAAATCTATATCTAAACATCTAGAAATGTATCATAGTTTTTAAAGCTGAGGAGCCATGCTTGAAGTCACTGGAGCACAAAACAATCTTGAATTCAGTCCCATTTGATTTAAAGTCTCTTATATTTAGCAAATGAATATTTAAGTTCTCTCCCTCCCCCCAGTGAATGCTGATCTCTGATTCTTCTAGAAGATGTACTTATGCGGTGTTACTTATCAAAAGAAAAAGAATCAAAATAATGTTATTGAGCAATATTTTCAGTGTTTTTGTTGTTGTTTTGTTTTGTTTTCAGAAATGATGCTTCAGTGGTCTTCACTGATATTAAATGAATGAATATGTTTCATGGATTATTTTGTTTGGCTCATTCAGTAAATAATAATTAAAACAGTGCTTTTCTCCTTGGTATATTTGTCATGTATGGAGGTATTTGCATCAGGGAGCAGCACATTCACTTTGAAACCCACAAGGCACATTATATTCAATCTTCTAATACCCATGTGTTGTAATGGCAGCCCAAGTTTAGGCTGCCCACAGAGCACATCTGCCTTTGCAGCAAGTGCTGCTGGGATCCCACCAGTGAAGAACCATGATTTTTTGTTGTCTGGCACTGGCCAAAAGATGTCACAACATGAGAAAGTAGCTGGATGGTCCTTTTGGTTTGTGCAAAGGCTGTATAGGTACCCCCGTCTGTCTGCCTTCTGTCATTTCCATCATGTCTTTGATACTTCTCATTCATCCATGAATATGGACTTACGTGAAGTTGGTGTACATGGCTAATGAGTTTAGATTCAAAAGAGTGCTCAGATCAGCATTTAATAGGCAGCAATATGTACTCTCACATTCATATGTTTAACGCATATGTCTTGTGATAACTTTTTAGTGAATTGTGTATGGTATAATTATAGGTCATAAAGTGAAGGAAAAATAATGTGGAAATGAAATTTACAGTTGATTTTCAAAGTTCTTACATACTTATAAGTTCAGAAACAAAATTATCTGAACCTGTGCAGTGTTTACTTTTATTTATTTATTTATTTATTTATTGAGAAGTTGTTGCTTGGGAAAGTTATTTTTTATATGTTTTGATAAAAGTTTAGCTAAAAATAAGAAATTGTGCCATGAAACTAATTATGTTCTAGGGAGCTGTTTATTCCTGCTGTCCATACAGCAATGGAGCCACAAGAAGCTTATAAAAACATGAAGTAGATAAATACTAAGTGCAAAAACTCGGGGCAGAAAATAATTTTCTTTTTAAGAAAAGGACTTAGCAGGGACAGAGTAAGCTGTCTTCTTGAAAGCAGCTTGTCTCATTATTCTATATCTAGGTGAAGATGTCTCAGGCCAGACTTTACATTAATGTGTTTTACTTGCAGAAACATTTAATAGACCCATGCAAGTTACAATTGGAACACTTGCACTGTTCTTACAGCTTTTAAAATCCTATTTGAACGAACATTCTAGCATTAATTTAGCTGCAAATCATATGTTGCTCTTCACAGTTCTAGTTCATATACAACCTCCTGGGTGGGGATTTTGACTATTTTAATTCTGTATTAAAACTTCTGCAAAGAGTTTTTGGATAAGGGTAAGTATCATATTTTTTTTCTGGAGCTGTTACTGCTGTATTAGCTAAATGTTCAAGATGTGTTTAAAAGGAATTACTCAAATTTCAGTTTGATCAAAGCTATCAATACAACGTCAAATGTCTGTATCAGCCTACAATTTCATTCTCTGTTTTTAATGAGTTTGGGCCTTTCTGAATAGATCAAATAAGAAATTTTCGTCTAGGTTGCTTCAAAGCAAGATGTTCATTATTACACGGATTCAGTGACCACAGAATTACATGTTGGAAAGGATCCTGGATGTAGTCTCATCCACCCCGCATGGTTAAAGCAGAGTCAACTGGGCCAGGTTGCTCAGGGACACATTCAGTCCAGTTCTGAATATTTATAAGGATGGAGAATCCACCATCATTTTGGGTTGCAGTGTTCAGTCATGCTTACAGTAAAATAATATTTCTATTATGTTTAAATGGAATTGCATTTTTTCCCCAGTTTGTATGTCCAGTGACTCTTGTCCTGTAAAGTGCAGCACAGACGAGTTTTGCTCCTTCTTTACTTCCCAGCATCAAGTATTTATACGCATTAAGATCCCCCTTGAACCTTCTCTTCCTCAGACTGAAGAGTCCCAGCTCTCTCGACCTTTCTTCTTATGAGATGCTCCAGTCACTTCATCGTTTTCCATGAACTTTCACTGGACTCTGTCCAGTATGTCCATGTCTTTCTTGTACTGGGTGGTTCAGAACTGGGCACAGCACTCTAGGTTTAGCCTCACCAGTGCTGAGTAGAGGGGAAGGATCACCTCGCTTCACCTGCTGGTGATGATTTGCCTAATGCAGCCCAGCCATACGATCAGCCTGTTTAGCAGCAAGGGCACACTCCTGGCTCTTGTCCAACTGGGTGCCCACCAGGACCCCCAGGCCCTTTTCTGCTAAGCTGCTTTCCAGATGGGTGGTGCCCAGCCTGGTACCTGGGGTTGTTCTTGCCCAGGAGCAGGATTTTGCCCTTCTCCTTGTTGAACTTCATGAGGTTCTTGTCAGTCCATTTGTCCAGTCTGTCAAGGTCCCTCTGGATGGCAGCATGGACAAGTTCCCTTTTCTTCAGGCATTTTCTGCTTGTGTTTTTGTTGCCAGACATCTCTCTGTGTGTATGACAACAGCACACATGCAGATCTATAATACTTAAGGATGCTTAAGTTGGCAAGTTAGAGCTCTGTCATGCATGCAGTTCAAGCTCTAACTGCCTTCACTGAATGAGAGTGAGAACCTTTAGCACTCTAGGGAGTGTTTGTGTCCTTGTGTTTCATGCCACAGTGTAGTGGAGAGAGTACGTTTACGGGTTATACACCATGTAGAATAGAAACAGAGAGATGAAGTTTTACAGCTTCATTAATATTTCAAGGAAAACAAGAATGCAGTTTCTGTTTTCTTAAAATGACATGGCATTTAGACAGTGCTGCAGTGGCATAATTCTCCTGCCTTATTTGGCTTTTGAAGGTTAGGAAACATGAAATAAATAACTCTAAAACAAAAATTGTGCTGTTAGAAGAAGCAGTAACCTTCCCGAAAATTCCTATGACAGTATTTTAGCTAAATACTAGTCACCAGTGATATTTAAAACTGTTGAATGAAGTAGTCCATGTCGAATACCCTTTCCTCCTATGATAGTCATCATTTATCATGTTTTGGATCCTGCAAAGACCTACCACCTGTGTATATCTGGACACTTGCTGTCTAAGCAGATGCACAACTGATGCATGTGTTGATCTATGTGTGTAAATCTTTTCAGTGTGGAAAAAGAAAATGAAACCTTGTTATTCTTAAACTCAATAGCAAAAGTCTTATTGGACTGAGTGTAGCCACAATTTTGTCTTCTGTATCCTCTATGGAACCAACTATTTTCAGTAATTGCTAGAATCATAGAATCATTGAATGGTTTGGGTTGGAAGAGACCTTAAAGATCATGTAATTCTAACTCCCCTGCCATGGGCAGGAACACCTTCCACTAGACCAGGTTGCTCAAAGCCCCATCCAACCTGGCCTTAAACACTTCCAAGGAGGGGGCATCCACAACTTCTCTGGGCAACCTGTTCCAGTGCCTCACCACCCTCATAGCAAAGAATTTATTCCAAATATCTAATCTAAATCTACCATTTTTTTAGTTTAAAGCCATCCCCTTTTTCCCTATCACTATGCTTTCTGACAAAGAGTCCCTCTCCAGCTTTTCTGTAGTCCCTCTTTAGGTATTGGAAGGTTGTTATAAGGTCTCTCTGGAGCCTTTTCTTCTAAATGCTGAGCAACCCTAACTCCCTCAGCCTGTCTTCATAGGAGAGGTGCTCCAGCCCCTTGATCATCTTTGTGGCCTTCCTATGGACATGTTCTAATACATCCATGTCCTTCTTGTGCTGGGGGCCCCAGAGCTGAAAGCAGTGCTCCAGGTGGGGTCTCACAAGAGTGGAGGGGCAGAATCATCTCCCTTGACCTGCTGGTCACACTTCTTTTGATGCAGACTGGGATGCAGCTGGCTTTCTGGGCTGCAAGAGCACATTGCCGGCTCATGTTTAGCTTCTAATCCACCAAGATCCCCAGGTCCTTCTCCTCAGGGCTGCTCTCAAACTATTTTCTACACAGATTGTATTTGTGCTTGGGATTTCCCCACCCCAGGTGCACAGAAACACTGTTGCTTCCTTCCCTTCCATGAATATCTTTTTATACACTGATGAGCAAATTCCACTGATGTTAGCTGTTACTATCACTAATCTTTCAGGTCCCTATTGATTTCTTCAGAGTCACTATTTACTCCAGAGTTGTTTTACTGGAATTTTTGATCCATAGGCAGGAAACTCGGAAAAAAATTTTGTCCTTTCCCAGAATATGTCCAGGTAGGAGCTTTGTAACATTTGGCTCAGTGCCAAAGCTTCACACTCAAGGGTTTGTGGAAACATAAGGTACTAGGAAATTTTTGTGTCTTATATATTTCATAGCTTTTAAATGAGTCAGCATTCCAACATGACTCTTCTAGCAAAAGATTTTCAGTTGTCTCTACCACCTGATTGAATTGAGATAGAATTATTATGGAAAAGTATCTCATGAGCCGTGCAGTTCATGAGCAATAAAATTTTAATCCATTTGCCTGGTAATTTTGAGAATTGTGAGAATGTCTTTTTAACTTGATAACCCTGCCACCTTAAATCCTGTCATATGCCTGTGGAGGAAGAAAAATTAGATTTAGTATTAGCTAACATGGGAAGATATGAGAATAAGAGAAACAAAGTTAGCTAATATGGAAGTTTAGTGATTAAACTAAAGCTTTCCTTATCCATTATTCAAAGAATGAGAAAACGGTATATTGTGCACAAAGCTTGAATACATTAATCAACAGTTTTCTGGGTAAGAATTACACTAATAAAAATGTATTTCAAGTGAAACATGTTTTGGAAACATCACTCTACGTTTTTAGGCCAGACAAATCCATTCCTAACTGAGGAAATGAGAAGGAACATCAGATATATCTCCAGACATTCATAAATAGCTACGTAAATAAAAAACCCTTGCTAAGGGTTCTGAAGAAGCCAGTGAACATAATCTGTTTTGATTCATAAAAGTAGCTGTCAAGCAGTGTTCTCCAGTTGACTTACCTAGTACCCTACAAAGGGCTCCTCAGTGCTTGAAGTTTCATTGTAATAGGCAGAATGACTGCTGTGAACACACTGAACACCCCATCAGTCTTTTAGATGGATTTGGAAACCGGCTCATATTACACATCTGTAAGAACTCTTGAAGGCTGTCCTATGTCTTTGCTCTGTAGATGCAATAAACCAGTAAGAATAAATCTTCTGTAGTTGCAAATGCAAAATAACAAGCAAGAGAGAGATAAATACTACTGTTCTGAATGATTTCTTGGATCTTTTAACTCCCTATGTATTGAGTGTAACTGGAGGGCTCAAAAACTGTTCAAAGGATTGCATGATACAATCTCTGTTCTTGACAATATTCATTAATATATTGCAGAAGTTGTACCTATAGCTTTGCAATCATGGAAACAGTAAGGTTGGAAAAGACCTCCAAGATCATCTGGTCCAACCATCACCCTACCACCAGTATCACCAACTAAACCACGTCCCTAAGTACCATGTCCAACCTTTCCTTAAACATCCTCAGGAATGTCAGGAATGGTAACTCTACCACCTCCCTGAGCAGCCTCTTCCAATACTTAACTACTCTTTCTGAGAAGAAATTTCTCATAATTTCCAACCTGAACCTCCCCTGGTGCAACAGACTCACATTCTCTGCTCCTTCAAAAGGCAGGGTTTCTCTGTCTGATTCAATAGTCTGTTTTTGCTTGTTTGTTTGTTTGTTTGTTTGTTTGTTTTCCATTCAGTTTATATTTTGATGATCCTGAGTAATTTGTGTCTTCACTTCACAAGTCATTCCCTTTCCAAGATCATTTCCAAATCCCCTTTCCAAGATCATTTATAAAGATGCTGAAGGAAGTAATTTTATATTCAGTCCTCCTGGTAACTATCCTCCTTCCTCAGCAGAGAGAAGACGGTTATGAAACCCTACCCTACATTTCTTTTCTTTTAATAAATTAAATGGAGATTTTTCCTGTATCTCCAGATGAATTTTGAAACAATAGTGATGGGAATTTTAAAACTTTTTGGAAATTCAAGTGTATTCAGATTGTTTTTAAAAGGTGTTTACTGAATATTTCTCAACACCGTACTTCAAACAGGTGAAATGAGTGGATGTAGAATACTCATGGTGCATCCAGTACAGGGAACCTGAATATATACTAAGGAATTTGGAAACACTGCTTTTGTAGAAGAATCTTAATTATAAAATATTGTTGAGAGATGAATGTTCAGTCCTTGACTAACCCAACCCCTTACAAATTTATGTATATTGGTGTACATAAATACGTATACTTATAGCTTTAACCGAGGTTTTAATTTGGAGAACACCTGTAATTCAGACAGAGTAAAATATACAGTTTGTTCTACCACTTATTTATAGTGGGGTATGTGACTGTGAGTCTAGCTCAAAGCCCATCTTTTTAATTGTAGGCAAAAGACAATTATTGAGAGATAACAAAAATATGCCATTTTTACAAGATAAATATTTTTTTTGAGTAGGTCTGTGCCCTCCCCTTTTCCTAGGCTCAAAGTTCCCAAGGGCATGTTGTTATATGTCGCCGTTTCCTGTCAGTGGCATTCTTGGGGAAACAGCAGACTGTGTTTTTGCACATGTGACAGATGGTTCTTATTGCTTAATGCATGATTAGATCAAGATCAGACGCTTTTGAGACTAAACTCTCTGAGCTTTTTAAGACCTAAAGATGATCATACTTTGCATCCAGAGGTTACTGATTCATTGACATTAGGCTTCTCAAATAATGACAGTATTTTTAACTGAATTCAAAAGAGGAGTGGCAGCAGGTTGAGGGAGGTGACTGTCCCCCTCTGCTCTGCCCTTGTTAGGCCCCACTTGGAGTACTAGACCCAGGCTGAGAGAGTTGGGGTTGTTCAGCCTGAAGAAGAGAAGGCTCTGGGATGACCTTATTGCAGCTTTTCAATACTTAAAGGGGGCTTACAAAAAAGATGGAGAGAAGACAGTGACAGGACAAGGGGGGAATGGTCTTAAACTAAAAGACGGGAAATTTACATTAGATGTTAGGAGGAAATTCTTTACTCAGAGGGTGGTGAGGCACTGGAACGGGTTGCCCAGAGAAGGCAGGGATATCCCATCCCTGGAGGTGATCAAGACCAGGTAGGAGGAGGCCCTAGGCAACCCAATCCAGCGGTTGTCATCCCTGCCAATGCCAGGGGAGTTGGAACCAGGTATCTTTAAGGTCACTTCCAACCCAAGCCATTCTATGATTCTGTGATCAGTCAATTAATTTAAGACCCTGATACTAACATAAGCAAAATATAAATTGGACACTTCTCATGAATTCTCCCACCTGCTTATCTCTTAGGGAAGAAATAAGATTCTTTTTTGTTTGTTTGTTTTTAATTCTCTTTTATTTTTCTCCTTAGGATGTATTGTTGCTGATTAACATGGAATGAGAACAAATGGCATGTAATTGGTACTTGTTTTTACTTAACAGAGCATCACAACTGTCCTGCAGTGCTGAGATGCCAAGCATATAGCAGTCAACTGCTAATTAAAGGATGCATTTTAATGAATATGCATCTTTTCTGATATGTGGCACAACTTACCTGATCTGTTGTGACTGAAACAGCAATGCTTATTCCAAAATCTGCTATTTGCACTGTCAGATTTGCAGCCTTTCAGCTTTCAGGAACAGCAGATTAAAACTGTAATTTTAAGTTTCCATGAGGAAATGGGACTCATACAGGAACCCTGTTTGAAATAATCATTTTCTGTCTTGCCTCATATGATATTTGTTATCATATATTTGAAAGCTGGTCTATCAAAAGAAGTGTTCCCTTATGCAAGAAGCAGAGGGGAATGTGAATGTGATGTAAAAAAGCAAAAATATTTGATGATGTTTTTCTTTTATCTCTGAAAATTTATTAAAAGTAAAAGGAATATATTGATTGCCATTTGTGTTTGAAGCTTTTTCTTCTATTCAGCTACCTGGTAGTGTTTACTGACTGAATGTCAGATGCTTGTAGGTTGGTGGGGTAAATGGCGGAATTACAAAATATTACACACGTTTCCCTCTCTAATCACTTGTAAGGATAGACTGCATTTGTAGAATATATAGTGTGGATTTCATTTGATGTTGGTATTGATCTTCCAAACGCAAGCTAAATATATTTAGGCATATTCTGAAGACTGTTGATTGATGTATCTTACAAAATCTGTATGCAGCTTGGAATTGGGTGGGGTGGGGTGGGTGAGGTGTCCCAAAATGAAAGCCAAGTAAAAGGAAGATGCCGTTTTTAGTCCATGAATAAAGCAGAATAATCTGCATTTCCTAACACTTAACAACAGTCATATGAAAAATGTGATTGTCAAGGCAGTAGAAGAATTATTCTAAATAAGCACCTCTCTGTGACATCACACAGCAGGTACATTTTATTTTTGTACCATATTAAGGGCAAGTACTTGTTCCACTTAGGCTTATGGTTCCTTCCTGTGGGTGAGAATCAGACTAGGCTATAATAATAGCTCCTTCTGTCCCTAAAGTACATAAATCTGTTAATCCCTTTATGCTCTAGTCAGATATGATCTAGGGTTTCTAGCTGAGTGGAAATGTTCTTAGCACAGCGACAGGTGTTACAGAAGATTTAAATAAAAATGAGAAATCTCATCAGAAGCTGTCAAAGAACCTTTTTGGCTTTGCTACCACAAGATTGAATTCAGGAAATTTCTGCACTTCATATGAGTGAACTCAAAATCTTTTAATCCTTCAGGAAACCATTCAACATTGGATTTCCATTTAGACACAGTGTCTCTAAAGTATAATCTCCTTTCCAGAGTCAGTGCCATATATGGCAGCCGACAGGAATCCATTAATTCTGGAGATATGTTGTCAGGCACTTCATGTCATGAAAACTGCTGAAAAATCTTCAGGTCCACACTTGGTTGGCAAAGGGCTTTCATAGTATTTTCTAGTCCCTTGACTAAAGCTCAAGTTCAGATCAGCTGTGATATGCGTATTACCCTATTGAAATCAAATCATTCCTAAGAAAAGTTCATCTGTCCTGTTTTTAAGAACAGTCTCCAGATATACTGTTCTTGTATGTGTCTTTATTCCAAAACCTTTCTGATGTTTCATGTTAATCAGTCTTGTTGCAGTTTAAATCTGTAATTTGTTGTTCCGGGGCATGGAGAAATGATTGTTTTGTTCTTTGCAGCAGCATTTTTTTTTTTTAATCTGAAGCTGTTACCACTGTTTTACCTCGTTTTCTTTAAGTTAACCACATTTTTTCCGACTTTTCTTTCCTAACTATTAACGCACCTGAATAAGATGTTTATCTTTTTTTTTTTTTTAATGCTGTTTTTGACTCTTTTCAGAAGAGTTTCTGAAAAAGTAGCTGATCTTAGCCTTGTAGTTGTGCAACAAATTATTCCCTGCCTAGTTTATTACTGATCCTCCCTCATCTTAAAATCCTTAGAAAATATGTTCAGTACATCTTCTCATTTTTATAGGAAAGTAACCACATGGCTGTGGTTAGCACTGCATTTTGAACCTAGCAGATAGTAGTTTCATAAGCATCATATTTCCCTAGTTAGATTATAAGAATGTCAGCCAAGATCAACAATAAAAAGCCCCTTTACTAAGTCAGTGTTTGGGCTTCTTCTTTGTCCAGTAATCCTTACATTTAGTTTTAAAAAGACATATATTTTTTCTCACCATAGTCACTGCTATTTAAATTGTAAAATGCATGGCAAAGCAGGGATACAAAAGGAAAAAGAAAATGGAGAAAAGAGGAGAGCTTTGCATTTTAAAGAGTTGTGAAAGTTTCACATTCTCCTTCTGCTTTCTCAGTGAGGAAAGATTCTGGCACTGGCATGAATCTTTAGGTAAATTGTTTTCCCTCCCTTTATTGCATTCTCTAAATTATAAAGCAAATGTTTGCATCTGAATCATTTGTTTGTCCTTAGAGGCTTTTCTTCGTATCTTATTATTAGCAAATTGATTTTTCAACATTTTCTAGATTTTTTTTAAGGTAATGTACATATCTAATTGACCTGACATTTTTTTCGAGATGACACTGTAAGTAATAGCTTACTTAGTTGCCCTTTAGCCACCATTACAAGTAACGCCACACAAGACAGTTAATTTGACCATGCCATAAGATTTCCCAACACAACTGTGTCATTAAAAAGTGGACTGCATCACCATACTCTGTACCACTTATTAGTTAAAACAGTATTATTATAATTTCTGTAAAGGAAAGAATACAATAAATAAAGGTGGACCTAGTTAAATAAATCTTAGTGTTAGCACACTTTGTCATATCCAAGACATATTAATTAACTTCAAGGGGAAATGAGTTTAATATTTTTAATGCGTTGATTGAATAGAAAGTATTTATTTTCATTTTGTGCTCAGTGACATATTAGCTCTCATTAAGAGATGTAATAGCTTGGCCAGTACAGAACAGCATATATAATATTAAGGTGATACAAGTATGACTTTCACAGAGTTGCTTCTTGCCTATTTATACATGTTAATGAAGCACACAGCATTACTTCTGAAATCTACTAAATTAACTGAAATTAAGACATTCTAAATTAAGTTTTCTGCGGTAACTTTGATTCCATGAACATATGGTAACTCGAATAATAAGGTCAGATTTTGTTACTTCCTTTGGCATAAAGTTGCTAAAAATTTGTACTGTGTTCCAAGACATGTTTATGCAGACAGTATTTGTATTTTGAAGTTGCACGTTGCCCTGACTCCCTTTGACCTCACTGGGCATTTGTTTCAGGCATTTTCAGAATAGCTGACTATCTTTCTTAATGTCTTAAATAGTTCTGATACTGCTACATTTCTTACTCAAGTGAAACATTAAGAGGCTTTTGACAGTCATACAAATGACAGAGTAGATATTTCCATGGTTACCACTGAAATTCAGAGTAATGTGAACAAACTTTTTTTTACATAGACTTAAATGAATGCCCGTCTCATTTTCCTGAGTGGATGACCAAGCATGTTAAACATCTTTGATGCCGTCATACTCCACATGAGAGAGCAACATCCAGCCCATTTTGTAATATACGTTTAGATAGACAGACATAGGTATAACATTGAACCTTAGTTATACCAGAAATTCGTGATGGGTAGATCGTGTCTTCCACGTATATCATGAACATTATGTATCACATATTGTCCCTGTCTTTACCTGCAGGGTAACAGTGGATTTAAAATAGTATTTATTGGCATATACTAAATTGAAATACATGGCAGAATTAAAAGAGGGAAATACTATTACAATTGTATTTCTCAGTAACTGAAAAGTGCTAGTTATTTTTCCAGCATGGCAGTTAACAAATTAACTAAAGAACCCTCATTAAAATTGTTCAAATTTGTATTCTTGCATGCTGGTTTGAATCTCTCTTCAGTAATGCAAACGTGTAGAACTCTTAAGACGGAATTTAATTTTATTACACACTCTATAGAATTTAAAATATTTTGATGAACAGTTGAATGATAAAAAAATCCTGGAAATTTCTTGCAAGAATTTAGTTATAAACCATGTCAGGTTTAACATGACATCATTTAATTTCCTCATCAACCACCACATTTGTCTGCTGCTTCTTGTCTGTTTTTTTAATGAAGGTTGTTTTGGCCTGTGTTACTGCCCCTGTTAAACTGACAGGATGATGTAGTTAATGCAATATTTAGTGCATTTCTTTTAAGCTTCTGTGTCTCTGAAGAAATGAAGCACTGTTGTGTTGATCTGCAGTGCTGTTTCTCATTTGGCTTTTTAAAAGGATACCAGTCATGTATAAATTTTGTTGCCCCTCAGATTTGTTTTAACTAGAAAGATCAACTTTATTATTATTGGTGTTCTAATTCATCTTTGGATGTTTGAGTCTTTTGTAGCTAACACTAATCCTCTGAAGCTGGGAACTGAGTTTCCTTAATGTGACATGCTAATGCCAATATAATAGCACTGACAGCAGGAAACACAGATTCATGTTCTCTTAGAGATTAACAAGGATTTGAAGTACTTTTTCTAGAGAGATATAATTATTATTGTTTTCAATGTTCTTTTATTTCTTAATAGTTTTCCAAAGGACCTTAGTTACCACAGAGGTACCTTACAGTATTTGTGCTAAATCCTCTAAGCCAGCCTTGAGACATAATATCTCCATTCTCAACAGAAACAAATGAAAATATATTTCAACGCTAGTAACCAGCCCTTCACACCTCCCTGGTATATTAGCTAGGAAGTTAATGTCCTATATAACTCTAATGTTGACTACTATAAGTACCTATTAGATTAGTACTTGTCCCTAAATGCACACCTCTTTTAACTGTCAGATACAGTTTTTCAGCCATGTATGTACAAGCTCAGTCTCCTGTTTTCAGTGTCCATGAAAGGTTTCTGCGAAGATGAATTCTGCTTTTTCAGGGGGGTGTGTTAACTCATGCTTATATCCAGCTAATAAATCCTTGCACATAACGGTGTTGCATTGTTACCGGGAATTACAAGAATGCAGGATTATTTTTTTTTTCCTGCTTTAAAAATGCTTCTTAGAGAAAGGCTTTTTACACATATTCCTACCTGTTGAGGCTTTACTATCTGAAAACTCTTTGTCAGGGTGTATTTCTGTATGCTTAAAAGATGGATCACATACACACACAAGCAAGCAAGCAAGCAAACAAACAAACAAAAAGACACATTCCTGCATATTCTTCTCTACACATATTATATAATAATGTGAATATGAACATGTGAATAATGTGAATAGGAATATGAATTTACATGTGCTATTAGATAATTAAACGTGTATTTAGAAAGTATGACTGAGTCTTCTTTTTATTGAACTATGCTTGCATGGAGATGGGTCTGTTTGTGTATGAAAAGCTTTATTAGTTTCCCTGTCTTTCAGAGCTCCTACATGCTTTTAGGTGGAAGTAGAGACCTGCACAGAGAGTGTGGGAACAAATGGATGGGAAACCATCAGCGCTGGCTTGGAGGAAGGCAGATCTATATCCCTGTGCTTCAATTTAGGTAAGAATACGTGTCACATTAGGTCCTCCTTGAGAAAAACAAACAAACAAAGAAACAAACAAAAAAACAGCAACAACAAAAATATTTAGGAAGAGAAGAAGGTACTCACATATTTTGCTGAGTCAGGACCTTAGTGTGGTGCTGACTGCATTGTTGAGCACACCTCACCAGGTCTGCAGGCATGTAATTGCTGATGGGGAGAAGATTCCTCTCACCCAGTGTTCATTGATTCTTTAGAATGGCAGATGCCACAGAATGCATGAATAAGATAATTTCTGTATTTCCTGAGCACTAAGCTGTAATTTCTGCTGGTTTCAAGGAGAGGTTGCAAGCCAGTCTGTCTATGGAGAAGGAGATGTATGCTTTATTTTTCTTATAAATTATCACCTTTAGGTTGATAACTTGTTGAGTACTGATTTATTTTTCACATATGATGCATTTCTGAAATGCATTGAATTATTTGTAAGGAACCTTCATTTCAGTTATTCCTCAAAACCAAGATATGTGATATTGTAGCTGATAAAACTAACATCTCAAAAATTATGAATAAAACTCAGCACCCTCCCTCCTGCCTTTGAGATTATTATAGCAATAAGAAAGATGAATTGTTACTGGTGCTTTATATATATATATATATATTTATATATTTTTTTTTATAAGTTCTTTTACAGGACACCTACTCCATGTCATGGTGCTTTCTCTCGCCTCGCCTCGCCTCGCCTCGCCTCCTCCTCATATTTAATGAGGAAATTTAAATATTTTTTGCTGCTTTTATAAAGCTATATATCTTACAAAACAATAAGACATATATTTCACACTGATAATAATAAGAGAATAATTAACTGTGAAGTCAATGATCTTCTAAATCTTGCCTTAGACTGCTGTGTCCTGTCAGAAGGCAGATGCTCTCTTGTCCATTTAAAATCTTATTAAACACTCTGTTAGTAGTAAAAAAAAAATAGAAATAAAAATTTGTATGATCACTGAGTTTTGTAAAATTCTTAGTGTCTGGGATGATTAATAGATATTTTTATTTTTATTTCATTTGTTATACTATTTACTTCAGCACTCCATGAGAGGTTTTATATGCTATATTTTATAGAAAGCATGTGTATTTGGTGATACTCAAAGCAGAAAAACAAATATTGGTGTTTTTATTTTACCAGAACCAGGTATTCATTTTTTTAAAAAAAGGGGTGGTAAAACTGTAAAGCATGAGGGCATGCTAATTTCTGATATTGGAAGATGTTAGATTTCTTTAGGTTTATGAGATCACTGGGGTCCTAACAATGCTTATACGCAAGGAATATTCTTGCAAATACGTGGATATTTAATGAATGAAACAAGGCACAAAAATTTTGGAGAACATCACAACATAATTAAACATCACATTTGTAAGTAAATATGCATCAGAGATTGTTTCTGGTATATAGCGCCACAATGAAGAAGCAGTCAAGACAGCATGTTAAATATCTCTTGATCGTCATGTCAGGCCAGGTAAAGAGCTTTTAAATGTGAAAGGGATAATAAACAGTTACCAAGCATTTGCTTAGTAAGTATGCTTGTTTGATTATAGTAATAATGAATGTTACCTTTCCCTCTTAATTTCTGTTCAGCTAAATCTGTGATGAAAAAAAACAAACAAGCAAACAAAAGTTAGTGTTACTGGTCAGAAACACACCAATCAAAAGTGGCATGCATTAAATAAGCATTATCTAATCTCTCTCTTTTTTTTTTTTTTAACCTTTAAAATTTCTTCACTTCTGAGAAATACTCTGAACCCGGGTCTCCTTTCAGATTCTTCTGAAACTACAAGTCCCGCTCAAGGCATTCTCTGAGAGAGATTTTCTCTGATAGAGATGTTGCTCTGAAGTACCTCTTTCAAGTTGCAGGGACTTTTCTTGTTTTAGAGATTTGTAATGACATTAAATGTAGAAACACTAAAACTGTTGTGAATGGAGAATGAAAGGGAATATCTGGATTTGGAAGCAGGACAAGGAAGGGAAAAAAGGCTTTGAGAGTGTCAGGTTCTGATGACACTAGGTGCTCACATTATCAAGATCAGAGAACATCAGCATACACTTTTTTAGGACACCCAATCTGGGAACTCACAAAAGAGGCTAAGGCAAGCAACATCCCACACCCAGACTAGAGTAGGCTCATGCCACTAAGAAATAATGACAAAAAAAAAAAAAAAAGAGAGAGTAAAATAAATTCTGAAGATTCACAGAACTTAGAGAGAACAGATGCACAGATTTTCTTGATCATTAATGGACTGAAAATGTTCTGCTTAAGAAAAAACCAAACCAAACCAAAACAAACAAACAAACAAACAAAAAAAACACGAAGATGTAACGAGGACTTGAGAGCCAGAGTCCTTTGCCCTCCTATGTCATCACAGGAAACTCTGGGCAAATCACCACATACACTTGTATTGGTGTCTAAATGCTGGACAGACTATTTGGACATAAACATCTCAGGCATGACTGTGGAAGTGTAACTGGTTTTATTCAAAAGTAAAATCGCCTTCTCCTCCTGCAACTTGCTGTACTCAGCATTGCTATAGGTTTACATTAACGTTGTAACATGTTTTCCTACATTGTGGAAGTTACTTTTCTCTCTTTTAATGCTTGTCAATGTAATTGCTTGAAACAGAAGGTCAGTAGGGTAGAAGCAAAGGGACTGGAGGGTGCCTTATGCCTGCATGGGCACTTGTCTTTCCTTTACATGCTGTAGGGTCAGTTTCACAAAATACCTGTGAAAAATGCAGATCATGCCTAGCAGATGGTGAATCACTGGGAGCAAGACAAGTAATAAATATTTGTGCATGTCAGCTGTGTAGGAAAATTCTGTAGATATTCAGGGAATGAAACAATACAATGCATAACGAAATGTGAGTCGTCTGAGGGAGAATATGAGCTATAGATTCTGGAACAAGTTTGGAAAATACTCATATTTCAGAAATCCTTTAGGTAAATAGATAAAACTTGGATGCTTACCTTAAGCTGTCTGTGGAGGTTTATATCACCAAATAAAACCCATCCGTGAAGCTTAGAGTCTGTTTTTGTTGTTGACTTTCAGAGAGAAATCTGAATAAAAGGAGAAATCATATTTTCTTAAAAAAAAAAAAAAAAAGGCAAATAAGAGAGCAATAACTCTCTTGAGGGAGGAGGGCAGAAGATGTATTTTTTCCTCATATGAAAATGGTTTGGTCATCTAACCCCATAGCTAAAAGGCCCCATTGTGTATGAAGGCATTATGAGCTCCAGTTACCATACTTCAGTCTGGGAGAGTACTGAGGGACTTTGTTCACCACGTGACATTAGAAGATAATAGGTGATACTGTGTCTTATAAAGGCAAGCAGTTTATGTGAGTAACATCTCTATCCTCCTATCATGCTCCCAGACACATATATCTGCAATAAAGAGCTCCTAAAACTTCCTAGAGGTCAATGATTAGTGATAGACCTTAAAGCCTTCTCTCCTCAATTTATGCTCTGTCTTTCTACCTACATAATTTAGTGGAAAGGCACTTATGCAAATTTTAACAAATAACCTTTCTTATTTTAAGGGCAATTTTTATAGCTAGTTTAAATCACTGCCAAGGCTATGTGGGGATAGGTACTTTAAAAAAACATGTAAGCTTTCCAAAATATTTAGGTTTTGTAAAGCTGAGACTCTTTCCTCTAGAAGCACTTGAGAATGCTCATGCTAAAAAATAATCTTCCACTCCAGGAAAAAATGTATTTGCACAAATTTAAATTTAAATATTTAAAGCAATATGTGTTTAAAATGAACCTTGTGCTGAAGTGTTTTGTTGGGTCTGATCAACAGGTTTTGATCAAGTCAGCTACTAAGTGTACTCCAGTGATGATTATCAGAATAAAGGTGTGCTAGAATTGTTACTAAACTGTCCTTTGGGTGCCATGACTAAAAGAACACGTTTTTCAGCAGTTTCGTAGGTTGTGAATAAACAACAAGGCCATATCACTATCTCCCTTGCTACATGTGCTGTGTTAACTATGTACTTCTGCTAGAAGTTGAAAATGCTTGTTCACGTTGTCAGTAAAACTTTGCTGAGAACATACATATGAATGTGATCTTCAGATTGACGTCATATCATCTTTTTATAAGAAGAAATACTCTGTTTTCATAATAATAAGTTTTAGAATTTGTGTGGCAGTTAGGGACAGGACCTCTGCTAAAATATCATTGTGAAGAAGCTATAAATGTTGATTAAGAATGGCTATTTATCAAAACTTCATATCAAATTTATTTATCACTTTTTACCATACACTTTATTTAATTTTCTTTCATATGTTTATGAGAGAATGAATGAATGTGAGAAGAAAATTGAGATTGATCAATAATATTCAATAATCGCCCTCAAACACCACTGTTGTCTTGACTTGATATACATAAATTTTAAATATTTAGTTACTGAAGTATAGTTATCAAACAACCTCTGTGGAACTCTTTGCTTCTCAGTACAAATGGGTTAAAGCTTTGAATGTCAAACTTCAGTGCTTTTACAATCCAGGCACAGTCTGCCTGAAATACAAGACAAAATTATTCCCCAAATCTCTATGAGATATCAGGAAAATTCACTGACGCTAGACTGTTTAAAAGAGTCTTCAGGTTCAATAAATTAGTATTTTCTAATGATTTTTTCATATCATAGTTCTAATTGTGGAATAGACATTACTGCATCTGGTGTGCTGCACTGTAGAAAGGTATGTGATCCTGAGTTTATTCTGTTTTATCAAGCTAAGGAACTTTATCTTCATTTGAAATCTCCATCCATATATCTGTATCTGAGGATTTGGAAGTGTTGCTAGGAAGATGTTATTGCATTAGGAAAAGTGACAGAGGCTATCCATAAAAGGTCATTATAGCTTTTCAAATTGCTTGCACTAGGAAGTAGAATGCTTGGTATTGGAAATATTAACAATAAGTAGAGAGCTGCACAAAGGGTATATAATTTTTCACTAATTTCACAGTAATCTTTTTAATAAAATTAAAGATCCTTGATTAAATATGTCCTCTATGTAGAAAATATTAATGCCATGTATTAGAAGAATAATGAGAATTCTTGAAGCTTTCGCTATTGGCATTTGCCTGTCTCTATGGTGTAAGAGACTTTTATTTTCACAGTTGTGATAAAATCAAAGATTTCTCATCTTTCTCCATAAATCACTCTCTTCTTCTAAGGATTTATACCGTGGCTTGTTACATGTGTATATAATAGCCTGCAAATAGCCTAAGTGATAATTTATAATAATTGCTGAAAAATAAATTCTTAGACTGTGCTCCTGCAATGACCATTCTTCATGCAATGAATGTTGCATTGAAAACTGTCATATCTGTGTAACCAGAATGACTTTTCAGAAGTTGAGCAGAGGGATAAAAGTGCAAAAGCAAACTGAGCCCTGGAGCAGGTTCTTAACACTTAAACTATTTAAGTCTTTATCAAATCACACAGTCCTTACCCATTCAAATGTGTCAATATCTTGCCCTTTCAAATTCATTTCATTTCATTCATTTCATTTCATTCATTTGCTCTAGGACGTTACACTTTAAGTAAGTTTTCTTATGAAGAAAGAGAACTGGACAAGCCTCCATTTTGGAAAATAAACTACAGGATGGACAAAAAGATGAAAACCGTACGCAAATCTTAGAGAAAGTCTCAGGCACAATCAGTGCATAAATGTCTACAATAAATCCAGAACTCCACATGAAAACCCTGTTCTTGGCGTTACTTACCACTTATTAAATTGTTGATCATCCCTTTCATCTACAACGTTGAAGTATTGGAGATATTTAATAATTGGTCTCCTTAAAGTGAAGGAAATTTCAGCTAAGTGTGGAAAAAGGCATCCTTGGCTAAGAACCTGTGAACTCTTGTTTGCAGAACTTCAGTGTCCAGGGCAAGGACTTTTCGGAGGCCAAAGAAACATATCTGAGTATATTTCTTTACCCAGTACAGCATTTTCCAGGTATCTTCATTATGAAAATCTACCTACTGTTCCTCTCTGCAAGCCTACCCTGAATATTCTGTTCTGTGCTCTTGGCAACAGTTTTAGACCAATATTACACAAGTTGTCTAGACTATGTCAGGCAAAGAAGATGCTATCTTTGAGTAGCAAATCAAGGGAGAGGTATAATGGATCTCCTCTTCAATGTAGTGTAGAACAAAATGGGAGGTAGTTATGAGAATTTAATTCCCTTTTGTATGTAAAAAGATCAGAACTCTTCAGCAGGGAGCCCCATGGCTGTGTGATTTTCTACAGTGGTTCTAACTGAATTTCTTTAGAAAAAATAAGATAAAATCTTGTGTGTACTTAAAGGTTGTTGACTATGCTTTGTTCTCCAGCCCTGAGAGATTAGGTTGCAGTGATGTTGGGATACTAGGTATCTTCACATGGCAAAGACTTCTATGGCTTTGTTTCCAGAATAATGAATTTCAGCTGGGGGGGGGGGGGGGGTGGGAATGAGGGAAGGGTTGGTGTGGCTCTAAGAGGGAAGAAAGAGGAAAGAAAAGGGTTATGTGCTTGTGAGATACTGAGGAAGGGTATGTACTATGTGAGATACTGTATGATGAAATGAGGTCATATATGATTTCTCTGTTCATTCTTTTTGAGTCTTGGGAAATACAGGGTTTGTTAGCTAGCAGTGTATCCTTGGGGCTTCCCTTGATTTCACTCCAGTTATGGCTTACTACTTATTGGTATACCCATCAAAGAGGTCCCTCCTGGGACCTGAAGAGCGTGAAAGTGTCTGTGAGGTTATTGGAAGCAGAAATTGGTGGACCTTTGCATTTCATGATCTCTGACCAGCAAGGCCTGGACCAAGTCTGGAAAGACTTAGCTGCATAAAGAAGACAGGACAACAGAAAACACCCTGCAGAGTGACTGAGGTTATTGAGAGAGGCAATAACTCAAGTTTCTATGTCCTTCTTCATTCAGTGTATTTTCCCCTGACACCAGGATATTGAGTGCTTACCATTTTCTTCCTCTGTCAAGTAAAAGTAGTTGCTTTACAGTCACATGAGCCAATGCCAAAGATCTCTGTGCCTCATTGTGCCTGAAATAGTTGCAAAGTGGAACCCACCATCTTTACTATGATGGCAACACACAGGAGCAAAGCAGAGGTTTTAGCAGAAATACACTCTATATAAAGGGAGATCCACCGTCAGTCTCACTGAACACACTGCCTTCAAATAGTGATAGACATAGAATCATAGAATCATTTGGGTTGGGAAGGACTTTAATGATCATCTAGTTCTGCAGGCCTTTCGCAGGGTCACCTCATCCTGTATCAGGTTGCTCAAAGACCTATCCAGACTAGCCTGAAACACTTCCAGAATTTCTTTGGAATATCTGATCTAAATCTACTCTCTTAGTTTAAAGCCATTCCCCCTTGTCCTATCACCGCGCTCCCTGATAAAGAGTCTCTTTCCAGCTTTCTTGTAGTCCCTCTTTAGGTACTGTAAGCTGTCTCTTCTCTTCTTCAGGCTGAACAATCCCAGCTCTCTCCGTCTTCTTAGGAGAGGTGCTCCAGCCCTCTTTTGATCATTATCATGGCCCTCCTCTGGATGCAGGATTATTTTTCGTGTAAGATGCAGGCCAGTTTCCTTAAAGCCACTGCTAAAATATAACTTTTTAAGTGTGGTGGTATTTGGTAGTTAGCACTATTTCTTCTTCTTCTAAAAAACATAAAAGAAAACATAGATGAGTTCACAGTATTTGAAGAAACTACAGGGTCTGTCTCTTAAAAATGCATTGTTTCAGGTTAAGGTTTACTTCCCTCTAAAGAACCCACTTAATAAACAGGAGGAATTGTACAATGTTCTTGTATTTGTATTCCTGAAGCTTTTTATATTTTGTTAGTGAGTGTGGATGTCCACATTGATTTTGGAGAAACATTTCACTTGCTTTTTTTTATAATAGAGGAGTTTCTAGAGAGTAGAGGAACTACTTGTTTTCCCGTGCAGGGAAGGAGGCAATGAATCTCATGACCTCAAAAAGATTCTCTCTCAAAAATGCCACAACATAGAAGTTATAGCAGTTCTTTGACATATGATATGAATCTGATCTGGAATTCTGCTTTATGAGTGAGGCACTGGCCTTTCTTGCATTGCTTTATTTGTAGAACATGGGAAGAGCACAGTGCTTTATAAAGCTTGAAAGGATTTCTTGGATACTTGAGCACTTTGAGCCAAGTATTTTATTTAGTTGCCTCACTATCAATTTAGGAGCTTAATTATAGGCGCTGAAGTCAGAAAACCTAAAAACCTAAACTAGGAAGAAGGAAAGAGTAGGCTTTGGAAAATCTGATATGAATTTGAAGTATCTTTGCTCTTAAATCAAGGAGGTAAAAGACATCAAAAGTTCATTTGGTCTACTTCCATGCCTAAGGAAGATTCTTTTCTACTTACTTTATTTATATTATTTAAATGTCAATGGAAAATATCAATAAGAACTGAATGAAACTGAGCTGTGCTGTGTTATTTATTCTTGGTGACACCTTATTCGTGACAGTTATGTATAAATTCCAAGATCAGGAAATATCAGTTCACAGTGATTTAATGTAAGAAAAGTTTTGCAATATGTGATTTCATATAATAACCTTCAGTAATATTATAAGTTTTTGTCAAGTGAATTATGACAAAATCACCGTTATGTAGAAGGTTTTCATGTTTAAACATCTTCATAAGTCAGAATCTGATCAATAGCAGCAATAAATGGCCCCTAATTTTCCACAGGTGATAAGCAGGGCTGGTCATGGTTGGAAGGCACGTTAGATATTAATGTTTAAGGTAACGTTTTACCACTTCATGCTGCAATACAGGGTAATTATTATTGCTTTTAGTGTATCAGGATGGTAAATATATTTCAGAAAAATGTAAGGTCAGATCTTTGGTGTTAAATATTTATTTGAATTGTATAAATATAATTAGGAAAATAAATCTAATGGAAATATGTTTGTGGGTGGGGTGGGAAATATATCCCTACTGGGGACCAGGGAATTTATTGTAACAACAAGTAATTTTGTATTTTTTATTATTATTATTATTTTTTGTGTGTATGTATGTGTGTGTGTTAGGTTGCCAATGGATCCAGCTGAGACTCTGTAGAATCCATTTTGTATTTTTTCTTATGATTTCATTGGGCATGAAGTCTGGAACATTTATCTTCATCACATAGTTGGTCTTAACTTAAAAATCATTATTTCTGGGTTTATGCTGAATTGAATCAACAGTTTTTTCTATTAAAGGACATTGAAAGAAGTAGAGAAAATGCAGCTTCTTGCTTCAGAATACCAAAAGAACGCATTTATGTTTTTAGAGTGCTGTCAAATGTTGTGAAATGCTCATCAGAGAATGAATGAATGGAATTGTCCTATGCTTTTTATTTAATCCCATGAGTCATTGGGGTGCTGAATTTTCATTTAAGTGTTATTTGGCCATGTGTATGGTTTAACCATAATAATTGCAAGTTTGGAAAATAGCTCTTAGGAGAAGGCATATGTGCCACAATATTTTGAGAGATTTCAGATCTGAAAGAAAGAATGTGACCTGTCAAGCAGGAGAACATTTCTTTGGTCCTTGTTATGTGCTTCCCTCTATTATTCTAACCACTATTCTGACCACTCTGTTCCAAGTTACCTTTGAAAATTGAAATTTATGAGTTAGAAAATATGAGGTAAATGAAAGCTCTCTAGATTTCACTAAAGAGAGTTGTAGAATGGTGTTGAAAGATAAGAGTATATTGGTTTTGCTGGGAATAGAGTTAATTTTCTTGATACCAGTTCTTATGGTACAATGTTTTGGTTTTGTCACCGAAACAGTGCTGATAACACACTGATGTTTTATCTGTTGCTGAGCAGAAGCTTTTTGGCTTCATGCTGCCCTGCCAACCAGGAGGCTGGGTTGCACAAAAATGGGTAGGATCATGCTCATTGGTAAAATGTGAGGGGAAGAAGAAGGAAGGAGAGATGTTCATTGTTATGGTGTTGGTCTTCCCAAGTAACCATTATGTATGATGAAGCCCTGCTTCTCTGGAAATGGCTAAATATCTGCCTGCTGATGGAAAGTAAAGAATGAATTCCCTATTTTGCTTTGCTTGTACATGCATCTTTGCTTTGCCTTCTTAGTTGTCTTTATCACAACCTACAAGTTTTCTCACTTTTACTTTTCTGATTCTTTTACCCATCACACCGGGCAGGGTGTGAGCAAGCGGCTGTGTGGAGTTTAGATGCCTTTTGGGATTAATAAATATTAATGAAAATAAATAAATAAATACATAAATAATAATAAAAAAGATCTAGTGTTTCGGGCAGACTAAATATAGAAATGGGCCTGTGCCTACAGTTATATGAGCTTTGGCTGGTTGCTTAAGTTCTTTAAATCTATTTGTGCTAAGAAAATGATTTCTTCAATATTATGAATATTAAAGCTATCTAACATAGTGACTACAGCTATGTAATTAGTATAAATTATGTTATCTCTGATAACCAGTATTAACTTTTGCTACATTTGATTTTACAAATTGCTATTGTCTGAACACCTCATAAATAGGTGTCTATTCATTTGTGCTGAAGAGTGAATTAGTGGCCAGCATGCCCAGCTGAGCTCCTTTCTGCAGGTCAGCATTAATTACATCTTCTCCAGATGAAGAAATGGAGGGCCTTTATTACCAATTTACAGAACAAATGATTAAAAGGACTTATGCACATTTATTTGTTTATTTATTTATTTATTTTTGCCAGAACTGATCCCTGTAGCAAGATGAGAGATGCTGCGTATGAAACCAATACCTTCAAAGAATAGCTAGTATTTGCTAATGAGCAACTGATTTTTAAAAATAAACGAAAAATAAAATATATAAATAGTTTGCAAAAGCAGTACCAATTCAATATTCTGTTTAACTAGTGGATTTTTTTTTTTACATTTCCTTCCCCTTTTCCGTTTTCCCTTTTCCCTTTTTTTCCCTTTTCCCTTTTCCCTTTTTTTTCCCTTTGCCCTTTTTCCCTTTTTTCCCTTTGCCCTTTTTTCCCTTTCCCCTTTCCCCTTTCCCCTTTCCCCTTTCCCCTTTCCCCTTTCCCCTTTCCCCTTTCCCCTTTCCCCTTTCCCCTTTCCCCTTTCCCCTTTCCCCTTTCCCCTTTCCCCTTTCCCCCTTTCCCTTTCCCCTTTCCCTTTCCCCTTTCCCCTTTCCCCTTTCCCCTTTCCCCTTTCCCCTTTCCCCTTTCCCCTTTCCCCTTTCCCCTTTCCCCTTTCCCCTTTCCCCTTTCCCCTTTCCCCTTTCCCCTTTCCCCTTTCCCCTTTCCCCTTCTCCCCTTTCCCCCTTCCCCTTTTCCCCTTCCCCTTTTCCCCTTCCCCTTTTCCCCTTCCCCCTTCCCCCTCCCCTTCCCCCTCCCCTCCCCTCCCCTCCCCTTCTCCCTTTTCCCTTTTCCCTTTTCCCTTTTCCCTTTTCCCTTTTCCCTTTTCCCTTTTCCCTTTTCCCTTTTCCCTTTTCCCTTTTCCCTTTTTTCCCTTTTCCCTTTTTTTCCCTTTTCCCTTTTTTCCCTTTTCCCTTTTTTCCCTTTTCCCTTTTTTTCCCTTTTCCCTTTTTTCCCTTTTTTCCCTTTTTTCCCTTTGCCCTTTTTTCCCTTTTCCCTTTTTTCCCTTTTCCCTTTTCCCTTTTCCCTTTTTTCCCTTTCCCTTTTCCCTTTTCCCCTTTCCCCTTTCCCTTTTCCCCTTTCCCCTTTCCCCTTTCCCCTCTCTCCTCTCCCCTTTCCCCTTTCCCCTTTCCCTTTTCCCCTTCCCCCTTCCCCCTCCCCTTCCCCCTCCCCTTCCCCATTCCCTTCCCCTTCCCCCTCCCCTCCCCTTCGCCTTCCCCTTTTCCCTTTTCCCTTTTCCCTTTTCCCTTTTCCTTTTCCCTTTTCCCTTTTACCTTTTCCCTTTTCCCTTTTACCTTTTTTTCCCTTTTCCCTTTTTTCCCTTTTTTCCCTTTTCCCTTTTTTCCCTTTTCCCTTTTCCCTTTTCCCCTTTCCCCTTTCCCTTTTCCCTTTTTTCCCTTTCCCCTTTTCCCTTTTCCCTTTTCCCCTTTCCCCTTTTCCCCTTTCCCCTCTCCCCTTTCCCCTCTCTCCTCTCCCCTTTCCCCTCTCTCCTCTCCCCTTTCCCCTTTCCCCTTCCCCCTCCCCTTCCCCCTCCCCTTCCCCCTTCCCTTCCCCTTCCCCCTCCCCTCCCCTTCCCCTTTTCCTTTTCCCTTTTCCCTTTTCCCTTTTCCCTTTTCCCTTTTCCCTTTTCCCTTTTCCCTTTTCCCTTTTCCCTTCCCATGTGTGTTTCTGATTCTGCTTCTGTTTCTCTTTCTGTTTCTGTTTCTGCTTTTGCTTCTGTTTCTGTTTCTGTTTCTGTTTCTGCTTTTGTTTCTTTTCCGGTATCTTTTTCTTTTCCTTTCTTTTCCTGTTTCTTTTCTATTTCTGATTATCTATTCAAATGTACAGAAACGTCTATTGGTTACATGCAAGCTTGTGGCACTGTGAAAATTCACGACCACTGATTAGTGCCTCTGGGAATTTCTGATAATTTCAGAACCAACTCTTGCTAGACTGCTTTTTGATTTCCCTTTTTAAACATTCTTTACAGCAATATTCACATCTGGCAATTGCTAACCTTGAAAGTGTGCTTTTCAGAAGCTCTGAAGCATTCCCTTTCCACAGTTCATATCCAGAAATAGGTCCATAAAATATCTTTCTGCTATAAAAGCATACTTGTTTGGAAACTGTTCTGTCTGTACTCTTTGTCATATAGTCTGATTAGTCATATGGTAAAAAATACTCTTTTGATTGCACCTATTCACCTTTTTCTACTGATGTTCATACTAACTAGTCATAATGTTTGCATTAGAATTAAAATTTACAACACTATAAATACAATCATTGATTATTTCTTTTTGCTAACAATGGGTACTTGCAATTCTTGATAGTAATTTTCATTCAAAACTTAAAATAAATAAATAAAACAAAAGGTAGTCTCCTTGACTGAGAATAAATCTTATTGGTATAAGAATTTTTCAAGCCTCAGATTTTTTTTTTAATTTTTTAATATCATTATTTTTACCTTTTCTCTTCTTCCGGCACCTGCTTCTTCTAAAAATATCTTATTAAAAAACAGTTTAATAAAGTAATTTCTGTATCTTATCAAAAAGATAAATACTCAATTATAATCCACCACACTACTTAATGAACATAATGTATTCCATAGGTACTGACAACATCATTTTATTCAATGGATAGTCAATATGCTCATAAATATCCAAATATTCACATACATTATAGCTTCTTTTACTGCTCCTTGTTTCTAGCTTCCAGCTATCTAATTAATTTTATAATGTAAAACTTAACAGGTGGTTTTAATTTTCTAGACCACTGAGAGGGAGACGTGTATTCACAGTCAGTGAATACAAACATGACCAAGGTATTTATTTCAATATGATTGCTTTTGTTGGTTTTCTTGCATATATGTAAGCATATTTTACTGGTTCAGAACAAAGAGGTGCAAGGCATTTAAGCTGTTTGTAGGAACAGGCTCTATGATTGTTAAGACAAATATATGTTTTCAAAAGAATAATTTTCCTGTGCACTTTTTCTGTTTTAAAATTTTTGCTCTAAAAATAATTTTCCAAGGACAAGTGTCATGCCAAAGTACATTTTGTTACACTAGCCCGAATTTTGAAAGTTAAAGATCTTCATTTTAATAGACATTTCTCTGAAAATAGGGGAGGTTAAGAACTTTAAAAACGATACCTAAATAATACAACATTTACAGAAATGCTAGCTAGCATTTAAAAGAAATGCAGTTCTCTCCTATACCTGAAAGTGTCATTATTTTTGCCTGGGTGTCCTTGAATGTCTCATGGTATTGGAATGAAAAACTAGATACTTCTACTTGTTTTGTTCTCACTACTTTAATAGTGGATTATCTGGCAGTTGTGGATGAATTTTAACTGAAACGTCCATGAGAAGCAAGGAAGTATTTCCCACTGTGCTGATAGAAAACTGAGATGCAGCATAGTTTAAGTGGCCATCTCACAAAATGTAAACATTGGAGGGTAGGGGGAACATTGAGGATGACAGGACCTAAAACCATATCTCTTGATTCCTGATGCATTTCACTCTTCTTTGAGCCATGTTTCTTTGCCCAGTATATTCCTAGTATTAGGGAAGAACTCAAGAATTTTGGATTTCGCCCTATTTTATATTACTTACTTAGCTTCAAAATTACTTGCAAAACAAACATTTCTGAATCTGTCTAATCAGTAGTCTAGTCTTCTGCACATAGATAAAGCTCATTGTGGTAAACTACCTAGCTTCTGAACAAAGTGAAAAAAATATATATAGAGAGAGGAAAGAAACTTAGAAAAAGCACCAGAGTATTAAAAAGGAAAAGAATGACAGCAACATCCATATGAGGCTTGAATTCATCAGCATCATCCTGATTGATGGCCTGTTTGCTTACACTCTGATTTGAATATCCCAGCCTCAGGTAACCTTTGAAACTCTTGGTCAGTTATAGCTTTGTGAAAGATGGAGATGGTAGTCCTGGAGTGAATTATTTCTTGTGAAGATTTGTGTGACCGATGAGTCAGTCAGGTGTTGGAATAAGGCCTTGCCAAACACTGTCTCAAGAAAATGCAGTGAAAGTTCTCAGTGTCATAAACTTTTGCGTTGTGAATGTAAAGGACTATGTAGAGAATGCACAATTATCTTTTCTGAAGAATTTCTTAAAACATAGATCCTTTAGTTGACTCCTAGAGGACAAATGCTTATGCAAGGGTGATACCTTGAAATCAATAGATATCTGCATGGGGATCATGACATAACCCTCCATGGATGGCTGCAACATCTGTTCAAAGAAATTATGTTCAAAGCAATTTTTTCTATTGTAATTTGTCTAAGGAGACAAGGAAAGCCCTTTTCTCACTCACCTACTTTCAGTACTATTGCTGGCAAAATATTCTTCCTGTACTTCCATTTTAACGAAAGTTAGAAGAAACCTATCTGACAGCATGCTCAATTTGACATGACCCTATTGAGTTAAGTTTTCAAAGTAAAAATTCTTTGCTGCTTCCCTACATATTGGCTATTGTTATGGGATAGCTCTTCCAGTGCAATTCTTCATTGGACTGCACTTACATTAAAGAAGAACTGTGAGGGTGTCACCCAGGGAAGGGTAAGGGTCAACACTTGGAGAGTTTGACTGTGAGATGCAGAAAAACAAAATGTATATGATGAAGGAAAAAAAAACAACAACAGGAAGGTATAAGGCAACAGTATCTTCGAGAAAGTCTCATAAAATAGTTATAACTTTGTATTTTATTTTATTTTTTAACCAGGCTACTCATGATCTCTGATCACTTCATTTTTTTTTTTTTAATTTTATTTATTTTTTAAACAGAAAAGAAACCTGTGCAAATCCCTTGCTTAAGTCTCTTTAGAAGTAACATGTTAATTATTTCCTTGTACCGTTCATAATGAAGTTCAGAGAGGTTTTAATTCTTCAAAGCTGGTAGTGTCTAGAAAATAATTTTTTGCACATTAAAACTTATTGTACTATAAGAAGCTAGCATTCCTATGTAGAATATTATAGCTAGAATAGTATCTAACATTCTTTTTAAAATGAACATTAAAAAAAAAGAGGAAAGAATCTGCATTTTCACAAATGAATGAAGACACACATTGGAACACAGATAAATGGAAAACTTTTCAAAGGTCTGAAAACAAATATTTCTTTATGGTAAAAAAAATAAAAATAGTTTTCATAATGTTTTTCATAATAGTTTTCATAATAAAAAATAATTTTCCTATTCAAAGTCTCATTTCATTTTGGAACAGACAGTAACAAAAAACCTAGAAATTGAAATAAAACACTTCAGAATGATCTCTAGTAAATATCTGTGTTACCCTGAATAATTTCCCATTTATAATTTTGGTTCATGGTCATTTTTGAGATTTTAATTTTTTGTGATTTTCTGTGGTAGGGAAAAATAAAGCTTAAACTCAGTGAGCTTAGGAAAAAACATGTCACTTTCAGTTCTTTGAATATGTGTCTTTATATATTTAAGAAAGGCCTACTTGAAAATATATATTTTTAAAAGCCTCAATGAGTTTGTTGCACTGTAATGTAAAATTATTCAGATAAAACTGCAGGGCTTTGTATCTTTGAAAATTTTATTCAATTTTGAATACCTAAAACTGAACTGAAATTTTGGCAGACATTTGAATATTGCATACATATTGTGTAAATGGAAAGCCTTTTCTTCTCTAAGATGAGAAAAATATAAGAAAATATGAAAGAATAAAGTGGAGGAGGTATTTAGCGAAACCTTACTATGTCCCCATCCATACATCATCTCTGTTCATAAGTTCGTCATAGACTAAGAGAAAAAAGAGCCTTTGTAAAAGCTATTGCCAGCACATAATCAGCTTTTGACCCTGCTCAGGTGGGACAGAAATGCTAAGTAATTATTTATGATTTTATTTCAGTATTAGAATTCCACCAATAACACATATAAAATAGTAGAGGAACTCTTCTGCAAATTGGAGAAAGGGTCTTGGTAATATTACGTGCTTTTTAAATTTACCTGGTTCTGTTTGTCATATTACTTATTGCCCTAAGTGTTTTGTTTAAATGTTAGTCTATTTTTAAATATTAATCCAGAGCAAAATTGCAAACTGAAATACACATTTGATCAGTGACTCTGAAAATACTGGTGTTTAATCATATTTTTATGAATGGTTAGCATTTAACATGTTCTGCTGTTAGCTTCATCTCCATTTTCACCTTCTTTCTTCCCCCTGTATTTTCTGAAGAAATGGTTTTGTGAAATTATTTGATGACAGTCCCCCTTTTTAAAGGTCCTGCCTGGCCTAGATATTTTAACTGACTGTCACCACAGCGTGGCTAAAATTTCAGCCACTGTTTATCAGAGGCATAACTCCTTAGTGCCAGATCTGAATTAATCCCTTTAGTGAAGTATTCGCCAGCTTTATAGGCTCAATTAAATGTCTGCCCTTGTAAAGAGAAGGCTATGTAGCTTTGTAACCCCAAAGTATACCAGAATAACTACTTTCTGAAAGACAGAGAAAAATTTTCCATAGAGACGACCAAGAATGACTGACTGGTGAGTAAGAAATAGAGAACTGTCTTCAGTAGTATAAAGAGGCTAAGAGGATCCAGTTCAGAGATAAAAATGGCTTGTTAAGGAAGATCAACAATTCTTGTAGCTTGTGCTTTCTGAACTATGGTAAATAGCTGATGGAAAACCTACTAAGTGACATGCAAGTTTAGGCAGCTGTCAAAAAAATGTAAACCAGAATAGGCATTTCTCTGCTGGCACAAGGTTGGATAGAAATAACAAAGTAGTCTCTCTCCTGTTAAGAGGCAAGAGTGAGGATGCACAGAAAATGAACCTAATAAAAAGTTCCAAAGTTTGCTGGGCCTACACCTGGAAAAAGAAGCCAATGCAGTCATTTGTTTGTGCCATCTGCTCTAGGACAGATTAAAAGAGTTCATCAACAACCAGCACCAGAAAACTGTTTGGCAAAAGCCTGCTAAAGTAAGATTTTTTCTCCCCTAGGTTTGCTAAAAGCAAAGGAAAAGCAAAGGAAAATCAAGTCATACTTCTTTTGAGGGTAAAAATCTAGTCTGTTTTTTTCTCCAAAATGTCTGGACTGCAAATATAAATGTTAAACAAAATGTTTAAACAGTGCCAAATATTACGTGACCATTTTGCCAAATAGCAGTTATGGCAAGTAAACAGAATGTGATTAATCATTATCATTTCTTGACATGCGCATTAATGGATTTGCATATTTCACAAATCATGTTAGTAGACTGGCAAATAATATTGAATGCTCTGCAATGTGGAATTAGGTAGAAAGAGAAGGTCAAGCACGCAGTTAGGATAATGCATGGGGCTCTATAGGATATTGAAAACACTGAAATTTGCTTGCCAGCCTCTTACTTGGAAATGAAAATGTTTGATTTTTTTTAATATGTATGGAAAACTGGAAAAAAATGCCATCATTGCAATCCATGAATTGCAAAAGATCAGTAATAGTTTCTGGTATAATTATAGTTCACAATTAATTTACTGATGTGTATTCTGCTTGGGAGAAGTTTCTAGAATTTCCATCCACAGAGGAATGGGGAGGAACTCTTTAGGGTTCTTCTAGCTTATGCAAAAACAAAAAGGGAAAGATTAAGAGCAGAGGAGAGATTTCATACCATCATTCCCTGTCTTCCCCTCTAATGGCAAAGCAGTGTGATTGCATGGTGGAAAGTCATCTGTGAGAAGATTCCCTTTGCAGACATTGCAATCCTCCTCATTTTACCAGTGTCTGTCTCCCTCATCACCTTAAAAGGTTAGGAAAGAGAAGTTATGATGAGAATTAGGACTATATCTGAGTAATATGTTATACCCACTTCTGAAAATGGAATATATGGTAAAGTTACTGATGTGTCTGGTGATCACAAATTTTAATTGTGGCAGTAAGGGGTTGTCTGAGGAGTTCTGGAGTGAAAAAGAGAGAAGTAAAGGACATCCATGTCATTCCTTTTAGCTTTATAGTAAAGTTGCTTGAACCATTTTTTTTTTTAAATATATATATTTTATTTTGAAAATTTTCATGTTCTTCAGTTTTCGTGAAGGGCTCTGGTGCTTTTTATTCCTATTTTTCTTGTTTGATACCTTCTTTCCTTCAATGTACTTCATATGTTTCCCGGTCATAATCTTATCTAATAAAAGAAATGATAGCCTTTTACACTGTATTACCTTATGTTGCAAGAAGCTCAGAAGTAATCAAGCCCTGCTGTTTTCTTCTTTTTGTCCCTTTTTTCTGCCAAGACCTCCATCTGCAGCAGGAGTGAACCTGCTATCATTCCACATCTATGGTCAAATCAATAACAAATGCTTCAGTTAAGGTCTATTTGCAGTTTGAATCATCTCTACCTCTGCAATGAGTCATGTCCTCTCAGGGGCAAGCAGGAAATGCATGCCACTTTTCTCTTAACGGACAAATTCATTTTGAAGCTTGCTTATTGGGATGATCTTCACAATAAAGTTGGGTGTGATCTACTTTTATTATATCATTAATATTCCCTTTGAAAAATTTAAAATATCAGAAGTCTGCCACATTGACAGACTAACACTGACTCCCTAGCATGACTGAGGGCTTTATACAGTATCCTTCTCCGGTGGTTTTATACGCTTCACCAACCAAATCTTCAAATTCAGATCTGATACTGCTGGGTGGTTGTGTAGTACACTGTAGTACACACAACTTGTTCAGAATAGTGTAGAAGGCATTGTTGGTATGTCAGATACAAATGATTGTCATGATTTCTTATTTATCTGTTGGCAATCCTTGTTAACTGGAAAAAAATATGAAAGTTGATGAAAGTTCTGTTTATCTCTGGTGATATATATTGACAGCTCTACAAGATACTAGCTCATGGTAGTCTTTGTCCGTCACTACTTAGTGCATGTGAATATTTCTGGAAAGAAAACAGATAATAATTTATAAAGGTTGTGCATGGTGAGAGAGGATAATAACTGTGCTTCAGAAGAGGCCCTGATCAGACATGGGGAACTTGGATCAGTAGTTTGTGTTGGTATGTCTCCCAGGATTATTGCATGATGTTCTACCACATGAGATGACATCCTGGTAGTTGATTATTCTAGTCACTGATTCTTCCTACTCATTTTTTTTTTCTATCATTACTGACTCTTACTGACTATTCTGTGGTTAAAGGTAAACCAGCAGCGTTGACTTAGAGAGTAATATATAAACCACAGATTTGTAGTACATATGTAATACTATATAAAATAGCTTAAAGCAGTATAGAAAATAAAGGTTCTACACTTTTACAATGAGAAACCAGACAAATACTGGGAGAGAAGGTAAGGAGCATTGCAAGAAAGAAAAGGACATAAATTGCAGATAATTCATTTGGTAGAATTTGAGAATACGTTGTAAATATTACCTAAAGTACAATTTCTGTTGGTAAACAGATATAGGAGAGAAAAAGCTCAGGAATTCAAGCTGTGAAAGATATCCATATATTTAACTTCTATTTAAATGCTATTGCCTGAAGAATCTAATTAATTAATACTAATTATAAAAGTATATTTATGTTTTTATTAATTAATAAGTGTATAAATATTTTTTATTTTGAGATAGTTAATATTGACATTATAACCTTTCTTGCTACAAAATGAAGTTGTAGAACTAAGATATATAGATAGTACTGATCAATGATTTTCACTAAAATGTTAGTTTATTCCACCTATTTATGGAATAGTAGTTAATTAAGGAGTCTTTAAAATTCCCCTGTAAGCCTATAAATGTTAAAAATGTTTTACATGTATATAGAATTAAATAGTAGCAGATTATACCTTCTGTTGAGTTCTAAAAAATTCCACACCCTACTAAAAATCTTTGTTTCATGACATTACTGTTAAGTCATGTCCAGTTAAATAGAGCTGAATTACAAAGAAACAAGCATAAAACTATAAAAGAACAGTCTAATTGGGTTATAAATTTGCTTACAGGCTGGTTGACCTTCCATTTCCCCATCCTCAGCAATAAATTGGAAGTTTTTTTTTTTTTTTAACAACAACAACAAAAAGAACAAACACTTTTATAGTGATGCATATATAAAAAGAATCAACCAAGCTGAAACTATTCAGTTCAGCTTCATCTGTTCCTTCATATGGGTGTTAATAGACACATTATCTTAATGTCTCACCCTATCAACCTAACTTGAATTTCTGATTTTGCCTGATGACAATCCATTCATGTCTTTTGTGAAACAATTATACTGAGGATGTCAGGGCTACATCTTTAATTTGAATTACTTATATGTGGCTTAAGAACATAAAGTAAAATTGCATTGCATTATACACAAAGCTGTAAAATATAACAACCTTATTAAATCAGCCTGCTCTCTCCAAGTAAACAGCCCTAAAGCATCCTAAAAGGTAAAGGAAAAACACGTTAGCTCCGTTATAAAATCTACCTTCATTTTTGCATTTGGAATAGGTAGGTTTAAAACGTTGTTTCTTCTGTCTCCCTCTCTTTCAGTAAATGTAGTCAGAAAGTCTAAAGTTTTGAGTTATAAACTATTTTCTGCTGTTTGGACTTCTGTGAGAATGTCATAAATGGAGGTTTCCCTTTAGAATCAGGAAAGCTGTGGCTGGTGGCTTTCATCAGGAAAAGGACATCAGGAAAAGGACAGCTGTGTACCATACCCCAGCCTCCTGTGGCAGGGAGCCTAGTGCAGGTAAAAGGCATTGATGGCAGCAGGCACTTGGAAGTGTTGTAGGGTCCGCAAATTTCTTGACCTTTGCAGAAGGAGATAAATTCAGCTATTACATATTTGCTAGACGCCTGCTGTATGTGTACACATTCTTTGTGAGTTAAGACACAAGCTGTAGCAGAGCAGAGAGCAGGAATTTGAGTTTCTATCTTGCAGCTCTGTGTTCACGGCTTCTTATTTCTACAGGGTCCATGGGCTATGCGTGACATGCTTTAACATATGAGATTCTTTTGGCTTGAAAATTGAATATCAAAGCACATTCTGGATGCCTAAATACAGCCTTCTTGCACTTTAAATGACCTGTTGTATACCTTCTAGCCTACAGCTGTTCTCCCTAACGGGCACAGGTCTTTTCTTCATTCTGTATGATAACTGCAAGATCTATATGGATGTCTTGAAGGATATAGGATGTTTTCAGTGTCACTCAACATCCATTCTTAGACACCTGAATTGTCTTTTGTTTGTGTTGCTGAAGCACCATTTGCTTATTTGGATTTTATCTCACTGTACAAACTATAATTATTTTTCAGTAAAGCCAGACAATTCAGTTCAAGTGTATAACCTTGCTTTCATGAAGTTCACTGTAACAACATTGCACTATAGCTCTTAAGAAATTGCTCCTCTACTGGGAAACACCTAGGTAAGAACCAACTGGTTTTGGGGGTGATGGTGCAAGTCCATAATGACTAAACTAATGTAGAGCCAGTTTATGGTTTCACAGACTGCAGTTATGGAATTTGGAGGTTAATCTAATTCTATGTTTCTAAATCAAAACATCTAAGCAAGTCAGCAAATTTTTCTTTATATTGGTTTCTTATTTCTGTATACATTAGTACTGAAAAATTGTGACCAAATTTGATTATACAGTTTACCTATGGGCTATTTGTCTTATGTAGGTTATTTGCTCATTCTTAATTGTGTTCTGTTGCTGGTTACCTAATTTACATGTCCAAAAATTCATTGGTGGCAGAAATCTCTAAAACAGAATCATTGGCAAGTGCTGCCTGGCTTGCAGTTGATTCTAAATAATGTACATACCTGACTATGCTTAAGTAACTTCGTTAGGTATAAATAAGTATTGTGACAGGAAAAATGATGGTTTCCCAAGCTTTTGTGGAAAAAAAAAAAAAAGGAATCTTCAACTTGGAACTGGAAAATACAGCGTTTTTGCAGTGGCTGCCTGAAATTGGCCACTTGGTATGTTTTCTGCTGGTGTTCAATAGCTGCTTTCTGATTGGACAGTGTGCTCATCCTGACATTTATTTATTTTCATTTCACTGGCTGTCTTGATTTTTTAAATTATTTTTTAAAAATTATTTTTATTTATTTATTTAATTTTGTATTATGTTTCTGGCTGAATGGCTATCTCCCCACTATCTTTATTTAATTTTTAAGATAGCCTTGTACTATTTGATGGGCATTAGAGAAGTTATATATCTAAGAAAAGCTACTACAGTGCAGTGTTCATTCTGTTTTACACAGTATCTTAAAATAAGTTTTATTTCTGTAGACTCCTGATTTAGCTTACTCCTGAGCTAAGGGAACTGTAAGAAAGTGAATTCCTCTTTTCCTGCAAACTGGTACACCAAAATAGTTTTCACATAGTCCAGGCTGTTTTCAGACAAGAAATTGCAGCTGCCTCTAGCAAGCCGTTTGGCTCTAATCCCTCAGTTTTAGTCTATTTTCTAATTTGGACACAGCATTGGTGGTTAGATCATTGTCCAAGCCAAGTATTTAGGCTTTGATCCAATTCAAACATATGATTTAAACATACCCAGGAAATTGAATTATAAAGGCATAATTTGCTTGATAGATCCGTGTCTAAAAATGAAGAGTAGAGCAATCCTAAACCAATACTCTCAAAATGAATTGTCTTTTTCTTCCAAAATGATGATTTGCTTAAGTTTACTAGAGTAAATGATTTCTACTGAACTGAAAAATTAGTGTTACAATATTTATTGTTGATTTGATATACTACCTTTTCTCTGTTCTCATCCTGCTTCAATATATATATATACACAAATCTGGCAGGAATAATGTGTTTCCACTGCTATATTCCTTTGCATTGCATTCTTTTGCTCTGTCTTGAAGTATTAAAAATGCATTGCATCTAAAATCAATATGAACTTTTAAGTGGGTACCATATCTCGGGAAAAAGCTTGTTATTATCTGTGAACTCTCCTTTCTCCAAGAAAAATAAAGGTGAAACTTTGCAGTCTTTTCCTCTGCAATTCCATTAGGGATTAGGATACTGAGCACTAACATTGTACACTGTAAAAATGTGTCAGTTTTGACTAGAGCAACAAGATGGAAAAACAAATTAATCAACAAAGGGAATAATTGCTGAAGTCACACACTGGAAATTTTTAATACTCATATTTTTATTATTATTAAAATCTACACTGTCTTTCTGTTTTGTTTTTAATAATTGAAATAAGTAAATAAATAAGGATTATATTGTGGATTTTACTTGTCTAAGGGAAGGATTTGTACTCCAGATGAAAGGTCTTAGTCTATCTCTGGTGCCACTGTTTATGGGTGTAAGTCATGTACATGGGAGCTATTCAGGCTGCACTCATGGATGAATTGGCAGATGTGCTGACAGAGATGTTATCATTGCTGGAGGCATATCCCTACCCTCTGCTTTCTGCCCCCACTTTGTGCTGAGATGAGACAAGTGGTTTCACTGGCGAGGCTCCCCTTGTTCCCTTGTGATATGTGCAGTTCTTTCAGGAGACCCAGGGGGAGGAGGTCTCCTCCTTATTTTGTTTGTGGACAGGCAGAATAAACCAAGTGTACTCTTGAATAACTTCTACAATTAGAAGATTTAATTCCTTTTCTGAGGTATTTATCTGCTCTACACAAAATCCTATTCACAGGGATTTCAACGTTATTGCTTGACCTAAGTTCATCTGTGTGGGAAGCCATTAGATAGATCTCTGCCCTCCTTTCTGCTGAAAGCCTTTGCCACTTGACAGTTCTTCAAAAGGTAGTCCCCTGTGGCTCTCAGTCATGGAGAACTACCAAGAGAAAAAGAGCAGATGAGCCACAGAAAGGAATGAAATAATAATGCTTTACCCCACTGGAAAGTGTTTAGCAGAGCAGTATTCTCCCAAAGTATAAAGCTTTAGTACTGCTTAAAAATCAGTATTTCCATGAGGATTTTTGTTTCTGTATTATTCATGCATCTTAACTTATTTCACAGAAAATAACCCAAATGTTATGGCAGGTGTCAACACAAAAGCAAAGACATTTGCTGTCACACTCATAAAGTGTCTCAGGTTCAAACACATATTAGTAATAATTAATAACTGTAGTAGACCTTTTCTTTCAGAAGCAAAATCTTTCTGGTGGAATAGCTGACTTACTTAATGGGAGTATGGAACTTAACAGGAGATTTAACACTGCATGTTCTGCTATAGTTATTTTCTTCCTGATAGAAATAGGGTAGAAAAAATCTTGACACAAATAACTCCATTGGGTTTTTCTCAAAGTACACTAAACACAGGCTGTGTCAGATCCTGTGTAATGGTTCTGCCCTCAGGGCATCAGAGTTCAAGAATCAAATTCAGGCATCAGGGATGGTTATGGTACAAGGGAGTTATCATCCTTCTGTTCTTTTCCAGTCTATAACTGAGGGAGAATATGAGCAACTTTATTACCCCCATGATCCCACAGCACATCAAAATGGTTCCTTCAGCAAAGATATCTCTTAAAGATGGTTTTTGTGCTGTCAGGGTACAGTAGTGTTGTGGGATGGGGAATTTTCCCTAATGTTTGTCCACTCTCCTAAATAAATGTATGATGAGCATGGACTGGCTGAGGACAGCCAGGAAACTGGCAACATACTAGTAGTGTGAAAAATGCTTTTTAATTTTTATTGTGGCATTTTAACAAATGTTGGAAGGGATCAGACATTGCCAAAGCAATTGAAGGCAGGAAAGGGAATATACATAGGTGGTCTGAATTTAAAATGTCATTAACTTTCACCATCATTGCACTGGCCGAGGGTACAGCTCGTGTTTGCAGTGAACCAAGAGTCACTGAAGAATGGGGAGCAGTACAGTCAGCTCTGGACAGCTTGAGGACTAGGAAGATCAGATCTGTAGGCAGCTGCTCTCTCTTGCTTAGAAAGACAGGTAGGCTGTTCACCCTGCATTCTGTATGTTTGCTAAAGGTGTAAATATACCTCACTGAGTTCTAGCATGAATCTCAAAGACAAAGTTTCTGATGCCTGTACAGAAAAAAAGAAGCTAAGATTTTTAGCTGTTCCTCTTCTACACAGAGTGCAGAGTAAGCATTTTTACTTAACTGCAGTACATGTATTTTAGTCTTCTCTTCTTCCAGGTTAGAAGGTGTTATGAATTTTATCATATTCATCTGCTGCTTTTGCGTGCAATCATTGAAAACTGCAGAATATTAATCATTGTCTAGTTATGGTCTTTATCTCAGAAAAAAAAAAAACTTGAATCTTTTAGAGAAACTAAGAGAAGAGCAATGAGAAATGCCAAGAAACCTTGAAGCGGTCTTGAGAATCTTAAAGTGAGAATGGGAGACCCTAAAATAGACAGTAAAGTGTGATGTTCTCTTCCTTCAGCCACGTTTTACCCTTCCAATGTGTTCTTCAGCTCTGTTTTGTTCAGTGAAGTACCTGTAGGTATAGTCCTCCAGAAGAAGCAATTCCTTTTCTTGTCTGCATTTCAAGTACCTCTAGGAAGGGTAGACCAACCAGATAACTTTAAAATCAAGTGTAATATATGTATGTGTGTGTAAATATGTAAATATTACTTAAAATAAAAACTAGATGGGACTTTTCATAGAAGAGGTGAAATCAACACTTTAGTCACCGAGATTCTACAGGGAGGAAAACAACAGCAACAAAAAGACAGCCTCAAATGTTGAGTTTTCAGCAAAAGTTGTGTGAACCATTCGTAGATCACTAGTCCTTACCATGGTCTAGATCTCTTTCTGTGTAATCAGTTTAACTCTGTGAGCCAAAATGGTACAACATGGTAAAATTTAAAGCATTTGCAAAGTGATTGAGTGTCATTAATTTTGCTTGATTTAGAAAACTCTTCACATTCTGCAGTTCAGTATCTCAAAAATTCATTAACTCAATTAATTCAAGCCTTCTACTTCTGAAAACCCACAGTGCATGATATAATAAAACAAAGAAAATTCTGTTAATCATTGAAATGCTCTATAAATTGATGCTGTTACATATTAAACATGGTAACTACATTTGACTCAGGAGAGCTAATTAGTAAATGTCTGTTATAGCCTTTGGTTATTGAAATTCTGGAATACTTAAGTGTTTGCATGAACTATTGATTTCACAGTTCTAGAAAGCTTCTGTGGACTCTCCATTTTCTGCATATATTTTTCTCATAATCACTGATAACACTAGCTGGAACAAGAGAATTCAGTTATGCAACATAATATTTAAATCAATAAAAACAGCACAAGAGGTAGAAAATTCTGGCAAATATCCACTATGTGACTTTGTTTTAATCCTAAATTCAACAAGGGTTCTCTGCATTGGAAGTTAAGTTGGATGAGAGTCTCCCTGGTTTTGCCACTGCTACTGGTTCTAGTACATGGAGGTGATGTCTGTGGAAAGGCTTTGGTGAGCTTGGAAGAACTTGGTCTTAAAGGACAAGATGTTTTATGCATCACCTACTCTATTTTAACAGAAATGTTCATACTTACAGGAGGCACTCATATTCAGCACTCAAGACGATTCATCTGTTTTCTGCTGCAGGATTTTGTGTGCACACAAACTATATATATTAGCTAAGCTCTAGAATAAGCTGTCCTATTTTGACTACATGTACTTTCAATCATACAAGCAACCTTATATTTATTTTTTTGAAAATAACACCTGTGAATATATATATATATGTTTTTTTTCCATGAATGATACTTTTATATGGTTAAGGCCTTCCCAAATGTCAAAACCTTCCACACACAGATGTTTGTTTGAAAAATTCTCACACACTTTAATTTCTGGTGTTTGGATGCTTTCCAGTGTTGTCTGAAGAGAAATATGGATTTTCTGTGGTTTTTAACATTCTTACAAGCTATTATGAAATTGTAATAAATAATAAAAAAAAAGTAAATGGTAGTCTGGCTGTTGGTAATATACAACATTACTAGTTTTAACAGAGAAAATGGAAGGATGCTTATGTAGGTTGTCATACAGTCTAAGATCATGCTTTTGTTTAATGAGAGCTAAAGGTAGCTAGAGAGAAGCTCTTTCATGCTGCTCTAGTGCAAAACTAAAAGACTTCTGTATACCCATGCTGAGAGTTCTGTTTACTCATTTTCCAATTCTAATAAGGAAGCTAGCCCAATTAAGTGGAATAAGCCAGACAATTAATTATGCTATGGAAGATTTTCAATCGAGTATTTCAAAAGGGTCTTAAGCAGTTGGGTGCCATGGTTCTCAGGATATTTTATGTACCACTACATCTGAAGCAGAGCGTGTTCTATCTTTTTGACACAACTGTAGTTTCTGTATTGAAATACGCAAACATTATTTTCCCAAGTGTTTTCTGTTGCATACACTAGAGCAGAGGACTGATGTGTAACAACTGTGAAAGTAACAGTTACATGGCTTGCTTTTGGAGTTATTAAGGCTGGTTGACTGTCTAGATGACCTCAGTGTCCAAAGTAACTTTAGTGAGCTGCAAATAAGTGCAGTTTTTAGATTTTAGTTAGGACTGTAGGAGACTGTTCACTGCAGTGACCTTAGCAGTGTACACTTCTATGACCTGAATTATTGTTATGTGTTTTTTGTTTGTTTTGACAAATAAGACCATATTTGTTTATTAAAATGTTGTTACTAAATATTTTATTTTGCAATGAAATGCACAGGTAACTAAAGTTCTGTCTTTAGAAAGCTTTCATGAGAACACAAATGTAATGTACTAAAGATTATATGCTTAAAAAGATACAGAAAAATGCTGTGAACAATTATAGATAGCATGTGTATTTTTCTCTGCGACTGTCAATAGAACATGTCTGTTAACCACAATAATGATATTAAAGAAAATACTTAGTTTTCTAGACATTTTTCACTTTGGTAAAACAACAAAAAATTCTAAGGAACTTCTGTTTTGTTAACATTTCCTTAAAGTATTACTTACAATACCTTTTTAATTTTTTATTTTTTTCTCATTAGAAAAATGGATACTGGAAGAAAAAAGCAGAAAGAAATAAGAAATCTCTTTTGCAGAAGATGTAAGTGAAAGATGCAAGTGAATTTTTAAACATTAGCAGCATTAGTTCTACAATTAACTAGACAGTAAATATTTTAACATTGAGACTTTCATGAAAAAGTTCAAATGAAATATTTCTGTACACTATTATATGAAACATTTATCTTTGTGAATAACTCTAGTGTTAAAGACAAATTCTGTTTCTGGAGATCAAAATACAATACATATATTCCAACATATACATTTCTGTTGCAGCATAGCCCAGTTTAAAAAAAAAGAAAAGTAAATAATTGTACATTTTGAGATTTTACTTCCTACTAACTCCTGTTTTGTTATAAATAAAATAATCAAAGCTATCTCAGGTGAGAGCTTAATACACTTTCATTGATATATTTTATTTTAATAGAAGCTGTAAATTGCAGATCACATGATATTTGAAGCTAAATTAGTTATTCTTTTTTTTTTTTTTTTTCCTAACAACTGAACATTTCATCTTTCATTTGATGTGTTTTATTGGTGATTAACTACAGGTAATTTGTTTAATAATAATGATAAATTTCAGATGTATTTCTGACACAGATAGGTATCAACTAGCCAACGGTCATCTTCAAAAATGCTTCAAATTCTGCTTCAAATTCTACGTCTTCATATATGTTCACTCTTGTTCAGAAATCTTCAAGAATTTAAAATGATTGTTTGCCCGGCTATTCAAAAACATAATTCACAGACATGTGGAGTCAAGAAATTACATATTACTAATAAGTGCAGAGAGATATTAGTTTCTAACTCTTACATGAAAAACCAGCAGGGATATTTAACGTAGTGATTTGTATTGGGTTTATGTGGTAAGTGTTTGCAGGGAGCCTGCAGAGATGGCCTCTCTGAGCAGAGCCCAGCAGCTGCCCAATGTCAGTCAGAGCCAGCTTCAGATGGCTCCAAAAGGGACCCGCCACTGGCCAGAGCTGAGCCAGGGAGCAGCCCTGGTTTGGCCTGTGAGAGCAGATTTAAGAAAGGGAAAAACCTGCTGTGCAACAGCAGCTGGGAGAGAGGAGTGAGAAACAGCCCTGCAGCCCCCAAGGTGAGTGCAGCAGGAGGGCAGGAGGTGCTCCAGGCACGCAGCAGAAGTTCCCCTGCGGCCTGTGCAGAGGCCCCTGGTGGAGCAGGCTGTCCCCCTGCAGCCCATGGGTCCCACACGGAGCAGATCTCCACGCTGCAGCCCGTGGAGGAGCCCCCGGTGGAGCAGGTGGATGTGGCCTGGAGGAGGCTGCGGCCCATGGAGAGCCCCCGCAGGAGCAGGCCCCGGGCCGGAGCTGCAGCCCGTGGAGAGGAGCCCACGCAGGAGCAGGGGGTCTGGGGGGAGCTGCCGCCCGTGGGGGATCTGTGCTGGAGCAGTTTGCTCCTGGCGGATGAACCCCGTGGTACGGAGCCATGCAGGATCAATTCAGCAAGGACGGCATCCCGTGGGAGGGACCCCATGTGGAGCAGGGTCAGAGAGTGGCTGTGAAGGAGTGGTGGAGACAAAGCGTTAGGGCCTGACCACAGCCCCCGTTCCCATGCACTACTTAGGAGGATGAGATAGTAGAGAGTGGAGGATGGGGAGGTATTTTTATTTTTGCATTTAGTTTCTCACTGTGGTAGTCAGTTAATAATAGGCAACAAATTATATTAATCTCCCTACTTTGAGTCTGTTTTGCATGTTATGGTAAAGGGTGAGCAATTTTCCTGTCCTTGCTGCAACCCTTAAACCTTTTTCTATCATACTTTCTCCTGCTTTTCCTTGGAGAAGGTGGAGTGAGAGAGCATGGCAGAGTTTAGCTATCCATCATGGTGAAACTGCCACATAAGTCTGCCATCTTCGTGCAAGAGTCTATATTTTCAAAAGCCAACTTCATACACCATGTCAGTGTGAAGGAGGCGCAGTATTTCTGTTATTAATCTATTTGGCGATAAATCAAGAGTTATATTCCCTGCTTTTTTATTTTCTAGGTTACCTTTGCCATTGTCTTAAAGTAACTAGCATGTTTCAATCCTTCTTTTGGCTAAAACATTTATTTAGGGACAAATTTTAATTATATTGTATGGGGAAGGTGTACCCCCTTTGGTATCACAGCAGCTTCCTGTACCAACCCAGCACTTTTTGCACATTAGGAAAGCACTGTTCGGTTTGAGGCAGGAGTTCTGTGATATCTCTGTCTTTAAGTGTACTACTTTGGAATTGTCCTGGTTCCAGTTAGGACAGAGTTAATTTTCCTCATAGTAGCTGGTAGGGTGCTATGTTTTGGATTAGGATGAGAAGAGCGCTGATAACATGCTGATGTTTTAATTGTTGCAGAGCAGTGCTTACACCAGGCCAAGGACTTTTCAGCTTCTCGCTCTGTCCTGCCAGCGAGCAGGCTAGGGGTGCAGCAGGAGCTGGGAGGGGACAGACCCAGGACAGCTGACCCAAACTGGCCAAAGGGGTATTCCATACCATCTGACGTCATGCTAAACAATATATAGGGGTGGCTGGCCGGGGTGGGGGGCCGGCTGCTCGGGGATAGGCTGGGCATCGGTCAGCGGGTGGTGAGCAATTGCAATGTGCATCACTTGTTTCTTACACATTATTATTATTAATACTATTATCATTATCACTATTATTATTATTGTTATTATTATATTCCTGTCTTAATAAACTGTCTCTATCTCAACTCACAGGCTTCACTTTCCCGTTTCTCTCCCCCATCCCAGAGAGGGAGGGGGGAGGGTGAGCGAACGGCTGTGTGGTGTTTAGCTGCCAGCCGGGTTAAACCACAAAAGGAATATATTTCTAAAGGTATATCTGCATATTGAAATTTAGTTTGGCACATTTTGCTTCTTGCTCAGCCTTTGTTAATCAGATCTTTTTCTTCTTGATGGCAAGGCAACTAAAGCAAGGCCTTTCTTCATGGTCAGACTGCACTAGCAAAGTGTAAATCAGGCTGCTAGAAAGTTTTGGTAAAACCTGCTGGAGAATTTGTTGGAATTTGTCATACAGCTCTAGAAAAAAAACAAGAGCAGTCCTTTATTGAGACTGTTGTGTTCTTCTATCACTTGTACTTCCCTTGGCTGCATATCGGCACCCTGCGGGAGAGTTATGGGATAGCATGAGGTATATGACTAGCTAAAGAGTTTTAAAAGGTAAGGTTTTTCATACCTTGCCTTAATTATTAATTACATCTTGTATATGAGATTTTATTTCCGTATGGTACAAAATGGAATCAAGATATTTTAGCGTCTTCTCTCTTCACTGCAAGCTGCCTGCTTCTTTAGCTGCTACTTTTGTCTTCTGCTACAACTGCCTTCGCAAACCTACAGTCATTCACTTGGCCACTGCAAAAGTGACAGAAACAGACACAATTAACCACAGTTATTGCCTTCCTCAGAAATTTTTGGGCTCTGTTAGCCTTTTACCTAGCTATGTTTTCTTTTCTTTCTTTTATAAGTAGATTGTTTTAATATTTTTTAAAGAATCTTTTGATTCTTTTTTTTTTTTCAAAAAGAATATACATATATATATATATATTCATCACTAACTGGAAGAGAGGAAACATAACACCCATTTTTAAAAAAGGGAAAAAGGAAGATACGGGGAATTACAGGTCAATCAGTCTCACTTCTATGCCTGGCAGGATGATGGAGCAGATCCTTCTGGAAGTTACACTAAGGCACATGGAAAAAAAGAAAGTGATTGGTGACAGCCGACATAGGCTTCACTAAGGGCAGAAATCTGTTGGCCTTCCACGACAGGGTTACAGCATTGGTGGATGGGGGAAGAGTAATTGACATCATCTACCTGGCCTTGTGCAAAGATTTTACACTGTCCCCCATTATATCCTTGTCTCTAATTTGGAGAGAGGTGGAGTTGATGGATGGACCACTCGGTGGGTAAGGAATTGGCTAGATGGACACATTCAAGAGTTTCAGTCAATGGCTCAATATCCAGTCAATATCAATATCAATATCAGTAACGAGTGGTGTTCCTTAGGGATCAGTATTGGGACCTGAGCTGTGTAGCATCTTTGTCGGTGGCATGGACAGTAAAATTGAGTGCAGCCTCAGTGAGTTTGCTGATGACACCAAGCTGAGTGGTGCAGCTGACACACCAGAGGGAAGGGATGTCATCCAGAGGGACCTAGACAGGCTTGAGGGGTGGGCCCGTGCAAACGTCATGAAGATCATCAAGGCCAAAGTCCTGCTGCTGGATTGGGGAAATCCCAAACACAAATACAATCTGGGTATAGAATGGATTGAGAGCAGCCCTGAGGAGAAGGACCTGGGTGCTTGTTAATGAGAAGCTTGACATGAGCTGGCAATGTGCTCTTGCAGCCCAGAAAGCCAACCATATCATGGGATGCATGAAAAGAATCATGGCCAACAGGTCAAGGGAGGTGATTGGACTCGATGATCTTGAGGTCTCTTCCAACCTAGAAATCTGTAATCTGTGATTCTCCCCCTCTACTCTGCTCTTGTGAGACCCCACCTGGAGTACTGTGTACAGCTCTGGGGCCCCCAGCATACGAAGGACATGGAAGTATTAGAATGAGTCCATAGGAAGACCACAAAGATGATCAAGGGGTTGGAGCACCTCTCCTATGAAGATAGGTTGAGGGAGTTGGGGTTGTTCATCCTGGAGAAGAAAAGGCTCCAGGGAGACCTTATAACAAACTTCCAATACCTAAAGAGGGTCTTCAGGAAGGCTAGGGAGGGTCTCTTTATCAGTGAGTGTAGTGACAGGACAAGAAGTAATGTCTTTAAAACCCTAACCATTCTATGATTTTAAGTGTTAAGTTCTGTGATAAAATATTTGCTTTATATATTGAAAAATGATTCTTTTTAATGGCACCTAAACTCAAACACAAATTGGGCAGTCTGGACAGTATTTGTGACAAGATAATGTATGAATTTTTATAAATGGAAAGCAAATCACATACAGCGTATATAAATACATATTTTCAGAGATAATACCTAACAGTAAGATAAAAAAAAAGCACTATAAAATGTTTATTTTTTTGCACAGCCGATAATAAAAGTATTGATTTTATCCATAACAAAGCTCTCAATTGCATCTTCTTTTCTTCCATGAAACAAAATGATTATAGCTGTGTCAGAGATGCAAGCTATTGGGAAACTGAACCAGTTATATGTAGTTTCTCCTGTGTAGTACTTGTGATTTATAACCTCTATTATTTGAGATTCACACAGAATTCCTGAGTGAATCTTCTTCTCTTAAACATCCACAAGCAGCTACTGAGACTTAGGAGTGAGCTAAAAAATCATCAGCCTTCTCGATCATGTCTGTTTTCTTTTGTTGCTTTGATTTTTCCCTTGAAGGATAGGCAGGTTTCCTGATTTATCTCTTCCTTCTTCTTACATCCTTGAAGGCAACTTGTGAATAGAGCTAGATGTTCTTTATTTTATCTCTGTTGGCCTCTGGAAATCATGTGGAGGTGAGATTTTCTTCTGTGGATGAGTGAATATATTTACCATGGTCTCAAGCAGAATGTTGTTTGATAACGTGCACCTAGTAACACGAAGGGAAACACAGGAATAAACAATAAAAATAATTGTGCTGGATATAGTCTCTTTCTTGTAGATCTAGGCTATGTACCTCTGTGGCTGATTCACTACATCATGAAGTAGGTAACTGCTTTTCCCAAAATTAATGTACTGTCAGGAGTAGCACTGGCTCTTTCTCTGAAAAAGACTTTAAAAGGTACGCATCACGAGAATGAGAAAAGGAGACTTACTTTCCTTCCATGAAAATACTGAATTTGTCTAATATATATATTTTTTTACCTACATTCTTGGTGTTAAGAGCTTTCTTGGCTTGTATGTTCGTCCTTCTGTCCTTTCGTCCCTTCTTTCCCCTCATTGCTTACACCATGATGTGCAGATCCTTCCTTCCTTCCCTTATTCATTCTCAATGGACAATTTAATGTTTAGTGGAGCTTTGGGGAAAAATCCTGTCTGAAAGCGTCAATCCTCATAATTTATGACAACTGTCAAAACTTCATGAACAGTGGATTTAAAAATCTTTTCTGATAAAAGCTCCTCTTTGCAGTAATGTCTGACCTGTGTGAGTGGTAACAGTGTGTGCTTGAGCTTTGCTTCTCTGCCTCAGGGGTACTGCAAATCAGAGGCTTCTGAGACATGATGACTTTTTCCAAAGGACTAGACCATCAGTGACGAGACACTGGAGAGTAGCCCCGCGAAGAGGGATCTGGGGGTTGTGGTTGACAGCAAGTTGAATATGAGCCAGCAGTGTGCCCTGGCAGCCAGGAGGTCCAACTGTATCCTGGGGTGCATCAAGCATGGCATTGCTAGTTGGTTGAGGAAGTGATTGTGCTGCTGTACTCTGCGCTGGTGCGGCCTCACCTCGAGTACTGTGTGCAGTTTGGACACCACAGTACAAAAAGGACATTAAACTATTGGAGAGTGTCCAGAGGAGGGTGACGAAGATGGTGAAGGGCCTAGAGGGGAAGACATATGAGGAGCGGCTGAGGTCACTGGGCCTGTTCAGCCTGGAGAAGAGGAGGCTGAGGGAGGACCTCATCGCAGTCTACAACTTCCTCGCAAGGGGGAGTGGAGAGGCAGGTGACCTATTCTCCGTTATCACCAGTGACAGGACCCACAGGAATGGTGTTAAGCTGAGGCAGGGGAAGTTTAGGCTGGACATCAGGAAGAGGTTCTTCACCGAGAGGGTGGTCGCACACTGGAACAGGCTCCCCAGTGAAGTAGTCACTGCACCAAGCCTGTCTGAATTTAAGAAGCAATTGGACTGTGCACTTAGTCACATGGTCTAAACTTTTGGACAGACCTGTGCGGTGCCAGGAGTTGGACTTGATTATCCTTATGGGTCCCTTCCAACTCGGGATATTCTATGATTCTATGATTCTATCAGGTTGCACCATTTATGGATTTAAATTTTAATTTTTTAAAATTTATTTTCAGGTTATTGTGAAATGTCAAACCTTATAAAATGCCAGGCAGAAAATATTTAGGTGAAGTCAATCGACATGTTAATAAAATGAGTATTTTTTTGAACATATTTTTTCCCCCACAATAACAGTTGGAAGGACTAACTTTTGCAAATGACTAGTGACCATTGCAAGATGTTTGACAAGGCTGAGAGATCTGTGGTCAAAGACAGATGTGTTCATCTCATAGCATTACTCCATTCTGTAGTAATCTGACTGCTGATAGGATGTTGCGAAGATGGTGCTTTACTCCATTTGAAATTCTTCACTTGTCAGAGCCAGAATTCACTGTAATGGAGTGACTGGATTACTACAGCCATAGATGGTTAGGAAATAGAGAAGAAGATTGTCTCTATTACTTCTTCATAGTCAATAAATATTTACTGGTGAAAAAGAGTATTTTCTAAAAGGTGTGTTTTGTGCCTTGCTGCACTTCTGGTGGGGTGTGTTGGACTATGTACTATGCTTCAAGCCACCCAGCAGAGGGCCTGAACAACTTTTGTTGTTAAAACTGAAATCCTGTTTTTCCTGGGTTCATACATTTCATGACTGCAGTTGACAGCCCCCAGGATTTCTGGGTAGTTAGGAGTGGAAACCCTCACAGCTTTGGTATTGCTCTGCTTACTGTTTCCCTAAGCAATCCATACTAAACAGTTTGTACTATTTTTAGTGAAATGTATTTTTCTGTCAGGGCCTTCAGATCTGATCTTAAAAGCTTCCTTTTAATGTTGACATTGAAAAGATATTCTTGTACTGGAAGTCTGGATATGACTGGCAGCAATTTCTTTGCTCCTACTTATGTTCCAATGCATGGCTGAATTCCACAGTTTTTTTTTTTTTTTTGAAAGTGTTTCTGAAGAGTAATTTTGGCCTTGATTCCAGAAAAAAAAATTAAGTGAAAGATACATATGGTGAATTAGTTATCTGATCTCTTGTTATTTGGATGTAAATATAAAGGAAAACAAAATAAAAACACAACAAAACCCAACATGTATTTTCTCCCACTTAAGAATAAGTCAAGACTTCACTGAGAATCATGTGTAAACTATGAATTTCCCCACCTATTTTTGTCTGTCAGATGTCAAGCAGAGTCATCAAAAAAGGGCATGTCTTTTCTTCATTTCTTCCAAGGACCTTATGGTTAGAAAAGTCATCTGGAATACAGGAGACAAAACATCAAATCGTATAGTTGCTTAAGGGCACTTGAGGTCTTTTTTTAATGTCCTAAATTACAAGTAACAGGATATAATGTGGTTGGAATTCTCTCAACCTGTGCTGCTTAAGACAATGCATAGTATATGAAAAAAATGCACATTTGTTTTAGAGTGAAAATAGAAAGGGTACTTTGGTAGAAAGGCTACTGGAGAGACATTCAATAATGGAGGAAGAGCTTGGTTTCTGTTTTCTGTTCCAGTTCACTTAAAATATTTTTATAGAAAAAGTAGCAATGGCAACTGGCTCTATGGAGGAATGCACATTGATATCCAGAATAGACTATTGCCATATGAATGGTCTTGAATTTTGGAGAAATTGCCCATTGGGAAAGAGAAAGATTTAAAAGTAATTCAGATCTGTAGAAATCGCTTTACCCACTAGGTAATAACACCAAAGAACAACCAGTCAAATTGGTTTGTATAACTTCAGTGGTGATACTTTCCTTAACTGGCATCTTTGATATTAAAAATACTCTGTGCATACATAAAATATTTCAATAATTATCATAGTTGATAGACATAACGAATCATAGTTCTTTAAATCATTGTGGTTGAGCGCAAAATTATTGATCCCAAACTGGGAAATGGGAATGGAGCATAGCTTCCTGTTCTCCTTCTACGCCTCGTTCCATTATTGTTGAGAATATTTGGAGCTGGACAAACAGCACCACTGAGACCCTAGTGGCTGAATGTGCAGAGCAACAGGTCAGTGGGAAAAGATATGATGAGTTTCAGACACTGAAGCTCTTATAAGTGTCAAACTCATGACAAGTGATTTCAATGCCTGCTCCTGCTGTATGTGAAGTGATGCTTTAATTTGCAATTGAATGACAAAATCCTCAAGTCATCCTTATCTCCTGAGTAAGTGAAAAAAGACTCTGTAGTGTAAAAGCTCATTATGACTCTTCTGTGTCATTTTGCACCTTTGGAAAGTTTTTTTTTTTTTTTTTATTTTTTATTTTATCATTGCATCTCACTCTAGCATATTTTTATTAACACTGAGATGCAAAGTATGAGATGCATACCAAGATTATGTGTTTGTATTACAGATGAAATTGGTTAAAAAGAGTATTCATACTTCATCTGTGCTAATTCCAAGTATCCTCTCTGCCACTGATCTTTATAATGTATAATAATTTCTTTCAATCTCCAATGAGAATATAACATGTAACCATTCTTTGTAAGTGTTATTTATTGCTGTCTGTACCAGAGGAAGGTCTCATTTTATAGTCATTTTACAAGTGGAGAGTAATCTAACAAAGTAACTAGAGTAAATTAAGACAAAATCTAAGATCCGAAACTTTGGAAAGGGAGATGAACTATTTTCTACCATTTTCTAAACCTCACTTTGTCTCCTGGAGCTGGAGAATACTAATTTTTGGAGTGCTCTCTGTGCTCTATCAGAACTTTTAAGCAGAGATAGAAGCCTTTGAAGAGGTGGGTTTATGTCTTTTGGGAGTTTAAATAATTGGTGCTGGTCACTGAATCCTTTGTAGAAAGTGGATTAGGAACTAGCTGGCAGCTTAATTACGGAATTATCTGCACATTCAGTGGCTAGATCCACTGATCTCTTATGAATACTTTCTTCCATTTTAGCTATGAGTGGTAGCATTCAGGATTGCTTTCTTTTTTTCTTAAAGCATATGGAAGAAAGTAAGGCATATCAGCATATTCTCTGCAATCTTTATGATATCCTTTAACAAGTTGCCATAAGGATATAGCACACACAGAAATAAGGCTCGCATAGAATGAGGAGAAGAAAAAAAAAAAAGAAGAAAAAGTATCAGGGTTAGGTTCAGAGGACTTTCTTCTGTAACAGAACAATAATAGAGATACTATGCAGCCTGATCCATCTCAGTCCTCAGCCTGTGGTTGGTTGTATGAAAGGATGAATTTAAAGGAGAATGTGTTGGCAGTGGAGCACATGACCCACTGTGCATCCCTCTGTATCATGAGCTGCAGAACACGTGGAACACTTTCCAGGCTGAGCTCTGTAGATTGTTGACAGGAGAAGAAAAGCATAAATTGGCTCTAAATTGCTTTGACCTCATATTATTTTCTCTTTTTAGAACTGGCCATAGTCCTATACCTGCACAAAATGTTTATGTTTGCCTCATCACTCAGAACGCTGAATCCCAAATGTGTTGCAGATAAGTCCTGTTGCCCTTTTGCTGTAGTTCCCTGAGGGGTCAACCCACAGTAGATTTTTAGTTTCATTCATAATAATAAATCATGTGCAGAAATGAGTGTCCCCAGTTTTTGCTGCTTCTAACAATCAACTGTCATTACTCCTTTTCTTGTCTCTTTGGTTGCTTATATATTTATTTATTTCATCACATTGTGTTGCTTTGTGAACATAAGGATTAAGGCTGTCAGACTGTGACTTCTCTGCATTCCTTAGGGACTTTGTTCTACAAATCATCCCCTGCTCTGTAAATCTATATGTGAAAGTTGTTTTGGTTGCAGTTCATATTGGCGGTTTCTGCTCTGCAGAAAAAAACTTCTTCCCAGGTGACTGCATTATGTTTATGCTTGTGTTATGTTGATCTACTTATACGGGAACAACAGAGAATGAACCTAACGTTAAAAAAAATGTTTCAAGGTAGTTATTGTTTTGGGTCTGATATGTCTTTAATGTTTTACTTGTTTGTTTTAAATTCATGACTTCTGTGAACTGGGCTGTGAACATACAGCGTCTCTAAAACCATTGCTCAGCACAGAGGGGAAATTTTGTAAAGGAACAGACACCACATTTTGACCACAGTGAAGTTCATGCCCTCTGTATTCCAGATTCTGTTAGCCATGAGAACAGGGTTTTTCTGTCCAGTGAGTGGGACCTCAGTTTCCCAGGCCTAGGAACTTCAGCGTGGAAATGCCCAAAGGCATGGCCAGTTCAGGACTGTGTCTCTACACTAATTATATCTGGCTTTACCTTTTTTTAGTGTTAGAAAATGTTTGGCATCTGGAGAATTTTAGAACAAACTAATGGAGAGCTGCACTTTCCAAATTGCTGTTTGAATTTCTATTCATTTTCTTTTCACACATTACAATCAGTTTTATTTCAAGGGGGGGGGGGGGGAGGGGAAGAGGTGGTATCTGTACCTTAAATCTGCAAATCATGCAAATCAAATTAATTTCTCAATTCTACATTGATTGTCTGAGGGTTAGCATAATAATATTTGCTTCATGGGAGTGATGGCTCTGTGCATAGTTGCCACAACATATACTCTTTGGTAGATGTAGGTGGTTGAAAAATATGAAGTAAACATCAGTATATTGTTAACCATGGATGCATAATCCTTTAGAATGAATAGTTTCTGAAACATGAACAATGGGGACTTTGGAAAACAAATGACTCAGGCAATTGCATACTTAAACTTAGAGAAAACACTGCACAAATCTTTGTCTCATCACTATAGTGCAGAAATGTAATGATAGAAATTAATCTTGTGACAAATTGGTGAAAAAGTTTCCAAGGAACTGATGAAACAGTGGCCACTGCAGAAATATCTTCTTCCCAAGATAAATGGGTTTGGAGACAAAGTTTGTCTCCTGTGCCACGAGCCAGTGATAAGGTTAGAAGGATAATAATCTGGCATCAGATCAACTCTTCTAGGACAAGACCACATTTCCCATGGCTATGCTCTGTTATGTTTTCCATCGCACTCCCAGGTGATGTGGGGAAATGGTCATTCTGACCTGGGGTCACCTCCTGTTGACAAAGTTAATAAAGCATTCACAGTGTATGTCTTGGTATTACTTTGTCTTTGAACAGTCCTTGGTTCTTAGATGCACCATGATTTGGGTTGAATTTAAAGAAGGACAGAAGATGGCTTAAATTAACCAAACTCAGAAGTTTGGCCCAACTGCAAAAGTGTCCTTCTAGTCTGGATGCTCTAAATTATTATCTGCTAGAGCACACTTTTTGAAAGTTATTCCCTAGGAGACTGTATCCCTGTGTAAGGTACCCACATTATATGTCTTAGATTGAATGATTTGAATACCTCTGCAAATGTGCTATAAGGAGAGAGCTGAGATATTAACAGAGATAGACATCCTGCATGGGTGAAAAAGACATTTATTTCTATTCCTTGAGTTCTTTATCTATCTTTACATACTTCACTGAGATTGTGAACTGCCTTACGCATAGTAATTACTTCAGCATTGTAAATAACAGGGAACTCTTGTCACCCAAACCTATCAAAATTGTTATTATTATTCCTAAAAAAAGGGGTTCTCAAAAAATCAAAGGTCAGCAGAGTAATAATATATAGATTGTGATCATTTCATCCATTTTCATGAACTTTGTTTCAGTCAGGGACAATGATCTGAAATCTGCAGAACTGGGGAAGTAACAGTGTCTTGTATCTCTAGATTTGTGATTGTTTGTATATGAACATTGTTTTAAATAGAGAATTTCAGTCCAACTTCAGCTGGGTCATAGACTCCTCTTGTCACTCAGTAATAACTTTCTTATCACAGAGGGCCAGAAGAGCCCTCATTATATTCTCAGATTTCAGTAACATCTGGTAGGCTGGATCACAAGGCACTAGCACTTGTGCCAGGTTGTTCTTCTGTCAGTTTGGATATTCTGGACTCTTTCTAATCAGAGCAGACCAGAGCAGCCCAAATCTATTGGGGAGTTTCCATGTGGTCCCACTCTAGTTAGAGACAGAGATTTACGCCACTCATAACCTCAATCCACTTTGTTTTCCCCAGTATTGCATTTTAAATCTCTCTTGCTAAAATTTGGCCCCTGGCGCTACTGATAATAGACAGTGATATTCCTCTCAATCACTTTGCAACAGGAGCAGGAGTGACAAGTTACAAATCCCTTCACTTGTGTTGTCAAAGTCTAGGTCACTC